>NC_136068.1:702626683-703325806 GCF_964261635.1 Lissotriton helveticus | reverse complement strand
TACCCACCAAGACAGTATACCTCCCACGGTCATCCTGAATCACCTCGTCTATCGCTAGGGGGAGGGAGGTTCGAACAAGGATACCCACACCCCTAGATCCGGAGGTAAACCCCGAGTGCGCCACAAGGCGGTAGCCCCATCTATTCATCGCATTACAAACATTACCAATCAAATGAGTTTCCTGCATGAAAACAATATCTGGCGACAAACGTCGTATACAATTCAAGACCACACTGCGCTTAATACGATCTCCCAGGCCATTAACGCTCCAGGAAACAAATTTCAACCCTCTACCCCCCATCCCAACCACCCGAGCCAAGACCCCTCATCCACGAGCAAGACACCAGAAACAGCAGCAGACACAGGAGCAATTCGCCTTGAAAACAACACACAAAAAAGAAAGAACTTCCCAACCCCCCTCCCCCAAACTGAAGGGAAACACCCCCCACCCTGCACCCCTGCAAAAAGCTAAAGAGCCACCCCAACCTGCAGTGTGCCTGTCGCCCCATAACCCCTAATCTACACAAAGACCCCGGAGGAGGAAAGGTCTCCGTTC
Source organism: Lissotriton helveticus (assembly GCF_964261635.1). Classification (NCBI taxonomy): domain Eukaryota; kingdom Metazoa; phylum Chordata; class Amphibia; order Caudata; family Salamandridae; genus Lissotriton; species Lissotriton helveticus. The sequence goes on along the minus strand of NC_136068.1, from coordinate 703,325,250 downwards.
CACCCGCCCCCGACAAACATCAAGAACGAAAAGTAATAAATGAAAGATAAAATAATCACAATGCAGAGGAACGCCGGCCAACAATCCTGAAAATGTATTCAAAATAAAACATGTGAGCCAAACAGTCAGATCTCCACACCACCCTCGGCACCACCGGGGTGAGCGGCGGATTCAGTCTCAGGAGCACGGTAAGGCAAGGAGTCTAGCCAGTCATTAACAGCATCTGGGCGATCAAAGAAAAGGGTACGCTCATTATACTCGATCCGAAGTCTGGTGGGATAGAGCATAGCATAACGTAAGCCCCGATCCCGAAGACGTTTCTTGGCCCCACGAAACTCCATCCGTTGTTTCTGAACTTGTTGGGAAAAGTCCGGGTAAAAGTTCACCGTAGCATTCTCAAAGGCCACCGGGCCCTTCACCCGTGAGGCCTGCAGGATAGCGTCCCGGTCCCTATAGTGAAAAAGCTTCGCTACAATGGGTCTCGGCGGGGCTCCCGGCCGAACCTTGCCCCCTGGAACATGATGTGCGCGTTCCACCGTGAAGAACTTCGTAAGGCCGGAAGGGGCAAGATGGTTCAAGACCAGATCCTCAACCAGGAGATCCCCCGAGTGGGGTTCAGGGTTCTCCGGTACACCAACCAGGCGAACATTGCAGCGACGTGCCCTATTTTCAAAATCCTCCAGACGTCGGGTCATGAAATCGTGCACCCGACGGAGATTTCCGACTTCTGTCTGGAGCTCCGAGACGTCCTTCGTGAGGCTGGACGATTTAATGTCCAACGATTGCACCCTCTCATTCGTCTTGCCGAGATCAGCACGGATAAGATTAACCTCAATAGCCACGGTGTCAAGTTTATGGGCCAAGGCCTCGTACTGTAGGCCGGTGGATTCCCTCACGCCCGAGATGGCGCCCATGATGTCCTGTAGGGAGGGCTCCGCCGACTCTTCCAAAACTCGTTCGGACGCTGTACTAGAACCAGGCAGGGCAGCTCCGGGGGACCCCTTAGAATGAGTATAGCGGTCCATGACATTTGATTGAACCGGGGCTCCGCGCAGAGGTGCTTTTGTCTTGCGCGTCTCTCTGTCCCCTCTGCCCGCCATTTTGAAGATGCGTCACAGGACAAGCCACCAGGGTCGACGGGCCCGACACCCAAAGCACAGGATCAAAAGCACACAAAAATGAGGGGTACAACTCGGGTAGAGGTCGCCAAGCCAGCAAATAGTCCGCAGGAGAACCCAACAGCCGATCCGCCTCCAGGTCTCAGCCGCAACTCGATAGTCACACCCGTGGCCCAAGTCGGAACAGAATCGAAACCGAAACTTAGGAAGGGGGACCCACAAGGCCAGATCTCCTGCCGTTGTTGTTCAATTCCAGGACGGCTACAGAACCGCACCCCGTCCCGGGTGCACCTCGAGGGCGGAGTCCAAAAGTTCAGACCCTCATATCTCAGGAATAAGAGATCCAAATCAATTTCTGAAAGGTGCCAGGCTGATCAGCCAAACGTCCTCCACACGGATTCTTGCAAGAAATCAGGATTCAGTCAGGATAAAATGCCGGGGGCGGCGAGGGTCCGGAGAGCGCTGTGCTCAAGCGGCCATCTCGGATGCCCGCCAAGCTCCTCCTCCCCCTTCTTCTCCATTCTTGCTACTGTGCATCTAAGAATAGCAAACAAGTCAACATGTATCTATCACCATGTTTGTATTTCCTGCAAATTTCAAAATGTGTTACTTATTTCATCAATAACCTTCACATACATAACACTTTTTTTCTATTTTACAAAGGGAAGCGGTGGCTGGGATAATGTTGGCCTCTGTGTCTTTAATTAAATCTTGGTTCTATTTAAATGACATTTGAAGAATCGCCATTTAATTTCAAGACTGGAGGCTACCATTATGCATGTGGCAAGCTCTTCCACACTGTATTTCCAATATGCTTTATTGGTCTAAACTTTAGACTGACTGGTCAAATGTGAGTACCTTTGCAAAGCATTACTTTAGACTCTAAAGTAATGCTTTGCAAAGGTACTCACATTTGACCAGTCAGCCACTTCCAGAATTTCCACCAATCTTCAAAGCTTTATTTACCATTGCACCTCTTAAAGAATGTGCTTTAAATATTTGCACATCTATATCTGCTTGTTCCATTTAATCCATCTTGTAATCATAGCAGTACTCACTGCACCATATGACTTAACATAAGACATCAGTAATTGATTCTCCACATCTTTGCTGTAGTACACCATTCTATTCTCATATTCAGTCAAGCATTCTTCCACACATAATTTCGTCTCTTCAGGGACACTTGGACAAAATACTGATTCAGACATGGTCTTTGTCCCTTTCCAGATTTAAAAATACACTCCATCTGGACCATAAACCTTGTTACTTACCTCCAAAACTTTCACATCTGATACTCTTCTGCATGATATTAAACATAATAGAGTTGCTCATTTTGCTGAAAGTTTCTTCAGATCCAAATACTTATTCACTGGCCAGGATTCAAACAAAGACAAAACCATACTAACATCCCATAAAATATCATACCTTTCCTTATGTGACCTTCTCAATGTCATACTCTTCAGCATTCTACATGCCATAACAGTGCTTTCTACTGATATACCATCTACTTGAACATGTCCTGCTGAAATAGCTGATCTGTAACTATTCATTGTGCTGTAACTCAAACCTTTTTCAAATTGTTTCAGCAAAACATTAACACCTCTACAATCGGAGCTCCACATGAGCCACACTTCTCTCAATGCACCAACACGTCCAAATTCTCCATATTCCTTTATATTATCTTCTTGTACCTGGTACCCATTCCTCCTCAAGTAATACAAGATACATTCAGATCTCCTGGCACTTTCCAAACAAAAAATGCAACACTTTGTCCTAAACTAAAGGATGTTCTTCTCCTTCTCCATTTTTCAGTATACCTTCCCTTGCAGGAATCAAAAAAGGTATTGCACATGCCAACTTCATTACTGATGTAAACCACACTTGAGACACCTAAACGGTAAACAGTGTTACTAACACTAACTGGCATTCCTCTGCTCTCACTTTCAAAAGATCCCTCGGACTCATCACGAATGGAGAAAAGGCATAGGCTCTCATCCCCTTCCACACCTTCTGAAATGTGTCCACTGCAAATACCTCTAGATCTCGCATCCAGCTGAAATATTTGATGGATTGAACTCCATCAGAAGGAAGGGTGTCTAAAGTGGCACGCAAAGGAAAGGTGTCCTTTACAGCACACAACAGGATGAATTATTTGAGATGGAATTGGGGCAAGGGTCCTTGTTGGATGATAATAAGGAGTATTATGACTAGGTTTTTGACATTCAGTGTAGGTCAGGGCTGAATTTGAAAATTCTGAGGGTGCAAGTTCCAAAGAAGTGTTAAGGAATCCTCTTGGTTAAGAGATGTTTTCTCTGTATATTGTAAGGCATCAAGGAGTGGTGTCTAGTGGCCAATGGAGACTTTAAGCAGAATAATTAGGAAATGGGTGAGGAACCCATTGGATAAAGAAGTGTGAAGGGTGCTGAAGAGCTGAGTACTCAAGGCCGATTATCGATGAGAAGGTTTACTGCACCCCATTTTTGGACCCAGAAATCTTTAATTTTTTATTTTATTTGGGCAGAGACCCATCACTACTCTCATTAATTGTGTAAATCACCATGTAGTGGAAGATAGACCAAAGGTAGACATAGAAACTCATATAGTTGCTTTCTCCATCTGAATTAGAAATACTTCAGACTTTCCTTCTCCATAGGAATTGAGAAGTATACATCCTTCAGGTCTAGCTTCACTAACCAATCCTTTTTCAACAAGTCTCTCAAACAATGGATACCTTCCATCTTGAAATGCCTTTAAACCAAGTATTTGTTTAACTCCCTCAGATTTATTACTGGTCTCCATTCTTTGTCCTTCTTTTGTACTATAAAGAAAGTGCTCACAAAACACCTGGCATTTTCCTCTCTACACTTTATTGCACCTTTTTGAATCATGGACTCTATCTCTGACTCCACTACAGACTTTTGTTCCTCTGTTAAAGTTAATTCTATTCGCTTCTTTACCTGTTGTGGTTGTTCTACAAACTATATTTCATCACCCTCTACTGTCTTTAATATCCATGGATCTAGTGTTATTGTTTCCCATTCCTTCACATTTTGACTTAAACAACCCCCTACTATTCCTTGTGAAAAAACAAAAAAAAACTCCCTATTCACCTGGTCATCCTGAATAATTCTGACCTCACCATGCAAAAACCTTCCTCTTCCTGATTGTCCAGCTCTCCCTCTACTTGGGTAGAAATTCGAAGAGGCCTGATAACCTCTTTCTTTATACTGGTTATTGTAATGGAACCTTTAAACCCCTCAGTCAGTTAAAAGTCCCCTTCTACTGGCCCTTCCAAACACACTTCCCCTAAAACCTTCCTCATACTAGCTAACTCCTTATCTAAGGGATTAAACATATATCTCCAAGGCTTTTAACTAAGCCTTCACCAAGTAACAGGCCCTTCACGTTTTCGCTTGGCTCCTTCTCTGCTATATCTCCCAGTTTAGGACTGATTTTCATTCAAATTGATTTTCTCCTTTCTGCCGTCAACCCTGAATTTGAAGTTCCGAACAAAATTATCACTCGCTGACTCCAACCCTGGAATAACTCATGATCCACTGACGTCTCATTGACATGAGCCTACTCTGCCACATCAAATATACTATTAAACTCCAACCTACAATGGCTGAGCAAATAGACATTTCTCCATTGGCTTTTAGCTAGTGATTGTAAAACAATGGTGGGAGAAAGTATGAATGACAAAAGTGTGGGAATGAATGTGTGTGAGTATGAGGAATGAGTGGTTCAGCACAGAAGGGGGTAGTTTATTGTTATGAATGAGTACACTCCGTTCATGAAATATGTGTATGAAATGAATTGGTATTACATATTGTATTACACTGGATAAGAACGCACAGATTATTGTATAGCACTGTACATATTGTTATTCACTTTTTATGACTTAATTAAAGTAAAAGATATAAAGAAAGAAAAATAAAAAAAAGAAAGAAAGTGACTGTAATGATAACATTAGAAAAACAATTAAAATGATAGAAGGAATAAAAAGTGTAATTGTGCAGATTCTTTACTTTGTGGCAAATGTCGGGAGCCTACTCAGGCCCTAAAGTGAGCAAACACAGGTCAGGTGGGACAGTTCTTTGTATATTTTGTTGGTTTTCTCCTTTGTCCCCGACCTTATGGAAAAGTTTTCTTAGGGGACTTTCTTATAAAATATCTAATATCCTAGCCATAGAACCAAGGACATCTAGCAGCAATACCGTTCTAAGATACAGGAGGCAAGATTGGCTTATAAAGGTAGCATCCAGGAGGCAAAGAGAGAGTAGGAAATCATGAAGTGGGAATATTTGTTGGCTGCGGTGAAAAGAAGAGATTCTTGCTCCTTTTGGAATACAGTTGTTTTGGCACTCCACAGCAGTATTATTAAAGAGAACAGTACTAAATTGACCTTAGATCCCACCCTAGATTACATCCCTGACTGTTTAGATATTACCTATATTGAAGTTATTGTGGCAATTAACAAAATCATTCTGCAAAAGGCCCCAGGATTGGATAAGGTCCCTGGAGACCTCTTTCCAGGTAGACCTGATGTGTGGGCTCTATTTTTCCTCTGTTGTTAGCGCTATAATGAAGGGTGAACCCATTCCTCCAAACTGGGCTGAAATGATTCCAATTTATAAAAAGGGATTTTGGGAAACCCCGGCGACTTGTGGGCCTATCACGATAATTGAGGCACTTTATTATAAAACAGAAACTGATTGATTAGTATAATTTGTGGAGTTAAAAAATAAAATTGGACTTGTAGAATTGACTGCTGTATCACCATCCCCAAAATCACTTTTTAATGTTTTTTAATGTATTCTTACTTATTTATTTTATTGTGATTTGTAATTGTTTGCACTTTGATGGCATGTTGCCGAATAAAGTTGAATAATTATTTGATTGAATATTTTTTGCAAACAAATTGGCTTCCTATTCTTAAATAAAAAACACAAGTATCACAACCAAAATATTGTTTTCGAAAATATTTATTTGAACTTATATTGACATCAAACATATTGTATCCTTTAAATAAACATATCAATAGTGACAAATATTGTAACAACAAATATTGACAACATACATTTTGGGAAATACCAACAGTATTAATACAAACACATAAAAATAACAACATTTCACTTAAAAAACATTAACTATTTCAAGAAATCTAAAAATATTCTAACTACATTATAACAAGTTTACGTTACTAAAACAAACATAAATAACACAAAATGCACTTCAAAATATAACAATATTAATAACAATATATATTTACAAGTGTTAACATTTTTTTAAAAATATTTAAATAAATAATACATCCAAATTTAGACAAATACACCAACATATATAGCCAACATTATACAATGAACACTAATTTACAGATTATTTTTGCCTGCAAATACTTAATCAAAAAGGAAGTTATTTAAAACAATTAATAAACAGAAGGTAACCTTAAAACTGTTATTTTCTAATTAAACTCCCTTAGCCCCCACTAACTACCAACAAATAAATGTTTAAAATAAAACTAAATTATACTATTTCTTCAAAAGAAAAGGATGCACCTGAGTACCATTACCAGAGCCCCAGTGGAAAGCCTGAAAATAAAAACTGGAATTTCCATCAGAAATAACTATGTAATTATAAAATTGAAAATAAAAGACAAAAAACAAAATGTTGCATATCAATATGAAATGTATTGTACATTTTTAAACATTTAATACTTAATATTACTATTTTTGATCATTATGACAGAAAGAGCATTATACATGAAATCATAGTAAGGTAAACAATCACTCTCTCACTTATGCTACCCTTGCAGGGAAGAAACTACAAGCAAGGAAACTACCAATTGAAAATGTACTAAATATTACTCTAGTGCCCGCTGTGGGCAGGGCAGTACAAAAGATGGCGGCCTTATTAATGTAACGGAACACCGCTATCACCCAAATATTACAGAAATCGGCATATACTAAAAGATTCAAAATAAGCAAGCACTAGTTCCCAAGAACCACAACTAAAATATTAAGAAATGTACTTCTCAAAGTCCCCGACCACATCCAAGGCCAGCTACCACCCATACCCACCTTTAAGCGCTTAGTAGCAAGAACAAAAAAGCCACCAGCAATACCCACCCTACCCCTAAAAGATATAAAGATATCCAAATTCCTAAACACTTAACAATCACACATAGTGAGTAACCTTCCTCTTACATGGTAACCTCAACAATTATAAACGTCTCAAAGTTTTCTACCACAGATAACGTATTAAAACGAACTCAATATCAAACATAGATGGTGTATGGGACCTTCAAAATGTGCCCCAAAACGTTTAGTTAGATACCCACCATACCAAAACACCATTTGTATATGCTCTACTACCTAATAAACAAAGTAGCACTTACTATGATCTACTAAATTACAATAAAAGTAAAACAGCTAACTACTCCCGCACATAAAATAATAGTAGATTTCAAACAAAACATGATTCAAACTATCCTAAAACTTTCCCCACACACAGAAATACAAGGCAGTTATTACCACTTTAACCAAAATATTTGGAGACACCTCCAAAAATCTACAATAAGGCCCTGATTCTGAGTTTGGTGGTCCAACTGCCATTGTTGCATTTGGGAGTACACTGCCGTGCCTCTGTCATCTTGACTGCCACATTATGAGTAAACCACCGAGCTGGCGGTGTTGCCGAGGCGGTGCCATGGCAGCGGCATGCTTCCGCTCATAGAGAGTCTGCAGGACATGCCGCCGCTGTGGTTCTGCCTCTTGCACGTCGGTGCACTGTGTACCATGCACCATGTCATGCATGACACACATTACACCATGACTGTGCCCCCATGAACCCCCCATGGGCTACAGCACCCTGAGGCCCTGTTTGGGGCACCTTCCCTACCATTCCATTCCACTGACCTGTTCATGATGGGGTCCATGGAGTGATCAGCGGAAAGGCAGTTCATAATCACCTCGGCAGTGCTGCCATCGGCATCGCCTCCATAGCCCGCCACTTTCCCGACCAAATCCGCTGCAGGATCCAAGATCCTGGCATTTGCAGCCGTCTTGTGGCAGTTCAACTGCCCTTCTCGTAATCGGGCGGTAGGACCAACGAGGAGGCAATGGTTGGACCTCCACCGATGGTACAGCAGTCTCAAGACCACCATACTCATCATAAGGCCCTAAGTGTATAATATGTCAGCTACAGCCGATTTGCTTTTGTAGTTAAAACATTATTACACTTGAACTGTGTCCCTGTCACAGAGGGAGCTAACCACTGCAACTTACTTAGAGAAAGCCCTTTCTACCAACAAAACAAACACAAAATAAGTCCACTAATTGATTATTTTGAGGACACCAGGGTTGGCAGACTACACCGCTCAGGACACAGACACCAACCAAAACTCCATATATCACGGTATAATGTCTTCAACAGCACCATGGCTGAGGAACTAAAAATAAACAACACAGTGGAAGGATGGCACAGCGCCTTCCATTCAACACTAGGCAAAACCTAACTGTTGTAATTTGCCTCTTTCTTCCCTCGGTACCTCTTCCCCTTGGTTTTTCTCCTACCTTTCCCAGTTGATACCTCCTCCCTCTTCCCCCGTCCCCTCCACCTTCTTGGTACATTCCTCCAGAGTTCTCTGTGGAATGTTGAACAGCCTGTCAGTACGAAGAGAGGATGACAGAATAAAGAGTTGAACTTACCCAGCTTCTGCCATTATCTTCTTTATTACAATACTAACCTACACTAAAAATTCATAGAAGTTCTACAAAAACAACAAAGCTAACAAGAACTACGAATGGAATAATCATTAACCCAAATTAAACCTAAAATAACCAAATAAACCAATAGAATGCACAACATGCTATAAGGGAAAGTAACACATTTTATTAAAAACAAAGGAGTACGTAAACTACTTAGAAACAATTGCCAAGAGCCTATCATGAAAAATCAGATTCTTTACACAGCATTAAATAAACTGAAAAAGATCCATACCAGCAACAAGGAAATACTTTTTAACTAGTAGTAAACAATTTATTTTTCTACATCAGGGAAGGAAATATTCAACTCAAATTACATATTAAACTGACGAATAAGATTAATATGTTTATTACTTATTCAAAAAATGAAAAAGCCACCAACTAAGCGGATCTAAAATACACACAAAATCAAATAGAAACAAATAAATAATACGCATAAAATAGAACAGAATAAGTCACAATCACATACAACAGATATTCATTAACAAAAAGCATTTCCTACCCAACAATAAATAACTAAAATACAACTTTCTGCTCTGTAGCTGCTGATCTCCCTCCATAGTGATGTAGTCAAAGATATAATACACCAAAAAGGGTCAAATTAATTTAACAAAATGCAAAAATGAATGAGGTCCTCTACAAATCCAAAGAAGCAATCTGAATTCTTAAAGTACCATAAAAACAGAAAATTTAGAAAAAGGAAAAACAACGGGAAAACCAAATATTCAAAGGAAATCAAATGTAAAAATATTGGTTTACTAGAAACCAAATGAATTTTCATTAAAATAAGGTGTAAAATCCAAACATCCATGCTCTACCTTTGGATCCATAAACCTGTCAAATAAGACATAGGGCCTGATTACGATCTTGCAGATGGGATACTCCGTCACAAACGTGACTGATATCTCGTCTGCTGTATTACCATTATATCCTATGGAACTTACAATACGACGGACGGGATATTCTTCATGCTTGTGATGGAGTATCCCATCTACCAAGATCGTAATCAGGCCCATAATGGTCACCCACAAAAATCTGTATATTCATACATAACATAAACATAACCATTATGCTCTCAAAACCACGTAACACAACATATTATTCAAATGCTGATATATTAGTAACAAACGCAACCTACGCCTGACACAATCCACTAGTTATTAAAACAATTAAAACCACCAATAAACTATTTACTACTCCCTACATATCCCTGACCCCCAAAACCCCTTAACATTTTTTTTACAAATGATCTTACCTGCTCCGACTAACAGCACGGAAGACGTCCTGTGATTACTTTCAGGAAAATGAACCAAAAGAGATACCAAAAGGCTACAAAAGATTAGTTAGTGATAAAAGTGGCTGCTACATGAAAATAAAAAAGACTATTACCCTATATAAATAATGTGGATTAAATTAAAAAATAATTTTAATTAGAAAGATCAAAAAATGTGTAAATAATGTCAAACATGTCAATAAAAATTATAGAAACACAGGGAACACAACCTGTGTTATGTTAAAAAAAAACAATATTAACTATGTATGTCAAAATTGCAAAGCATTGTAGAGGATCTTTAGTTACTTTTACTATTCCCACACCCATCTAAACCATTTCATAGAAGGTATTGGATACTAAAGGGTTACATTCACTATTCCTATCCCAATCTAAAAAATGTTTGCGAAAGTGTTGGAAACTAAAGGGTTATACTTACTATGCCCTCACCAATCCAAACCATTTCTGGGAAGGTTTTGGACACTAAAGGGGTTACATATACTAGTCCCACTCCAATCTAAACCATTTCAGGGAATGGGTTGGAAATTAAAGAAGTTATATTTACTATTCTAAATCCACTGTAAACCATTTTGGCTAAGATGTTTGGATAAGAAAAGGGTTACATTTACTATTACCAATCCAATTTAAACCATTTCAGGGAAGGTGTTGGACACTAAAGTGGTTATATTTACTATTCCCAATCCAATCTAAACCAGTTTGGGGAAGAGGTTGGATACAAAAGTGGTTACATATACTATTCCCACTTAAATCTAAACTATTTCAGGTAAGGTGTTGGATACTAAAGGTGTTACCTATACACTTACCTCTCTAATCTGAACCATTTTAGAGAAGATGTTGAATTTTAAAGGGGTTACATTTACTACTCCCACTGCAATGTAAAATATTTTTGACACTAAAGGAGTTACATATACTATTGTCACTCCACCCTAAAACATTTTGGGAACGGGATTGGATACCAAAGGGATTACATTTTCTATTCCCACTCTAATCTAAAATATGTTGTGGAAGGTGTTGGACTCTTAAGGGGTTACATTTACTATGCCCACTCCAATTTAAACCATTTTGGGGAAGGTTTTGAACACTAAAGGGGTTACATTTAGTATTCCCACTCCAATCTAAACTATTTTAGGGAGATGTTGGATACTAAGGAGCAGATCTACAAGAAACTAACGCATCGCGGTGCCACAAGTCATTTGGCTGCGCCACGCTAGTTTCTAAGCACAGGGATGCAACATATTTGTTGCATCTCTGTGCCTCCCCCTGTGCTGGAGCACAAACTGCTGCCATGCGGTGACACAGGCACCCTTGCACCATGCAAGGAAATCTGCGTCATGGGGAGATTGTTTTTGTGCATCTAGGGGTATAATCCTGCACAAAAACAATCAATTGAGGTGATTTCCTCTTCCCATGTGTGCTGTAGAATGTAGCATGCATTGAAAGAGGAAAAAAACAAGGAGAAATTAAAACATTTCTCCTTGTTGCACCTCGCTACGCCACCCCTAGGGTAGCACAGCTTTCTGACGCATTTCCATATTTACGATTTCTCCTAAATCTGGAACTGCATCAGTGGACATGGGCGTTGCTTAGGAACACCCACAGCAACACCCATGTCACGCCCCTAATACGCAAAGTGTTGCATGAACAAGATTGATATTTACCAGCACAGGTTAAGTCATGCAGGGTGACATTACCTGTTCTTGTAAATATCACTTAGCAGGCTGCGCCACCGGTGCGTCGTGCAACGTGATGCACCGGCAAAGGCAAAAACAACAGGTGATAGACAGAATGCAGAACATTGTCATACATTCACCCCAGTACAGAGATCTGGGCCTAAATCAATCGTTTTTTTGCACTCCACTCCACCCCAGGTCAGACATGGCCATATGCAAATCAGCCTTGACCCTGTGCCTCATCGGAACAGTCCAGCCCGAACTGCCAAGCCATGTCTTTCCTGGACCGGAATCAAGCATCCAAGGACCGGTTTCTGGCTATCAGCCGTCATCCGCCTGGATAGCTTGACTCTAGTGGTGTGGAGAGCATGGGACTCACGTCTGAGCATACCCATCCCACTCGGGGCGACAAAGGCAAAAACAACAGGTGATGTACAGAATGCAGAACATTGTCATACATTGACCCCAGTACAGAGATCTGGGCCTAAATCCATCGTTCTTTTGCACTCCACACCACCCCAGGTCAGACATGGCCATATGCAAATCAGCCTTGACCCTGTGCCTCTTGGGAACAGTCCAGCCCGAACTGCCAAGCCATGTCTTTCCTGGACCGGAATCAAGCATCCAAGGACCGGTTTCTGGCTATCAGCCGTCATCAGCCTGGATAGCTTGACTCCAGTGGTGTGGAGAGCATGGGACTCACGTCTGAGCATACCCATCCCACTCGGGGCAACAAAGGCAAAAACAACAGGTGATGGACAGAATGCAGAACATTGTCATACATTCACCCCAGTACAGAGATCTGGGCCTAAATCCATCGTTTTTTTGCACTCCACACCACCCCAGGTCAGACATGGCCACATGCACATCAGCCTTGACCCGGCGCAAGGGGCTTGTACATCTGCCCGGAAAGGTGTTACAATTATAATACGTACTTCAAAATAAAATATAATTAGAACAAAGTTTTTCAATAAACAAAATATTGTAAAAAACAACACCTTAGCTAATAAATAATTCAAATCTCATTAATATTACAAATAATAATTTAAGATAAATATATATATATTCATCAAAACTCCTGGTCTCCCAGGAAAAACGGACCGCACTCCTCAAAGGTTATAAGGGCTTGTTTTTATTTGAGCATTTCTTCCATAAGCATCATTTATTCAGGCTGTTAAAAATAGACAAAAAATCATCCTACACGTTTCGGCATTACAAATGCCTTGTTCACGGTAAATGATTACAATTTTTTTTCATTTTTTTAAACCTTTCAAAAGATAAAGTTTTGTCACTTCCTCTCTGCCCACTATGCCACTCAGCATTTTGGGACATGTAGTTAATGATGCAATACAATTTACTTGTTCAATCATGTTATTGGAAAATGTGGCATGAATCATTCTCTTTGGAATTTTTCACATTTTATACAAAATATTGTCTTCGCCTTTTAACCAGAATTTACATTTGTAAGTAACGTTTGTTTTTCAAAGTTCTAATGCAGCAGCGTTATGTGCATTATATACATATGATTCTTAGCGCTTCTTTTATTATGATGCACAGGTACCAGATATACTGATCATTATTTTTAAATATAAAATGCGTTGATTTTCATAATGTTCACATTTCTCTGATTCCGATGCCCTTTTAGGCTTACAGGTGTTTCAGCTTCTCTGGATTTGGTGAGGCCCATTGTTTTGGTTCAGTTTTTATTGCTCTAATGTGTATTTTGCTGCTGTGTTTTGCTCTTTCACAGGTGTATGTAAAGTTCCTCAGATTGATTCAATCCAAACGGAGCCATGTTTCTCATATTTATGATGTGTCGCGATTCTTTTTGTCTGAAGATTTTCTCCCTGTTCCCCCCTCTTATGTTCGGGGGTACTGTTTCTATTCCATAGAACTTGAGACTTTTCCAATCACTTTTTTGTTCGGTCTCCATGTGCTTTGCTACTGCATTGCTTTTGTCTTTATTTACTGTTGCACGTGTGTGCTCAAGAATCTATTTCTTCAATTCACATGTAGTGCTCCCAACATATCTCAGTGCACATGGGCACTCGATTATGTAAATTGCAAATTTGCTCTTACAGGTGATTAGTTCACGAATTTTCCAGCATGTTTGTTTGCCATTTGAAATTCTGTAGTTGGCTTCGCGATTTGGCACACCTTGCAATTAAAACATTTAGCAAAGCCTTTTTTCTGTAGCCAGCATTCCTTCTGGTCTTTTCCTTTTAACTGGCTGTGCATGAGTGATCTTTTAAGTTTTGTGCTCTGCGTTAGGTCACAGTTGGATGATACCCTACAATTTTTGACAACGTGTTGTCCAATTTCAGAATTTTCCAATTCTTTCCCAGTATTGACATGATTGCTTTCGACTCCTGCATGAAGTCTGTGATTAATCTGATCTTTCCGTCTTCATTTTGATTGTTGACCATTGGTGCGGTTTTTGGTTTCAAACATTCCTCTCTAGTTTTTCCATTGGCAAATTCTCTAGCAGAGTTTGGCAACAACAGTTTCTTGGTGTCTCTGCTGTTTTTACATGCTTTGCAGAGAGAATTTGTCATTAGGAAGAAACTTTCTTGCAATACTGCCTACAGTGTATATGTTTTAATTTGTCCTTGTGATAAGTGGTACATTGGGAGTACTAAACATGAGGCAAAAAACCGAGTGTTGGAACACTTACGCGCAATACGGAACTATAATAAACAATATCCGATTGCCAGACATTTCCATGAGATGCACATGCAGGATGAGAATTTGGTTCAGATGGTTGTAATTGACTGTGTTGATCTAGGTGTAAGAGGGGGCAACAGAGAATTATCACTAAGAAAACTGGAGTCCCGTTATATTATAGATCTTGATTGTTTGACACCTAAAGGGCTCAATGTAAGTGAAGAATTATCAATACATTTGCATGATTAATTATTACAAGATGTTGGCTACTATGTAATCTGTAATCTGCTTGCTTTTAAAGAGATTTTATTGAATATTTTTCAGGATGGGGGCACTTCTTCTTGTTTCACTGACGGACAATGAAAATCTGATGCTGTGTAATTTTGGATTGGAAGTTCATGAATGCCCACTGGGGCGAGGATGTATGATCATTTTGCCAAAATGGACTCCTAGCATTTTAGGTCTGTTAATGGCCCCTAGGGCATGGCAGTAAATGACGTTTCGAGTTATTGGATATTTTCCCGATAATCAGGGTAGGATCACGGCTGCAGTGACAAGCAGCAGAATGCTCTGTGATCTCCTAGCAACCAAGCTTCGTAACTGGGACAAACGAAAAAGCCAGAAACAGCGAGTCTAGGTGTGTAAACATTGACGGCTTAGCTCTTAACACTGTGCATTACCACGTGACACGGAATTGGAAAATATTAACTCGGAGCTCGATCCTATCAAAGTTATTTATTCCATTATGATGACATATCAGTTACTCAGCATTCAATTTAATTTGGCTGGAATTTAATTGGCATTTTAACATGATGTTTTGAATTTGAATATTAATTTTCAATGTGTACTTCGTTTTGGTATATTTTGTTGAACGAAATTTAGCCGCATTGACAATTATGAATGAATATAAAAGTATATCCATTTAGATGTGGCACCTGTATTTTATAACAAAATTATCATTGCAACGGGTCCATGCCAAAATGTCCGCCAGTTTGACACTATTGCACTGTGGTGACTTTACATGTTTGTGTTCGAGGTGTATTTAAGATGGCGATTTTAAATGTTTGGTGAGCGTGAGCAAGCCATAATGGCGAAACGCGTAATTTTTCTACTTGCCTAAATAAATTTACTTGCAAGTTACCCTGGGTGTCCGAGCCTCGTCCTTAATAGGAGGCTTGTTGGAGAGAATATATATATATATATATATATATGTATATATATATATATATGTATATATATATATATTCACTGAAAAAACCATAGGTTATAGACCATATATAGTTAGGAATTAGCATTTAAAAAACCTTATTTTACTCACACAAAACCATTGAAATTCCATATATAGTTAGTTGCACTAACTATATATCGCGCACCTGCAATCCACTGCTGATCATGTCACATATTACATCATTCATGACATGGTCAGTGACATCACTGATGACATCACTGATGACATCTCAAATGACATCACTGATGACATCACTGATGACATCTCATTTGACATCATTCTTGTGCTAATACGATAAACCTCTTCAGACTCTAATATAACCTTAGATACACTCAGTGTATACAGACACTCACACACTTCCACTCATCCATGGAGTTACTCACACACCCAGTCAGTCATGCAAAGAAACAATCTCATCTCCATTTCTTCAACTATACAGTTAAACACACCTTACTTATTGAAACATATACTAACACATATTTACTCTCTTATACAATCCCTGATACAAGTTCACAATGATCGATACAACCACTCACTCATTCGGTGGCTCTCATGCACAGTTATTTATATATGCCAACTCTCACATGTACTGTGTTTTACATATGTACTTACTATGACATGTAGCATTGAGATATCCATTCACTCATCAATACACTCATGCACACAGTCAACTGCCCATGTAGCTGTTTCCACATGCACTCTTGAACTCATACACCTAGTGAATAAACTGTTCACACATCTATGCATAGAGTCACACACCTTCCAGCCACCCCCACACAAACTCAATCTCCCATAGAAATACTTGGGCAAGCAATTAATAACACATATAGCCTCTCGTATAGCTAATGATCAACACATGCAGCAGTTTACAGAACAACAGACATAATGATGCACAAATTAAGACAGTTTAGTCACTAACCCATGCATTCAGTGAGACACATTTAATCACTCACTCATACAGTCAGTCACGCACCTACTAAATCCTTCATCCAGACACTTATACATCCACTCATTCTTCAATATGTAAGATATATTTTAACTTTACAGAAACATACAGTCACTGGATGTTGTCATCAGTGATGTCATCAGTGATGTCATTTGAGATGTCATCAGTGATGTCATCAGTGATGTCACTGACCATGTCATGAATGATGTAATATGTGACATGATCAGCAGTGGATTGCAGGTGCGCGATATATAGTTAGTGCAACTAACTATATATGGAATTTCAATGGTTTTGTGTGAGTAAAATAAGGTTTTTTAAATGCTAATTCCTAACTATATATGGTCTATAACCTATGGTTTTTTCAGTGAATTTTCAAGGTTTTGTAAATGCTAATTCCTAACTATATATGGTCTATAACCTATGGTTTTTTCAGTGAATTTCAATGGTTTTTTAATAGCAAATATCATAAGCTGTCGAATGTCAAGTACGTGGTAAGTGAAAACATTTTCGTGTTTATGCACACTGATCTGCTTTGAATGGTGCCCCCCCCCCCCTCATTTCTATTAGGAGTACTCTCTCTTTGCAGATAGTGAAAGGTAGTTAACGCAGGTCTTTGCCCCCATTGTAATCCGTCGTGCCTGCTTCTCTCTCCATTTGATTGATTGTTATCCAAGTATTTACTGTTTTAGAATTAGTTCTCTTTGGTTCATTCTCTATTTACAAACAAACACAGAGTCGCAATACTCTGTTCAGTCTTTGCAGATAACGAAAAATCGTGTAAAAAAAAAAGAAAAGGAATCGAGCAAAATCAGTAGGCCACTAATGGGATCTCTTTTTGACCTCGCTAAAATAGAAACATTAGGAACAACCCCTCATGACAAATACAAAACTAGTGAGATGAACTGAACTCCACACAATGATGGCTGCAAAACAACTCGGCTCCGCCACCCACCCCGCCCAAAATAACGATAAAGAACGGCTGCCATGATTGGTTGCGGAATGACCACGACGGAGCTACGAAATGGTGCTGCTCTCATGCTAACCCCAGCTTTAGTCTGAAACATCCAGAAACACTGTAGACTACCAATTCGATCAGTTCCGGTAGCGCCCCAATGTAACCCGGTAGAGAAGAACTAGCTCTCCCCTCTTTGACTGATGGTTCTTGTTGCCTGTCCCTTCTGTTGTCATTTAACAGAACTATTTAGCCTGCTGAAAGGGGTTGTGTTCCGACCGCTGGTTGGTGGAGACATTTTGACTATATTCTGTACCTGCGTTGTCGCGTAATGCGTCATATGACGCGCCGCGTTAGCGCATCCGGAAGTCATCCGGGGCGCGCAGCGCGTAACGTAAGCATAACAAGTCATGTGACTTGTTAATAAAACTTTTCATTGGTTCATTTTACTTTTCTTATTGTAATGATGAAAGGCTTGGTCATATGACCTAAAAATTACGCTTTTCATTACTTCCGAACATTATTTTTTCTTAAATATATGTTATAATGTTCCAGGCTAATGTACTTTCCCGGAAATTTTACAACTGTCCTGCAAGTAAAATATATTCTTTTTTCGAGAAAAAGAGCGTTTCTTCGTCCCATGACGGAGCCGTTGAGCAAAAGAGGGTCGACCTGCTGTCTTAGTCGCCGATACGCCTGAATATGAGATTCTTATCGATCACTTTATGTTGCAGGAATAGAAAACACAACAGCCCTTGACCATTTATCTTTACTGCGTTCCTTCGTATTATACCTTTTACCCTTCATGTAATTGGTCTGCTTTATTTCACTTGCCTTTTAATGATTCTAAAACAGTCACTATTATTAAAAACTTTACCAATGTATATACTACTACCATGTTTTCTTTTAAAAACCTTTATTGAGAAAATTTCATTATACAAATACGAGCCTATAACCACGTGGGCCTGCCACAGAGCAAACTGTAATCGTATATGATGAATAGACATTTACACTGTAGAGGAACGTAACGGGCGGGCCATTAGGTTGCAAGAACTAAGGTGTCTAACTGTTACGGAATCGGTGGACGTACATTTTATAATTAAAATACGACAGGGCCAGTTACAATAAAATTATCTAGATATACATTTGCGGGCAAGTACCATGGGTGACGTTAATTCGAACTTTCAACAGTACAGTAATCAATAACACATCAGAACTTAATATCAATAGGGATGTCGAAATATTCAATCAATTCTCGTCCCCGCCCGCCATGTGCTTCAAAACTGCATACGTATCTCGTGATTTCAAGGTTCTGCAACCAGTACACAACAAGGAGTTACGAGTCCCATTTATTCTGGCGCCATTTTGGGCGAGGACGGGCAGGTCCAGGATATAGTCAAAATGTCTCTACCAACCATCGACTATGATGATCTTCATATGCTGTATTTATTAGAGTAACACTCATCTGTCCACATGAAATTAATTTGCCACAATCTAAACATGTCATTTTAATCTTTCCAAAGTTCTTCTAAATATTTGGGACCGTTTCCCTTGCCTCTGAAGCTCTCAGTGCCACTTCTTTGATGAATGTACTAGCAGGTCAGGGGTTCTCCTCCAAATCTCTCTTTTATGCAGCACTATAATTAATTGGTGCCACCTCTCCATATGACGATGCATGGTATAGTTACCACAACTATATTTTTTTTCGGTTCCTCTGGAGAGTTCATCGTGGCAGATGAAGCGTGTAACGTACCGGGCATTTACCTTTTTTTGCATGTACAGGAAAGGAAAAAAAAATCGAGCGTCCGAGTTCTAAGGTGTCCCAGGGCCATTTTGGTGGACCAGGCCCAAATCCAAAGAACAGCCATCTCACAGGCTAATGGGGCGACCCACGCCGAGTTTCAGCATTGTAGTATGACCACACAAGTACAGCAACTTGCTAGACATCACCTCGGTGCCATCCGGATCTCGGCGCCCCACTGCAGATGAAGTGCCTCTCAACTATGAAACCACCACGGTGACATCCGGATCTTGGCGCGTTGTGCTGCCTTCGGCCTATTCGCACATCGGTCCGCTACTGACGCCATCTCACAGGCTAATGGGGCGACCCACGCCGAGTTTCAGCATTGTAGGATGACCACACCAGTACAGCAACTTGCTAGACATCACCTCGGTGCCATCCGGATCTCGGCGCCCCACTGCAGATGAAGTGCCTCTCAACTATGAAACCACCACGGTGACATCCGGATCTTGGCGCGTTGTGCTGCCTTCGGCCTATTCGCACATCGGTCCGCTACTGACGCCATCTCACAGGCTAATGGGGCGACCCACGCCGAGTTTCAGCATTGTAGGATGACCACACCAGTACAGCAACTTGCTAGACATCACCTCAGTGCCATCCGAATCTTGGCATCTCAACGCCTAGTGGTATCTTCCATACAAAAAATATTGTTACGCTGCCTTTGGCCCCATTCGCACATCAGTCCGCAACTTAGACACCACCTCGGTGCCATCCGGATCTTGGAATGTCAGCACCTTTTGGTGTCTTCTCGTCAGAAAATATTGTTGCGCTGCCTTTGGCCCCATTCGCACATCAGTCCGCTACTGACGCCATCTCACAGGCTAATGGGGCGCCCCACGCCGACTTTCAGCATTGTAGAATAACCACACCAGTACAGCAACTTGCTAGACATCACCTCGGTGCCATCCGGATCTCGGCGCCCCACTGCAGATGAAGTGCCTCTCAACTATGAAACCACCACGGTGACATCCGGATCTTGGCGCGTTGTGCTGCCTTCGGCCTATTCGCACATCGGTCCGCTACTGACGCCATCTCACAGGCTAATGGGGCGACCCACGCCGAGTTTCAGCATTGTAGGATGACCACACCAACTTGCTAGACATCACCTCAGTGCCATCCGAATCTTGGCATCTCAACGCCTAGTGGTATCTTCCATACAAAAAATATTGTTACGCTGCCTTTGGCCCCATTCGCACATCAGTCCGCAACTTAGACATCACCTCGGTGCCATCCGGATCTTGGCATCTCAGCGCCTTGTGGTGTCAGTCAGAAAATATTGTTGTGCTGCCTTCGGCCTATTCGCACATCGGTCCGCTACTGACGCCATCTCACAGGCCAACGGGGCGCCCCACGCCGACTATCAGCATTGTAGGATGGCCACACCAGTGCGGCAACTTGCTACACACCACCTCGGTGCCATCCGGATCTTGGCATCTCAGCGCCTTGTGGTGTCTTCTACTCCGGAAATATAGTAGAAAATATTGTTGCGCTGCCTTTGGCCCCATTCACACATCAGTCCGCTACTGACACCATCTCACAGGCCAACGGGGCGCCCCACGCCGACTTTCAACATTGTAGGATGGCCACAGAAGTGCGACAACTTACTAGACACCACCTCGGTGCCATCCGGATCTTGGCGCGTTGTGCTGCCTTCGGCCTATTCGCACATCGGTCCGCTACTGACGCAAACTCACAGGCCAACGGGGCGCCCCACGCCGACTTTCAGCATTGTAGGATGGCCACACCAGTGCGGCAACTTGCTACACACCACCTCGGTGCCATCCGGATCTTGGCGCGTAGTGAAGCTGCAGCAGCTGCAAATAAGCTTCAGACAGTGTTACAACCGCTGCTCAGAACTCTCAACTATGACACCACCTCGGTGCCATCCGGATCTTGGCGCGTTGTATTGCCTTCGGCCTATTCGCACATCGGTCCGCTACTGACGCCGCCTCACGTGCCAACGTATTTTCACCGCATTTTATACCCTATGCCGCATAACAGGTCATGTGACTTGTTTATAAAACTTTTCATTGGTTCATTTTACTTTTGGTTTCCTAATGATGGAAGGCTTGATCATATGACCTAAAAACAACACTTTTCATTGGATGAAAACTTTTTTTTTCCCCCAAACGATGAAAGCCCCACCTTGTTTCTGGATGTTTCAGACTAAACTGGCGTCACCATGAGAGCACCACCATCTCGTAGCTCCGTCGTGGTCATTCCGCGAGCAATCATGGCAGCCGCTCCCCACCAGAAGCCTGCAGGAGTCGGGGCCCCCAAAACCTTTGATGAATTCTCAAGGCGGAGGGGACGCTTTCGAGAATGGGGTCCAAGACCTAGCAGACAAGCGTCCGATTTCCAAGGTGTCCCAGGGCCATTTCAGTGGACCACGCCCAAAAAGGAAAGAGCCTGCCGCCATTTTGAGAGTCCTGTGGCAGCCGCCTATCGCTGCACCGCAAGAGTGGGCGCAACTCAGCTGAATGGCGGATTTTGACACAGTGGACCAAAAGCGGACGGAATGGCAACTGAAACGGTAAAGGGGCGCCCCACTAAAACAGATGAGACTCCACCTGGAGAGGCCCGTTCACGCTGCCTCCCCCGGGGCGCTCCACGCCGTTATTCGGAGCAGCATTGTAGGATACCAAAACCAGTGCGGCAACTTACTGGACATCACCTTGGTGCCATCGTTCTGCTGCCTTGGAACTATTCGCACAACAGTTTGCTACTGATGACCCACCCCCCGCGACGCCCCACGCCGTTATTTGCTGGGTGGCAACTTACTAGACATCACTTTCGTGTCATCTAGATTTCGGCGCGTTCTGCTGCCTTGGAACTATTCGCACAACAGTTTGCTACTGATGACCCACCCCCCGCGACGCCCCACGCCGGAAATCTGGACGTTGTGCTGCGTTGGGACTATTCGCACAGCCGACCGCTACTTCGTTGTTTTTCTCTAAAAATGTTTATATGTTATTACTATTTTTGTTTTCTTGTATATATTTATAAATTATTAAAGTTTTATAATCTTACTACTTTGTCGGGGTGCTATATATTTTTAATGTGACACATAATTGTAAAAACTTTGATGTACAAAGAGTCATCCCTGGAATCTTCCGCTTCACGCTCGGTCCCCTCCCCAATCACAATACAGGATGGTTTTCAGATAATAGCAACGCTTCTGCTGTGACGGATCTCATCGAGTGTGGGCCTTGATCTACTATAACTCCTTTGAAGAGGGGTGATTCTTTACAGCTGTGGCCATAAACTACATCTGCAGGGCTAGCTGATAGCCTAGGACCGGCCTGGACAATCGGACACAGAGGAAAAGGAGTGTCAGAGGGTGCGGTAGTGAATAGGGCGAAAGGGAGGTGTCGGGCGGGCACAGGGTGTGATTCTCAGGGAAGAGCAGCGCAGATGGGGGGAGGTTTATTACCCATGCATAAGACAGAGAGCGGGGGTGACCACTGCCTGGGTGAGATGCTTGCGAGGGTGGGGAGCCATGCTAAGGATCGACAGCGTGCACAGAGTGGGTCTGGTCAAGGCATCTAAAATGGCTGCCGTGCACGACAAAAGTGTGGCATTTGAAAAAAGACAAGATGGCGCACACAATGTTTTTCAACAATTCCTGATTTCCTTCGAATCGAACGTTAACAGACGTTGGGGCATATTACCAAAGTTAAGCGATATTTATCCCTAACGATGCATTGCAAAGATTTTTTTACCGTCAGAAATTATCGCAGATAAACCTTGCTATTATCAAGGTTTATCGCAAATACGATAAAAAACGAGCGCAATGCATTAATATCGCTGAAAACTCCGCGATATTCATGCATTACCGAGCTAATGCTCTTAGCCATGTTATCCACCTCCCATTGGATAACATGGCTAAGAACTGCTCAGGGCAGCTGTTACTTTTTGGAGATATTCGCGCTTATCTCGAATATTTCCAAAAGTTGATAATAGGAGATAGCGATGTTAGCGACTGTTTCCAGTCGCTAACATCTTGGCATGCCCACTTTGCATGTCATTAGTGATAAATATCACTCACATGCAAAGTGGGACCCAAGATGGTCGCTATCTCCTACTAGCCGTCGCTAACTGGTGTTAGCAACACCTAGGTAATACAGATATAATTTTATCTCCGCGAAGCGGAGCGCTGTTACAGATATATATCTTGTTTTTGAACGTTAATTTCTCAAAATGCACTGAAGCACATATATTGAGACATAGCAAAGGCACATCGGGCTACCAGTCCCTAATATTTTACCAAGTTTCGTGCAAATCCATTCAGCCGTTCGATTATTATTATTATTATTTTTTTTTGCCCCGCGGGGCCCTTTTAAAACCTCCACATCAAACCTAGGGGGTCAGCGAGGATCTACTATGCCCCCTTATGGTCATTTGCCCCTTCGCTTTGGCCTCCTCTTGTCTCTCGATCCTACCGAGAGACAAGATGGTGGCCGCTACGTACTGTTTGGAATGTTTACAGACACCGGAGAGCCAATCAGCTTCGCTTCGCAAAGCTCCGTAACGCGAAAAGTACGCGAAGCGGTGCGCTGTTACAGATATATATCTTTTTTGAACGTTAATTTCTCAAAATCCACTGAAGCACATATATTGAGACCTAGCAAAGGCACATCGGGCTACCAGTCCCTACAATTTTGCCAAGTTTCGTGCAAATCCATTCAGCCGTTCGATTATTATTATTATTATTATTTTTTGCCCCGCGGGGCCCTTTTAAAACCTCCACATCAAACCTAGGGGGTCAGCGAGGATCTACTATGCCCCCTTATAGTTATTTCCCCCTTTGTTTTGACCTCCTCTTGTCTCTCGATCCTACCGAGAGACAAGATGGCGGCCGCTACGGACTGTTTGGAATGTTGACAGACGCCGGAGAACCAATCAGCTTCGCTTCACAAAGCTCCGTTGCGCGAAAAGTCCGCGAACCAGTGCGCTGCCTGGTCCGCGCTTACAGATATATATCTTTTTTTAAACGTTAATTTCTCAAAATCCACTGGAGCACATATATTGAGACCTACAAAAGGCACATCGGGCTACCAGTCCCTACAATTTTGCCAAGTTTCGTGCAAATCCATTCAGCCGTTCGGGCTAAAAGTGAGGCCAACCGCCCTATGGAAAACTCAATGTTAAAAACACGTTTTGGGACCCCCCTTTTTTCTCGGCCCCCACTGGACGAACCCCCCCCAAATTTTCAAGGGCTGGTCAGAAACAAAATGTGCCATTTTCCTGAAAATTTCAGCCAATTCCGTCCACAAACGCCAAAGTTATTAGACATAGAATTTTCAAAAAACCCATAGAGAAAAAATCCTAACTATATATACCTACTGGCGACCGCCAGTAGGTAACATATATATATATATATATATATATATATATATATATATATATATATATATATATATATATATATATATATATATATATATATATATATATATATATATATATATATATATATATATATATATTGGTACCCCTTACTGCGGGAATTTATTTTCTTTTGTAGAATCTATCTCGTCGCCCGCTTCTAGGGAGTACAAGGTACTAGGTGACACAAGGGAACTAGAGATAGTGCAGATTCCGACAGAGTCTATGAACACTAGTCCCTTAGCGGGAGTCACAGATTTGGCCAATATTATCGAGGCCGGTAGCATCCCGACTGTGACGGATCCACTTATTAGGATTCTCAGTTGGAATGTGGCCGGGCTGGATAGGAAACTGCCAATGCCTGACTGGAACGCCCTGGTGGAGGATTATTCTATATGTCTGTTCCAGGAAACCTGGTGCAGGGAGCCTTCGCATAAGGCGGGATATTCATCCCACCATATACCAGCAGTACAAACAGAGTGCGGTCGTGGCCGTCCTTCGGGAGGCCTCCTTGTATGGGTAGCTACCGCACTCAATTGTAGGGTGGTTGAGCACGATACTCAATGTCCCGACCTTCTTAATATTACACTAATAAATCCTAAGGGCCGGGTCATCCTTAATATATTTAACATCTATGCCCGAGGTGTAAAAGGAGGCAGAGAATCCCCCATTATAGCACGGCTGGAAGCTTTGTTACGATCCTCGCCATACAAGCATTGCACCCTGGTGGGTGGTGATTTTAATTGTACCTTTGAGCCTCTTGGCCTTGAAGTTTTAGAGGATCAAGAGGTTGTTGACAATAGGTGGGGCATTCCGGCCCTAGAGCTTAATCCTATTAAGAAATGGTCGGAAGTAGTGCTCCAGGTCATCTCTATAACATCTGAGTTCGACCTGAGGGCACTTAATGGTAGGACCAATTCTGACAAAGAGGGAGCTCATACTTATAATAGGCCTGCGCACTCCTCTAGGATAGATTATCTTCTTCTCCACATTCATTTGTGGACTTTTGTTAAGGATATGGTCATTATACCCACTGTAGATAGTGACCATAACCTCCTTTCACTCACCTTGTCCAACAGGTGTTTAGATGATTCTGGTAGGAATAATCTGTGCTCCCCAGTCCCGGATATGTCTGTTGTTGCAAATTGTGGTCGACGGCTTAAATGGGCCAAGTTGTCCCTTTCACCTGAGAAATTACTTTTCATATCTCAAATCCTAGCGGCAGCAGTAGGTAACCTTGATCCGCGGGGGTGCGGGGTGGGGGACGTACCCGCAAGATTTTGTACTTTAACCCTGGCGCTTAGTGATCTCTTTACTGTCCCATGTAACACCAAGGGAAAGAGACCAGGTTCTTGGACTAGACAGGGCTGGTTTAACCGCACGTGCAGTGAGGCGAAGACTCTGCTGGTTGTTGCAGTTAAATCTAAATCTCAAGAAAGGATTAGGGAGGCCAGAAGGTTATATTCACTATGCCAAAAAGTTGCAAAGAAGGAGTGGGAAGACAACTTCTGGCAGGAACTTCTGACGGCCAGTCGCGGGAGAAATGCGAGACGTTTTTGGAATTTGGTGGGTAGCAGGAAGCGTCCTGATGACACCATGAGGACGTGTACTATCACTGCCAAGGCATGGTTTGATCATTTTCTGGGTCTCTACTGTGCTATTGAAGGCCCACTTAACGACCAATTTATTCTCCCCTCCTATCCCTTGGATAGAGACATGGTTCTTTTCTCAGCCCAAGAAGTTACGAATATAATTAAAACCCTTACCCCACTAAAAGCAGCAGGCCCGGATGGGCTACCAGGGGATCTTCTTCGTGCACATCCAGGTGACTGGGGGGTGTTGATCTCCGCTCTCCTCAATGCCATCATGGGGGGAGGGTTGGTTCCAGAGTCCTGGAAAGGGGCCGAGGTAGTCCCAATATTTAAAAAGGGAAATCGGGACTTACCGGGAAACTATAGGCCCATAAGCCTGATTGACTCGACCCAGAAGGTGGCGGGAAAAGCAATTTTGGGCAGGATTCTCTCTTGGGTAGACGAAAACCACATACTATCCGAGATGCAGGCTGGGTTCCGTACTGGCACAGGAACAGTGGAACAAGTTTTCAGACTCCTGTTACTGTACTGGAAGGTGGTGGTACTGGGCAAGGGCAGTCTTTATTTGGCCTTTATAGACCTGAAGACTGCCTTTGACCTTGTCCCCCGGGAGGAACTCTGGAGGGTGCTGTACGGCCTTGGGATGCCCCCATACATCGTGGACCTCCTAATGAAATTGCACAAAGCCACCTATGCTCAGGTTAGATGGGGCTTGAATGGGGAGAAGACTGACAAGATCAAGGTAGAGAGGGGTGTACGGCAGGGTTGCGTCCTAGCACCCACCCTTTTTTCGCTTTATGTGAATGGGGTGGTTGATTACTTGCTTGAAGTTCCAGCAGACGCCCCCACACTCTGTAATGTTAAAATCCCAACCTTGTTGTTTGCTGATGACACCCTTCTCATCTCGAAAACTCCCCAGGGCCTCCAAAAACTCCTGAACCGGTTCCAGGACTTCTGTGTAATGAGAGGTCTCGTTATAAATGTACAAAAAACTAAATACTTAGTTATGAACCCTCCCAGGAAATTGGGGAGCCCCCCGATTCTGAATTCGATCCCGCTGGAAAAAGTTGCCGAATTCGACTACTTGGGAATTCGGCTGAGCGACTGTATGAGTTGGGTACCCCATATCACTAAAATGACACTGGCCCACAAAAGGGTGGGGGGAGCCTTGCTCAAGGAGTATAGCACATCATCAAAACACTGTGTATCACCAATTATTGATATATACAAGGCTAGAGCGGTACCTGCATCGCTTTATGGAGCAGAGCTATGGGGTTTGGGCTGTTTGGAGTCTCTGTCCAAAGCAGAGAACAAATTCATTAAAGATTTGATGGCACTCCCGATGAGCACCCCGACTGTACCGATGCTTATGGACGCAGGTTGTAAACCAATTAAAGACCTGGCCCGTCTGCGGCCCCTCCTTCTGTGGGCACGACTTTGGAGAGTCCCGGAACTTAAATCCTATGCAGATGGGCTGGCAGAGATAATGCATTCGGTTGGCTGGTCAAAGATCAAGTGGCTCAGGGACATTAAATATTTGCTTGGGGAACTAGGTCTGGACAACTGTTGGCTTACTCACTCAGCCCCTCCAAAGGAGATCCTGAAGAAAATATACTGGGGTTGGGTGTCTACTAAGCTTATGAGCAACCAACACCACTGCAATTCCACCGCAGTATACTTAAGGATTAAAGATGTCACTGCCTTTGAACCCTTTTTGGACATCATCACCATCCCAATGGATCGGGCTCTGTACATCAAGTTCAGACTAGGAACCCTACCCCTAGCAGACCTCCTTTCTAGATGGAACTTGCAAAATCAGGTATCACGCTTTTGTGCCCTCTGTTCTGATCGTTGTGAAACTGTGGCGCACTTTCTCCTTGATTGTCCAGATTATGCGCGCCCAAGATCTGTCTGGCTTAAACCTCTCTGCAATGAGTTGGGTATTCGCAAGCATTCCGAGGCCCTACGTATTTTATTGACCAATACTGCCCCCCCTATTGTCTGTGCTGTGTCCAAATTCTTAAAATGGGCTTGGTTGATACGTCTTAAAAGACTGTCTGTATCAATTTAATGCTTTTTTAACTAAGTTATCTATTTATTCTGTTTTTACTATAATGTTTGTACAGTCTATGAGTTCCGATATGTCGTTTTTATGTATTTCTGTGTAATGCTTTTATGATATACGCATATCGAAATAAAGCTATCAATCAATCATATATATATATATATATATATATATATGGGAAAAAGAAGGAGAGAACTCTGGGTAGTGCCCAAGTTTAGGTGGAAGGCAGCTCCTGTATAGAGCACCCTCAACACCAGCGACACTCTAAATTTGCTCACCTCAAATGTCTGCTTTTCTCTCAAAGTTTTTAAGCATAGGATTAGCACAGTGCTATCCACGCTGAGATAGAAAGGGACAAAGACTTTTGCCATTTGTACATCAAAGTCTTTAAGCATAGGAATAGCACAGTGCTATCCACGCCGAGCTGTAAAATGATAAAATCCATTTACCACTCCAGGAACAATATTACAGCTTTGGATTGGTAAAATACCATCCAAGCCAACCTGAAATGAATAAAAGCAACCCCTGACACATGTTTCGCTGTCATTCCAGCTCTTCAGAGAGGTTTAGCTTTGTCCAGACACAAGGGAGCACCAAGTATAAGTCAAAACAATTCCCTTGCAGGCATAGAGTGATGCATAAATTATGCAAAAAAGAAGGAGAGAACTCTTGGTAGGTCCCAAGTTTAGGTGGAAGGCAGCTCCTGTATAGAGCACCCTCAACACCAGCGCCACTCTAAATTTGCTCACCTCAAATGTCTGCGTTTGTTCGCTTTATCAATAAAGCCTGTTGAAACTGCCTCCACTGGAGTGCTGTTTTTCTTCTTTAATCTGCGGAAAACTCGAGCGTTTATGTTATGCGGCGTTCCACAAGCCGCTAACAGCACCCGCCTGTGAGTGCACTAGATACCTGTGTGGAAAACGAGCGAACTTGAATTTTCGCGTGCACCGCCACAGCTGTTGGGCGCTAAGTGTAACTGGAGGACTGGAGCAAGGAACCACCTCAGATGCAACAAGGGCTGGAATCCGATGCGTACGCCCTGTACGGTGAGCCCTGTTTACATCTGTAACATTGGACAGCTAGCGATAGCGGCAAGGCATCTTGGAGGGAGGCTTTTCAGCAAGCCGTAAATTGTTAATGTGTAAGACTCTATTCGTGACCAGCATGTTTTGTGAAACTGAACGCCGCGCTGCGGCAAAGGATATGTTTAAGCGGCACGAGAAGTCGCCAGAATTGACAGCTACAGTGACAGCAACTCAGAGCAATAAACTGAAAGACAAAATGTTGGAAAGAGAGAGATTATATGAACGTGAAGTTCGGAAATGGTGGGCGGCAATGAGTTTAACCAGTTACATCGAGGAACATCGTGTGCCCCGAGGCTTGAGAGTGTACACTGTACCATCCTACGAGCATCCAGACCCCCAACTCCTCACTGATTGGGGGGAACACACAGCCATGTATTGTGAGGGAACATTAAAAATCCTCGTGAAATATGCCTGGAGTGATAGGGAGAAGGCTTTGACGGAGATCAATATCCTGGAGGAAGACCTGGATAAGGAGGAAGATGCAGGAAAGTAGAAGAACTTAAGGGGCTGATGAAAGCCCACCTAATTAAATATGAACAAAAAATCAAAGCAAGAAAGCAAGAGAAGTACGTCCGTGATGAGAATGATTATCTACAGGGGCGGGTACTGACTTTCGCTAGGAATTTTGATGCTCCAGAAAAGCACTCCGCCAAAATGCGCAAGCAGCAGCAGACCCTAATGTGGTGACCTCTGAATCTGAGGTTACAGAAAATTACTCCAGTAATGACCAGTCAGATCCCAAGATGAACCAACGGGGCAGTGTGGTCCCTTTTCACGATGAGTTCAATATAATAAGACAATCATGGCTACGAGGGGGAAAAAACAAACCACCAGGGGCCACTGCAGGAAGACCAGAAGAGCAGGGGGCGGCAGGAAGAGGAAGAGGAAGAGCAGGAGCTCATAATTGGACCAGCTGCAACAAGAAGAAAATAACAACAAAGAGTTAGGAGATGCGACTAATTTAACGGTGGTCAACTTAACCGAAAGGAAACTTACGGACATTGAAACGGAACTTCTGAGCCTTGGCTTGACATTCTGTCCAAGTAGTAATCTTGAATATACACAGACAAGAATTGACCTCTTCCGTTTTACACGGAAGCTCAAGCTTCACAAATACTTCAAACTGAGACCTCACATTAAAGACTCAACGAAACCAGGAATGAGATTGACAGCAACAGACACACTGATCAGTAAGGATTTACCAAGTTTGGAAGTACTAGAGGATTTGAGATTGGAGCGGGACTCTAATTAAAGTACTAATATGGATATGGCGCAGCGAGCATTACTGCAAGGTGTGGATCAAGAAAGAGAAGAGAGTCATTTTAAACCCGTATCTGTTTTTGTCCCCCAAATGCCTTGGGATGCGATTGATGTCTTTACTGAGGCTATGACCAATGATCTATTGAAATTCAGAAAGGCTAAAAACCACCAAATAAATAGATGCAATATAACTAATGCCCAAAGATTGGCATTACAAGATCTGATGAATGATAACACCATCATTGTGAAACCCTCTGATAAGGGGGTAATGTGGTCCTGCTCAGTAGAGAATATTACCAGCAAGAAACAATCAGACAACTGTCAGATAAAAAACATTATGAGGTAACCTGTAATGAAGTATACAAGCAGAGTATCAAAAAGTACGACAACTTGATATGAAAATGGTATGATCTCTCGATGTTGGGCAGTGATGAACACCTTTTCCTATGGAGTGGCAATCCCATGACTCCTACCTTTTACCATCTCCCAAAACTTCACAAAAATAATATATGTCCACCTGGCAGACCGATTGTTTCATCTATTGATGGCCTAACCGAAAACATGTCCAGATTTGTAGACAATGTTCTGTTCTCTTTTGTTGTAAACCTTGAGTCCTATATTCAAGACACAAAAGACTTTCTAAATAAGATCTCTGATATCACCTGGAATTCAGATTATCTGCTGATTATATTGGACCAGTCTCTATATCAGTATAGAGCACCCACATGATTTAACTGCAGTCCGATACTATCTAGAGCAACGTCAATTGCGCTTTGCGCAGCATAATATGATGATTTTGGAATTTGTGGAATTCTGTCTGACGAATAATATTTTTCTGTTTGAGGAACAATTTTTCAGACAGGTGTCAGGGACAGCGATGGGCACCTGCTTCGCCCCCAGCTATGCAAACCTGTTCGTTGGCTGGTGGGAGGAGAAGGTGCCCAGGAGCTGTAAAGTGGGACAGGATAGTGGAAAGGTGGTACGGTGGTACCGCTACATAGACGACCTATTCATTGTGTGGGAAGGGGCAATGAGTACGGCTACAGTATACATTGAGGTCCTCAATAACAACCAGTACAACCTGCACTTCTCCAGTTCCATTAGTCCAGTGGCAGTGGACTATTTGGACCTCAGGGTGTTTGTTGATAGCGGCCAAATCCTCACTGCACTTTTCAGAAAACAAACCGCTGGCAATTCTATTCTTTTTGCTAGCAGTAGTCATCCACCCCAGTTGGTCAAAAGCATACCTTATGGTGAACTCCTTAGACTACTTAGGAACAGTTTGAGAGAACAGGATTTTGAGGCGGCTGCCTCTGAATGCCTTGTACGATTTAGTCTAAGAGGTTATGATAGGGAAGTATTAGAAAAGACACTAAAGAGGGTGAGAAAGATCCCGAGGAAAGAACTTTTGGGTAACAAATCTGTCAATAGGAAAACCAGAAAAGAAGGGAAATTCAGGATGGTGACCCCGTTTTCTTCAGGGGCCAACCATCTAAGAGAGATGCTGAGGAAAAATTGGCATATTCTTCTTACAGATAATGTGCTGAAGGATGACTTACCACAACATCTTCTAGTGACCTTTAGCAGAGCTAGGTCACTTGGAGATTTGTTGGTGAGAAGTCACCTTGAGAAACTTGCACCTAGGATGAGTACCTTGAAAGAAATGAAAGGATTCTATCCATGTAGTCGATGTAAGGCCTGTACAGCGAGCAGAAGGGACCTCACCTATGACATACCAGACACATGAAGAACTATGAAGATACAGAAGTTCATTACGTGCAGCACTTCTTTTGCAGTGTATTGCTTGTTCTGCCCATGTGGCTTACGCTACATTGGTAGCACAATCAATCAATTAAAGATGAGAATATTGGAGCATCTACGGGCTATCGATAAGGCGGACCCTGCATGCCCGGTAGCCCGGCATTTTGCTGAACTGCATAACAAAGATAGGAATAAACTGTAGTATTTTGGACTAGATTGTGTACCATCGAATGTCAGAGGAGGGGACCGACTTAGGAGACTGCGAAGGCTAGAGTCGAGATATATTATAGATCTGTCGACCAAATCTCCCAAAGGTTTGAATAGTGGGGAGGAACTAGCAGTTCATCTGGGAAAGTAAACTTGAACTGTTGGTTGGATTTTAGGTTGGTTTGTTGCTGTATGGTTCTGTTGTGCTGAAGATTGATTTTTATGGAATTTTAATGTTCTGATCGCCTTGATGAATTTGATCAGCTTTATGAGATTAATAGAATGCTGTTGATTCTGATATATAGGGCTACATGTGCCGTAGTACTGTCAACTGTGCTGAAACTGATATTGATCTCAATGTTTGTGGCTATTCTTTGAGGGACTCAAGCCGATCCGCGGCAAGATTGAATGGTATGTTCCATTTAATTGTTTTATACCCTCTGTAATTGTAATGCGACTTAAAGTGTGCCTATATATGGCTAAATAATACTTTGATGTTAATATGTGTAGTGTAACACATTCCAAGATGGCGATCCAATTTGTGCAGAGGGGTGTAGTCCCTTGTTAATTGCCACTGAACTTTGAGAACTTTAACAGCCGGTCACGAGTAGGGTGTCACGGACAATGACGAAGGCTAAACGCCGAAACGCGTTAGTTCGCTTTATCTAAAAAGCCTGTTGAAACTGCCCCCTCCGGAGTGCTGTTTTTCTTCTTTAATCGGCGGAAAACTCGAGCGTGAGATGTCATCAGTGATGTCATGAGTGATGTCACTGACCATGTCATGAGTGATGTAATATGTGACGTCATCAGCAGTGCATTGCGGGCGCGCGAGTTATAGTTAGCTGAATTAACTATAACTGGGGAATTTCAATGGTTTTGTATGAGTGAAATGTCCAGCTACATATAACATGTGTGAAACCTATGGTTTTTTCAGTGAATTTCTAAGGTTTTTTAAATGCTAATTTCTAACTATAACGTGTGTGAAACCTATGGTTTTTTCAGTGAATTTCTAAGGTTTTTTAAATGCTAATTTTTAACTATAACATGGCTGAAACCTATGGTTTTTTCAGTGAATATATATATATATATATTACCTACTGGCAGTCGCCAGTAGGTAGTTATAGTTAGGACCTATTATCCATAGGAAAACCGCAACATTCTATTGCCAATAACTTTGGCGTCGATTGATGAATCTTCTTGAAATTTTCCAAACTTTTACCCAGTTCAATTTCGCTCCCTGGCTGAAA
Source organism: Lissotriton helveticus (assembly GCF_964261635.1). Taxonomy (NCBI): domain Eukaryota; kingdom Metazoa; phylum Chordata; class Amphibia; order Caudata; family Salamandridae; genus Lissotriton; species Lissotriton helveticus. The sequence goes on along the minus strand of NC_136068.1, from coordinate 703,291,209 downwards.
GTGTGGGGGTGATTGGTGAAGCGGGGGCAAAGAAAATAGGGGGTCCCAAAACGCGTTTTCCCCATGCAATTTCTCATAGGACCTTTAGCCACAGCTACAGCTCGAACAGCCGAACGGAATTACACCAACTTTGGCAGAGAGGTAGTCCTCAGTTCCGACTTGTGCCTTTGGCATATCTGGTGTCAATCGTTTTAGTAGTTTCTTTGAAAATTATGGTTAAAGTCATTTATATATCTATGGGCGCGGAGGATCCGTGGGCTGTGCGAGGATTGGCCCCATAGGATAAGCACACCGTTCCGATCACGCGCTGAATTCTATTTGGCTGTCAAGCGGTTGTAAACATTCGAACCCAGGAACTGTTGGCGGCCATTTTGTGCCTCAGTAGAAGCGAGGGTGAAAAAGTCTGTAAATATGTTGGCAAAACGTGAACAGGGGCAGGTTAGACACACCCTGACCCCTTAGGCCTGCTCAGGGGGTGACATAGGGACCCGAAGGGCAAAATTAGTAAGAACTTTTTTTACAAAAAAAGTTGCGAGATGCGCATAGGATCCGCGCATTTGGTCGCTGAAAAAAACGAAGCATGTATTTTTGAGATATATATCAAGCTTATGAGTATAGATGTTGGATGGTTCTACAAAGAGCCCTTGTGTTTATTGAGAGATTTTAGTAACTACAAGTAAGTACCGATGCAGAGTCTAAAGTTCATGAGGAAGACTCGGATTTCCTTCATCTGTAAAATGTACACTATCTCTTTAATAGATGCCATACATATTGAAACGCAGATTGTTGAGGTATATGGACAATATTCTATAGTCTCGTAGAAAAGTAGAAAGATTTATTCATATGTTTATTCACTTATCTGCACATATCAGACAGTCGTCTCCCACCTCCAGACTACGGTCGACCTCTTGCACCTGCTGGGGTTGTTCATCAACGTGACAAAGTTGCACCTGTGCCCCTCTCAGAAGATCCTCTTCCTCGCAGCGGTTCTGGACTGGGCGCAGTTTCAGGTTTTTCACCCTGAACAGCGGGTTCGGGATATTCAGGCTCTGATTCTGATCTTTCAGCTTTTATCCCGGGTATCGGTCAGGTTGACGCTGTGGCTCCTGGGGGCTGAAGGCCTCCAGCATTCTACTGGTGCATCACGTAATGTGGCATGCGGGTAAATATAAACATAGGACACGCAGTTTGCCTCCCATAATACACAAATTTCAGGGGGTGGTGGTTTCCAGGGCTTGAGGGGGTAGTTGAAGCCCACATACTTGTAATGTTGTAGAGGGGGGTTTGGACGGGAAAGTGGTGCAAGGGGGTTGTAAATCTGGTACACAGTGTTTTGTTTTACTTGGTTTTCCTTTCTGTGATGTAGACGATCCTGGGTAAATATAACGGTTTTTGTACAGCCAGTAACTTTTAACCCAACCCCCAAATGGCTTTATACCTGTTACCAGAGTAACAGTTCATGAAACACTTATGTTAGCCTCAGAATAAAACTTCAAATTATAAATATTATTTCTATTGATGACTGCTACCCCCACAAAAAAAAAAAACGTATGTACATTTTTTAATTAAATTTTATTAAAACAATAACTGGAGCTATAACTAAAAGATAACAATACAATAAATAACTAGAACTATAACTAACAAAACAATATAATAAACAACACATAATATGGACTCCAAAAGAAGTATTGGAGTTAATCTGCAAAACAAAAAAGAAAATTAGTGATTAAATTTAGATTGATGTGACTAAATGAGGTCAAACATTACAAGTCAAAGTAACACTTGACGATATTTATATTTTTTAAATGTTTGCAGTGTGCCTTAAATGCTTCCACTGGCATTGTGCATGCAGACTTTGGTCCACCCTTTTTATCAATTTTTGCAGTTTGAGATATAACGTCCTACCTCTGTTATTCATCTCCTACTTTCTCCTTTCAAATTCTCTTGTAAGGACCTTAACAACAATTAATGGGAAAATTTTCTGCATATTTTTAATAAAGCATTTAACCCAATGCATGGTAACACCGTATGTAATGAATGTTTTGAAATTAATTTTCACAAGTCTTAAAAAAGGTGAATGCAAGAAAAGTTACTTGCCGCATATGCAAGACTGCTTTTAAGCGGAGACCCCAATAAAGAGGACTGGTAAGGAACTGCAAGCATGTGAAAGCACTTGCAGACTAAGAATCCGGTCAACTTTGCAAGGGAAGAGTTAAGGAGATTGAGAGAGGCTCCTCCTGCTTCATGACGAGGCCCAAGTACCAGTGGAGCAACACCATCAACCTCTACTGCACAGCCTAATATTCGTCACCACATTGGAACCCTTCAAGATAAAAAGTAAGAAGGTTGGGAGCTCTGTATGCCATCCTAATACCTAATCATCCTTTAGTTATACAGAGATCTACCCTGTATCAGACCCATCCATACAAGTGTGAATTGGAGATTATCTGCCACCGTAAACCTATCAAGTACTTATATCCGTTACTTTTTAACCTCTTGGATGCTATGGGAATTCCCCTGCTGTGCTGGGATTTCGCGATCCTCGCACATTCATGACGAGCTGGGCTCGTCATGAGCGTAGCAGGAGGCTACTGCATGACGAGCCCAGCTCGTCATGAGCGTCGAAGGGGTTAACTTCGTTGAGTAGTCGTATTGTGAGTATTTACCTTAAAGTTGTCTGGTAAAAATTTGTGAACCTCTCTGGCCTCATACAACTAGTTCATGCCATATTTGAGACATCGGTGAAATGAACTGGAACAGGAGGATATACTTTCTTCAATGTTGGTAACTTGCTGCTGACTTATGTAACATTGTGGTAACTGAAAAAAGAGTTAAACATGTATATGTTGTACATATGTCCAAGGTTAATTTTAATGTTCATAAAAACAATTGTTCTCAATAGGATTGGGGATGAAAAGTAATCATCAGAGGTTATATTTGGTTAGCAAAATAGGAAATAGTATTGCATTATACAAATGTTAGGCCGAAATTGGTCACTCACTTCATTCACAAACTCCTGGGCTTGATCTGATAGAACCCTTTTTGGTCTTCCATGATCTAGAAATTGAGAAATAAATAGCAAGGAAAATTAAAAGACAAGTTTAAAAAAAAATTTAAAAACAACATTTTTACTTTGTATCTGAAGTAGTGCTCTAGGAGTTGGATGGTCCTGAGTATAGAGACAGCACTCAAACATATTGATAGACTTAAGCTGGAGATTGCAGAGCTAGAGAAACAGATCCGTGAAGATACTACAGCCACGGATATTGATGAGTTTTTAAAAAAGCTTGACACCGTAATTATTGATTTCCAAAGAAGTAACATCCTAAAAAAGACAGAGAAATTACAAAAAGATTTTAAAAACTACAGCAGGGAACGTACTTATCCCTATTTAAAGAAAGATTTGTTTCAGTCCACTGGTAACCAGACGAACTGGGCCCCTAAGCATACAACTTTCTCTGAGACCGGTTCCTCAAGTTCTGATGAGAGTGTAAATCAGGGTGGCAACTCTAATTACAGAGGAGGTAGAGGACATAATTCCCCCTCTCCTTTTTTAGGCAGGGGCCAACAGCAACAGAGAGGGCGGTCTCGAAACACCAGGAGAGGTTGGTACCGGAACCAATACACCCCGGGGTTCCGACAGACATGGAACAGTTATTACGAGTGGTAAATTCGGACAAACATATGGGTATGGAAAACAATCAGAATTTAACAATTGTTCCCATCTTTAATTTATCCTCTCATATGTTAAGTTCTAAGGAGATGGAGGTATTGAGTCATGGACTGTCCTTTGTTCCCACCAATAGGAATGATCCTTTTATGACATGTGTAGAAATTTATACGTTCTTTAGAACGATACGTCTGAAGTATTTTTTTGCAAATACCCAAATAGCTCATGAGACCAACATCAGTGGTATGAAATGTCCTTCAACCTTTTTTCCACCCACAAATATGATGCCAAAAGACCTTATCACTTTCGAAAATGTAGTGTTGAATGAAATCCAACAAATGTTTCAAGACAAAAAATATGTCTAGTTCAATTATTTGAAAGAAGCAAAATTGGTTCTTCAAACGCTTGCCAATCGAGATGATCTTATAGTGAAACCTGCTGATAAGGGGGGTGGGATCATTGTACAAAATAAAACAGACTATGACAGTGAGGTGTTACGTCAACTAAGTAATCCAACACATTACCAAAAACTGAGAGGGGACCCTACTATGAGAATACGGAAAGAGATTCGATCACTAACGACTGTAGGTGTAGAGGGGTTGTCGTTAAGCAAAACAGAATTTGACTATATGAATAAAAATGACTATTCCAGTCTGGCGTTTTACACGCTTCCAAAAATTCATAAGGATAGCCAAAGTCCGCCCGGCAGACCTATTGTGGCAGGTTGTCAGTCTATACTTCAACCGCTTGCTGAATATGTAGACTATTTTTTGAAATCCTTTGTCCCACTGACTAGAGCATATACTCAAGATAGTAGGGATGTGATTGTGAAACTTGAAGGCCAACCATTTGATCCAGTTAGTGACATTTTGGTCACGATGGATATCAATAGCTTGTATACAAGCATTCCACAAGATGATGCTCTCTCAATAATAAGTGACATTTTGGAAAAACGGACATGTCCACATCAGGTCCCCACGGAGTTCATAGTCCAATGTGCTAGGAATGCCCTAAATGAAAATTATTTTATCTTTGGAGCAGACTTCTACGGCCAACTTAAAGGAGGGGCTATGGGTGCGATTTTCACGCCAGATATAGCAAACTTTTATGTGGCAGCCTTTGAGGAAAGGGTGATATATACCAATAATCCCTACCGTGACAATTTACGCCACTACTTACGATACATTGATGACGTTTGTCTAGTTTGGAATGGTACAGAAGATGCACTACAAAGCTTTCATGAGTGGTTGAACCAACAGGATAGCAATTTACAATTCACATTAGAAAGTGACAGATCCTCTATCAATTTTCTAGATCTGTCCATTTACAATGACAACAACACTTTAGCTATGAGTCTTTATACCAAACCGACATCAAGGAATACCCTTTTGAAGTATGATAGCCACCATCCGCGCAGCTTACGCGATAACCTCCCTTTTGAGCAGTTTTTGCGCCTCCGGCGCAATTGCACCAAGAAGGATGATTATTTTCGCGAGGCTAAAGTCTTAGAATCTAAATTGGTGATGCGGTCATATCCTTGCAGACTGGTGAAACATGCCATGAAGCGCGCTTGGTATTACAATCGTGAGGCGCTATTGACAAGAAAAGAAGAGACGGATGCGACTGAGATTGGCACCAAGCTCCTTACATGTGTTACAACGTTTGGTTCTGAGTAACATCAGATTAGGACTATCATTAAGAACAATTGGCATTTGATTAGAAAAGTAGAACCTCATTTGACGCAACCTCGGTTTGCATTCAAAAGAGGTAGAAATTTAAGAGATTTCTTAGTGAAGGCCTATAAGGAGCCAGCATCCACCACTATACAATCACAGTGGGGTTTGCCACCAGTGACGGGGCATTACCCGTGTGGTAATTGTGCGGCATGTGCGACTACAAAGTCAATGAAAAGCTGTAAAGTGAATGATAAAGAAATTAAACTATTCCATCACTCAAACTGTAACACTAAAAATGTTATTTACTGTATACAATGCCCATGCATGTTGTCATATATAGGTAAAACCAAACAGGAAGTCAAAAAACGGGTATTACAGCATCAGTCCCGTATAAGGTGTAATGTTACAACTGCCCCTTTGGTAGAACATTATCAGCAGAAATCACATTTGCCTAATGAAATGCAATGGTTTGTAATTGATGTCATCAAGAGCAACAAACGTTACCATAATGTGGATCGTCTACTTACCCTAAGGGAAAATAAATGGATCTGGATGTGTAACACTGTTGATAATGGCTTGAATTCTCTGATTGAGTGGCATACGGTGGCCACCTTATGATTGGGCAGTTTTGGCTCCCTTGTGATTGTCTGTCGTGTAAATTGAAATTTACAATGTGGCTATATTGCAACCTTTACCCATTCATAAAGGTAGTTGTTGAGGTTTGGGTTAGTGGCTTTCATCTAGATCCTTGGTAGCGGGGACCCGTTCCAAGATGGCCGCCTAGAAGACGAAAATACTATGAACGATAATACATGAGAAACTTGCCCTGTGATGAATTACCGACTTTCTCACGATAATAATGTCTGGCTTGACTGATGATTTGAGGGCTGGTTGCATTTGTATAGGGCTTTACGTTACATTACTTTACTACCTACACAAAGATGGCGCTACATTTACATACGTATGACGCCATGACTTCTTTACATACACGGAAGTGGCGCCATTCCATTCTCGGACGCGGTAGTCGAGTGGGCAGAAACGGCGGTACTCCCTCCACGTAACTAAGTAAGTGACACTGCCGGTCCTTAAGACTAAGTTTGAGTTTCTTAACATGTGCACTTTTAAAGAGTGCGATGAACATGGTACTGACAGAGGCTTTTGGGATTATAGGTGACGTGCGAAGCTCCTCTCTTTGGGTGGCGGTCTGATTTTGACGTGTAGGACGATATAGGTGAAGATACTGTGACTTCATCTGTAAGTATAGTTTTTAAGTGATTTACGCTGTGCAAGTAATCTACATTTTTGACAATTTGTAGTGGGACAGCATGTCGTTGACATGGTGTTGTTGTTGGTTTCTTTCTTTTAATAGACAATAGGATATTGGGTTTTCAAGTCTTGGGACTTCCGGCTGGAGGTCGTTGGTAAGATTTTGTTAACCTAGATCCACTGATTTTAAGGCAATAGGCACATTAGTTCTTCTTTTAGATGGTGGTTGATCTATTAAATACACTTAGGGTATAGGTCACAGTTCTAATTTCAATTATTTTTTTGGCAGTAGGCACATAAATGTTGGTTCCTTTTGGTGGTGGTAGTTCGACTCTGTACACGTAAGGTGTAGGTCACAGGTCTAATTTCCTTGGGATAAGTAGACGATACTGGTGTTGCAAGGTTATAATTAAATGATATTTATATGTATATTTATTTTTAGACTATATGTGCAACGTATGGTCCTGATGATGGTCCTATGGATTATGTTACCCAACGGGGACCGAAACGTCGACGCTTGACAGCTTTTTGCTTATGGATGTATCATCATTTGAATTTCTAATGATTGTATTTTGAAAAGTAATTCCCAGAACATGGCATTGGTTTTTTCCATGTTATTAGCAAATGTTGCCATATACTACTGTTAATTGATTTTCCAAATGTAGTAGTATTTTCTGTTGCCATATCGTACATTTTGTGTGAAAAAAGAGAAAAAAGAAAATTATTCAAAATATTATCTATAACAGCATAATAAAGAACAGTTTAATTCTGTTTCTTCCTTGCTTCTGGTAAATAATTGATCGCTTATGTGACGAACTAATAATTTAGGTATTAATGGTCAAATAATTCCTACAGGGACATTTTGTATTTTGTTATATATACCCAGTCCCTTTGGGAATATTGGGTGGCTCTGTTTTGTATAACACAAGTACCAGTGGAACAACACCGTCAACATCTACTGCACAGCCTAATATTCGTCCCCACATTGGAACCCTTCAAGATAAAAAGTAAGAAGGTTGGGAGCTCTGTATGCCATCCTAATACCTAATCATCCTTTAGTTATACAGAGATCTACCCTGTATCAGACCCATCCATACAAGTGTGAATTGGAGATTATCTGCCACCGTAAACCTATCAAGTACTTATATCCGTTACTTTTTAACTTCGTCGAGTAGTCGTATTGTGAGTATTTACCTTAAAGTTGTCTGGTAAAAATGTGTGAACCTCTCTGGCCTCATACAACCAGTTCATGCCATAGTTGAGACATCGGTGAAATGAACTGGAACAGGAGGATATACTTTCTTCAATGTTGGTAACTTGCTGCTGACTTATGTAACATTGTGGTAACTGGAAAAAGAGTTAAAAATTTATATGTTGTACATATGTCCAATCTTGTGTTTAATGTTCATAAAAACAATTGTTCTCAATAGGATTGGGGATGAAAAGTAATCATCAGAGGTTATATTTGGTTAGCAAAATAGGAAATAGTATTGCATTATACAAATGTTAGGCGGAAATTGGTCACTCACTTCATTCCCAAACTCCTGGGCTTGATCTGATAGAACCCTTTTTGGTCTTCCATGATCTAGAAATTGAGAAATAAATAGCAAGGAAAATTAAAAGACAAGTTTAAAAAAATTTTTAAACCAGAATGTTTACTTTGTATCTGAAGTAGTGCTCTAGGAGTTGGATGGTCCTGAGTATAGAGACAGCACTCAAACATATTGATAGACTTAAGCTGGAGATTGCAGAGCTAGAGAAACAGATCCGTGAAGATACTACAGCCACGGATATTGATGAGTTTTTAAAAAAGCTTGACACCGTAATTATTGATTTCCAAAGAAGTAACATCCTAAAAAAGACAGAGAAATTACAAAAAGATTTTAAAAACTACAGCAGGGAACGTACTTATCCCTATTTAAAGAAAGATTTGTTTCAGTCCACTGGTAACCAGACGAACTGGGCCCCTAAGCATACAACTTTCTCTGAGACCGGTTCCTCAAGTTCTGATGAGAGTGTAAATCAGGGTGGCAACTCTAATTACAGAGGAGGTAGAGGACATAATTCCCCCTCTCCTTTTTTAGGCAGGGTCCAACAGCAACAGAGAGGGCGGTCTCGAAACACCAGGAGAGGTTGGTACCGGAACCAATACACCCCGGGGTTCCGACAGACATGGAACAGTTATTACGAGTGGTAAATTCGGACAAACATATGGGTATGGAAAACAATCAGAATTTAACAATTGTTCCCATCTTTAATTTATCCTCTCATATGTTAAGTTCTAAGGAGATGGAGGTATTGAGTCATGGACTGTCCTTTGTTCCCACCAATAGGAATGATCCTTTTATGACATGTGTAGAAATGTATACGTTCTTCAGAACGATACGTCTGGAGTATTTTTTTGCAAATACCCAAATAGCTCATGTGACCAACATCAGTGGTATGAAATGTCCTTCAACCTTTTTTCCACCCACAAATATGATGCCAAAAGACCTTATCACTTTCGAAAATGTAGTGTTGAATGAAATCCAACAAATGTTTCAAGACAAAAAATATGTCTAGTTCAATTATTTGAAAGAAGCAAAATTGGTTCTTCAAACGCTTGCCAATCGAGATGATCTTATAGTGAAACCTGCTGATAAGGGGGGTGGGATCATTGTACAAAATAAAACAGACTATGACAGTGAGGTGTTACGTCAACTAAGTAATCCAACACATTACCAAAAACTGAGAGGGGACCCTACTATGAGAATACGGAAAGAGATTCGATCACTAATGACTGTAGGTGTAGAGGGGTTGTCGTTAAGCAAAACAGAATTTGACTATATGAATAAAAATGACTATTCCAGTCTGGCGTTTTATACGCTTCCAAAAATTCATAAGGATAGCCAAAGTCCGCCCGGCAGACCTATTGTGGCAGGTTGTCAGTCTATACTTCAACCGCTTGCTGAATATGTAGACTATTTTTTGAAATCCTTTGTCCCACTGACTAGAGCATATACTCAAGATAGTAGGGATGTGATTGTGAAACTTGAAGGCCAACCATTTGATCCAGTTAGTGACATTTTGGTCACGATGGATATCAATAGCTTGTATACAAGCATTCCACAAGATGATGCTCTCTCAATAATAAGTGACATTTTGGAAACACGGACACGTCCACATCAGGTCCCCACTGAGTTCATAGTCCAATGTGCTAGGATTGCCCTAAATGAAAATTATTTTATCTTTGGAGCAGACTTCTACGGCCAACTCAAAGGAGGGGCTATGGGTGCGATTTTCACGCCAGATATAGCAAACCTTTATGTGGCAGCCTTTGAGGAAAGGGTGATATATACCAATAATCCCTACCTTGACAATTTACGCCACTACTTACGATACATTGATGACGTTTGTCTAGTTTGGAATGGTACAGAAGATGCACTACAAAGCTTTCATGAGTGGTTGAACCAACAGGATAGCAATTTACAATTCACATTAGAAAGTGACAGATCCTCTATCAATTTTCTAGATCTGTCCATTTACAATGACAACAACACTTTAACTATGAGTCTTTATACCAACCGACATCAAGGAATACCCTTTTGAAGTATGATAGCCACCATCCGCGCAGCTTACGCGATAACCTCCCTTTTGAGCAGTTTTTGCGCCTCCGGCGCAATTGCACCAAGAAGGATGATTATTTTCGCGAGGCTAAAGTCTTAGAATCTAAATTGGTGATGCGGTCATATCCTTGCAGACTAGTGAAACATGCCATGAAGCGCGCTTGGTATTACAATCGTGAGGCGCTATTGACAAGAAAAGAAGAGACGGATGCGACTGAGATTGGCACCAAGCTCCTTACATGTGTTACAACGTTTGGTTCTGAGTAACATCAGATTAGGACTATCATTAAGAACAATTGGCATTTGATTAGAAAAGTAGAACCTCATTTGACGCAACCTCGGTTTGCATTCAAAAGAGGTAGAAATTTAAGAGATTTCTTAGTGAAGGCCTATAAGGAGCCAGCATCCACCACTATACAATCACAGTGGGGTTTGCCACCAGTGACGGGGCATTACCCGTGTGGTAATTGTGCGGCATGTGCGACTACAAAGTCAATGAAAAGCTGTAAAGTGAATGATAAAGAAATTAAACTATTCCATCACTCAAACTGTAACACTAAAAATTTTATTTACTCTATACAATGCCCATGCATGTTGTCATATATAGGTAAAACCAAACAGGAAGTCAAAAAACGGGTATTACAGCATCAGTCCCGTATAAGGTGTAATGTTACAACTGCCCCTTTGGTAGAACATTATCAGCAGAAATCACATTTGCCTAATGAAATGCAATGGTTTGTAATTGATGTCATCAAGAGCAACAAACGTTACCATAATGTGGATCGTCTACTTACCCTAAGGGAAAATAAATGGATCTGGATGTGTAACACTGTTGATAATGGCTTGAATTCTCTGATTGAGTGGCATACGGTGGCCACCTTATGATTGGGCAGTTTTGGCTCCCTTGTGATTGTCTGTCGTGTAAATTGAAATTTACAATGTGGCTATATTGCAACCTTTACCCATTCATAAAGGTAGTTGTTGAGGTTTGGGTTAGTGGCTTTCATCTAGATCCTTGGTAGCGGGGACCCGTTCCAAGATGGCCGCCTAGAAGACGAAAATACTATGAACAATAATACATGAGAAACTTGCCCTGTGTTGAATTACCGACTTTCTCACGATAATAATGTCTGGCTTGACTGATGATTTGAGGGCTGGTTGCATTTGTATAGGGCTTTACGTTACATTACTTTACTACCTACACAAAGATGGCACTACATTTACATACGTATGACGCCATGACTTCTTTACATACACGGAAGTGGCGCCATTCCATTCTCGGACGCGGTAGTCGAGTGGGCAGAAACAGCGGTACTCCCTCCACGTAACTAAGTAAGTGACACTGCCGGTCCTTAAGACTAAGTTTGAGTTTCTTAACGTGTGCACTTTTAAAGAGTGCGATGAACATGGTACTGACAGAGGCTTTTGGGATTATAGGTGACGTGCGAAGCTCCTCTCTTTGGGTGGCGGTCTGATTTTGACGTGTAGGACGATATAGTTGAAGATACTGTGACTTCATCTGTAAGTATAGTTTTTAAGTGATTTACGCTGTGCAAGTAATCTACATTTTTGACAATTTGTAGTGGGACAGCATGTCGTTGACATGGTGTTGTTGTTGGTTTCTTTCTTTTAATAGACAATAGGATATTGGGTTTTCAAGTCTTGGGACTTCCGGCTGGAGGTCGTTGGTAAGATTTTGTTAACCTAGATCCACTGATTTTAAGGCAATAGGCACATTAGTTCTTCTTTTAGATGGTGGTTGATCTATTAAATACACTTAGGGTATAGGTCACAGTTCTAATTTCAATTATTTTTTTGGCAGTAGGCACATAAATGTTGGTTCCTTTTGGTGGTGGTAGTTCGACTCTGTACACGTAAGGTGTAGGTCACAGGTCTAATTTCCTTGGGATAAGTAGACGATACTGGTGTTGCAAGGTTATAATTAAATGATATTTATATGTATATTTATTTTTAGACTATATGTGCAACGTATGGTCCTGATGATGGTCCTATGGATTATGTTACCCAACGGGGACCGAAACGACGACGCTTGACAGCTTTTTGCTTATGGATGTATCATCATTTGAATTTCTAATGATTGTATTTTGAAAAGTAATTCCCAGAACATGGCATTGGTTTTTTCCATGTTATTAGCAAATGTTGCCATATACTACTGTTAATTGATTTTCCAAATGTAGTAGTATTTTCTGTTGCCATATCGTACATTTTGTGTGAAAAAAGAGAAAAAAGAAAATTATTCAAAATATTATCTATAACAGCATAATAAAGAACAGTTTAATTCTGTTTCTTCCTTGCTTCTGGTAAATAATTGATCGCTTATGTGACGAACTAATAATTTAGATATTAATGGTCAAATAATTCCTACAGGGACATTTTGTATTTTGTTATATATACCCAGTCCCTTTGGGAATATTGGGTGGCTCTGTTTTGTATAACACAAGTACCAGTGGAACAACACCGTCAACATCTACTGCACAGCCTAATATTCGTCCCCAAATTGGAACCCTTCAAGATAAGAAGTAAGAAGGTTGGGAGCTCTGTATGCCATCCTAATACCTAATCATCCTTTAGTTATACAGAGATCTACCCTGTATCAGACCCATCCATACAAGTGTGAATTGGAGATTATCTGCCACCGTAAACCTATCAAGTACTTATATCCGTTACTTTTTAACTTCGTCGAGTAGTCGTATTGTGAGTATTTACCTTAAAGTTGTCTGGTAAAAATGTGTGAACCTCTCTGGCCTCATACAACCAGTTCATGCCATAGTTGAGACATCGGTGAAATGAACTGGAACAGGAGGATATACTTTCTTCAATGTTGGTAACTTGCTGCTGACTTATGTAACATTGTGGTAACTGGAAAAAGAGTTAAAAATGTATATGTTGTACATATGTCCAATCTTGTGTTTAATGTTCATAAAAACAATTGTTCTCAATAGGATTGGGGATGAAAAGTAATCATCAGAGGTTATATTTGGTTAGCAAAATAGGAAATAGTATTGCATTATACAAATGTTAGGCGGAAATTGGTCACTCACTTCATTCCCAAACTCCTGGGCTTGATCTGATAGAACCCTTTTTGGTCTTCCATGATCTAGAAATTGAGAAATAAATAGCAAGGAAAATTAAAAGCCAAGTTTAAAAAAAAATATTTAAAAACAACATTTTTACTTTGTATCTGAAGTACAGGCTGAAAGCGTGTGACGAGCATTTAAATGAGAATTGAGTTTCAGAAAGAAACGTCTATATGACTATCACAATGCAGATTTATATTTTCTAAAAATATTTATAGAAGCAAGAAAAAATATAACTCATATATTGTTCAATTTTAAATCACATATTTGGGCAATAAAATCTTGAGGACATGCTTTTTTTACATTTGGTTGATTTCAGAATGCCTACGAATTCTAGTAAAACATGACAATAACACAGTTATCCGTCTGCAAACACATGAAATACACAAATGCTTATCTCAGAATGGTTTTCAATCATGAAATGTTGAAGTCAAACCTGATCACTCCATTAGGCCCATTGCAATTTTTGGCTGATAACATATGGAGAGCAGTCTGTGGAGCTGGTGTCAAGTTATTCACCACCAAGTGGTATAGTGTAAGGGCAGGACAGTTTGTGGCGACCAGTACATCTCATGGTTGAGATATCTGTATAATGAGATACAACAGGTGGCAAATGAAGTTTAAGGTTATTAAAAAACATGAAGAGCGTGCTAAAATACAACATTGACCAATCAATTACATGTGCAGTGCATGGGGAGGAAGCAGCACGTGGCGCACTACTTAAAAAATTATATGCGGCAGGATTAAGTGATTTGCCCAGAAACATCGCCTACCAAGGCAAAATATTTAAGTTATAAGATCTGGAAACCATGCTAAAATACACTTTTGCCAAAAACATTACTTTTGCAATGCATGGGGCACGTGACGCACTACTTACACGAGAAAAACGACATTGCATTCACTTGAACAGCATGTAGCACACTGCTGTAGGAGTGGCCATGTGGTGCTTGGCAAATTAAACAAATGCACCAGGATTAAGTGATTTGCCCAGAATCAAAAGTTACATAGTCAACTTTAATGATATAAAAAAGCAGGAAAGCATGCTTAAAAACAGCATTGTCAAATCGAACATAAATGTGCATTTACAAGGTATTTAAAGATTGTTCAAATTAATTACTTTATTTACTCTTAAAAATAGTGCTCACCTACGACGGAGTGGATAGGAACACTCTCAATAGCTGTGACTGCGGAATAGGAAAAGTTCAAGAAGGTTGGCAGCTTATAAATGCTTTGCAGAAGGATGAATGGTTGAGCATGATGCCACTGGGTGTGAGAGCTGTAATTGGGCATGTTGTAATTGAGCATGCGCAAATAAAATGAAATACGTTAGGGGTAAATAGCCAGACAGTGGGACGTATTGTGCGCATGCGTAACATTAACATGCATGCGCTACCACAAACATGCATGCGCAAAGTGAAGGCAACTCCTACGGGGTACATACATAGATGGAGTTTGGATGTCCCCGTGGTCTTGAAGTGGCTTCAGGAGGGGGGCTTTGCAGCCCTCCTCCATAAAATAATAATATATAATTAGCCATGCTCCGGGGGCTAGGGATCCCGGTGCCCTGAATTGGGCACGGTAGGGGGGCCACGCTGCCCACTTCCCATGAAAAAATTGAATACGTATACTCCGCTTATTGTCATCGTACCATAAACGCACCCATCCGATCACGCGCTGTAGGGTAATTGGCTGTCAAGTGGTTGTCAACATTCAAAACTAGAAACTGTTGGCAGCCATGTTATGTCTCGGTACAAGGGAGTCTGAAGAAGCGTGTGAAATGTGTGTTTAAAACGTGAAAAGGGGGATGGTAGACGCACCCTGATCCTCTAGGTCTCCTCAGGGGGTGCCACAAGGTCTCCCAGGGCCCCTATTTTTATTAGTTGGGGGAAAATCGTGGAGTGCGTGTATGATCCATGCATTCTAGCGATATTTAAAAAAAAAAAAGACGTGGGCTTCCGCGTGCATTCTTTCAACTGTTTAGAGGAGATGCAGCAGTGCTGGATCCAGGATCCACCACTGAGAAAGAAAAGGTAACGATAACACTATTTACCTGCTAAGTGAATTTCCACCCATAGGATAACAGTGATGTACTTTTTAAGAAAGTTAAAGAAAATTATTAATATAATAACCTCAGATAATCTCTTGTCTTAATATTTATATTAAATATATATGAATATGTTTTTCAACATTGAAGAAATCACGGAAGTCTCGCACACACCGCGTCTGATATGCTTATGACGTCAAGCGCTACCACGCGTCCGTCACATTACGTTATACATACATCTCGCGTATGCATAAGGCATCACGCACAAGTCGCATAGCAACCGCGTGGGAAAAGTTGTACCCGTCGCACACCCTACGCGGATCCTAGACAGCAACCCTAAAATAGCGGACACGTTTCGCACAGTAAATGAGCAGGGAGTTCGTAGGGTGCGTAACTGCAAAAAATAATAAAAATAATTTAAGTATATTATAAACAATATAAAATAATGAAAACAAATTATGTAAAAAAAATGGAATAAAAAAATGTGTAATGTAATTTAAAAAATAACATCTAAAAATAAAAAGATTTAAAAAATTTAGTTAGAAAATATAAAAAAAACAATAAAAATATTTATGAATTAGCATTTAAAAAACCTTTTAAATTCACTGAAAAACCATAGGTTTCAGACATGTTATAGTTAGGAATTAGCATTTAAAAAACCTTTGAAATTCTCTGAAAAAACCATAGGTTTTAGACATGTTATAGTTAGGAATTAGCATTTAAATAACCTTTGAAATTCACTGAAAAAAACAGAGGTTTCAGATAAGTTAAAGTTAGGAATTAGCATTTAAAAAACATTAGAAAGTCACTGAAAAAACATAGGTTTTAGGGGTGTTATAGTTAGCTGCACATTTCACTTGTATAAAACCATTGAAATTCCCCCGTTATACTTAGTTGTACTAACTATAACTCGTGTGCCCGCAATCCACTGCTAATTATGACACATATTACATCATTCATGACACCCCCCGTTCCGCGAGGCGTTGAGAGACAGAATTGAGCAATATTTTGCGGAGAATGAGGGGTCCACCAACTCCAGAGCCACGGAATGGGATGCCCTTAAGGTGATAATCCACGGGCATTGTATCGAAAAGTTTGCGGGGGCCCGTAAAACATTGCTAGATGACTTGGACCGGGAGGAGCGTAAACTGCGCCAGATTGAGCGGGCGCGCCCAGACCGACCTGACCTCCAGGGAGATCTCTGTGCGGCAAGGGAGGCGTTGGCAGTGGAGCTGGAACGCCTCCGCAGTTACGATTATAAGTCGTATTTGGTGAAATCGCATGCCGAGGGGGACAAAGCTGGTACCCTGCTGGCTTGGCTTGCCGAGCCCACCAGGCGCAGCCACCCGATTCTGGCCGTTTCAGGGGAGGAGGGCAACATGTGTACCACGCAATCGACGATCCTGAACAGCTTCAGGGCCTATTATGAACAACTGTATAGGAGCGACCTCGGTGACAAGGAGAGGGATACAGCTGCTTTCCTGGAAGACTTGCAGCTACCGCGGCTAGACCGGGACCAAGCGAAAGCCTTGGGAGGCCCGATAGACTTAACGGAAATCAGAGGAGCGGTAAAGCGGATGGCCCGAAATAAGACCCCGGGCCTAGATGGCTTACCGATTGAATTCTATGGGCGATACCTCGATCAACTAGGCCCGCGGCTCCAGACTGTCTATGCTGAGGCTAAGCGGCAGGGTCGACTGCCATGTTCAATGCGTGAAGCTTTAATGATCCCTTGTTAAAACCGCGGAGAGAGAGTACTAACACTGCGTCCTACCGGCCCCTATCGATGCTGACCACCGACTACAAGATCCTGAGCACGATACTAGCGACTAGGTTATTACAACACATGCGGACATTGGTCCATAATGATCAGTCCGGGTTCATTCCCAAGCGAAATACCAGCCACAATATAAGGCGACTGACCCGCCTGTTGAGCAGCCCACCACCAGAAGCAAGAGCTCCCTTAGTACTGGCAGTGGATATAGAGAAGGCTTTTGATAGCCTGGAATGGGAGTACCTCTACAAGGTGCTGCGAAGCTTTGGGCTCGGAGAGGACTATATACGATGGACTAAGGTGTTATACGCTGAGGCGAAGGCAAGAGTGAAAGTGGGCACCCTGGTGTTGGACCAATTCGAAGTGCTTCGTGGCACCAGACAGGGCTGCGCGCTATCTCCACTGCTATTTGCCTTGGCGGTGGAACCTTTGGCGGCGATGGCTAGGAGGGGCACCTACTATGAGGGCCTGACCCACAATGGAGCCCGCCATTTTATCTCGCTATATGCGGATGACCTCCTCCTCTTCTTGGAAGACGCCGATGAGGCGCTGTTGGGGGCGGAAAAACTCCTTGCGCGCTTTGGGGAAATCTCTGGCCTGAGGGTTAACTGGGCCAAGACCTGTCTGTTCCCCCTACGTAAGCATGAGATCCAGCCCTCCCTCCGGCCCTTACTTAGATGGGAGCCTAGCTGCTTGAAATACTAAGGGGTGCACATTTACCACGAAGAGACAGACCTACTGGGAGGGAACGTTGGACGCTGTGTCCGGGCCTTAAAGGGCAATATGACTTTCTGGGCCACTCTCCCGCTGTCAATGACGGGCCGCATATCGCTGCTAAAGATGATAGCATTGCCCCGATTGCTATATTATTTCCGAACCTTGCCTGTTTGGGTTCCAGCCGCGTTTTTTCGGCAGCTGCGCTCAATGATTATTTCCTTTTTATGGGGCACGGGCAGGCGAAGAGTGGCACTGTCCACGCTGATCCGCCCGAAAGACGAGGGCGGCCTGGCTGTCCCAGATTTTGAGCTTTACTACTTAGCTGCCCAGCTTCAAACTCTAACGCAGGAAATTGCGAGAGCGTACCGCGGCCCAGAACAAGACCAAGACAGCGGCATCCCCCGACATGTGCTTGCCTTCATTGCCCTGTGACAGAGATTGCGGCTCAGAGACTTATCCCTGGAGGAGAGAACTCTCCGCCTGTGCTGGAATCGCTCGGCGAAGCGCGCAGGGATTAAATGTCCATATGCACCCGAGATCCCTCTCGGCATGGTGACGGCGCTCCCACACGGGGGAGACTGGTCACACCTGCAGGGCTGGGAAGAGGCGGGGCTGCAGATGATCGGAGACTTGTACGAGGATGGAGCATTGGTCCCATATCAGACGCTGCAGGAACGTTTTGACCTCCCACGAGGTGACTACTGATTGCATGCGGCAGTGGTGCGGGCCATACAAGGGCACTGGGGTATGGGGCTCGTGGAGCCGCCGACAGCCCAGGCCTGCCAGTACACTATGATGTCGGCAGGCGGTTACGTGCTTATACTCGAGAATGCTGAGGGAAACACTGCAGCCGCTGACTACTCTGAAGGCCAAATGGGAATCGGATCTACAGGTGGAGATCCAGGACACCACATGGACGCAACTGGTGGGTCGGGCTAGGAAGAGCACGAGAAACGCACGTTTCCAGCTAATTCATTTTTATATTCTCCACAGAGCGTACCTTACCCCGGGCAACATTCGGAAATATTTTGGGGCAGAGGAAGCCGCTTGCCCACGCTGCGATGCATTAGGGGCGGATCTGACCCACATGCTCAGAGAGTGCCCCCACCTGCACGACTACTGGAGGGACATCGGAGACACCTTGAATGAAGTTACAGACAGGGACCTTCAATATACCTCAGCTGTCAGTATTCTCCACTGGTTCCCGCACACACCCAAAAATAGGATGTCGAGCAGGTTCATCGATATGGGCCTCTTATTGGCCAAACGCGAATTGACAAGGGGGTGGAAATTGAAAACGTGCCCGACACACCGAAGGTGGCTTGCTGAGTTTTTGAAATGGGCATCAAGTGAGAGCACACTTAGATATCAATTGGCGCACAGGAGAGCTGACGAGCGGGCCCTGGAGGCGGCGATGGAGTGGGAACTCTTGGTGCAGGCGCTACGGGATAGCGCACTGGACGAAGAGGAAGATGAGCGGGAAATGACGCTTGGGGCGACTAATGGCCAGGAGATACCGGCACCACCTCCAGTCACACACACACAATAGATGACTAGGACCCTCTGATTGCAGTCATACAGACCCAATTCCTGACCGGGAACGATTGATGACACGTGGGGGGGAGGGTGGGACGAGGGGGAGGGGAGAGGGTTTCCCTCACCAGTAGTGTAGTCGGGACGTTCAGTTATAGATACTACAGGGAGGGGGGGGATTAGACCTACAAAACTGAAAAGCAGACAATGGAACCCCCACATGCGCTGTGCAAAATCCGCCGATTGTGAGTATTGCATCGTTTTGTGACTATGCCGCCCGACCTCCGGGTTGTGGGCTAAACGGCTGTGTATACCTGTTGGGGACC
The DNA here is from genome assembly GCF_964261635.1 of Lissotriton helveticus. Classification (NCBI taxonomy): domain Eukaryota; kingdom Metazoa; phylum Chordata; class Amphibia; order Caudata; family Salamandridae; genus Lissotriton; species Lissotriton helveticus. The sequence goes on along the minus strand of NC_136068.1, from coordinate 703,271,500 downwards.
TCGAACCGCGTGGGGGGTTTCACACTGATGATACTTAAGTGATTGAAGTTTTATATGTATGGATCTGCAATAAAAATTGTTTAAAAAAAAAAATTACATCATTCATGACATGGTCAGTGGCATCACTGATGACATTTCTAAGGTTTTTTAAATGCTAATTCCTAACTATAACTTCTCTGAAATCCATGTTTTTTTCAGTGAATTTATATATATATGGAGATAGATATATATATGTGCAAACAATGTGGTCGTGAGTCGCAGCGCTCAGCAGCGGGTGCAGGCTACGAGCCGGACCATTGGCCAAAAATCAATTTTCAAACAAGTATTAGCCGCACAAGGAAATCCTTCACTTCAGTCGATTTTATTCAAAACAGAGCCAGTCTGGCACAATCCACGCATTTCGGCCTGCACGGCCTTTGTCACGGTAGGGAGACACTACTATCACTGCTGTTTTTATAGCATTTCCTGTTAGTACCTTCCCATTGCATTCTGAGAATGGTAGTTTTTCAATTTTAAAACCTTTTGTAACCCAATGACAGAAAGCACATATTGTTATATACAGTTATATCACAGTGTTTTTTTACATGTAATCGCATTGTCGGTAGATGTTAAATTCAAAATTGTGTTAGTCAAGTGTATAGTACATAGGTGCAATTGGTGAGAAGCCATTTTTGCGGGGCAACCTTTTCACTATTTACATATATACATTTAACAGGTTCTTGTATTCGTGTTTGACATTAGTATATCTGTATTTTACATCATATCCTACAATTGTACACTATGTTACATATCGTATTTCATTGTCAAAGTCAAGTCAAAAACCACTTTATTCGATTATTGAAAATCATAAAAGTATGCTTCAGAAACTCCACAAAATACATACAGTTTAAAAAAGAAAAATCAATAAAAACATGTTAAAAATTTCAAGATTAAAATACATCCAAGAATTCATGGTACAATTGTGCTAGCCAATCTTAATTTCCTATTGCGAACTGACACCACAAAAAAATTTGCAACGCTAATCATAGTAAAAGGTTGATCTAATAATTGCAGGTACAGTAGTGCTGGCTTGACCTGGACAAACCCTTTATCTTTCAACAAAGGTAATATATATCTCTTCCTAATACTAGAATAGAAAGAGCAAAAAAAGGTGAAGTGCATAGTGTCCTGGATTGACTGACCATCACACTTACAGGGGGGCGCATACTCTGGTCTGCACCAGACACTTTCTTCACTAAGGATAAGATGGATCTGATTAAATCGAAAGCGGGTTAATAGCCACCGATGAAATTGATTTGTTACGGTTCTCAGGTAAGGCTGCATAAATAAACATGTAATCAACAAATAGTTAGCCCTAATCGCAGATTTTCTTAACTGTAAGGCTTCACGCTCTTGTTCCCTATGCCTGAAGAAATTAGTTTTCACCCAATTTATATCCGCTTTGACCAGCCCCTCTGGAGTATTTCATTGTCATTTAGATATGATGCCCGGCTAGGTGATCCGAGGTCTAGTACCTGACAACATCCTTCTTAGTGATATAGTTGCACCCTTAAAAGGTTCAGGTCGTGGATTAGCATCCCTTTATTCCTTCCTTATTGTATATATTGATTGTTGGGCCTTCGGGCATGGTGCTGTTTGTAGTGGTACCCACTGGTATCTTTTAAGTTTGCGGTGGCACATGATGGCAAGTTCAATGTTTCAATATATACATATTCATGGGTGAATGTACATCTCTTCATCATTAATGAGGCCCTTAGGAGTCTTTGTGTGTAACCTTATGATGTATTTTGACTTCAGTTGTCTCAATTTTCTTTTCCTGTCACCAGCTCTTTCATTTGGCAAGATGGTGTCCAGACCAAAGTATTTAATTTTTTTCCAATCACTGTTCTGACATTCTTCTAGGTGTTTGGCTATTGCGTAGTTGGCATCCTTGTTTTTAACAGCTCTGATGTGTTCCAGAATGCTTTTTTTAGGGCACATGTTGTACTTTCAATGTATTTTAATCCGCATGCAGATTGTATGATATAGACCACATACTGAGTGGTACACCTGATTCTGTGATTGATCTTGATAATTTTGCCTTGGTATCTGTTATTTCTCTTTTGTTTGTGGCAATATTGCAGGCTTTGCAATTGTTGCATTTCTTAAATCCCACTTGCTGTTATGCCAACCAATTATTTTCTGATCTTGTTTGAAAATGACTTTGTACAATTTTGTCCTTTAATGATGCAGCTTTGCGATATGTGACTTGGGGTCTGGTGCCAACGATTCTCACAATATCCTGGTCTAATTTTATTAAGTGCCCGTATTTTTTAATGATTTTGATTATTTTGGGACCTTCTTTGCTGTATGTCAGGATTAACCTGGGACCCGACTCATTTGGAGATATTTCTGGTTGGAATTCCTTCTCTTTTTCCTTGATTTTTTCTTTTTCCATTCTGGTCATAAGGATATCCATGTGTGTTGATTGTTCTACCTTGGCAACACTCTTATTTAGATCTCTTTGTCTGTATCCCCTATTTTTCAACCTGTTTGCACTTGTAGTCATTTTGTTTTTTGCATCCTCATCTTTGGAGCAATTTCTTTGAATTCGCACAAATTCTCCATATGGGATACTTTTAGGAATTGGTTTAGGATGGAAGATCGTGGCATGCAAAATGCTGTTTGTTGCTGTATTCTTTCTGTATAGAGTAGTATGTATCTGCCCTTCATCAATGTACACTGTCGTATCTAGAAAATGTATTCTTGTTTTGCTTACTGAACAAGTGAAGGATAAGCCGATTTCATTTTCATTCAAACGCGTAGGGCTGTGAAATTTACAAGCGGTGGGATGTCCGGTTTTTCAAGAATAAAAGTAAGACTGCTTCAAAAGGTAGAGTTTGCCTGTTTTTCCAAGTTCATCCTCGCAGGTGGGATACCTTTGTTTAAGCATTTAATTCGGCCAGTCCCGGTTGAGAGGATTGAACTACCACCAAAAAAATGGAAAGTGGGCTGCTGTGCACAGACTGTCTGTGTTGCGGTTTAGCAGGCGAAAACAGGAAATAAACCGAGTGAACCGGGAGCCAGAGCTTGCAGCTCACTGGAGAGCATATTTTTGGTGCAATAAGAGGTTTTTAAAGGTAAAATCCACTGAAGGAAAATGAATTATGATGTGGGAAAACTACGAGTCCAAGAAGTCTCTAATTAACTAACCCACCAGAGGACATAACATACCAGAAGGATGTTAAATGGAAATGATGATTGGACTCTTTTTGCCACACCTATCTGCCTGCAGACATCACCATGAGCCCATGAGCAAGGATCAGGAGCTCCGAAATGTGTAGGGCTGTGAAATTTACGAGCGCTGGGATGTCCGGTTTTTCAAGAATCAAGGTAACACTGCTTCAAAAGGCAGAGTTTGACTGTATTTCCAAGTTCATCCTAATAGGTGGGATACCTTTGTTTAAGCATTTAATTCGGTCAGTGCCGGTCGAGAGGATTGAACTACCACAAAAGAAATGGAAAGTGGGCTGCTGCGCACAGACTGTCTGTGTTGCAGGCTAAAACAGGAAATAAAGAGAGTGAACCAGGAGCCCGTGCTTGCAGCTCACTGGAGAGCATATTTTTGGTACAAAAGATGTTTTTAAAGGCAAAATCCACTGAAGGAAAATTAATTATGACGTGGGAAAACTTCGAGTCCCAGAAGTCTCTCATGAACTTGTGGTATATAAATAAATAATACCGGCTTTCCAGTGGGACAGGGAGCGCCAATAAATAATACCGGATCTAGGTTTTACTGGACATAGTAATAACAGATAGCTCAATAAATAAGAGTCAAGATTCGAGGTAGTAGGAGTTTGCAGGTTTAATACAGCATAAAGGACAGGAACAGGACAACCTGCATAGGAATAAGAGGGCAGGGCCCGGCATGGCCCGACAGCTGCCGGGGCTGGATCTGGGATGAGCGCGCTAACATTTAATAACAGTACACAAGCATATATACTAAAACAATTGCATTACAGTGAATACAGTAGGCGGAGCAGTGGGTGTGGTCAATAGCAGTCGCGAAAGATAAGGGTGAAAGTAGGTGTAACAGGAGGCGTATACATAGACATGTGATGTAAACGTAACAGAATATGTCATAAATGGGGCGGAAACATGGAGGGGGCTACCTAAGGAGCCGGGACCTCTAACCTAGTGGTGCGCGCAAACTGACAATGACGTGTTACTGGGAGAAGCTGATGTACCTAAACCCTATCTAGTATCTAATGTTTAGAGAACATGTTGATAGAATCCAAAAGTTATCGGGGTAAAGGCTAACAGACTCTAAGACTGGAGCATGCATTATTCTACATGTAGTGCGTGTTGAAGAATATTAAATGACCATAAATACAGTATTTCTCTTACATGGAGACGTAAAGGCTAGACTGTGACGGAAACTATTGATGCGATTCAGTAGCTTAGGAATGCAGAGAAGGAGGGCTGAACTGATAACTAGAATCATAACATATTCTTGGCAGACTCGTAGGCAGAGCCAGGCCGAGCCGGGCACTGTGAGGCAGGAAGTAAGTGAAGGGTCGAGGATACAGGTGGGGGCTGTATCGCTCCTCAGCGAGGGTTCAGGAGACAGGAGCTGAATCTGGTGTCCGGGCCCTTTTGGGGCCTAGAAACGGGGACTTTACAATGAAATAACGTGCACACTGAGAAACGTGGCAACGTAACTTTACATAGGCCTAATACTCGTAGCTTTCACGAGAACTGGAAACTGGCATACTAGAGATGGACACAACTGTAATTGCGTCTTTAGTCGAACATGGGGGATACACATGCATATTAATCATGCACACATAACATAAGATGGGGAACACGTAGGGACACAGAACATGGCAAAATTTACTTTTCCACATTCCCTCCTTGTCACTACGTTTCCATCAGGAAACATCAATATTCATGATACCATCTATCATTTCATACAGTATCATTTGCTCGTCTCGAATTTTCTTGGAACGGGATTTAGAACGGGACTTGGGACTAGGAATACAAGAGGTAGCACAAATGCCACAAATCGCAGGGCCACATTGTATACATAGGCAGCAACTGAATATGATCGCTACTGCAATACCCAGAAATGACAATACTTTCCATCCCCAGGCGGAAATTATATTCCAGAACCAACCGGACCATGTCCAGGTGCCTGGATCTTGGTGTAACATATGGGCAATTTTATGGAGTCTGGTTATAGCTGAATAAACAGACGGCGCGTTATTAGGAATGAAAATGCAGCAACTAGATCCGATGACTCTACATGCCCCGCCCCTATCGGCCAGTATGACGTCAAGGACGAGACGATTCTGGAGCACGACAATTCTCATAAAGGATTGCTCCTCGGTTAAATTACCTAGAGCAGAAGTAGTCTCAATCACTACTGCTTCAAGGGTTCTCGTTAATCTACGTATCAGTTTACTATTCACGACAGTACCTAAATAGGGGAAGACACCTTTATTGATATCTATGTATTGTTCTAGAGCAGTTTCAGTATAATCGACAATCGGGAGGTCTCTCTTGTGTCTAGTATGTACTAGGTGGGAATTCCTATGATAGTCAGGTGGGGCTAGGAAAACTGGTGGCAGTAGGAAGGCAATGTAACAGGTTCCCTCCCAGTCGAGGGGCAGACGAACATATGCGGTCTGACCACAAACAAAATAAGAATGACGTGAAGCTTTAAAAATAGATTTCCCACTGTCACTATACTTGACAATAGTAGCACAATCACTATGGCCTACATGTACGGAACCATTCTTTCGGACACATAATTCACCTTTGACTGGTAATACTGACATAGCAGGTAAATCTGGAGTAGTATCAGACTGAACATTCAGGACCATGAAATTCGAAGAATAATTACCTAAATTATAAACTTCATTTTCTAGATCTAACCCTGTTCTGTGGGGAAGACCTTGCTTGTCTGGGAAACATGTACTGTTAAGAAAAGACATATCTGTTGAGGATGACGTTAACGTGGACCATGCTCCACACGAACCATTATGTGAAAATGGATAAGGAAAGAGTGGCAGAACTCCCTTCGGTGTCTGGAATGGGGGGAGTCGACCACACACCCAACAATTAGTGGCATTGCTGGTCTGGTGTGAATAATGTAACATGTGGATAAAGGAATTATTACGCATAGCAAGACGATAAGAGAGTTCATGAGAAGGCAGATCACTAAACGTGTGCTCTACTGTAACATTAGAAGACTTATTTACATGAGGAACTGGAAAATACAAATAAAATGCATAACATGTGCAGGTAATCATGAGGCTGAAAAACAATATGAAACTTAGAAAAACGATACATCGGATTGAGTTTTGACTAACTCTCTCACTATGGGGGTCTATTTTATACATGTCAGAAACCGGTCTAACCGTTTCACCTAGGGGAGGACTTAGACAATCAAACTGGCTGACTTATTTTACTAGACCTTAATTTCTTCTTATACTCCTGTTGCAGAGTTTTCTCTAACAGGGAGGGTTCAGTATCATTGTCTTTTGCGGGACAGTCCTTAAGAATAGTACTTTGGCAGTCTTTCAAATCCTGGGAAATGTTCTTAGAAACAGGCTTCAGTCCGTAAAATCTTTTCACATGAGACAGATGCACCCAGCCCTTCCTGCCTTCCAGCTTGACGGCAGTACGGGTGGCCAGGAGGACCTGTCGGGGTTCCTTCCAGCGAGGCTCCAGCGGACTTGAACGATCAAAATTCCGGACAAGAACCATGCATCCGGGAACGATTTCATGCGGTGCCACCTCGGTATTGTCTGGAAATGCGGCGGCAACCTGTGAACGACAAGAGTTGAGGGCAGGCATCAAGGAAGCTAGGTAATCTGTCAGCATATTACTTGAAACATCGGTAATACTTCGAGGTCTAGGTGTACCCCACATATTAGGGGGGCGGCCGAATATGACCTCATACGGGGACAGACCTGATCTGGAATGTGCGACCATGCGCATGTAAAACAGAGCGACTGGCAGAGCTACTAGCCAGTCTACACCTTTCTCTTTACAAATCTTAGCAATACGGATTTTCAGGGTCTGATTATGTCTCTCTACGAGACCAGCTGCTTCAGGATGGCGTACACAATGGAACTTCCACTGGTACCCTAACAAAAGGGAAACATGTTTCATGAGCTCAGATGAGAATGGCTGGCCGTTATCAGAATACACGACCCTAGGGAGTCCATAACGGGGGAAGAACTCACGAACCAACTGCTTGGCAGTGGTCGCGGCTGTGTAATCTGGGACCGGATATGCTTCTGTCCATCTGGACAAAGCGCATAAAACTACAAGGACATACTTGAAACCTCGACATCGCTCCATTTGAATATAATCCATCTGGAGGACCTCAAAAGGGTGGTCAGGGGGCTGGAATCCACCTTGTTCCACCGGGACACTTTTACCTGGATTAAACTGGCAACATAGGGGCGTGGCTAGCAGAGCAGCGAGATGGCCGCTCTTTGAGTGAGCTCCGCCGGCTACTTCAATTAATCCTCTAAGCTATCCTGTTCCTGGCGCCTGCAGACCCCCGTTCCTCCCGAGTTCCGCTCAGTAAGCCCGGGTGATCCTTCGGCCCGAGTTTGGAGCGCGGAGGCGTTTTCTCCTTGAAGCGGAGACGGACTGAATCTTCAGCGGCTGGTGTGCTGGTCTTGCACCCCACCGGAAGTGACTCTCGCTGGGAGCCGCGTTACACTGTGGGCCGCGGCTGCGGAGGCCCCTGCAGCCTGATTGGACTTAGTGGAGGTCTGGCGACTGCCGTGTTACTGCCGAGGGCACTTCACTGTTATACCCCCGCTGCAACCGACGGCGATCTCCACTGAGGGACTGGCTGAGACTGGCGAGGCTTGGCGGGAGCGGCCGCGCTGCGGAGGAGTGATCCTGAGTCCGACTGAGACGGGGCTTGCATGTGAGGGGCCCGGTGAAGGGAAAAGAAGTCGCGTCTGCACCACCTGCGCTGTGGCGGACGCCGGAGAGGAGGTGAGAAGGTGCTGCGGAGGGACGGGTTTCCCTTGGCGTTCCTCCCGCTTCACAGCTGCACCCGGACCCCCAGCGGCTCTCGAACTCGGCGGAGCGGGCCGCCGTGTGCATGGTGAGACGCCTTGCGGCCCTGATCCCCTTGGAACCCCTGCGCTGAGTTTATTTCTGCCTGGCGGGTGGATTCCCCATTGCGCTACGAGAGCCCGCCATTTTGGGGCCTGAGGAGACCTGCTAGACACGCGGCAGTTTGATGACCTCGCCGGACGCCTGCGACTATATTTAACGCGGCTGGCCCAAAATACCGCGTTCGCTCCATCACGCCTAGCGCGCCCTGGCATCACCTGGACAGTCACGAGCAGGCTAGGCACTTGCTGGCTGTGGCGCAAGATAGGTGCTACCCCACTACGTGGCAGGTGGACCTCTTCGGACTGTGGTGATGGGAAAAAACGACACCAAGCAAGCGAAACTAAGCTTTGACAATAGGAAGCCACCGAAAAACAAGACGATGGAGTCGGATAATGGCGCATCGTCATCGCAATGTACTACCCCGGACATTGATTTTGGGGCCCTCATCATGGAGGTGAGAACCAGCTTGAAGAGCATAGATGCCAAGCTTGATAACATGGCTGCGCAACTCGAATCAGTGAAAACAAAGGTGGACACACACGAGACGAGGCTGGACTGTCTCGAAAATAGGCAGACTGAATGTTGCGAATTCCAGCAGCAGGCCAAGCAGCACATCACTACACTGGAGCGGGAACTTGAAAATTTGCGCGCAAAGTCGGACGATTTGGAAGCACGCTCCAGAAGATCCAACATCCGCATTACAGGCATTCCGGAGACAACCAACACAGGAAAGATGGAATCGTTTGTATCGAGCCTCCTACATGACCTGTTCGATCCAGATCTGTCCCCGGTCTTCGCGGTGGAGAGAGCGCACAGATCCCTTGGGAAAAAACCCCCGATGGGCGCCCCTCCGCGTCCAATTCTGGCTAAACTGCTCAACTACCAGGATAGGGACGTCGTTCTGCGCTTGGCGAGAGAGAAGGGTAAGATCACGCACCAGGGCAATCACATCTCCTTTTACCCGGATTTCACCCCCCTGGTGCAAGCGGCCCGCAAGGAATTCCTACCAGCTAAGAAAATTCTACTGCAAGCTGGCGTGCCCTACTCTCTCCTATACCCGGCAAAATTAAAGGTTCAACACGACAACGCCTCTCACTTCTTCACTGACGCCAAATCAGCCCTCAAGTTCGCCAAACACATTTGTGCTGGAGCCAGGAGAAAATCGCCAAGACTTGAGGAAGCTTCGGATCCACTCAGTGACAATGACTGAGGGCTCTACAACGCCCACCCTGCACGGCTGCAACTTTCCTCTTTGCCTCGAAGTTGGGAGCCTGAGAACGCCTTGCACACAGGTCTGTTACACCCGAATTGTCTCATTGGGGGTAAGTCATAGAGACACTTTTGTGCACAGAATTTTGCTGCCGTCACCGTGCCTCCTTTGAGACATTGGTTGCTTGCGGACTTTGTGGACCAGGAGATGGGGGCACTGCTAGAGCCCAGGAACGCTAAAGTTTGACTGTAGCCACCCCGCATATACGGGGGTGTTTGCCGAGCGCACCACGCCTCATGGGGTGCCTCCCTTTGTTGTTGATGTTGGGGTATTTCCACGCTATGCGTGCGAGTTTCTGGGATATGTCACGACCTGATTGGGGGGTTGCTGAGGGAGGGGGGTGGAGGGGGGGATTTCACAAGTTGCGAGTTTTCGTTCGTATCTGGTGCAATGTACTACTACAAATGCCTATATATTTGCGCGCTGGGTCTGCAGATGTGGTGGCTGGGCACTCGTCTGGCCTCCGGGGGCGGGGATGTGTGGGGAGATTTCTATGCTGTACTGCACTCTAATGGGGGGTATCAAACTCTGGACTTGGAACATTAGAGGCCTTGGGGACTTCAAGAAGGCCCGTTTACTGCATGGCATGTTGTCCAGACACAACGTTGATATTTGCTTCCTACAAGAAACTCATTTAAACGTGATCCCCTCGGCCCGATTGAAAAATTCCAGATGGGCGCACGTCTATTCCTCCATCTACTCCAGTTATGCGAGGGGCGTTGCCATACTCATTCGCAGAGGGTTGGATTGGAGGGAGTTCTCCCAGGTACGCGATGTGGAGGGAAGGTATGTCTTGCTCCATGGGTCTTTACAGGGGCGACCCATTGTCCTGGCTGCAATCTATGGCCCCAATGTGGACGATCCTGATTTTTTCAGAAGTGTTTGGGCGAGGATTGAGTTGCTGAACTGCCAGACGATAGTGCTGGGGGGAGATTTCAACATTGCATTGAATGATGACATGGATCGTAGGGGTGTGAGCAGACCGCAGCATACTAGAGCGCGTCAGGCGATATTTGATGTCATGAATGAGGGTCTGCTTTCGGATGTGTGGAGAGCTAGGAATCCGGGAGTCAAAGTGGGGACCTGCTACACCTGCCATAAAGCTGCCTGGTCAAGGCTAGACTTCTGGTTGGTGTCTCCTGAAGTTGCGACATGGGTGTCGAATGTTGATATTATGGCTAGATCACTGTCGGACCATGCTCCGTGTATGTTAGAATTGAGCCCCCCAGACACTATACACAGGGCGTTCCAATGGCGCCTTCCCCCTCACGTGCTCACAGACCCAGTGTTCGTAGAAGAGATCAGAGAGGACATCACTAAATATTTTGATGAGAATGCTGGTTCTGCCACATCTGAGGCTATTGTTTGGGATGCCTTTAAAGCTGTAATCAGGGGTCAGTGTATAGCACGAAAAGCAGGGGTCCTACGCTCCATCAGGGACACGCTAGCTAACCTTGAGGGGGAACTGAAAGATCTTGATGCTGCTTTTAGCTCTGATCCGTCGTTGGAGATTGCTGGCGCTCTAAAAACCAAATTGCTGGCCTTCAGTGAGGAAGCGGAGCGGGAGGTGAAATTTCTGGGGAAACAGGCTGAAGCGCGCAGGTATGGGGAAGGGGATAGACCGAGCAGGACCCTTGCCAGGCTGATTACTCCTCGCACACAATCGAACTACATACACACTATTTATGATACATCCGGACACTTAGTGATGGGCCAGGAGGCAGTGTTAGGCGCCTTCGCGGACTTCTATGCTACCCTGTACACCTCAAGGCAACCCACAGCACCGCCTTCACTGCGTGACTTTCTTGACTCCATAGCACTCGTATGGTTCAACGACAACCACAGACAGTACATGGACCTCTCAGTCACAATACAAGACATCGTCCAGGTGATTAAGAGCATGCCGGCCAATAAAGCCCCTGGCCCAGATGGCCTGACCACCTCCTTCTATAAAACCTATGTAGCTGAACTGGCGCCGAGACTACACTCTGTATTTGTCGAGGCTCTCGAATTAAATTCCCTTCCAGACTCCATGCGTGAGGCTCTAATTATCACACTACTCAAACCGGATAAAGATGAACAACAGCTAGACTCCTACAGGCCCCTATCTCTTATCAACGTGGATGCTAAAATATACGCGAAGGTCATTGCAGATCGGTTACAACCGATGTTGCCTATGATTGCGCTTCCAGATCAATCGGGATTCATCCCTGGCCGCGCGACATCACATAATCTCAGAACTATCTTCTCTGTCCTTCACTATTTACACCCATCTGTACAGGCGGCGGTGGTGTTCCTTGACGCCACCAAGGCCTTCGACTCCTTGGAATGGCCCTACCTCTTCAGTGTCCTAAGGCGGATGGGATTCAGCCAGAACTTCATGACCCTGATCAAGCTCCTTTACACAGCACCCAGAGCCCGGGTGAGCGTTACTGGTCTCATCTCCAAACCATTTAGTGTCTCAAGAGGAACTAGGCAGGGATGTCCTCTATCCCCGCTACTCTTTGCGATAGCGATGGAGCCGCTTGCGGCTCGAATACGGCAACACCACACCGCCAGGGGCATTGGGTTTAGTGCTAGAAGCTTACTGATTTCGCTATACGCGGATGATGTCACCCTATACGTCCTGAATCCTAAAGATAACCTAAGTCCGCTACTCCGTGAATTTGTAAGATTTGAGGGCCTGGCGGGGATATCCATTAACTGGTCAAAGTCGGTGGCGTTCCCACTGACGGAGAGCACTGATCGCCCTGCTCTTGATTACCCCCTCGGATGGGAGACGGGGGCTGTCAAGTATTTGGGTATCTGGATCAGCCGAGATGTACAGGAGTTGTGGTCGCTGAATTTCGGGAGGGCGGTGGACTGGTTGGAAGGGAAGGTCGAGGTTCTCTGGTCGCGAGAATTGCACTGGCTAAAATGGTGGTTCTCCCCAAATTCTTGTATTTGTTCGTCAACGTACCACTGCCTATGACAGCGCCCTTCCACGCTCGTGTACGCTCCCTGCTGCTGAAGCTGGTGTGGGCCGGCGGTCAGGCCAGAGTCTCCTGGGACTTACTCACGCTTCCGCTCCGTCAAGGGGGCCTGGGTGCCCCGGACTTGAAGCTCTATTCACTCTGTGCGCAAGCTCAGTTCCTGCATTTCTGGGCCTACCCCACCCCATACCAGCCACATGCGGCGGTAGAACTAGCAGTGGTCGCCCCCTTGCCTCTACGAGTGGCACTATATGGCAAAGTCACATGCCCGTCACGTGAGGTGGACACGGTGGAAATGGTCCGCTGGTCCTGGCGCGAACTCCAGAAGAGAGCCGGTCTCTCCCTGCTTTATGCGCCAGCCGTCCCCCTGAGAGGTAACCCGATGCTGCCTTGTTTGACAGCAAGAGGTGGCGTCCTCACCATCCGTGGCAATCGCCTTCTCACATTCGCTGACTTATATCCGGACGGTACTTTTTTCGAGATGTCCGCTGATGGGGACAGCCAGCCCTGCTCGTTTGCTGACACGTTACTATATCATTCCCTTAGGGAATCTTGCAAGAAGATGGGACCGTGCTTCCCGGAGGAACCCTGCACACTAGCCGCTCTCCAAAACTTGCTATCACGACCTTCCCCCAAAAAGCTGGTGTCCAGACTGTATAACTGCATGCAGGAACAGGCCCCGGTGACAGAGGCCGCGGCCAAACACGCTTGGGCTGCTGACCTAGAGAACCAGCTGCCGGACGACGCATGGGAATATTGCTGTGCTCAACTAACAGCCCTATCCCCTAATTATCGGTTGAGGCTTATCCACTTCAAATTCCTACACCGGTATTACCGCACTCCGACACTACTACACCGTATGGGTCTCCGTGAGGACGCCTCTTGCTGGAGATGTGGTGGTGAGGATGCGACCTTTATTCATATGGCTTGGAGCTGCCCCAAGTTGAGCACATACTGGTTGGAGATCTTCACTGCCATCAATCACATCATACAAAGAAATGACTCACCGTCCCCACTACTGGGTCTGCTGGGGTATGTTAAAGACACTACACCCTGCGACAGGAAACTGCATGCGTTGCTCCTTCTATACGCCAAACGTCAGGTCGCACTACACTGGGGCAGACCGGGTCTCCCCTCTTTCGAGGGCTGGATTAGAGATGTGACTTATGGCCACACACAACTGACACACTACTGGGAGACCATGCCCACCGCTTCCAGGCCCACTGACATATGGGGCCCGTTTGTACAGTGGACTACAGCGCGCGCGAGTTCAGACACCCCAGGTACTTCACGTGCTACGAGTGTTTCAGACGACATGGGCTGAAGGTGCACGCTGCGTAGGTTAATGATTGCCGTCCCGTGGAGAGGCGCTGTCGCGGACAGGCCCTGCACTGACGCGCGCTCAGCATTTGCTGCCCCCACTGACCCCGATCGTGTCCCTGGCCTCCCCCTCCCACTGGCCCTCCTGTGGCCTATTAATTGCCCCTCCCCCCCCCCCCCCCACACGCCCTTTTGCCTATACGGGCACAGAAGAGATGCCATTGCACGCCCGCCCCGACTATGGCTTGCCCTCTATCTGAGTGATCCGTGGCGGGCCCGCGCGACCCTTTTGTGGACTGAAGTGTTGTATGACTGCTGTTTCTATGTACTTGCACCTATGTTTTGACGTTTTTTGGGTTAGCTTGTTGGGGGGTCCTGTTGGGAGAAAAAATGGTGCTGATAGACATATCCTTTCCATAGGCCGCTGCAGCGGGTGGTTGACCGCTGCTTCTTTAGGGGCGGCTTCACTGATCTTCGCTATCTTTCAATTGTCTGCGACACTGTGAGAAAAGCAAGACCGTTTCCTCGCTGAAGTCGCACTGCACACGCTACGGATTTTATTGTATTTCATGTTTATCTCTGCATGCTTAACCCGGTCGGATGTCGGCCTCTGGTTTGTTTCTTTGCAAGTTTTGTATGCCCTAATTAGTAGCGGCCTGCCTCCGGGTTGTTGGCGTGACGCAGTGTGAATCTTCTTTTTCATCTGTTTAAAATACATGTCTTGCAATAAAAAAAAAAAAAAAAAAAAACTGGCAACATATCATACAGGTACGGACTTTCTGCTTGGCTGCAGCTCGTAAATGCTTGTTGAACCAAATGTTCTGGATACTGTCTAACATAGCTTTTTCTCCTAAATGTGCTGGACTATGTGCGGTATTGATAATGACTTGAACCATAGAGTCGGGGAGAAACCATGTGGCTCTACCCTTCGTTACCCATCCCTGATCTGTCTGGACCCCTCCTTGTTCGGACCATTTCTTGATTTCATCGGGAGTAGCATGTAACTGGATATCTATGACATCTTGAGTAGGGTCCTTAACTGTCATACAGGTAGTCGGATCTGGAGTATGTGTCTGTGTCGGATTAACTGGAATGTCTGGAGTCTGTGCTGTAAGCTTGGCTGTGCGATCTGCTAGATCATTACCTTGAGAAATAATGTCAGTAACTTTCGTATGTGCTTTGCACTTCATGATAGCAATAGATGTCGGTAAGTGTATGGCATCTAACAGAGCTTGAATAAGGAGACCATGCTGAATCTTGGTTCCATGAGAAGTCATGAAACCTCTCTCCTGCCAGAGCACTCCGAAGTCGTGTACAACTCCGAATGCGTAGCGTGAATCTGTGTAAACATTAACTTCCAGGTTCTTGGCGTGTATGCAGGCTTGTGTCAGAGCAACTAGCTCTGCTGCTTGAGCAGACAGGGTGTCAATACGGTGTGTTTCTATAACGTCAGTGTCAGTAGTCACTGCATACGCGGCTACTAGTTCTCCTGTACTTGTTCTCATACATGAACCATCCACATAAAGTGTCAGGTCGGGATCTGGTAATGGAATATCTGTCAGATCTTGTCTTGGCTTAGTCATAATGTTAACTACTTCCACACAGTCGTGTGTGGCAGGATTCGAAATAACTGACGGTAACAGTGTAGCAGGATTTAGAACGTTGCAGCGTCTGATTTCTATGTGTGGCTGGAACAGTGTCAATTCATAACCTGTTAAACGTGCAATTGTCAAGTGCTGAGTCTGGGTTCGGTTTAATAGAACTTCCACGGAGTGTGGAACTTGTACTGTCAAGGAATGTCCTAATACTATGGAATCACTTTGTCTGATAGCTAGTGCTGTGGCTGCAACTGACTTGAGGCACGCAGGCAGAGCCTGGGCTACAGAATCTAATGTGCTCGAAAAATAAGCACAAGGCTTGTATTGTCCTGCTTGATCTTGTGTGAGAACAGATAATGCTGTACCTTCACGTTCTGTGACGAAAAGTGTAAAAGGCTTACTGTAGTTCGGTGTAGCTAGAACTGGAGCTTGGCATAAAGCTTTCTTTAGCTCATTGAAACTAAGTGTATGTTCAGATGTTCAAGGGAGGACAGTCGATAGGGCTGCCTCCTGTGTCGTTAACTGTATCAGTGGTTTAGCTAGAAATGCATACTGAGGAATCCATTGTCTGCAATAAGAAGTAAGGCCGATAAAAGCACGTACCTCCTTCTGTGTCTTGGGCTGAGGAAGACTCACTATTAACTGGATACGGTCTGGTGTCAACTGCCTACCCCACTTGGACAGTAAGTGGCCTAAGTAGATCACTTGCTGGACACAGAATTGAAGCTTCGA
Source organism: Lissotriton helveticus (assembly GCF_964261635.1). Classification (NCBI taxonomy): domain Eukaryota; kingdom Metazoa; phylum Chordata; class Amphibia; order Caudata; family Salamandridae; genus Lissotriton; species Lissotriton helveticus. The sequence continues at coordinate 703,255,478 of NC_136068.1, read as the reverse complement.
AGGGGACACCTTGTGCCCCATCTCAGCTAGGAAATACAAGACTGTAAGTGATGCTCGCTCGCAAGCACGTTCAGAACGGGCTGTGATCAGTAGATCATCGACATACTGGAGCAGGGCAGTGTCAGTTGGCATGTGAATGTTGTCTAGTTGTCTCTTAAGTGCTTGACTGTAAATACTAGGACTTTCTGTGAAACCTTGAGGAGCTCGTGTGAACATATAGCTCCTTCCATTTAAACAAAATCCGAAAAGAAACTGGCTGTCTGGATGAATGGGGACACTGAAAAACGCGTTCTTGAGGTCTATGACTGTAAAAAATGAGGCTTCGGAATCAATGGCTGTCAATAGGGAAGAGATATCTGGGACAACTGGGTACTGGGGAATAATACATTTATTGAGTTCTCGAAGATCAATCACTAATCGATATACTGGGGGTGCATTTGGATCAGTACGTTTCATGACTGGAATGATCGGAGAATTACATACATTGGAGTCAGTTTCTACAACTACTCCTTGAACCATGAGCTCGTCAATAATTTTGGATAAGGCTGTTACAGCCTCAGGTGGCAATCTGTACTGTCTGATTCGTGGTAACACTACACCTGGCTTGAGAGTCACACGATGGGGTGTGATTTGCATATAACCTACATCAGTTGGACCTTGCGCCCATAGATGCTGCGGAACATTAGACAATCTCGGATCAAAATCTCGTAATACATAGTGACCCTTGAAGTCACGTAGGAACAGGCGTATTCCCTCTGGGGAACAGCAAATAACTGCACCTAATTCTTTCAGTGTTCTAATACCTAACAGATTTTCTGGACATGACTTCGTAAGTAACAGATCAGTAGTGCGGGACAATGGACCTACTTCTAGAGTAACTGGCTTAGATATCTCGTTTACAATAGGCTTTCCTGAAAATCCAAGGGAAACATTTCTAGAGCCTGAGAGTGGAGCCCCTGGAACTTCGGCGTGACTGATGGTCGTCCTACTTGCCCCTGTATCAATCAGAAACTTTCTGTCTTTCCCTAGTACTTGACTATGAACATAGGGACCTTCTTGATCTACAGGAATCTCGATGAGAGGCAAGCCTACCTCCCTCTCTAGGCTGTTTCATGAATATGGCTGATACTCTGGGTACTCGGACTGTGCATACTGGTACATCTGCTGTGTAACATGCTGTGTTGCAGCAATAGGCTGCGGTACTGTAACTGTCTGTTGTGCATTCTGTGGCTGAGAAGTCTGTGAAACTTGTTCTTGTCTAGACGGACGTGGTCTTTCTTTAGTCTTACCAGTAGCTATATTATGTTTCAGAACTGCACACTCGTTTATGAAATGACCTGGCTGTTTACAATAATTGCATGTCCCTTTAACGGGAGCTGCAGGATGACTGGCTTGATTCGGACCCCTCTTCTGGCTGTCTTGAGGAACAGATTGTGCAACTAGTACTTTCATTTTCGTGTCTTTCATACGTTTTCTTTCATGATCTTGCTCTTCTCTGATTCTATTCTGGTGATACTGGAGCATCTGTAACATCTGGGACGGGGTACTAGCTTGCCATGTACTTTCAACTTTCAAAACTCGATTCTTAACTTGTGGACTTGAATTCTCGACTAATTTAGTAACAAAAAGATGAGGGTATGACTCACTACTTGTCTTGAGGCCACTGTTTATGATAAAACATTTCTCAAATCTAGAATAAAAATCACTAGTGTCTTCGTCTTGTTTCTGTTTACAGGCTGAGATTGCATCCCAGTCTTCCTTTTTAGTGGCTAATAATCTGGGCAAAACTTGTATTAACAGTTCAGGTAATTCTTTACATTTCTCTCCAAGACCGGTACCTGGTACTCGTATATTATCTTCAGCTTCTAGAACTGCCCAATCGATCTTTTTCTCTCCCACCTCCCATTCTTTTTCCTTGAGTTTTTCATATATGCCTGCGGGCAACAGGACCTTTAACATTTTAATTATATCGGGATACGTGTATTCTCCCATACGGAGCATGTCCTTTAATTCTCGGTGGAACCCTGCTGGATCTTTGTCATGACAAGGAATTAATTTCTTCATCTCTAAGAGTTCCATCTTTGTAATCGGAGTGTAAACAAACACTCGTTGCATTTCACCATCTGTTGTCCTGACTGGGTGTACTTCTCGTAACGGGTTCTGTCTATCTATATAAAACGGTTTACTTTCTGGAGGTGAGACATGAACAAAATGCGGGTTCAGAAACGTTCTATATTTGTGACGCTGTTCTAGAATGACACTAATTAAATCGGTACCTAAACCTTTCCATCTATACTGGAGTAACTCGTTCAGGACATCATGTAACGGACCTGGATCAGAGTGTTGACCCTCATACAATGTAATGAGGTGCTGGATCATATACATACCCACCAGTCGCTGCTCGGCTGGGGGCAATTTCAGAAACATTTGTGCCACTATTTCATCTGGAAAAGTGGTAGAATCAGTAATCCATCGGACTGCTGATCGGGCTAGTTCTTGTTCATGCATAGTACTTAACTCACTATAACCGATTCGTGATTTCAGAATTTGATCGGTGGCTTGAAATACTTGTTCTAGAGAACCTTGTTCTGGTGCTGGATGAGGAACAGTTTTCTTGTAGTCTAGACGTGAATGTCGGTCTGGAAATCTAGATTTTCCTACATACGCTATTCTGGCGGGATTCTCGTCGTCTACCTCTTCAGTAGAAGAGTCATTCTCTTTCTCGCTTACTTGTGCTGCTTTACGTTGTTCATGTAACTTTATTATTTCCTTACGAATTCTCTTGTACATACTCTCTATACTACTGATAGTTCTGTGTTTACCCTCGGCTATATTATCACTCCACCTTGTCAGGATTCTCATTTCGGCCGGATCTTTGGTCGGATAATCTTGTTCCCTTATTAAACAATTAATCAGAAACTTTAATAGCATGAGCTGGATTTCAGCTTTCCTTTGAGACATGGCTTCGCCAATACTTTCTGGATCATCCCCTGTACGGATGAAACGATATATTCTGTCTAGATCTTCTTTCATATTCGGTAGGGTATCCAAATACCCGGTCACCCGTCTTACACGGATGGAATATATAACTGTACTATCATCACCTGCAACTGGATCATAGCGGCATTCAGTAAGAGCTCGTCGGATATCTGCAACGGACTTATATTTGGGCGTACGCTGTAACGCACATTCATGTAACTCGACTAACGTTAAACGTTGGTGTGGTGGCGGGGTACCAGGAGGACCTCCTCCTGCGGCCCCTAAACTGGAATCATCAACTGATACTCTTCGTGCTGGCAGAGTGGGAAATTGTAATGTAGGCTGGACCGGGGGTACCGTAACAGGTACTCCGGTGTCTGGAGGAGCAGGAATGGCATGATTTACAGGGACTGGCGGAACAGGATTTGCATATTCTGGGACTGTGTCGTCCAAGTAGGACGAGATGAAAATATCAGCTGCGGTCGGTTTGTGACGTAGCTTGGTCGGAACTAATGGTGGCGGAAAATTACTGGATGCCTCCGGGGTCGCTTTTGGCAAGCCCTCGGCAAGAAGAGGATACATACCCTTAATGAGGGCATTCCTCTGTCTGTCGGACTGTTCGGTTTTAACTCGTTCACCTATCTCGATTAGTTCCCTTTCTTGGGCTCGTTCTAAGGATTCTCTACTTAATTCTGACTTTCTGATTTCTTTTTCGGTTCTTTTATGAGATTCTTTGCGCCATAACTCGATGGCATCTTTCTGTGACTGTCTGGCTTTCTTTTTCCATAATGCTTCTTCTACTCGCATGATGCACTCGGCATCCCATGTACCCGATACGGGCCATCTATACTTTTCTTCTAACTGTTTGGTATACTCTACCCATAAATCTAGATATAATATGGCACTTATGCCATGCTTCTGATACATAAAATGACCTGGACTGTCCCTAGGCGGGACAGGAACTGCTTCTTCTAACAGACCTTTTCTAGTTCTTAACTGACGTAGTCTGGAAAATAACGGCATGACTGAACTGTAATCTGGACACAATACAATACACAATGAACACGATAATTACACCGCTCTCATACCACGACATTAAAATACATGAAGAACATTTAAAATAACAGTTCGGACAGAATACTACCTGGAATACGGAAAACAGAATACATGAATCCTCTTGAGAACTGAACTGACTAGAACAGAGACTAGATGCACTGCTGAAACAGTACGAAACTTACCGGTCTCATAAAGAGACACGTCAGGACCCGCATCCACCGAAGTGGACACTTCGTTTTGGGATCTGTGTACCACCAAACCCCACGGACCAGAGACAATTAGATTGACCCTGTCTAGATACTACCCCAGCAACGGTACTCACCGGGCAGCAAGAACGGAAGGCCTCGGACTGGACTGGACTGCTTCGACGCCGGACGGACAAACTTCGGACTTCAGTTACGGGTGGGCCTCCGGATACCTCGGACCTTGGACTCTCGGCTTGGGCTCTGGTCGGGACTCGCCGCGTTCCTCCACCGCCTCGTCTGGATGCTGGACCGCAACCTCCGTCTCCTCCGTGGGCCTGAGGGATACTTGAAGCAGAAATATCTGCACGTGGCCGGTATGGTTCCGTCACGGCTGCAGAGGGTCAGGGGGCATACGTGGCTTCACCGGCGCGTGGGGAAAGGGCAAGTCCCTGTTCGGGCGCCATTATGTGGTATATAAATAAATAATACCGGATCTAGGTTTTACTGGACATAGTAATAACAGATAGCTCAATAAATAAGAGTCAAGATTCGAGGTAGTAGGAGTTTGCAGGTTTAATACAGCATAAAGGACAGGAACAGGACAACCTGCATAGGAATAAGAGGGCAGGGCCCGGCATGGCCCGACAGCTGCCGGGGCTGGATCTGGGATGAGCGCGCTAACATTTAATAACAGTACACAAGCATATATACTAAAACAATTGCATTACAGTGAATACAGTAGGCGGAGCAGTGGGTGTGGTCAATAGCAGTCGCGAAAGATAAGGGTGAAAGTAGGTGTAACAGGAGGCGTATACATAGACATGTGATGTAAACGTAACAGAATATGTCATAAATGGGGCGGAAACATGGAGGGGGCTACCTAAGGAGCCGGGACCTCTAACCTAGTGGTGCGCGCAAACTGACAATGACGTGTTACTAGGAGAAGCTGGGGGCTATGAACTCTGTGCTAGGAGCAGAGACTGAAGTCTGGAGAGTCAGGGCGACATGTACCTAAACCCTATCTAGTATCTAATGTTTAGAGAACATGTTGATAGAATCCAAAAGTTATCGGGGTAAAGGCTAACAGACTCTAAGACTGGAGCATGCATTATTCTACATGTAGTGCGTGTTGAAGAATATTAAATGACCATAAATACAGTATTTCTCTTACATGGAGACGTAAAGGCTAGACTGTGACGGAAACTATTGATGCGATTCAGTAGCTTAGGAATGCAGAGAAGGAGGGCTGAACTGATAACTAGAATCATAACATATTCTTGGCAGACTCGTAGGCAGAGCCAGGCCGAGCCGGGCACTGTGAGGCAGGAAGTAAGTGAAGGGTCGAGGATACAGGTGGGGGCTGTATCGCTCCTCAGCGAGGGTTCAGGAGACAGGAGCTGAATCTGGTGTCCGGGCCCTTTTGGGGCCTAGAAACGGGGACTTTACAATGAAATAACGTGCACACTGAGAAACGTGGCAACGTAACTTTACATAGGCCTAATACTCGTAGCTTTCACGAGAACTGGAAACTGGCATACTAGAGATGGACACAACTGTAATTGCGTCTTTAGTCGAACATGGGGGATACACATGCATATTAATCATGCACACATAACATAAGATGGGGAACACGTAGGGACACAGAACATGGCAAAATTTACTTTTCCACAAACTAACCCACTAGAGGGCGTAACAGACCAGAAGGATGTTAAATTCAGCTGATTATCGGACTCTTTTTGCCACACCTATCTGCCTGCAGATGTCCCCATTGAGGGCCCACTGGGGAAGTTAAGGTCGCTGACCAGTCTTTCCCCGGAGCTATTCGCGTGATGGCCCGGAAGGACACGGTGTGGGAGGGTTTAGTGGATAGGGGAAGGGGCGAGCGTTAGGAAGACATTGAAGGTGTCAGGAGAGGAGGATTCAGCCTCTTCCTGACACCTTCGCACCACCGGGGGGATTAGAGAAGAAAGTTTGTGCAGGTTAGCTGGGCCTGGGTTTCGCGAGGGTGTCGTGGGGCCAGGGGGGCCCGCGCCGCGTCGCGTCGTGTCTCTTTAGGTGTTAATGGCGGGGGGCCCGATGCTCCTGCAGGGTTTAGCCGGCATTGCTGCACTGTGTTTAGGTCGGAGGGAGGTGGCGTTTGGGGGGCATCGCGGGTTGTCTGAGTCGCAGGGTGGGAGGGGAGGGGGAGGCCCTTTTTAGTTGGTGGCGAGGAATCTGACGGGTGCGGGACAAGGGTAAGGAGTGGCTGTAGAGGGGAAGAGGCGCCGGGCTGTGGTCTTCGGGTCAGTGCAGGGAGCTTTAGGCGCTGCCTGCCCCCACCAGAGGAATGTCGGAGCCTGCCGGTCAATGCGGGGAAGGTGTCTGCTGCGGCCCGGTACTGGGGGTGGGGGTGCAACCTCCCGTTTTTCGCCGTGGTCCGCCACTTAATGGCTGTGGCAATATGTGTCTCCCGCCTCCATTTGGTAAATATTTATGCACCTTTATAGAGCGCGGACTTTACCGGAAGGCGTCGGCGCGCTTCTCAATAGGATCAGTAATGATACACGAGTAGAAAAGTACGAGTGAGCAAATTGCAAGAGCAAACGTTAAGTTACATGAGGCAATCGTGCCAATTGTGAGCAAACAAAATACAAGAGGTAGCAAACGGTGCGTGTTAGACCTGACACCTTTTGGCGTGGTTCTTCCCCCATCTTTTTGCCTCTGACTCATGTGTTTTGATGCTGTGCTGGATTTCGTTTTTGCTGATTAAGATGCTTTGGACACTCTGCCACTGCTGATCAGTGTCAGAGTGTAAGTGCTCCCTCTGTAAATTGTGATATTGATTGGCATATTTGTATCACCACGAAGTCCTTAGTAAAGTGCACTGTGTGTGCCAGGGCTGGTGATGACAAATGCTACTAGTGGGCCTGCAGCGCAGATTGCGCCACCCACATGAGTAGCTTTAAAATAGTGACTCAGGCCTGCCAGCGCAGGGCCTGTGTGCAGTCAGTGGACTGCCCTGTCCCCCTGGCCAGAGTCTCCACTGGCTGGGCCTAACCCTTCCCTGTCTGTGCACATCAGCCACCCCTATGGAAGGCTCAAGGTACCCCCCTGGGCAGGGTGCAGTGTATAGCTAAGGTAGAGCATGTACTAGTGCAGGTCACATGCTCTGGTAGTGGGCAGCAGCCATTGTATGTGCTCACTGCTGTAAGGCTCTCTTGCTCCATAGAGTAACATGGAGGAGACTGGCCCCATGTGATGCCAGCCTATCTTCCCATAGGAACAAGATGGGACATAAGTGAAAGATATCCCTGAACTCAGAATTTAATGACACATCTTTTAGTGAAGGGTGTTTTTAAATCCTGTGTTGGAGAATAGCACTTTTAGAAAGTGGCTGTTCTCTTGTCTAAACCTTTCTGTGTGCCTGGATTTGTGGAATGCCTGCCTGGTCTGGATGTGACAGGGGGGGGCTGCAGAGCCCCGGAGGAGAGGGTCGGAGCCAGCCCGGGGATGAAAGGGCACATCTGCCTGCCTGGGAGGTGGGAGGAAGGAATGCCTGATAAGTGCTGGGCTGCGCTGGCCTGCCTCCCCCTGCTAGCTCCCTCCTGGTGGTCAACTGACACCTCTGGCCCTGAAGCTGACAGGAAGAAGAAAACCAGAGACACCTCAGTGCTCCGCAACCCCCAGAACTGGTTTAGACTGGACCCAGGGCCTCCATGCACAAAGACTTCAAAGGACTTCAAAGACATTGAGGGGTATAAGGAAAGGACCCCTGACTACAGAAGTCAGATTCTGAAATTCTACAATCAAGAAGGAACCTCTGCTGGAAGGAGGACAGCTAGGGAACTAAAGGAAGACTGCCTTGCTGTGTGCTCTAAGGGCTGACCTGTCCTGCTGTTTGACTGGAAGCTGAGGAGGAGAAAGGGGCTTTGCTGTGTGCTGTGACCCTGCCTGCTTGAAACTGCCAAGACTTTGCTGTGTGCTGTGTCTACAATCTTGAATCTCCAAGGGCCTGAGAAGAGCTGGCCCCCTGTCTGTAACCCAGGGACATAAAGGTTGCCCAAGGACTACAATACCCTGCTGTGCCCCCCCCCTGAAGCTGCTGTGTGGCGAGGAGATCGTGAAACCCTGTAGTCTGCCTGCCCAGCGCGTGGGCTGCTCTCTCTCATCTGCTTGAGAGCGCCGCGCTGACCCAGCCTGCTGAGGGGCCACGATCGGCGTGTTCGTCGACACGCGTGTGTGTGGGGCAGCCCGGAGACTTGTGGGCCTTCCCAGTGCAAGGCGCACTGAAAACGACTGTGAGCTGTGTCACCACCGCGGCCTGGGGGCCAGGAATACCCCCCCAAGATCGCCGATCGTTGGGGAGCTGAGGCACCAAAGAACGAAGGCGCCGCGCTCCCATTGGTGGAGGGAGCCGAGCCCCCTCACTAATGCCGCGACGGGATTGGCCCGTGCGGCGCAGCGTCATCAGTAGTGGTGGGCCGTGATTGGCCCAACGAGCGGAGCGTCATCGGTTGCCTGTCCCGGGAGCCGCTCTGCCAGTGGCTGACTCCTGGGTGTAAGGGGGCTCGTCTGGAGAGCCGCGACGGTATTGGCTGCCTCGACTGAAGCTGCCGAGGAGCCGAGAGATCACCGCCGGGACCGGGGAAGACGGAGCAGACCTCGCCGAGGGATCTTACCGAGTGCTCCAGCCCCCGGCCTGCCGTCTCTGCTCCCCGCTGCTCTCTGACGGACCAAGAGAGGCGGAGAGCGTCTTGAGACCGGCCGGGCTGGAGCGCTAGTGAGCGTTTCCCTGCGAGGTGCGCCGGGGGGGCCCAAAACGACACCGAGCCCAAGAGAAGGAGACCCCCTTCCCCCCAGCATCGGGTGAGACGCGCAGGAAGCGCTTAGAGTCCCTGACACCAGGGGCTCGTTGTAGGGGCCTATGTTGTTTGACGCTGGCATTGTTTACCCTGCTCTTGGGAGAGCGCTTGATTAGGAATCAGTGGCCATATTTTTTTACTACTGATTTAAGGGACTGGAGACTATACATGTTTTTGCATAAGAACTTCCTATTTACAAGCAACATTATTAAGATTAAGTGCAACCCGTAAAGATAAAATGCAACAGCTTTCTAAAGAAGTGTTTATCATGCAACTGCTTTAATTACTTGCTGAAACTAGATAAAGTTATATATTTTTATAAAATATACTTACCTGTGTGGTCTCAGTTTGTGGGGGATTGGGGATTATTGTTGTGTCAAGTGCAAATGTTATCCACATTGCCTCTGTTTAGCCTAGACTGCTCGCGCCATGCTACCTAGAGGGTGAGCAGGGGTTATCTCAGAGGGTTATTCCTTCACCCTGACTAGAAGCCAGGGTCCCTACTTGGTCTGCCAACTAGAGACCCCGGGTTCTAACATTGGTGGCTCGCGGTGCGGATTTTTTGAACTAATAATTGCACTTGACCGGCAGTGATCTCTTGTACATCACTAGTCTAGTTTAGCGGCACAGGTTGCACAAGATCTTTTTTTCTTTTTGGTGAAACCTTTTTAGTTGAAAAGGTTAGGAAGCATCATGTCTCGGAAAGCGCCAAGCGTGAATGGAGACGTGGAAGTGGAATTTGAAATCCAGGAGTTGTTAACCTATAACAAGGAGCAACTGAGAAAAGTCTGCAGACAGCTTGAATGCCCAGTAAGGGGCGGCGCAAATAAGGAAGAGCTACGGACAGCTCTGAGGGCCTGGTGGGAGGCCAAACATGGTGACCCGGAAGCTGCTACTGGAGAGGGAGACACACAGGAGAATGGGTTTTTGCCCAGTGAATTGCCAGTGAGGAAGCCAGGGTCTAGGACCGGCAGCGATCACTCCAGTAGGGTTATGTCTCCAGAGGAAATAGAGGAGAATCAGCGAGTTAGGGCCCATGAGATTGAGCTTTTGAAGCTCAGAGCGGAAGCCGATGAGAAGAGACTGCGCCTGGAAGTTGAGAAAGAGGCGCAGGAGAGAGCGGCGCAGGAGAGAAGACATACTCTCGCTTTGGAGGAAAAGAAGCTCCAATTGGCTCATGAGAGGGGCATGAAGGAGTTGGACTTCAAATATAAAGAGAGGGTGTCCAGTTCTAATGGTGGCAGCGCACAACCAGTACAGGCGGGTAAGGTATACATACCAAAGGATCTGGTACAGAATTATCAGAGGGGTGAGGATATTTATGCGTGGTTCAGAGCGTATGAACTTGCCTTAAAGATGAATGAGGTGCCTGAGAAGAATTGGGGAGCAGGATTGTGGAAGCATTTTGAGGCCTCTGGGAGGGATGTTTTGGCACCCTTAGAAGCAAAGGATGCTTTGTCCTACTCCGCCATGAAGGAGGCTTTGTGCCTCAGGTATGGGCTCACTGCTGAACAGTACCGCCAGAAGTTTAGGAACTTCAAGAAGCTTGATTCAAGTACTTGGGTGGAGTGTGTGAGTATGTACACGCGTGCACTGGAAGGTTGGATGAAGGGCAGCAAAGTTACTGATTATGTGGGGTTGTGTCACTTGATTAGTAGGGAGCACTTAAGTAGTTTATGTGTCCCAGAGCTGCGCCAGCATCTTTTGGATAGCAAGTTAACTGATCCCAGTGAGCTTGCTAAAGAGGCGGACCGGTGGACGAGCACCAGGGTCCACAAGGGGGTGGTAAGTACCCCAGCCAAAGGTGGACAGGGTCCCCAGCAGAAGAGTGGGGGGGACACAGGTAATCAAAAGGAGTCTTCTAAAGGGCCCCAAAGTAGTTCCCAGGAGAAGGTGTCTCAACCCCCCAAGCCTAAGAAGTCCTGGCCCCATAAGGGCCCGCAGGACAAAAAGACCCTTACTTGCTATTCATGCAGGGAGGTGGGGCACATTGCTCCAAACTGTCCAAAGAAGAAATCAGCACCCACTGGTGCTCCAGCTCCAGCTCCGGCGTTAGCCAGTGTAGCTTTGGGAGGGGATTTGATTTCTAGTGGGGAGGAGGGGTTAGCCTTGATGACCCTTGTCTCTCTAGGAGACCAAGAGATGGCCCAGGAAACCTAGCTGTCCCAAAACACTAAGAAGTACGGGCAGAAGGTGACCATCAATGGACGGGAGGTGGAGGCTCTGAGAGACACAGGGGCCAGCGTGACATCTGTCCGGTGTCGGTGGGTGTCTGAAGAGCAAATTATTCCCCAGGTACTCCGGCCTGTGGTGGCAGCTGACAGTTCAGTGCGCTACTGCAAGTTGGCGAAAGTTCCATTTGAATGAGGAGGAGTCTCCGGTATTTTGGAAATTGTTGTAAGTGATGCCTTGCCTGTAGATTGTCTATTAGGTAATGACCTGGAGAGCTCCCCATGGAAAGAGGTGGAGCACAGGACTCACTTGGAGATGTTGGGTTTGCCTGCGTGGATCTGTGTGTCCACCCGTGCAATGACAGCCAGAGAGGGCGGTTTAGCAGAACTGGAGCCTGGAACAATGGCCCAGGGACCTGCCAAGAGAGGAAGGGGTAGAGGGCGCGGGAAACCGGCCCCCACTGTTCCCACGGTCCAGGAGGAGGCAGACCCAGAGGAGGATGCCCTGGAACCTACAGGGGAGATGGTGGCCGAACTAGGGGAATTGCCTGAGCTGTCCCAGTGGCAGCAAGAGGGTGGTCCCTCCAGGGAGGAATTCTGCCAGGCTCAGAAGGAGTGCCCTTCTCTCATTGGTGTGCGGCAGCAGGCTGCCGACCAGGCCGCAGGCCTGGGGTCCAAGGAGCATTTGATCTACTGGGAGGATGACTTACTTTATAGTGAGCCTAAGTTCGCTGAGCCCGGTGCAGCCCGTGTGCTGGTGGTACCGGAGCACTTCAGGAACTTCCTACTGGGTCTGGCTCATGACGTGCCTCTCGCAGGACATCTGGGGCAAGACAAGACCTATCACAGGCTTGTCACCCATTTCTACTGGCCCCAGATGAAGACACACGTCTCTGCCTTTTGTAAATCTTGCCAGACTTGTCAGGCCAGTGGCAAGAGAGGAGGGAAGCGCGTGGCCCCCCTCCAACCCTTTCCCGGGGTGAGCACCCCTTTTGAGCGGGTGGGCATTGACATCGTGGGGCCCCTGGATCCCAAGACAGCCCTAGGCAACAGGTTTATCCTGGTCTTGGTGGACCACGCCACTCGGTACCCGGAAGCCCTCCCGCTCAGGACAGTCACCGCCCCAGTGGTGGGCCGTGCCCTGATGGGGATCTTTTCCCGGGTGGGATTTCCCAGGGAGGTCGTCTCAGACCACGGGACAAACTTCATTTCTAAGTATATGAAGTCCCTGTGGAGTGAGTGTGGGGTGACATACAAATTCACCACTCCTTACCACCCTCAAGGAAATGGTTTGTTTGAGAGATTCAACCGCACATTGAAGGGCATGATTATGGGCCTGGAAGAGCCCATGAGGCGGAAATGGGATGTCTTGTTGCCATGCCTGTTGTTTGCCTACAGGGAGGTGCCTCAGAAATCCTTAGGGTTCAGTCCCTTTGAGTTGCTGTATGGCCACCCTGTCAGAGGGCCTCTGACTCTGGTGAAAGAGGGGTGGGAGAAATCCCGCGGGAAAACCCCTCAGGATGTGTTCAGCTATGTGCTGGCCATTCGCAACCAGACCAAGCGCTTCAGGAAGCTCGCTCAAGAGAACCTGGAGGCTAGCCAGGAGGAAATGAAGAGATGGTATGACCAGAACACTTCTCTAGTTGAGTTCCAACCTGGTCAGAAAGTGTGGGTGATGGCGCCAGTGGAGCCTTGTGCGCTCCGTGACAAGTGGTCTGGGCCATATGAGGTGGTGGAGCGCAAGAGCGAGGTTACCTATTTGGTTAACCTGAAGACTCCCAGGCAGCCCCTGAGAGTGCTGCATGTGAACCGCCTCAAACCCCACTTTGAGAGGACGGAAGTGACTATGCTCATGGCTACAGATGCTGGAGGGGAGGAGGATAGTGATCCTCTCCCTGACCTCCTGGTAGTCAAGGAGCAAGATGGGTCAGTGGATGGTGTGGTCCTCTCCCCCACCCTGACTCCAGAGCAGCGGGAGGATTGCCGCCAAGTCTTGGGTCAGTTCGCCCCCCTGTTCTCCCTGACCCCAGGTGTCACCAAGTGGTGCGTCCACGACGTGGACACTGGAGACAGTCTGCCTGTGAAACAGAAATTTTACAGAGTGGCTGACAAGGTCAGAGCCAGCATTAAGGAGGAAGTTTCCAAGATGTTGACGCTAGGGGTTATTGAACCCTCCAGCAGCCCCTGGGCTAGCCCAGTGGTCTTAGTGCCTAAGAAAGCTGCTACCCCCGGTGGCACCCCAGAACTTCGGTTCTGCGTGGACTACCGTGGGCTTAATGCGGTCACGAAGACTGACGCGCACCCCATCCCCAGGGCTGATGAGCTGGTGGATCGGTTAGGAGCTGCCCAGTACCTGAGTACTTTTGATTTGACTTCAGGGTACTGGCAGATTGCCTTAACTGACGGGGCAAAGGAGAGGTCAGCATTTTCCACGCCAGAGGGGCACTTCCAGTTCCGTGTCATGCCCTTTGGGTTGAAAAATGCTCCGCCACATTTCAGAGATTGGTCAACCAGGTACTGGCGGGGCTGGAGCAATTCAGCGCAGCCTACCTGGATGACATTGCTGTGTTCAGCTCCACTTGGGAGGAACACCTGCAACACCTCACTGAAGTGTTGAAGGCTCTGCAGAAGGCAGGCCTCACTATCAAGGCCAGTAAATGCCAGATAGGGCAGGGATCGGTGGTGTACTTGGGACACCAGGTGGGGAGCGGCCAGGTGGCGCCCCTACAGGCAAAGATTGATACCATTCTGGCTTGGGAGCCCCCCAAGACCCAGACTGAGGTGAGAGCCTTTCTAGGTCTCACCTGGTATTACAGACGGTTTGTCAAAGGTTATGGCACCATTGTGGCCCCTTTGACAGAGCTGACATCTAGGAATCAGCCCAGAAAAGTGAATTGGACTGAGGCCTGTCAAACTGCTTTTGACACCCTCAAAACCGCCATGTGCACAGCACCGGTGCTTAAGGCACCTGACTTTTCCAGTGAGTTCATTGTGCAAACTGACGCTTCAGAGCAAGGCGTGGGAGCAGTGCTCTCACAGATCAATGAGGAGGGAGGAGACCAACCAGGGGCTTTCATTAGCCGGAGGCTAATCCCCAGGGAACAGAAATGGAGTGCCATTGAAAGAGAAGCTTTCGCTGTGGTCTGGGCTCTGAAGAAGCTGAGGCCCTACCTGTTTGGGACTCACTTCCGTGTTCAGACCGACCACCGGCCCCTCAGATGGTTAATGCAGATGAGGGGTGAGAATCCAAAATTGTTGAGGTGGTCCATTTCCCTACAGGGGATGGACTTTACGGTGGAGCACCGCCCTGGTACAGACCACGCCAATGCTGACGGTCTGTCCAGATTCTTCCGCCTTAGTGATGAGGACTCCCAAGAGGTTGGGTAGTTCTCCCCACTTTCAGCTGGAGGGGACACGTGTTAGACCTGACACCTTTTGGCGTGGTTCTTCCCCCATCTTTTTGCCTCTGACTCATGTGTTTTGATGCTGTGCTGGATTTCATTTTTGCTGATTAAGATGCTTTGGACACTCTGCCACTGCTGATCAGTGTCAGAGTGTAAGTGCTCCCTCTGTAAATTGTGATATTGATTGGCATATTTGTATCACCACGAAGTCCTTAGTAAAGTGCACTGTGTGTGCCAGGGCTGGTGATGACAAATGCTACTAGTGGGCCTGCAGCGCAGATTGCGCCACCCACATGAGTAGCTTTAAAATAGTGACTCAGGCCTGCCAGCGCAGGGCCTGTGTGCAGTCAGTGGACTGCCCTGTCCCCCTGGCCAGTGTTTCCACTGGCTGGGCCTAACCCTTCCCTGTCTGTGCACATCAGCCACCCCTATGGAAGGCTCAAGGTACCCCCCTGGGCAGGGTGCAGTGTATAGCTAAGGTAGAGCATGTACTAGTGCAGGTCACATGCTCTGGTAGTGGGCAGCAGCCATTTTATGTGCTCACTGCTGTAAGGCTCTCTTGCTCCATAGAGTAACATGGAGGAGACTGGCCCCATGTGATGCCAGCCTATCTTCCCATAGGAACAAGATGGGACATAAGTGAAAGATATCCCTGAACTCAGAATTTAATGACACATCTTTTAGTGAAGGGTGTTTTTAAATCCTGTGTTGGAGAATAGCACTTTTAGAAAGTGGCTGTTCTCTTGTCTAAACCTTTCTGTGTGCCTGGGTTTGTGGAATGCCTGCCTGGTCTGGATGTGACAGGGGGGGCTGCAGAGCCCCGGAGGAGAGGGTCGGAGCCAGCCCGGGGATGAAAGGGCACATCTGCCTGCCTGGGAGGTGGGAGGAAGGAATGCCTGATAAGTGCTGGGCTGCGCTGGCCTGCCTCCCCCTGCTAGCTCCCTCCTGGTGGTCAACTGACACCTCTGGCCCTGAAGCTGACAGGAAGAAGAAAACCAGAGACACCTCAGTGCTCCGCAACCCCCAGAACTGGTTTAGACTGGACCCAAGGCCTCCATGCACAAAGACTTCAAAGGACTTCAAAGACATTGAGGGGTATAAGGAAAGGACCCCTGACTACAGAAGTCAGATTCTGAAATTCTACAATCAAGAAGGAACCTCTGCTGGAAGGAGGACAGCTAGGGAACTAAAGGAAGACTGCCTTGCTGTGTGCTCTAAGGGCTGACCTGTCCTGCTGTTTGACTGGAAGCTGAGGAGGAGAAAGGGGCTTTGCTGTGTGCTGTGACCCTGCCTGCTTGAAACTGCCAAGACTTTGCTGTGTGCTGTGTCTACAATCTTGAATCTCCAAGGGCCTGAGAAGAGCTGGCCCCCTGTCTGCAACCCAGGGACATAAAGGTTGCCCAAGGACTACAAGACCCTGCTGTGCCCCCCCCTGAAGCTGCTGTGTGGCGAGGAGATCGTGAAACCCTGTAGTCTGCCTGCCCAGCGCGTGGGCTGCTCTCTCTCATCTGCTTGAGAGCGCCGCGCTGACCCAGCCTGCTGAGGGGCCACGATCGGCGTGTTCGTCGACACGCGTGTGTGTGGGGCAGCCCGGAGACTTGTGGGCCTTCCCAGTGCAAGGCGCACTGAAAACGACTGTGAGCTGTGTCACCACCGCGGCCCGGGGGCCAGGAATACCCCCCCAAGATCGCCGATCGTTGGGGAGCTGAGGCACCAAAGAACGAAGGCGCCGCGCTCCCATTGGTGGAGGGAGCCGAGCCCCCTCACTAACGCCGCGACGGGATTGGCCCGTGCGGCGCAGCGTCATCAGTAGTGGTGGGCCGTGATTGGCCCAACGAGCGGAGCGTCATCGGTTGCCTGTCCCGGGAGCCGCTCTGCCAGTGGCTGACTCCCGGGTGTAAGGGGGCTCGTCTGGAGAGCCGCGACGGTATTGGCTGCCTCGACTGAAGCTGCTGAGGAGCCGAGAGATCACCGCCGGGACCGGGGAAGACGGAGCAGACCTCGCCAAGGGATCTTACCGAGTGCTCCAGCCCCCGGCCTGCCGTCTCTGCTCCCCGCTGCTCTCTGATGGACCAAGAGAGGCGGAGAGCGTCTTGAGACCGGCCGGGCTGGAGCGCTAGTGAGCGTTTCCCCGGCGAGGTGCGCCGGGGGGGCCCAAAACGACACCGAGCCCAAGAGAAGGAGACCCCCTTCCCCCCAGCATCCGGGTGAGACACGCAGGAAGCGCTTAGAGTCCCTGACACCAGGGGCTCGTTGTAGGGGCCTATGTTGTTTGACGCTGGCATTGTTTACCCTGCTCTTGGGAGAGCGCTTGATTAGGAATCAGTGGCCATATTTTTTTACTACTGATTTAAGGGACTGGAGACTATACATGTTTTTGCATAAGAACTTCCTATTTACAAGCAACATTATTAAGATTAAGTGCAACCCGTAAAGATAAAATGCAACAGCTTTCTAAAGAAGTGTTTATCATGCAACTGCTTTAATTACTTGCTGAAACTAGATAAAGTTATATATTTTTATAAAATATACTTACCTGTGTGGTCTCAGTTTGTGGTGGATTGGGGATTATTGTTGTGTCAAGTGCAAATGTTATCCACATTGCCTCTGTTTAGCCTAGACTGCTCGCGCCATGCTACCTAGAGGGTGAGCAGGGGTTATCTCAGAGGGTTATTCCTTCACCCTGACTAGAAGCAAGGGTCCCTACTTGGTCTAAGGTACTTACCTCTGCCAACTAGAGACCCCGGGCTCTAACAGTGCGATACAGGAGGAGAAAGTGACATGTGTGCAGGTTCCAAAGCGTATGCAGTACAAGTAGAGGTATAATACTGCAATAAATGGCAGACACCCAGGCACAAGAACAAACGTTACGTAGACAATGGTGGCGCTGGTGCAAGTAACGAAAGCAAACGAAAACAAGAGGTAGCCGAGCATAGACAAAAGGGAGGAGGGGGCACCCCCCCTCCAGTTAATTTGCCCAGAGGACAAGATGGATGCAAAAAGCATCCATCTTGTCATTTTTTGTTGTTTAATTGTCAGGAGTGGGGCTGGCGCTCGGAGGTGGGGTTGGTTTGTTTGCTGCCACGCGATCCCTTGGGTAAGGGTCAGTTTGTCTGCATAGGGTTTTGCGGTTAAGTATAGGAGGTGAGGGACTGCCAGCACGGCATGAGGCCCGGTGGTGCTGGGGCCCCTCCAGGTTGGAGCGACCTGGGGGATGTGGGGGAACCAAGTCCGGCAATAGATCCGGAGGAATGGAGCATAGCCAGTGGGGCGCATGACGGCCCTGGGCGGCTGGCCAGAAGCAGTAGGGAGGTCTGCGGCGGCCTTCCCTCCAAAGAGGGCTCGGGCATCACAGAATACAACATGAGGAAATAAAGTGGTGCTGGATGACATGGATGGTGAGCGGTTCTGGTCTGAGGAAGCGTGGTGTTGTACGAAGGGATGGGAGTGTTGGATGATGGAGAAAGTGTGAGGTTGGCTGTGGCTGAGTGGGGAATTCTGAGGGGGGGGGTTTATGGTAACTAGAATCTGTTAGTTTTACAGGACGAGGGTGCAGTTCCATATGGTCCAGTGGACATGGTGCAGTAAGGCGCAGCAGCGCCAGTCAGGACGTGGAGGTCCCGGATGGACTTTAAGGTAAAGGCTAAAGCCGCGGGACAGGGGTTGGGGGAGCACGGGCAAGTGGGGTTTTCAGCTTGTCAGTGGGGTGGTGTGGGATTTGACACAGAGGCAGGTGCAGCAGCGGCATCTTGCAGGGGGAATTGGGAGCCTGGCGATTTGGTGGGGATGGGTCCAGATGGACAGTGGTATACAATCCTGCTAAGAGGGGTTGACCAATGAGTCACATGTGGTGGTTAGCCAGGCTGGATGCGTTAACTGCAAGAGGACAGCAGTCTCCAATGTTGGCCACATCTTACGGTGAGGGGGAGGCCAGGTAGATTGCCTGGCTGATATACCGAAGAGGCATCTGCGTAGCAAGGAAGATGGGGTTTTGCCACAGGGCTAAGGAGGGCAAGGCTTCGACCTGACTTACTTGAACCAGTAGGGGTATTCAAGGCTCAGTCTCTCCGCAAAGCGAGCATGTAATAGTGACGTTATATGGTATCATAGTGGTTATGTGGTTATGAATTTCATGAGGTTTGTATAGTCAGCACTTGCAAGCCCCGTGGGTATCAGAGCTGTACATGTGCACAAGGAAGGGAGCAACTGCCTCCAGTTTGGGACACTTGATCATATGCGACCATTTCGGACTTTGTATACAGTGCAGGGACAGGATACGCGGGGGTTGTCAGTCTGAGGACCTTCATCCTTGTAGACCAAAGTGCAAGGGGAGTACAGTGGGATGGTTGACTCCTCAGTGCGTTGATTTGGTTGGTAATTTATTGGTTGAGGAGCACAAGTTTCAGGTCCCTGTGGATGACAGAGAAGGGGGTTTGGGTTGTTGGTGCTTAGGTTGATTGCCTGGGTCAGTGTAGGACTGGTTTAGGAGTGGGATGTTCAGGCATGTCTTGAAGCAGGGATAGGGGTGGTTGCAGCTGAGATTGATGGGGAGTCCGTTACGTATTCAGGGTAACATGATCAGGAGGATCGGCAGTGGATAGTTTTCAATTTCAGTGTCAGAAGGGGGTTGGAAAGTAGCGAGTTGGGTCTCTCGGATTTCGGTTGTCCCAGTTTGGGGTTAGTGAGGGGGGGAAATTGGTCCGGGGGTGACCAGGTTTGAGGTGGGGACAGCGTGACGGAGAGCAAGGGCGGCCTGGAATGTTGCAAGGAAGGAGGTTGTTTTGTCAGAGGCTAAGTGAATAGGCAACAGAAATCTGTAGGCAGGCCATGGACAAGGAAGGTTGGGGGATGTCAGGGAGGGGCGGCACACATGAGATTTCAAATAACAAGGATAGTGGTATTTCTTCCAGAGGTCGGGTTGGGTTGGAGTGTTTTGGGGAGGGACAGTGGGGTACGGGATGATAAGGTTGGAACAGAACGTAGACAGGGGTCACGGCTGGGATGAAGGGGCATTTGCTGTACCTGGTGTATTGGAGGTGGCCCACGGGCAAGGTTTTCTTAGGCAGGGTGGTCCATGGCTGCGCAGTTGAAGAGTTTGTTGGGTCGGGGTTTGTGCGTGGGTATGAGGGTGGTTTAGGGGGTGGTCAAGTTGGTCTTTGGTCTCAGCGGATGGGTGCTCTTGAACAGGGGGTCATAGACATTGGGTTTTCCAGGAAAGGACGACGGGAAAGGGGATGTAATTCTAAAGGACTAATCATTATTTTTCTACTACAGGAAATTGGTGTAGATCGGGCTCCAGGGCGGTCGCCTGGTTGGGTCACCAGTCACCTGGGCATTTGGACAGCAAAGGAGGCGAACTACCAGGTGTACAGACATCACCGAGTGGGGAACTCCGTCATTAGGGTGTGAAATGATGAGTGAAACAGTGGATGGTAAAGGGGGGAGTGGGGGCCTTTACGGCTGTCATGGTATTGCAGGAAACGAGAATTGTCTACGATACGAGGATACCTGTGGGACAATGGAGTATTCTGGGTTATGTCAGGTTTGGCTTTGTATTCTGAGGCATGGGCTAGGGTATGGTTCACTGATATAGACCGTGGGGCAATGTTGGTTGCGTAAATGAGTGAGGCCTTGAAGACTTTGGAACGGGGTCCTATGGAACTCATGGGCCAGGCAGGAGCCTGCTGGGTATGATAATGATTGGCCCGTCAAGGTTCATGGTACACAGTTTGCAGGTACAGGTGGTGGATGGTCTTTCACCGAAAGGGGGGCACCTTTCATGGTCAAGGACTAACCTGAAAGTGTTACTGGTTTGCATAGGACAGAGGCCCAGGTAGTGGATGGTCGTTCACTGCGATGGGGGGGGGGGCACCTTTCACGGACAATAATTGGCCTGGCAATGTTCATGGTTTCACTGGTTGCAGGTACAGGTGGACGGTCGTTCACCGCGAAAGGGGGGGGGAGTCTTTCATGGACAAGGACTAACCCGAAAGTATTACTGGTGGCATGACGGAGGCCCAGGTAGCAGATGATCGTTCACTGCTATAGGGAGGGCACCCATCACGGAAAATGATTGAACCAGCAATTTTCATGGTTACACGGGTTGCAGGTACAGGTGGTGGATGGTTGATCACCGCGAAAGGGGGGGCACCTTTCATGGACGAGGACGAACCTGTAAGTGTATTCTGGTTTGCATTGGACGGAGGCCCAGGTAGTGGATGGTCATTCACTGCGATGGGGGGGCACCTTTCAGGGACCATGATTGGCCCGGCAATGTTCAGGGTTACAGGGTTTGCAGGTACAGGGGTGGATGGTTGTTCACCTCGAGGGGGGGCACCTTTCATGGACGAGGACTAACCCGAAGTGTTCCGGGTTTGCATAGGTCGGAGGCCCAGGTATTGGATGCTCGTTCACTGCGATGGGGGGGGGGCACCTTTCATGGACTGAGAATGGCCCGACGATGTTCATTGTTACACAGGATGGAGGTCCAGGTGGTGGATGGTCGTTCACCGTGGCGGTGGGGGGGTGTTTACGGACTAGGTTTGGCTGAGAATATTACAAGGTACACAGGACGCATGTTGTGGCGTTGGGTGGTCGTCCACCGGGACCACACTGGGAAAGAGTTGGGTGCACAGGACCTGGAGGAGCAGGTGGTCATGCGGAGGTTTCGCAGTCAATGACGGTTCCAACAATAAGAAGTTACACGGGACATAGGTTTCAGTGATGGATTGGTCGTCCACCGGGGGCCGCAAGGTCGGCTGACTGGAGGAGGAAGGTGCCCTGGACTGGGGAGGTGGGGCAGGGAACCTGGTTGGCGGTACTTTGGAGGCGTGGTGAGTCACATACGGGCGGATCCACCCCTCAGGTAGGGAGAACGATACACGGGTGACTGACACGGGGTGCGGGCGGCAATGAAGGAAAGTCAACAGAGGATGTTTGGAGGGCAAGTGAAGGTGAGAATGGGGAGAGCAAGGAGGTCACTGAGTGAATGGGGAAGAGTCAAACAGGTGAGATGGTTTTGAGAAGGCTGAACGGAGAATGTATCGGCATGGGATGGAAAAGGTATTTTCTTACAGTTATGTAATGTCAATAAAGTTAAATGATGCAACTGTGTCCTAATAAAATGGCCTTTTACGCTTCAAGTAACAGCGTGGAGTGTAGTTATTGCGCGATGAGGGCCCCCGGGGGAAGTTAAGGTCGCAGACCAGTCTTCCCCCGGGGCTATTCGCGCGATGGCCCGGAAGGACACGGTGTGGGAGGGTTTAGTGGATAGGGGAAGGGGCGGGCGTTAGGAAGACATATAAGGTGTCAGGAGAGGAGGATCCAGCCTCTTCCTGACACCTTCGCACCACCAGGGGGATTAGAGAAGAATGTTTGTCCACCCACCCACCCTACAGGTTACGTGGAGGGCTTGGGACTGGAGCGGTCTTAGCATGCCAGTTTAGGGCAGGTTGCAGAGTAGTGATGTTATGGTACTTTGGAGGGGTGGTGAGTCACATATGGGCGGATCCACCCCTCAGGGAGGGAGAACGGTACACGGGTGACTGATACGGGGCGCGGGGGCAATGAAGGAGAGTCAACAGAGGATGTTTGGAGGGCAAGTGAAGGTGAGAATGGGGAGAGGAAGGAGGTCACTGAGTGAATGGGGAAGAGTCAAACAGTTGAGATGGTTTTGAGAAGGCTGAACGGAGAATGTATCGGCATGGGATGGGAAAAGTATTTTCTTACAGTTATTTAATGTCAATAAAGTTAAATGATGCAACCGTGTCCTAATAAAATGGCCTTTTACGCTTCAAGTAACAGCGTGGAGTGTCGTTATTGCGCGAGAGCCCATGAGCAAGGAGCAGGAGCTCCAAAACACGTAGGCCTGTGAAATTTACGAGCGCTGGGATGTCCGGTTTTTCAAGAATAAAAGTAACACTGCTTCAAAAGGCAGAGTTCGCCTGTTTTTCCAAGTTCATCCTCACAGGTGGGATACCTTTGTCGAGAGTATTAAACTACCACAAAAGAAATGGAAAGTTGTCTGCTGCTCACAGACTGTCTGTGTTGCGCTTTAGGAGGCTAAAACAGGAAATAAAGCGAGTGAACCGGGAGCCAGTGCTTGCAGCTCGCTGGAGAGCATATTTTTGGTACAATAAGATGTTTTTAAAGGCAGAATCCACTGAAGGAAAATTAATTATGATGTGGATAAACTACGAGTCCCAGAAGTCTCTAATTAACTAACCCACCAGAGGACGTAACCTACCAGAAGGATGTTAAATGGAACTGATGATTGGTCTATTTTTGCCACACCTATCTGCCTGCAGAGCCCGTGAGCAAGGAGCAGGAGCTCCGAAACGCGTAGGGCTGTGAAATTCACGAGCGCTGGGATGTCTGTTTTTTAAGAATAAAAGTAACACTGCTTCAAAAGGCAGAGTTTGTCTGTTTTTCCAAGTTCATCCTCACAGGTGGGATACCTTCATTTAAGCATTTAATTCGGCCAGTCCCGGTCGAGAGGATTAAACTACCACAAGCAAAATGGAAAGTGGGCTGCTGCGCGGCTAAAACACGAAATAAAGAGAGTGAACCGGGAGCCAGTGCTTGCAGCTCACTGGAGAGCATATTTTTGGTGCAATAAGAATCCACTGAAGGAAAATGAATTATGATGTTGGAAAACTATGAGTCCCAGAATTCTTTAATTAACTAACCCACCAACCAGAGGGCGTAACGTACCAGAAGGATGTTAAATGGAACTGATGATCGGTCTCTTTTTGCCACACCTATCTGCCTGCAGACATCACCATTAGCCCGTGAGCAAGGAGCAGGAGCTCCAAAACGCCTAGGGCTGTGAAATTTATGAACGCAGGGATGTACGGTTTTTCAAGAATAAAAGTAACACTGCTTCAAAAGGCAGAGTTCGCCTGATTTTCCAAGTTCATCCTCACAGGTGGGATACCCTTGTTTAAGCATTTAATTCGGCCAGTCCCGGTTGAGAGGACTAAACTACCACAAAAGAAATGGAAAGTGGGTTGTTGCGAACAGACTGTCTGTGTTGCGCTTTAGCAGGCTAAAACAGGAAATAAAGCGAGTGAACCGGGAGCCAGTGCTTGCAGATCACTGGAGAGCATTTTTTTGGTACAATAAGATGTTTTTAAAGGCAGAATCCACTGAAGGAAAATTAATTATGATGTGGGAAAACTACGAGTCTCAGAAGTCTCTAATTAACTAACCCACCAGGGGGCGTAACCTACCAGAAGGATGTTAAATTGAACTGATGATCGTACTCTTTTTGCCACAACTATTTGCTTGCAGACATCACCATGAGCCCATGAGCAAGGAGCAGGAGCTCCGAAACGCGTAAGACTGTGAAATTTACGAGCGCTGGGATGTCCGGTTTTTCAAAAATAAAAGTGACACTGCTTCAAAAGGCATAGTTTGCCTGTTTTTCCAAGTTCATCCTCACAGGTGGGATACCTTTGTTTAAGAATATATATGGATGAAATGAAATGAAATGAAAAGACATTCATAATGCGCATGGCTACCCAGCGCTAAGAACAGACACGGGTGAGGCGGAAAAACTAAGGAAACAGAAAAGTGTTCGGGAGGCCAGATGATTGGGAACAGTGCAAAGGTGTAGTGGCAGGGAATTCCAGAGTTTAGCAGCATTATAGGAGAAGAGCCGTTCGCCTCTTCTGGCCATCTTGATCCTGGGGACCTCGGCCAACCGCAGTTCGTCTGACCGAAGTTTCCTATTCGGTTTGTAAGGATGGATCATGGCTGAATTGATGGGAGGCCCGATCCCTTGCATAGATTTGAGTGTTATGCACAAGGCCTTGAATCTGATGCGTTTCTGCACTGGGAGCCAGTGAAAGGAGCAGATTGCTGGTTTTGCCGATTGTCTGTTGGCGGCTCCCGTCAGAAGTCTGGCGGCGCTGTTTGAACAGACTGTAATTTGGAGACTACTGAGGTGGGGGCACCCATATATAGTGCATTCACGTAGTCCAGCCTAGAGAGTATAAGGGATTGGACCAGTACCTTTTTTGCTTGGGGGGAGGAGAGGGAGGACTTTGCGGCCATTCTGAGCAGGCCATAGCAGATAGCTGCTGTCTTCCTGGCCTGTGTCCTGAAGTTCAAGTCCTGATCCAGCCAGATACCCAGGCTCTTGATCTCCGTTTTAGGGACCGGGGGTGGACCCATGCCAGATGGCCACATGGATTTGGACTTAAAACTGAAGGGGTTGCCCAATATCATGATCTCAGTTTTCCGCCATTAAGCTTGAGCTGAGACGCGTCCATCCAGTTCAAGATGTCCTCTAGACAAGTATAGAGGCCATTGGTTTTATGGTCTGCTTGGTTAAGCGCTACCACCGATTGCGTATCATCAGCATAGGTCACCATGCGGATTCCAGAGGTGGCAAAAAAGAACTCCCTCTTGACCTAACTATTTTACCACTGGGAACCACCTCTAGTTTTAAAGGCATACATAAACCACATGTTCATCTTATTTTTGTTTATTTTCTTCGTTTTTATTCATGAAATCTTTTTTATCATTCATTGAATCATTTTTTTCTCTTTTTAGAAAACAGATAGTTATTCACTGTATTTCATATCATTTTCTTTTAGATACATGTACAAAAATTCATTTATAGTTCGGTTACATGAAAAACATTTTTTTATAAATCTCTTAAAAAGCAAGACAGTTATAATACACCAGGTCGAGAAACACAAACACATCCACTCACTCACACACCCTAATCATACATAACTCCACTACAACCAAAGAGACATCCCGTTGTTTTATTTATTTATTTATTTTATTGCATTTGTTACGCGCAACAGCTACCCACAAAGGGTTTCCCGGCGCGGAGATTTGTACAGGTTAGCAACACTACGAAGTATGGAATTTAGATGTTAAATAGCCAAGTTTTTAGGCTTTTGCGAAATCTGCCGTAATTATCTTCCATCCGAACTACAAGAGGCAGGGAATTCCACAGCATTGGGCCTTGATAGCAAAAAGACCTGCCTCCTACGCGGGAAAGCTTAAATCTGGGAATAGTGAATTTCTTTTGGGTAGAGGAGCGCAATGATCGCGACGGAAGGTACGCATGGACCAGTGTCATCAGATATTTCGGGGCTCTGGCCATGTTTATTTTATGCATAATGCAGAGTGCCTTAAATCTGATCCGCTTTTCCACCTTCAACCAGTGCAAGTCTCGCAGATATTTTGTGGTTGAGGTGTGTCTGGGAATTCTGCATATTAACCTAGCTGCAGAATTTTGGCCTACCTGTAGTTTACGAATTAATGCTTTATTTGCACCCAAGTACAAGACAATTCCGTAATCAATACGGGAGGTAATCAAAGCATTCACCACCGTCTTCTTGGTTGGCTCAGGTAGCATCCAACAGATTTTCTCAGCCATTTTAAGATAGCAAAGCATGTTCCTGCAGTTTTTTACACCTGCTTATGCATCTTAAGCGCATCGTCTATAATGACTCCAAGATTACGTGCTTGAGTCACTGGGAGGGGAATCTTGCCCATTTCAGTTGGCCAGTGATGGGGACCCCACAAATTTTTATTATTCCCTAGGATGATAACCTCCGTTTTGTCCCCATTCAGTTGGAGGAAATTATCCTGCATCCATCTTGCGATTTTCTTCAGGCCACTTTTCAGGGTGGACTCATCTTCCACTGTCTCGGAAGTCAGGGAAACAACAAGTTGGGAATCATCCGCATAAGGAAACATCACTAATCCTGTTTCCTCCACAATCTTCGCCAGAGGGCTCATGTATAAATTAAATAATAAAGGACTCAAAATTCATCCCTGGGGAACACCATGCTCGAAATTGTGGATGTCGGAGCATGCATTCTGAGAAAAGACCTGAAATGACCTTTCCTTTAGAAAAGAAATAAGCCACTCCAATGCTGGACCACAGATACCTAATGATTGCAATGTTTAAACCAAGACCGCATGGGATATTGAATCAAAACGGGGCACTGAGGTCCAACAACACCAGGGCCACAGTTTCTCCTTTGTCCAGTCTACTCCTGATATTTTCCGTCACCGCCAAGAGTGTGGTCTCCGTTGAGAAGCCTGCTCTGAATCCTGATTGGCCGGGCAGTAGTAGTTCATGGGTGGTAACAAATTCAGTTAAGATGTGGTTTACATGTTTTTCTAGAATTTTTGAGAAGATTGGCAATAGTGAAATTGGGCGAAAGTTGGAGGGCTGATTGGGGTCTGTTCCTGCTTTCTTCATAATGGGTTGAATCATGGCATGCTTCCACTCAGACGGTACTGTATTTTCATGCAGGGACCTATTTAATAAACTTGTGATAATATTCAGTACATCTGGAGAAAGTTTTTTCAGGATTTTACACGGTAAAGGGTCTTTCGGGGATCCTGACTTAATCGAGCTGAGCAGTTTGATTAAAATTTCCGTACTCAATTTAGGCCATTTATCTAGGACATTTCCTTTATTCAAAGGCCGCTCTACCTCCTATCCACACTCTTGCTCCTCTCCAGGAGGGGGAGTTGCCCCGGAGTGTGAATCACATTGTTTAGCTGTCACTATTCCTTGATGGTATTTATCCACTTTCTGAATGAAAAATGATGCTAGGGCTTCACATTGATCTTTATTTAATTCTGGGGGGCTAGCTGTGGTTTTTGACCCAGCCAGTTCTTTGACCATTTTAAATAGCATTTGGGAGTGGTTTAAGGCCTCTGATATCGAGGAGCAGACATAGTTTGCTCGAGCTTTGTCACAGAGAGACCGATAATTTTTCAGCTTGTTTTTATATTCTGTTTTTGCTTCTGGGAGATAGTGCTTTCTCCATCTTCGCTCCAGAACTTTACATTCCGATTTTTCCTTTTTTAATGTTTTGTTAAACCAAGGTGCCGGTGGCCTCCTCCCCTTACACTTTGCTTTAGAAAGAGGCAGACAGGTATCTATAGCTACCCTTAACCAAGTTTGCACTTCTTCAGACAGAGATAGCACTGACCCGTTTAAACACGGGCGGTGTGCCTCTAGATGATTATTCAGCATCTCAAGGTCTAGATTTTTCCAGCTTCTTATCAGTCTAGGATAGTCCAATGGGTCGCTGCCTCTCTGGGGGGCAATCTGCAGGGAAAATCCAACCAGATAGTGGTCTGACCAACTAAGTGGAACTGACGGCAAAACCTTGACATCCCTTAAATTAGAAATAATTGGGTCCAATAAATGGCCTGCACTATGAGTGGCTTCTGTATTTAACAGCCTCATGTTCTGTGCAGCTAAGTCTGATATAAAATCTGCTATGGTAGTGCAAGCTAAATTCTCCAAATGAATACTAAAATCTCCAAGGAGAGAGAAATTCGCAGCAGACAGAACCAAGGGGCTTATAATTTCAGGTAAGGCCGCCATCCAATCCGTCGCTGAGCCTGGTGGACGAATGGCCAGCATCCCAGAGAGGGTGAAGTTAGGAGTGACTGCCAACTTAAAAATCGCCGCCTCCCCTTTGATGATAGGGAGTCTCAGAAGCTCACAGCTATATTCCTTTTTGAAGAGGACGGCTATACCCCCTCCTATTTGATTGAGACGGTCCAACCTGACAATCGCATAATTATCAGGCACAGCCACTGCAATATCCGGCCCTGAACTCTCTTGGAGCCATGTCTCAGTCAAAAAGAGAGCGTCCGGTTTTTCCTCCAGCAATAAATTAAAGATTTCATATTTATGCTTGGGTAAAGATCTACAGTTTAGGCTCAAGAACAGAAGTTTTTTATCCTTCCCTTGTGGTTGCGCCCTCCTTGTGTTTGTCTTATCCTCCCCTCTATATGTGATTGTTGTGGATAAACCACAAGTCGGGCATGAGGTCAAGCCAATGTCAAGGTGTAGGCCCGTGCAATCCTGATGTACGGGTGTTCTCAGTTCTTTCAATTCATTAGAGCTATATTTAAAAACAGGACCAGAGTTGTTATCTAAGGCCACGATCTCAATTCTCCTATCTAGATCGATATTACTTACAGGTTCAGGTGTTTGTACACCAGTAACCAAAAGGTTAGATCTAGCTAAAGGACTGGCTGACGCGTTTCGGGGGAAGAACTGCAATGTGGACCACCTTCATCAGGACCAGCCAGGGGCAGTTTCAACAGTGTGTCTTGCAACCTGGGATTAATGTCAATTCATAAAGTGTACTGTATCAAAACCGCTAGTACAATCCTTCTTCACACCTCGACTGTCTATCAGAGGTTTTGGACCATTACAATATGGTATCCTACGGTAAAGTATTATCCAACATCATGATCTCAATCAGAGAAGGAATCTGTCAGAAAGGTACTCAACTTCTTTTATATGTCGCCTTGGGAAAATTTTGACTGATTGCACTTGCTCATTCATCCAGAATGATCTTCATAATTACTTCTCCGTGTGTCCCACAATCCTTCTTTATTCCTGTATACAGAATTTTGTATTGATCCACATAAATCCTATGATCGCTCGGTCCTCTTCTTTAGACGCGATAGCTCTGGTAAGCTTTTATATTATATTTGTCGTGTGTCAAAAGATCTGTACACCTTCCAGAGCTCCGCCAGCATACCGGATAAATCTTGGTACCGCAGGGCTACAATGGCAGTTTTAGGAGCCAAAATATAGATTGAAAATGGTTGGGCTAAGCGACAAGCCCTGGTGGACTCTGCTCATCAGAGGGGTGGGTTCAGATACAATGTTCTCCTCAAATACCTGAAAGGTTCTAACCTCCAGAAAGGAGCTCAGCCATTGGAGTACTGTGCCTGTTACTCCAATACTCCTGAGACTGTGAGTCAGAATCTTGTGGTTCACCGTGTCAAGCGCTGCGCTTAGGTCAAGGAGTATGATGGCTGTTGAACCTCCTGAGTCTAAAATGTTCCTGTTTTCCTCCACCACTGCTAACAGGGCCGTCTCGGCGCTCTGATGTGGTCGGAACCCTGTTTGAGAGGAGTAAAGCAGGTTGTGGGTTTCGAGGAATCCCAAGAGGGTTTGAGTAACGTATTTCTCTGCCACTTATCCTATTCCTAGAGAGATAGGGAGGTAATTGCCCAAAGCTGCCGGGTCCAGGTTAGGTTTCTTAAGTAGGGCTTTCACCATGGCCCTTTTCCAGTGGGTAGGAACAATTCCTGTGTACAGTGATGCGTTAATCAGATCCGTCAAGTTAGGGGCTATTATAGAAGCTACCTGTTTTAGAATGTTAAGCGGTGCAGGATCCCTTGGTGATCTGCTTTTTACCGAGGACAGCGAGGTAAGAAGAGTTTTCTGGGGCAGGTGGGGGAAGGTCTCTAGTGTGTGTTCAGAGGGGCGTGGGTCAGGATCTGTCTGCTTGTACAGGGTCTCACCCTCGTCATCCCTCTGCAGTAGGGATTCCAGAATATGTTGAACCTTAGTGGTGAAAAAGTCTGCCAGTTTGTTACACCATAGGCCTGAGGTGTCCGGTGCTAATGTGGGGCGGGGGCTTTAAGTAGTTTTTTAATAATGATAAAAGTTTCTCTGGGCGAATTGGCAGCCGATAGAATCTACCCCTCGTTATAGGAGACCTGGGCTTTTTTCGTTTATGCTTTATAGACACGGATAGCTGCCCTGTATTCCAGCTTTTTTATTGGTAGGACGTCTTTCCTCCACTGTCTTTCTTTGACCGTACAGCGCTGTTTTAAGGTGCGCAGTTCGGAGGAGAACCAGGGAGAGTTATGAGACCCGCCGGTCTTCTTTATCCTAGTCTTTGGAAGGACTGAGTCAAGTGACTCCTCTATCCAGTTAGAGAAGTCCTCATTAGCTTTGACTGGGCATGAGTTCGGTCTGGGTTTGGTCCTTTCCAGTTCTGGGTCCACTTCTCCAGGGGGATCTTGGCCCAGGAGCAGTCAAGGGTCCATATTGATTGAGCCATGGGTTTAGTGATCTGAGATGATCTGACCAAGGGAGAGGGTAAGATCTGTCCCTTTAAGGTCCTCTAGACTAGAGAACACTGGGTCAAGGAGGTGTCCTTTAACATGAGTAACATACCAGATTTTGCAGCTTGTGTGTCTGTCAAAATGGAGATTAAAATCTCCAAGTAAAGTAAAATTAGCCGCCGAGCTTGCCATGTTAACAGCTGCCTCCATCAATGGTTTAGCGCTGGGATGCTCGAGGGTAGCCATGCGCTCTACAAGAAAGTATTCATTCATTCATTCATTCATGGTTTGTTGAAGGATCCTATCGCTCCAGGGGAACGATAGATGAGAATGCCTGTGAAAGATAGGAGTGGTGTGGGTTCTATGATGAAATGGGTGTTCTCACAGTCTGGGACGGGGTTCCTAAGCAGGCGGCATGTGAATTGTTCCTTATGGATGATAGCAATCCCACCCACTCTGCCTGTTGTACGATCTACCCTCTGCATCACGAAATCATATATATATATTTTTTTTAACTAAAAAAACGAAAGTTATAGGAAATTTCACCCATACAAAACCATAGAAATTCAGCAGTTATAGTTACCTGAGCTAACTATAACTTACACCTGCGCAATGCACTGCTCACATATTATATCACTCATGACATGGTCCGTGACATCACTCATGACATCTCAAATGACGTCACTGATGGCATTATCCAGTGACTGTAAGTGCTTTCTAAGAATTTATGAGTGTGAAACATATATACTAAGCTACTACAAAAGTGTAATTAGTATATTAGATATACTGCTAATGAGTGATACTACTTTTAACATATAATATATGAGTGGCTGTGTGCATTTGTGTGTGAGTGGGTGTCTGAGTGGCTATATGGGTATGTGAGTGGTTGTATGGGTGTATAAGTGGGAGTGGGAGTAGCTGTGTGTGTGAGTGAGTGGCTTTATTGGTGAGCGAATGGGTGTGTCAGTGGCTGTATGGGTGTGTGAGTGACTGTATGGGTGAGTGAGTTGGTGTCTGAATGGCTGTATGAGTGAGTGACTGGGTGTGTAAGTGTGATATATGGGTGAGTGAGTGGATCTTTGAGTGGGAGTTTTGTTAAGTGAGTTGGTGTGTGAGTATGTGCCTATGTGAAGGGCTGTATGGGTGAGTGAGCAGATGTGTGAGCACTTGAATGGATGTGTGAATGGGAATGTGAATGGTTGTGTGGGTGTGTGAGTGAGTGTGTGATTGGTTGTATGGATGAGTGAGTGGCTGTGAGGAGAGGCTTTATGGGTGAGTGAGTGGCTATGTGAGAGGCTTGATAAGTGAATAAATCGGTGTGTAGTAGCTGTATGGGTGAGTGTATGCTGGGTGAGTCTCTGTATGAGTGAGTGAGACATTGTGTGAGTAGAGTGGCTGTGTGAGTGAGTGAGTGGGTATGTGAGTGGATCTCTAGATGAGTAAGTGAATGTATGAGTACTTGAATGGGTCTGTGAATAGGTATGTGACTGGTTGTGTGGGTGTGTTTGTGGGCAAACGAGCGGTTGTATAAAGGTGAGTTGGTGTTTGAGTGGTTCTGTGTATGATGTCATCAGTGAAATCATCAGGGATGTAATTTGAGATGTCACTGACCATGTCATGAGTGATGTAATATGGGAGGTCATAAGCAGTGCATTGTGGGGGTGTAAGTTATAATTAGCTCAGAAAACTAGAATTGCTGAAATTCTATGGTTTTTTACGAGTGAAAACTGAGCCTAACAATATTTTTCCTGTAACCTTTGGTTTTTTTCAGTGAATTTCTAAGCTTTTTTTAAATTCTATTTCCTAACTATAACTTCTCTGTAACCTTTGTTTTTTAAGTGCATTTCTAAGATTTTCTAAATTCAATATCCTAACTATAATGTCCCTGTAACCTTTGTTTTTTAAGGGAATTTCTATTGTTTTTTACTATTAGTCGCATTTACAGAGTGGTGGAGAAAGGGGTGGGGTCTCTGACCAGCTCACAGCAATCCCACTGTGTGGGACTTACTGGATGTAACAGGAGGGGTTCTTGGCCCCCAAGGATCCTCAGCATCCAAAAGGACTTCATCCCCTAACTAGTAGTGCACCAGGAGGTGCATTTGCAGAGTGGTGGAGAAAGGGGCAGGGCCTGTGACCAACTCTCAACATCTCAGCTGTGTGGGACTTTCTGGAGGCATCATGAGGGGTTCCTGGCCCCCAAGAACCCTCAGCATCCAAGGGGACTTCATCCCCCAACCAGTAGTGCACCAGGAGGCACGTATGAAGAGTGGTAAAGTAAGGGGCAGGCCTCCGAAGACCTTTCAGCAATCCCAATGTGTGGGACTTACTGGAGATATCAGGAGGGGTTCCTGTCGCTCAAGGACCCTCAGGATTCAAGGGGACTTTATCCCCCAACCAATAGTGCACCAGGAGGTGCACTTGCAGAGTGGTGGTGAAAGGGGGGGCTCCAACAATCTCTCAGCAGCCCCGCTGTGTGGGACTTATTGGAGGTAACAAGAGGGATTCCTGGTACCCAAGGACCCTTAGCATCCAAGGGGAATTCATCCCCCAACCAGTATTGCACGAGGAGGCACGTTTGAAGAGTGGTGGAGAAAAAAGGCAGGGCTTCAGGCAACTTACAAGGTCCAGCTTTTTAAACAAAATGAAAAAAAAAAGATTTATTGGGGGGCGCATAGTCCTCTTTCCCTGAGCTGATTTTGGCTTCGGGGACCCCATCTCCCAGGGCCAGGCCTTTTTGCAATGGGGGAGGGGGCCATGCAGTCCCCTTCCCACGTGATTTCGGCCCAAGGGGCCACATCCCCAGGACCCAGCCCTTTTAAAAATAATTATTTATATTTAGGGGAGAGAGGCCATGTGGCTATGTTAAAAAGAAGTTTTTAATGTTCAGATTGTTTTATATCACGATTCATGAATTCGAAGGGAAATGGATGCCAGTTATTATAGGTAAAACTGTTTGTCGTCAATGTAGGCATGCAACCGAATCCCTTCTGCACATTATATGTATTTGCCCTAAACTGTTGCATTGCAGAAAAAAGCATTTACGCCCCATGTTCAACAAGACTAAATTAAGATCAAGTGTGGAAGCTGTCAAGTACTGTTTTAGTGTTAGGGAAAATAATACAATAATAATGTTAACATATTTTTTAGATCAAGCATATAAAGTCCTATCTGTATGATTTTTACCATTTATTTATTTATCCTGATTGTCTCTTTTTATCTGGATTTAACCAACCTGTTTTTATACAGCCTTAATTGATATGCCTTTTTGCACACGTTGTGCATTTGCACCACATGAGCATTTTCAAGAAAAAGTTAGTAGGTCAAACAAGATTGACGGAAGAGGCTGCTTGAGACTGTGAAAGTGTCCTGGCCAATAGTGCAACAATAAAGTTAGTGATGTTACTGGTCGAAATTTATAAATCATCTCTTCCGCAAACATGTGCATGTCTACAGTTTGCTTGATTATGCTTGTATCAAGATTCATGCAGCCTGCTCCTATATACTGATTGCAAATTATATGTTGGCATATTTACGAAAATTTGTATTTAAGAAATGGCACTTTTGTTTTCTTCATGAGGGCAAAACACGATCTACCATTTAATCTACCTGCCACTGTGACAGTAATATGGACAGTAGTTATTGTTATTGTTATTGTTAACTGGGTTTTATATCGCGCCAAATCACCGTCAGGTCTCAAGGCGCTTCTAACAGATACAACAACAGAAAGGAAATCAACAGGGAAAGGTTGTCGGCCTCGCTCATAGGGACCCAAAGGCATCTCTGAAAAGGAGTGTCTTCAAAGATTTTCTAAAAAGGAGGAGATTAGTTTCTTTGCGAAGGGCCTCAGGTAGCTTATTCCACATTTGAGGTGCTTGGATTGAAAAGGATCAAAAATATGCTAATTAAACTTTTAGATCAGGCACACAAACTATTAACTATGTGATTAAAATATTCTGTCTATTCTGTCCATATTGTATGTTCTGAGTTCAAATGCTAAGAATCTGGTCTCTTTTATGCCATGATTTTACAACACTGTTATTTTGAGAAATCTTTTATCCATCTTCCAATACTTGTACTGATTGTGATGTTTTATACCTTTTATTATAATCTTTTGATTAATAAAATAAACCTATTACTAATGCAATTAATAAACAGCTGTTTTTGTGCTCATTCCTAAATTTGGCAGACAGTGCCATCATGTTGCAGACTATAATAAGTGCTGGTGCTGACAATTAAGTGCCAGTGCTGAGCACCGGAAGCCACCAGCTCAAATTAAGCACTGCTTACACATTTTGAGATTGACCTCTTCACCAGAGGGCATACTTGTTAAGACTGCCTGACGCTGCTTTCCTCATCCAACTGCAACGTCTCCATCCGTGACACATTTGTACATGTGCCATAAAGAGATGATACATGGCAACAGATCAGTCAATCAATCAAGGGGGGTTGCAAAATGTGGTAAATCACCTGTGAGGGTCTAAAGGAGCTGAAGCAGCTAGCTGCTCATGGTGATCACTTCATTAGAACAGCCAGGTCTTGAGTCCTTTCCTGAATTGCTGGAGCGATGAGGTGGTCCTGAGGTGTGGGGGAAGGTTGTTCCAATATTTGGCCACCAGGTGTGCAAAGGTGCACCCTCCACTGTTGGTTCATCAGATCCAGGGGGTGTCTGCAAGGAAGAGTGAGGCGGATCACAGGTGTCTGGTCGATTGGTGGAAAGTCATGCATTTGTTGATGTATGTTGGTCCTTCATTGTGCAGGGCTTTATATGTGTGGGTCAACATCTTAAACTGGCATATCTTCTGGATCGAGAGCCAGTGCAGCTTCTTGAGGTGGGCTGTGATGTGGGTTCATTTGGCGAGGTTGAGGATGAGTCTAGTCTCTGAGTTCTGTATTGTCTGTAGTCTCTTCAGAAGGTGTTCGGTGATTCCTACGTAGAGTGTATTCCCATAGTCCAGCCTGGTAGTCACAAGGGCCTGGTAACAGTCATTCTGGTGTTGACTGGGAGCCACCTGAAGATCTTGCATACCCGGAGAAGCGTGTGGAAGCAGGTGAATGGTAACGTGTTGACCTGTTTTTTTCATAGATAGCTTGCTGTCGAGGTTGTGGGTGTGGTCTGTTGGGTCAGGGGATGAGCTGAGTTCAGTAGGTCACCATGCATTGTTCCAAGGAGAGGTGTAGTTCCCGAAGATGAGGACTTCCATCTTGCCAGTGTTAAGATTGAGACAGTTGCTATGGCCTTTGGAATTTCAACAGGATGTCACACTCCTCAAGATCCTAACTCAAGTCTGTCTGTTTGCGCCACCTTCAAGAAGACCTGCTAAATCAGTTATAAGACAATGCATGGTGGTCTCCCACACTACCTTATGATCAAAGGTAAGACATCTAGGAGGGCTTTGCAAGCCAACTATAAGCTCTTCTATCAAAATAGAATCTGATACAACAGGAAGAAAAAGAACAGATGCCATGCCTTTTTTACAAAATTGCTTTCAAGATGTCTCTCTGCCCTCTCTCTGGAAGTCCAATACATTTTGCAACACCTCAATAACTATAACTCACCATTCTATATGCACATTGTTGTCATAATTGAAGCAGTTATAGCTGTGATACGTGTTGGTAGGAAAGCTGAAGATTAACATGGTAGAATTGATGTCATATAAAAGGGTATAAGCAATGCATGTAAAAGGGCCAATTTATAGTTAGTGTGATGTGGCTAAATATTTCATAGCACTGTGTTGTCAGGTGAGTAACATATTCTATTGTTTACGTGGTGAAGAAGTTACAATAAGGAGTAATCACTATAACTTTGCAATTTCAAATGTGTGGGTAGTTTAAAATATTTTGTAGTGTCATAATAAACAATGTATTCTTTACTATAACTAAGCTTTAGCCCTAGGCTTTTTAATTGAATGTAAATGTTGTTTATGTGTATGACCTTTAAGGGGAAGGTGGTGGTGTTTTGCTGCTGGCGTCTCTACATGTTTATTTTGTACTTACTGTGCACAATGGCTTAGCCAGGACATTCTGGACAGCATGAGGAGGAGGAGGAACAGCAAGAGAAGCAAGTCCTGCTTCATGAGGAAGAAGAGAACAGGAAAAGGAAGCTAAATAAGTCAGTGGAGTGGCATTTTTTCTCCTTGCCACCAGGGGAGAAAAAGTCAGTGCTCCACTTGTTACGTGCAACCAGTGCCAGAAGGTCCTTTGCGACATCAGTGGTGCGGAAGCCCCTAGCATCCATCCACTCGCAAAGGTTGGCACAGGCGGAAAGGAGGCATGAGCAGGAATTGCAGCAGGCCACAGTAGCGATACAATCAGCGGTCACCACTCACTATATCAGTTTTCCCTTCTGTACCTGCTCTTGAGATTGAGGTGTCTGTCCACCTCTTGAGGCACAATCATAACATTGTGGAGCAGTATTGCAATATAGCCACCAATTGCGTGCTGTGCAACACAGTGGTACTTGCCGCAGAGAAGAATTTTGAGTATTCATTAGGAGCTTGTTATCGCTCATCAATGTCCTCCCTAAAATCACTAGCTCTGCATTTCGTTCCCATTCTTTCCCCTACAGTATCCTGTCCTTTTGTTTTTGTTGGATCCGTTGACCTTTTATAAACGAAACACACAATTACAGAAGAAATGTATAAAAGGAAAAAGAAGAAAAAAGGGTTCCTTTAAGAACTACCAAAATATTTCAAACAATAAAGAGCTTGTGTTAATATTGACCATATTTTTACATGTAGCATAAAACTATAAGTGTATCTAATATACAAACAAAGGGTAAGTATAAGTTGAAACATGTAGGGTTCACTTGAGTGGTGTGCTGTGCAGTAGAGTGGGATGTCATAGTGAGAACTGTTGTACATGCAGCCGCTGCCAGCTCATCAGTCATGGCACATGTCAGTAATACTCTTTCAGAACATTGAAAGGAACAAAGAAAGAAGAACATTGGAAAGGAGGCAAACAAGAAAGGAATGAAAGAAAGAAAGAAAGAAAGAAAGAAAGAAAGAAAGAAAGAGTGCTGGCCTGCTGTCTGCCTAACTGCTTTTCGTGCCCCCAGTGCTCTCCAGGGGCTTGTGGGCTTGCACCCCCCCCACACACACTGCTGTTATGGAATCCCAGAGGCCTACAAGATTCCATGATTGTAACATTACTGCCATTTCAGCGAGGAGCTGTGATCAGGTGCGTCCCCTGAACAGCGCAGGTTTAGCGCTACTTTATGTGCCTTGCTAGCTCTCCGTTGTTTAAAGGAGTACCAGAGTGGAAGCTGGCACTGTGAAACATTGAGTGGGAGTCTTTAAAGCACTCATTTTCCCCTTTTCTTCAAGCCTCTATTTACTTGTCCCTGGAGCTGATGCTTTTTAGGTCTCACCTGAGTCAGCGTATGCGCTACCTCTTTGAGACATTTAGTAAGTGGCTTTTAGAAGTGCCACCAGATGCTTTTGCTGGCCTACAGCTGGCGTTCACGAGCTCGTGCACGTGCACAGCTGCCATCTGTGTTTTTATTGCTGTAATCAGGCTCCTCTGCTTGCACTACCCCCCTCCCTTTACCCCCTCCCTCCTGGTCAGCTTCATTTGTGTCTTCTAGCTGTGAATCATGCTCCTCTGCTGGCACTCCCCCTCCCTTCTCCCCTCCTCTTCGTCAGTTTTATTTGTGTCTTCTAGCTGTGAATCATGCTCCTCTGTTCGCACTCTCCACCCTCCCTTCTCCCCCTCCTCCCCCTCCTCTTCGTCAGTTTCATTTGTGTCTTCTATCAATGTGAATGCTCCTGCTTCCACCAGGCACACATACCATCAGTCGTCAGTGCACGCTTCCACCAGGCATACACACCACTAGCCATCAGTGCACACTTCCACCAGGCACACACCACCAGCCGTTAGTGCACGCTTTCACCAGGCACACACACCACCAGCCACCAGCGCATGCTTCCACCAGGCATACACACCACCAGCCATCAGTGCACAATTCTACCAGGCACACACACCACCAGCCATCAGTGCATGCTTCCACCAGGCACACACACCACCAGCCATCAGTGCATTCTTCCACCAGGCACACACACCACCAGCCGTCAGTGCACGCTTCCACCAGGCACACATACCACCAGCTTCAGTGCACGCTTTAACCAGGCACACACACCACCAGCCATCAGAGCACGCTTCTACCAGGCACACACACCACCAGCAGTCAGTGCACACTTTTACCAGGCACACACACTACCAGCCGTCACACACTACCAGCCGTCAATGCATGCTTCCACCAGGCACACCCTACCAGCTGTCTGTGCACGCTTTCACCAGGCACACACACACCACCAGCCGTCAGTGCACACTTCCACCAGGCACACACACCACCAGCCATCAGTGCACGCTTCCACCGGGCACACACACCACCAGCCGTCAGTGCACGCTTCCACCAGGCACACACACCGCCAGCAGTCAAGTGCACACTTTCACCGGGCACACACACCACCAGCCGTCAGTGCAGGCTTCCACCAGACACACACACCACCAGCCGTCAATGTACGCTTCCACCAGGCACACACACCACCAGCCATCAGTGCACACTTTCACCAGGCACACACACTACCAGCCATCACACACTATCATCCGTTGTTGCATGCTTCCACCAGGCACCCACACACCACCAGCCATCGGTGCACGCTTTCACCTGGCACACACACCTTCAACCGTCAGTTCACGCTTTCACCAGGCACACACACCACCAGCTGTCAGTGCACGCTTCCACCAGGCACACACACCACCAGCCATCAGTGCACACTTTCACCAGGCACACACACTACCAGCCATCACACACTATCATCCGTCGGTGCATGCTTCCACCAGGCACACACACCACCAGCTGTCAGTGCACGTTTCCACCGGGCACACACACCACCAGCCATCAGTGCACACTTTCACCAGGCACACACACCACCAACCATCAGTCCACGCTTTCACCAGGCACACACACCACCAACCCTCAGTGCAGCAGGCAGGCTCTTCTCAGAGTTTCTTGGTAAATATGTGTTCGATGCCTGGGAGGGAGTGGGACGAGTTTCCTTAAACCATGCAGGTGCAGTGCATGAACTCCTGTGTTAGTGAGTCATGCTGCCTGGGACTCACTCACTCCACACTTGTAAATTGCGCCTGCACCAGACTTTTTCTCATTTGCTAGGTGCGGCGCATGCGCACAGCTAGGCAGCCCTCACACCCCCAGGAATTATTGCTTTCTACAACCAGAATGGAAACAACATTCAGAGCAATGAAAGCAAGTTCATTTGATGCAAAGAACTGTTAACAAAAATCATGTCCAGCCATTGTAGATCTGGCAACTTAAACAAAACAGCAACAAAAAATAAACAAGCATTGGCATAGCCAATAGGTCTATAAATATTTATTTATGCAGCAGAATATCCTTGGTGCAACGACACCAACTGTTGCATGGCTAAACACTTATAAGTTCCCAAATGCGAGATCTATTGGCTATGCCAATGCTTGTGATGAAGGAACCCCTCACCAAAGCAGCCCTTCCCCCTAGAAGGGGGAAACAAATGTGATCACTGGCACCAAAGTCTCAATCGCTGAGTGAGAGCATCATCTTTATGTCCCTTTGCCCTGCAGCCGCACCAGGTAAAACCCCCTGGCAAAGCCCCCTCTACCACGAGAGACGCAGAGCAGGGCTCATACCGGTGTAGTGTAGTTCCTATATTCCCAATAGGTTCTGCGCATTGGAATAACATAAACAGTAGTTTAGACGTAGGACTGAGGTCATCTATGTCTCTACTGACTATGTTAGACTTAATTAGGTTTGCCAGCTAGCTCAGAGGTCACTAGAAACTTTCTCGAATGTTCAGGAAAGAGTTAACCTTCCTGATTTAGACAAGAAGGGATTAGTTTCTGACAACCGCATAAACATGACAACTTTGCTCCCTCAGAATAAAGAGTATATCTCTAGAGTCGTGTGAAAACAATAGACAGCTATTTCACTCAGTCAATCGTGCATGCTTAGTTTCACCAGAGTGCAGAGAAATAGAGAGACGGGCGTATTCAATAAAAGTTGTTATTTATTGAGCAGTCTTCTTTCTCATGCAGGAGAAATGAGTTGCCACAATTGCAATACTTATCATGAAGTAAAGTGCGTACAGTAAAAGTAGTATTATGAAATAATACTGTAAAAGCATTGATATGGTTTCTTAGCCATATGATACTTTAAAACGGATAAAATATATACATACATAAAAACATTGACTAACATACTCAACTGGTGCTTCTAAGTTACACCTACCCCGGTGTACCTGACCTAAGCCTAATACGTGGGAAGGAGTAAGTAAGTTGCAGTTTAAGTTAAGTTGGTTTTTGCCAAGAATCTGAATCAAGAATTCTCTTAAGAGTTTAGTCAGCTCCGTACCTTGGTTCTAGAAAGAAGGAGGTCTTGTATCTCTCTCTCAGGACTCGATCTCCCAGCAACCCGCAAGGGTGACTGGAAACACCGGAGCTGGAATTTCTCGGCTGGAGAAAAGACAGCGTCTCGCTTAGTGCGTCAAAATGGGAGGGTCGACTTCCTTCGGCTCTCGCATCAGCTGGGCGTCGGGCAAGTAGATAGCCGCTCTGCTCCAAACCACCGTGTGTTTGCTTAAGGCAACGTTGGTATATTTATACCTGAAAGGTGCCGGGTTTGACGTAAGGTTGGACATAAGACGTCACTAAGAACTAACAGTTCTTTCTGGACTCCAGAAGTTCTTGTGCAAATCAAAACAAAAGCAGGGGGAATTCCCGGGCTGCTGGAGGCTTGGTTTGTTTAAAGAACGCGTTGTACTTTCTAGGACTCTATGGGAGTAGCCTTGCCGTATTTGGACTGCATTGGCTATTACTAAATATGGATATGATTCTTATGCCTAATAAGGATATTATTTGTTATAACCATATAAGGGCATAAATCGGGAATATCGAATTAGGGTCCTAGATAGAATCACAACACCCACAACACCCACTCCACGTATTAATGTCCATCATTACTAAATAATAAGCAATATTAAACATATAACGATGCATGTGTGTTTTCCAATCCACCCCAAAATACATAAATTGCATTTGAAATGGTGTATGGTATGTACACGAACAAATGAGTATTTATACTGTACGTTTTCAAGCAGTGTTATCATTCAGTTAAATGCATATATATCAACTGAATGAATTGCGAAAATTACATTTATGAAATGGCTCTTAATACAGAAAAGAAGGTCGAGACCATTTCATCACATATTTATACAATACTGTACCTGTGTTAGAGGCTGAGGTAAGATATTTTCTCTAGTGTCTCTAAAAATAGAAGCTCTGTTCTCTAAGAATAGTTCTACTTTAAGCAGAGTACATTTGCCAAAAAAAGGTAAATATTTTGGAGATTGGAAAAAATAATTTCGCTTTCAGGGTAAAAAACTGTTCCAATTGTTTTCAGTAGTGTTGTTTATCAAAAACTGAAGGCCGAATTCAGAGTTCAGGGAACGCTGTGTGCTCGTTGTTTTAAAAGTTATTCTCGTTGTTAGGAGAGAACATCATATCAGACAGGCTTGAAAAAAATTGGTCTACAACAGTAGGTGAAAGTTCGACCAAGTTTGAAAAAGCTGCAATAGTGCATATGTGAGAATCATTGCCATCATCGATGTCTACATCAGCAATGCTCACAGAAGGTTGTACCTGTGTGGTGCCGCTTTCCTCTCGTACTCCACCGCCACCTAATCGTAGTGGTGAAGTCACAACGAATGCCGTCATCAGAATAGGTAGCCGCTGGGGACAACACGTTGCATGAGTCGTTACCGGACCGAGCAAAGTATCGATATCCATTGGTACTGCTGATGGTAGTGTAAGACAGACGTCCAACATGCATTCTTCTCCGCATAGCAGACATCGAAGCACAGGTAAGATGCAATCTTGCCAGATTGGTCTGAATGAAAGAAACCAGGTAGTACTCAGATCTCTTAGCCGGGCCAATCCGAGGACTCTAGTTATTCGGTCTCGGGAGCGTATTGCTAAGATCGTTTCTTCCATCGTTGCTGGAGTTTTGTCTGTGGCTTGGCTTGCCATATCGGAGCAGAAGGATCAAAAATAAAATTCCCGCTACAAGTCCCAAAAAGATGCAGGCCGCCAAATAACGAATGCACAAAATTCGGGAAAATGCCCAGAACTGTTTCAAAGGGTGCTAACAGTCCCCAAAAAATTGTCTTAAATACATGTGCGATGCCACTGGTATCAGACATGTTTAAGATTTGTCTTAACATTTCTACGAAATGCACGGGGCAATTTGTTGATAATAGGGTATGTATCTCTGCCGCTGTCCTTGCAACTTGCAGATCATACGTCTCTTTGGACGAGGTTAAAGGCACAGTTGTCTGTAAAAGAATAGACTTCATTCTGCTTAAAGTATCAATTCAAATAGAAGAGATATTCAAAGAAGGCCATATTGCCGCCTCCATGTCTGGATTGCTGTGTGGATAAGTTCAAGTTCAAGTTCCAAAATTTGTATAGCGCACTACTCACCCAGAGGGTCTCAAGGCGCTTGGGGGAGGGAGGTGTGTTTATTTATCGAATATCCAAGTTTTTAGTTGCTATCTGAAGGAGAGGTGGTTCTGTGTAAGGCGGAGGTGGGTGGGGAGAGAATTCCAGGTTTTGGCCGCTAAGTAGGAGAAGGATCTTGCTCCCATGGTGGATTTGTGGATGCGCGGAATTGCGGCGAGGGCTTGATTGGATGATCGTAGTTGTCAGGAGGGGGTGTAGAAGGATAGACGCGTGTTGAGGCATTCGGGTCCTAGGTCGTAGAGGGCTTTGTGTGCGTGGGTGAGGAGACGGAACGTTATTCTCTTGTTGACAGGGAGCCAATGGAGGTCTTTCAGGTGGCTGGAGATGTGAGCTTGCCGAGGGATGTCCAAAATGAGTCTAGCTGAGGGGTTTTGGATGCGTTGGAGTTTTTTCTGTAGTTTGGCTGTGGTTCCGGCGTAGAGGGTGTTTCCGTAATCCAGTCGGCTTGTGACCAGTGCGTGGGTGACCGTCTTTCTTGTTTCGGTGGGGATCCAGCGGAAGATTTTTTTGAGCATTCGTAGGATGTTGAAGCAAGATGCTGAGGCAGCGTTGACTTGTCTGGTCATCGAGAGGGAGGAGTCCAGGATGAAGCCCAGGTTACGTGCATGGTCCATTGGTATGGGTGCGGTTCCGAGGGCCGGAGGCCACCAAGAGTCGTCCCAGGCAGAGGGGGATGGCCCTAGGATGAGGACTTCTGTTTTGTCCGAGTTTAGTTTTAAACGGCTGTTCTTCATCCATTCGGCTACTTCTTTCATTCCTTCGTGTAAGTTGGTTTTGGCGGTGTTTGGGTCTTTGGTGAGGGAGAGGTTCAGCTGGGTGTCATCTGCGTAGGATATGATGTTGATGTTGTGTTGGCGTACGATGGAGGCGAGGGGGCTCATGTGTACGTTGAAGAGGGTGGGACTGAGTGATGATCCTTGTGGTACGCCGCAGATGACTTTGGTGGCCTCTGATTTGAAAGGGGGGAGGCGGACTCTCTGTGTTCTTCCGGTGAGGAACAAGATGATCCAGTCCAATGCTTTTCCTTGTATTCCGACGTTGCTGAGGCGTTGTATGAGGGTGCTGTGACAGACTGTGTCGAAGGCTGCGGAGAGGTCAAGTAGGATGAGAGCGACTGTTTCTCCGTTGTCCAGTAGTGTTCGGATGTCGTCTGTTGCAGCGATGAGGGCAGTTTCGGTGCTGTGTTTGGCTCGGAAGCCGGACTGTGAGGGGTCGAGGGATTTGTTGGATTCGAGGAAGGCAGCGAGTTGACTGTTGACTGCTTTCTCAATGACTTTGGCAGGGAATGGGAGGAGCGAAATGGGGCGGTAGTTCTTAAGTTCAGTGGGGTCTGCTGTGGGTTTCTTCAGGAGGGCGCTCAGTTCGGCATGTTTCCAACTTTCCGGGAAGGTAGCGGAGTTGAGGGAGCAGTTGATGACGTCTCGGAGATGGGGTGCGATGATAGAGTCTGCTTTGTTGAAAATGTGGTGGGGACATGGGTCGGTTGGTGATCCTGAGTGGATGGAGTTCATCAGGCGGATGGTGTCTTCGGTGGTGATTGGGTTCCAGGCGCAAAGGTTGTTAGGGTGCGGTTTTGGTTCGGAGGTGGGTGGAGTGGACTGGTCTTCTGACTGGTTTTCAAAGCTGTTATGTATTTCGGCGATTTTGTTGTGGAAGAACGAGGCTAGAGAGTCGCAGAGGTCTTGGGAGGGAGTGATGTCGTTAGTGCCGGCGGAGGGGTTAGTGAATTCTTTGACGATGTTGAATAGCTCCTTGCTGTTGTGGGTATTGTTGTCAAGTCTATCCTTGAATGCTGATTTCTTGGTGGATCGGATCAGTTGATGGTGTTTGCGGGTGGCGTTCTTGAAGGTGGCTAGGTTGTCA
The DNA here is from genome assembly GCF_964261635.1 of Lissotriton helveticus. Taxonomy (NCBI): domain Eukaryota; kingdom Metazoa; phylum Chordata; class Amphibia; order Caudata; family Salamandridae; genus Lissotriton; species Lissotriton helveticus. Next base: position 703,210,539 of record NC_136068.1, on the reverse strand, counting down.
GTGGTTGGGTTTTTTCTCCACGTTTTCTCGAGAGTACGACAGAGCTTCTTGGATTTTTTAAGGTCATCGTTGAACCAGGGGGCTTTTTTGCTACCTTGCTTGATTAGATGGTTTTTCAAGGGTGCTAGTTCGACGGCGCTGTGGGTGATCCACTGTGTGAGGTTGGCGGCTGCTTGGTTAGGGTCCGATGAATTGGCAGGGGTGTTTTGGTGAAGCGATGTGAAGAGCTGGTCGGTGGTGATTTTGTTCCAATTTCTTCTGGGAATGGGTTGTGGGGGGTTGTGGGTCATGGACTTTTTGTAGTTGAAGTGGTCGCAGCTGTGGTCCGTCCAATGGAGAGCTGTGGTGTGATCGAAGGAGATGTGCTTGCTGGAGGTGAAGATAGGGTCAAGCGTGTGTCCGGCAGAATGGGTGGGGGTGTCAACGAGTTGTTTGAGTCCGAGATTGGCCAGGTTTTCCAGGAGGGTGGTGGTGTTGTTGTCGTTTTTCTTTTCCAGGTGAAAATTGAGGTCTCCCAGTAGAATGTAGTTCTCGGATGGGAGGGCGTGTGGGCTGATGAAGTCAGTGATGTCTTCGCTGAATTGTGTGCGGGGTCCTGGGGGTCTGTAGATGAGGGTGCCTCTGAGTGTGGTTTTGGGGTCGGTGTGGATCTGGAAGTGAAGGTGTTCGGCGGTGGCGAGGTTATCGTCAGAAATGGTCATGATGCGGATGGTGTTCTTATGGACGATGGCGATACCTCCTCCTATTTGGTTGGTGCGATCTTTTTGGATGATCTTGTAGGTGTCCGGGATGGCTATGGCGATGTCGGGGGCTGATGAGGGGTTCATCCATGTTTCTGTAAGGAAGGCGACGTCCGGCGATGTAGTGTCGAGTAGGTTCCAGAGTTCGATGGAGTGTCTGTGGACAGAGCGGGTGTTGAGCAGGAAGCACTTTAGGTGGTTGATGTCGGAGCTCAGTTTGGAGTTTGTGGATTTGGTGTGGGTCCTGATGCAGTCGAACTTGCAGGAGTGGCAGGTGAAGGGTCCATGGGTGTGTCCAGGGGCGGCTTGGTAGCAGTTTGGTGGACGGCCGGGGTTAAGGGCAGAGAGGGTAGCGGCGTCGTAGGTAATGCGGGTGGGATGGGATTTGCGGGGAGCAGGGGGTCTGGTGCTGGGCGCGGTCCAGGCGCGGACGGGCGTAGACGGGCTTACCTTTGGCGCGCCTTCGGCGCGCATGGGGCGCGACCGCTGCGCGCAAAAGCATCTGTCATATGTGGATGGTGGAGGGGGCGGGGGCGAGGGAGGAGCAGCTGGGAGGCGGGAGCGGGGCGGAGAGCCGGGCTGGGGGTCACCACAACAACAACAAAATGGCAGCAAGCCAAAAGGCAAGCAGGACGAGATTGGGGCACAGGTAATGCTAATGGCAATGAAATGGGCAGTGGAAACGGCACAATCAGGCACAAATCGGCAAGCAGGCAAAGGCAGCAATGTACAACAATAAATAATCAATGCGCAGTCTAGCGGCACAGCGCTACGATAAAATCGAATTCAGCAATAGCAGTGCGAGCAATGCGACAATGCTTCGAGGTCAGAGAGCAGATTTGATCAAATCGAGTTCAGCAATAGCAGTGCGAGCAGTGCTACGATACCAGATCAGGTACTGGGCTGGGAGCAGCGTGGGGAGCGACCGCCTTCGAGGAGCTCAGGACGGTCACAGCGCTTAATGCGAAGGGTGGGATCTATACTCTCAGTGGGAGGGAGGAGCAGCTGGGAGGCGGGAGCGGGGCGGAGAGCCGGGCTGGGGGTCACCACAACAACAACAAAATGGCAGCAAGCCAAAAGGCAAGCAGGACGAAATTGGGGCACAGGTAATGCTAATGGCAATGAAATGGGCAGTGGAAACGGCACAATCAGGCACAAATCGGCAAGCAGGCAAAGGCAGCAATGTACAACAATAAATAATCAATGCGCAGTCTAGCGGCACAGCGCTACGATAAAATCGAATTCAGCAATAGCAGTGCAAGCAATGTGACAATGCTTCAAGGTCAGAGAGCAGCTTCAATCAAATCGAGTTCAGCAATAGCAGTGCGAGCAGCGCTACGATACCAGATCAGGTACTGGGCTGGAAGCAGCGTGGGGAGCGACCGCCTTCGAGGAGCTCAGGACCGTCACCGGATTAATTTGGATACAATACTTGCATACAGCAAATGACCCTGGAAGTAACGGTTACGAGATGGGCTTTTCCTGGCACCATGCCACAACAGCTGTGGTAACTTATTAGAACATAACTGCAGTTGGAAAGCTGTCTGAAAAATGGCTCTATCTGTTTTGCAGGAGTGCCGTGCAGGTGACATGAAAGGTTATTTGATGACCCTTCGCAGGCTCCATGCAAGTTAATACCTTGACACAGAAGTGTACCGCTTAGTGATTTTTTACAATTGTTACCACTAAGAAATACCTCTTTTTTCCCTTCACTATAACATTTGTGTGTATAAGGTAAATTCCAGGTTGATTTGATGTATCCTTTACCCAACCTTTCATACAGGCCTGCTGGTATATATTTTTGGCAATACTTAAACTGGAAAGTTGTTATCGGAATTGTAATTGTTCCGTGTATTATCCATTCAATGACAGGTCTCTCTGACATTGTCAATGGTAATCTCTCAAGTTTTTCAATGCTCAGAATCGTATAGTCTGCTCCTTTTTGTGCCAAACTGATTTGTTTATCAGTAAGGTTAAAGATAGAAAATAATGACGTTATGTTGATTAGACGCCATGGCACGTAGCGTGAACGCAGATTTTGCAACGTCCAGCCTAGCTGTACAATAGAACGTAATTGGGACTGACCATGTTGTAACATTAGTAAGTCCTGCTCTATTATATCAATAGCAGATGATGCAATGCTGTCCAGTGAATATATTCTGGAGGACAGAGTCGTTAACCCATTGTCCACTACAGAAAGTGATTTTTCCAAATTTATACGATCAATTTCTCGTATTTTTTCAGCAGTTTCAATTTGCGCTACTTTCCAAGCTTCGTTGTAAGCAGCGTATATACCAGCGTATATGAAACTTTTTGACGCTGTTTGCAAGGTCCCAGTAAGAAATCTCGCAAGTCAGCACCGTCTTTCAGTAAAGTCAAGTGTTGCTTAATTTCAGCCAGTCTGGATTTCTGTAGCCACTCAAGGCATAGTTTCCCTACACTGTATGTTGTAACTATCCCTGGATGTTGTCTCTGGGAGTATCTTGGGTCTGGCCTAGTCTGTTTGAACCCCAGTATTTTGTTCAGGAATCTATCTTGACAGTTATTTGTGTCTGTGGGCCAGATCAACCATTTTTTCCAATCAGGATTTGTTCTGTTTTGGTGTAAAATATGGGATACATCTATCTCCACATGTGTAGTGCTATTACTATCAGGTATGGACTTTGGAATAGACGGTTTATTTAAGTCGTTTATCTTGGCTAAACCAAGACAGGTTGTTTGTTGAATGGTGTCATTCAGGAATATTATCTGTTCTGTGATCATGCAGGCTCTAAATAATGCTTCTAAACCTTGTACCTGCCAGTCTTTTGAACCCCAGATGTTTTTTGTTTCAATGTTGTCTTTCCAAAATTCAAAACCAAATGTAGACATTTTGTCATAAAATTTTTCAGAATAAATCAATTTAGTGTTTGTCAACATTGTTTTCATTCCTGGCTTATTGAACATTTTGAAATAAAACGTTTCTGGATCACTGTTGTTAAACCCTGAGAAGTATTGGAATTTCTCATAAAATGTTTTCGAGCTGCCTTTTGGCGGAGTTGGACAATGTTTCCATTTGTTATAACTAAAAACATTTCTAGGTTGAGCAGATTTATGCAAATAGTGATGACCAAAATGATTATAACAATACAACTCTTCATAATTTGATGAACCCTGTAAATAATCATGTTCTGTGAATTTAGCTTATTTACAACAAGGGGTGGTGATGGACAGAGTCTCTGAATTAAGCAGAGTACTCTCACCCAGTCAAGAGATCAGGGCTAGATCCAACACCGTTTTTTAGCTCATTGCACCATCCCAGTTTCAGAACCTGGCTGTATGCAAATTAGTCTGTCCCTGGCCCAGTGCATCATGGGAACAGGGCAGACCAGACTACAAAAGCCAATTCTTACACTGGGAAGGAAACAAGCTTCCGGGGACCGGTTTCTGCCATTTCAGGCGTCTTCGGCCCGGCTTGCCTGAATCCTGATGGTGCAATGAGCAAGGGACTCACATCTGAGTATACCCTTCCACGCTTAGGGTGGACAAAATTATTTACAACAAGGGGTGGTGATGGACAGAGTCTCTGAATTAAGCAGAGTACTCTCACCCAGTCAAGAGATCAGGGCTAGATCCAACACCGTTTTTTAGCTCATTGCACCATCCCAGTTTCAGAACCTGGCTGTATGCAAATTAGTCTGTCCCTGGCCCAGTGCATCATGGGAACAGGGCAGACCAGACTACAAAAGCCAATTCTTACACTGGGAAGGAAACAAGCTTCCGGGGACCGGTTTCTGCCATTTCAGGCGTCTTCGGCCCGGCTTGCCTGAATCCTGATGGTGCAATGAGCAAGGGACTCACATCTGAGTATACCCTTCCACGCTTAGGGTGGACAAAATTATTTACAACAAGGGGTGGTGATGGACAGAGTCTCTGAATTAAGCAGAGTACTCTCACCCAGTCAAGAGATCAGGGCTAGATCCAACACCGTTTTTTAGCTCATTGCACCATCCCAGTTTCAGAACCTGGCTGTATGCAAATTAGTCTGTCCCTGGCCCAGTGCATCATGGGAACAGGGCAGACCAGACTACAAAAGCCAATTCTTACACTGGGAAGGAAACAAGCTTCCGGGGACCGGTTTCTGCCATTTCAGGCGTCTTCGGCCCGGCTTGCCTGAATCCTGATGGTGCAATGAGCAAGGGACTCACATCTGAGTATACCCTTCCACGCTTAGGGTGGACAAAATTATTTACAACAAGGGGTGGTGATGGACAGAGTCTCTGAATTAAGCAGAGTACTCTCACCCAGTCAAGAGATCAGGGCTAGATCCAACACCGTTTTTTAGCTCATTGCACCATCCCAGTTTCAGAACCTGGCTGTATGCAAATTAGTCTGTCCCTGGCCCAGTGCATCATGGGAACAGGGCAGACCAGACTACAAAAGCCAATTCTTAAACTGGGAAGGAAACAAGCTTCCGGGGACCGGTTTCTGCCATTTCAGGCGTCTTCGGCCCGGCTTGCCTGAATCCTGATGGTGCAATGAGCAAGGGACTCACATCTGAGTATACCCTTCCACGCTTAGGGTGGACAAAATTATTTACAACAAGGGGTGGTGATGGACAGAGTCTCTGAATTAAGCAGAGTACTCTCACCCAGTCAAGAGATCAGGGCTAGATCCAACACCGTTTTTTAGCTCATTGCACCATCCCAGTTTCAGAACCTGGCTGTATGCAAATTAGTCTGTCCCTGGCCCAGTGCATCATGGGAACAGGGCAGACCAGACTACAAAAGCCAATTCTTACACTGGGAAGGAAACAAGCTTCCGGGGACCGGTTTCTGCCATTTCAGGCGTCTTCGGCCCGGCTTGCCTGAATCCTGATGGTGCAATGAGCAAGGGATGGGGCAGTGAGATAAATAACGGTGATGGATCAAGCCCTGATCTTTGGACTGGGTAAGAGTGGTCTGCTTAATTCAGACACTCTGTTCATCACCACCCCCTTTTCTGTATCGTTTTTGGCCACTATAGGTGTGGCAGGGTATACTCAGACATGAGTCCCTTTCTCACTGCTCCATCAGGATTCAAGCAAGCCGGGCCGAAGAGGCTGAAATGCCAGAAACCGGTCCCCGGTAGCTTGTCTCCTTTCTGGTGAAGAATTGGCTTGGTAGTTTGGTCTGCCCTGTTCCCATGATGCACTGGGCCAGGGACAGACTAATTTGCATATAGCCAGGTTCTGAGCTGGGATGGGGCAGTGAGATAAATAACGGTGATGGATCAAGCCCTGATCTTTGGACTGGGTAAGAGTGGTCTGCTTAATTCAGACACTCTGTTCATCACCACCCCCTTTTCTGTATCGTTTTTGGCCACTATAGGTGTGGCAGGGTATACTCAGACATGAGTCCCTTTCTCACTGCTCCATCAGGATTCAAGCAAGCCGGGCCGAAGAGGCTGAAATGCCAGAAACCGGTCCCCGGTAGCTTGTCTCCTTTCTGGTGAAGAATTGGCTTGGTAGTTTGGTCTGCCCTGTTCCCATGATGCACTGGGCCAGGGACAGACTAATTTGCATATAGCCAGGTTCTGAGCTGGGATGGGGCAGTGAGATAAATAACGGTGATGGATCAAGCCCTGATCTTTGGACTGGGTAAGAGTGGTCTGCTTAATTCAGACACTCTGTTCATCACCACCCCCTTTTCTGTATCGTTTTTGGCCACTATAGGTGTGGCAGGGTATACTCAGACATGAGTCCCTTTCTCACTGCTCCATCAGGATTCAAGCAAGCCGGGCCGAAGAGGCTGAAATGCCAGAAACCGGTCCCCGGTAGCTTGTCTCCTTTCTGGTGAAGAATTGGCTTGGTAGTTTGGTCTGCCCTGTTCCCATGATGCACTGGGCCAGGGACAGACTAATTTGCATATAGCCAGGTTCTGAGCTGGGATGGGGCAGTGAGATAAATAACGGTGATGGATCAAGCCCTGATCTTTGGACTGGGTAAGAGTGGTCTGCTTAATTCAGACACTCTGTTCATCACCACCCCCTTTTCTGTATCGTTTTTGGCCACTATAGGTGTGGCAGGGTATACTCAGACATGAGTCCCTTTCTCACTGCTCCATCAGGATTCAAGCAAGCCGGGCCGAAGAGGCTGAAATGCCAGAAACCGGTCCCCGGTAGCTTGTCTCCTTTCTGGTGAAGAATTGGCTTGGTAGTTTGGTCTGCCCTGTTCCCATGATGCACTGGGCCAGGGACAGACTAATTTGCATATAGCCAGGTTCTGAGCTGGGATGGGGCAGTGAGATAAATAACGGTGATGGATCAAGCCCTGATCTTTGGACTGGGTAAGAGTGGTCTGCTTAATTCAGACACTCTGTTCATCACCACCCCCTTTTCTGTATCGTTTTTGGCCACTATAGGTGTGGCAGGGTATACTCAGACATGAGTCCCTTTCTCACTGCTCCATCAGGATTCAAGCAAGCCGGGCCGAAGAGGCTGAAATGCCAGAAACCGGTCCCCGGTAGCTTGTCTCCTTTCTGGTGAAGAATTGGCTTGGTAGTTTGGTCTGCCCTGTTCCCATGATGCACTGGGCCAGGGACAGACTAATTTGCATATAGCCAGGTTCTGAGCTGGGATGGGGCAGTGAGATAAATAACGGTGATGGATCAAGCCCTGATCTTTGGACTGGGTAAGAGTGGTCTGCTTAATTCAGACACTCTGTTCATCACCACCCCCTTTTCTGTATCGTTTTTGGCCACTATAGGTGTGGCAGGGTATACTCAGACATGAGTCCCTTTCTCACTGCTCCATCAGGATTCAAGCAAGCCGGGCCGAAGAGGCTGAAATGCCAGAAACCGGTCCCCGGTAGCTTGTCTCCTTTCTGGTGAAGAATTGGCTTGGTAGTTTGGTCTGCCCTGTTCCCATGATGCACTGGGCCAGGGACAGACTAATTTGCATATAGCCAGGTTCTGAGCTGGGATGGGGCAGTGAGATAAATAACGGTGATGGATCAAGCCCTGATCTTTGGACTGGGTAAGAGTGGTCTGCTTAATTCAGACACTCTGTTCATCACCACCCCCTTTTCTGTATCGTTTTTGGCCACTATAGGTGTGGCAGGGTATACTCAGACATGAGTCCCTTTCTCACTGCTCCATCAGGATTCAAGCAAGCCGGGCCGAAGAGGCTGAAATGCCAGAAACCGGTCCCCAGTAGCTTGTCTCCTTTCTGGTGAAGAATTGGCTTGGTAGTTTGGTCTGCCCTGTTCCCATGATGCACTGGGCCAGGGACAGACTAATTTGCATATAGCCAGGTTCTGAGCTGGGATGGGGCAGTGAGATAAATAACGGTGATGGATCAAGCCCTGATCTTTGGACTGGGTAAGAGTGGTCTGCTTAATTCAGACACTCTGTTCATCACCACCCCCTTTTCTGTATCGTTTTTGGCCACTATAGGTGTGGCAGGGTATACTCAGACATGAGTCCCTTTCTCACTGCTCCATCAGGATTCAAGCAAGCCGGGCCGAAGAGGCTGAAATGCCAGAAACCGGTCCCCGGTAGCTTGTCTCCTTTCTGGTGAAGAATTGGCTTGGTAGTTTGGTCTGCCCTGTTCCCATGATGCACTGGGCCAGGGACAGACTAATTTGCATATAGCCAGGTTCTGAGCTGGGATGGGGCAGTGAGATAAATAACGGTGATGGATCAAGCCCTGATCTTTGGACTGGGTAAGAGTGGTCTGCTTAATTCAGACACTCTGTTCATCACCACCCCCTTTTCTGTATCGTTTTTGGCCACTATAGGTGTGGCAGGGTATACTCAGACATGAGTCCCTTTCTCACTGCTCCATCAGGATTCAAGCAAGCCGGGCCGAAGAGGCTGAAATGCCAGAAACCGGTCCCCGGTAGCTTGTCTCCTTTCTGGTGAAGAATTGGCTTGGTAGTTTGGTCTGCCCTGTTCCCATGATGCACTGGGCCAGGGACAGACTAATTTGCATATAGCCAGGTTCTGAGCTGGGATGGGGCAGTGAGATAAATAACGGTGATGGATCAAGCCCTGATCTTTGGACTGGGTAAGAGTGGTCTGCTTAATTCAGACACTCTGTTCATCACCACCCCCTTTTCTGTATCGTTTTTGGCCACTATAGGTGTGGCAGGGTATACTCAGACATGAGTCCCTTTCTCACTGCTCCATCAGGATTCAAGCAAGCCGGGCCGAAGAGGCTGAAATGCCAGAAACCGGTCCCCGGTAGCTTGTCTCCTTTCTGGTGAAGAATTGGCTTGGTAGTTTGGTCTGCCCTGTTCCCATGATGCACTGGGCCAGGGACAGACTAATTTGCATATAGCCAGGTTCTGAGCTGGGATGGGGCAGTGAGATAAATAACGGTGATGGATCAAGCCCTGATCTTTGGACTGGGTAAGAGTGGTCTGCTTAATTCAGACACTCTGTTCATCACCACCCCCTTTTCTGTATCGTTTTTGGCCACTATAGGTGTGGCAGGGTATACTCAGACATGAGTCCCTTTCTCACTGCTCCATCAGGATTCAAGCAAGCCGGGCCGAAGAGGCTGAAATGCCAGAAACCGGTCCCCGGTAGCTTGTCTCCTTTCTGGTGAAGAATTGGCTTGGTAGTTTGGTCTGCCCTGTTCCCATGATGCACTGGGCCAGGGACAGACTAATTTGCATATAGCCAGGTTCTGAGCTGGGATGGGGCAGTGAGATAAATAACGGTGATGGATCAAGCCCTGATCTTTGGACTGGGTAAGAGTGGTCTGCTTAATTCAGACACTCTGTTCATCACCACCCCCTTTTCTGTATCGTTTTTGGCCACTATAGGTGTGGCAGGGTATACTCAGACATGAGTCCCTTTCTCACTGCTCCATCAGGATTCAAGCAAGCCGGGCCGAAGAGGCTGAAATGCCAGAAACCGGTCCCCGGTAGCTTGTCTCCTTTCTGGTGAAGAATTGGCTTGGTAGTTTGGTCTGCCCTGTTCCCATGATGCACTAGGCCAGGGACAGACTAATTTGCATATAGCCAGGTTCTGAGCTGGGATGGGGCAGTGAGATAAATAACGGTGATGGATCAAGCCCTGATCTTTGGACTGGGTAAGAGTGGTCTGCTTAATTCAGACACTCTGTTCATCACCACCCCCTTTTCTGTATCGTTTTTGGCCACTATAGGTGTGGCAGGGTATACTCAGACATGAGTCCCTTTCTCACTGCTCCATCAGGATTCAAGCAAGCCGGGCCGAAGAGGCTGAAATGCCAGAAACCGGTCCCCGGTAGCTTGTCTCCTTTCTGGTGAAGAATTGGCTTGGTAGTTTGGTCTGCCCTGTTCCCATGATGCACTGGGCCAGGGACAGACTAATTTGCATATAGCCAGGTTCTGAGCTGGGATGGGGCAGTGAGATAAATAACGGTGATGGATCAAGCCCTGATCTTTGGACTGGGTAAGAGTGGTCTGCTTAATTCAGACACTCTGTTCATCACCACCCCCTTTTCTGTATCGTTTTTGGCCACTATAGGTGTGGCAGGGTATACTCAGACATGAGTCCCTTTCTCACTGCTCCATCAGGATTCAAGCAAGCCGGGCCGAAGAGGCTGAAATGCCAGAAACCGGTCCCCGGTAGCTTGTCTCCTTTCTGGTGAAGAATTGGCTTGGTAGTTTGGTCTGCCCTGTTCCCATGATGCACTGGGCCAGGGACAGACTAATTTGCATATAGCCAGGTTCTGAGCTGGGATGGGGCAGTGAGATAAATAACGGTGATGGATCAAGCCCTGATCTTTGGACTGGGTAAGAGTGGTCTGCTTAATTCAGACACTCTGTTCATCACCACCCCCTTTTCTGTATCGTTTTTGGCCACTATAGGTGTGGCAGGGTATACTCAGACATGAGTCCCTTTCTCACTGCTCCATCAGGATTCAAGCAAGCCGGGCCGAAGAGGCTGAAATGCCAGAAACCGGTCCCCGGTAGCTTGTCTCCTTTCTGGTGAAGAATTGGCTTGGTAGTTTGGTCTGCCCTGTTCCCATGATGCACTGGGCCAGGGACAGACTAATTTGCATATAGCCAGGTTCTGAGCTGGGATGGGGCAGTGAGATAAATAACGGTGATGGATCAAGCCCTGATCTTTGGACTGGGTAAGAGTGGTCTGCTTAATTCAGACACTCTGTTCATCACCACCCCCTTTTCTGTATCGTTTTTGGCCACTATAGGTGTGGCAGGGTATACTCAGACATGAGTCCCTTTCTCACTGCTCCATCAGGATTCAAGCAAGCCGGGCCGAAGAGGCTGAAATGCCAGAAACCGGTCCCCGGTAGCTTGTCTCCTTTCTGGTGAAGAATTGGCTTGGTAGTTTGGTCTGCCCTGTTCCCATGATGCACTGGGCCAGGGACAGACTAATTTGCATATAGCCAGGTTCTGAGCTGGGATGGGGCAGTGAGATAAATAACGGTGATGGATCAAGCCCTGATCTTTGGACTGGGTAAGAGTGGTCTGCTTAATTCAGACACTCTGTTCATCACCACCCCCTTTTCTGTATCGTTTTTGGCCACTATAGGTGTGGCAGGGTATACTCAGACATGAGTCCCTTTCTCACTGCTCCATCAGGATTCAAGCAAGCCGGGCCGAAGAGGCTGAAATGCCAGAAACCGGTCCCCGGTAGCTTGTCTCCTTTCTGGTGAAGAATTGGCTTGGTAGTTTGGTCTGCCCTGTTCCCATGATGCACTGGGCCAGGGACAGACTAATTTGCATATAGCCAGGTTCTGAGCTGGGATGGGGCAGTGAGATAAATAATGGTGATGGATCAAGCCCTGATCTTTGGACTGGGTAAGAGTGGTCTGCTTAATTCAGACACTCTGTTCATCACCACCCCCTTTTCTGTATCGTTTTTGGCCACTATAGGTGTGGCAGGGTATACTCAGACATGAGTCCCTTTCTCACTGCTCCATCAGGATTCAAGCAAGCCGGGCCGAAGAGGCTGAAATGCCAGAAACCGGTCCCCGGTAGCTTGTCTCCTTTCTGGTGAAGAATTGGCTTGGTAGTTTGGTCTGCCCTGTTCCCATGATGCACTGGGCCAGGGACAGACTAATTTGCATATAGCCAGGTTCTGAGCTGGGATGGGGCAGTGAGATAAATAACGGTGATGGATCAAGCCCTGATCTTTGGACTGGGTAAGAGTGGTCTGCTTAATTCAGACACTCTGTTCATCACCACCCCCTTTTCTGTATCGTTTTTGGCCACTATAGGTGTGGCAGGGTATACTCAGACATGAGTCCCTTTCTCACTGCTCCATCAGGATTCAAGCAAGCCGGGCCGAAGAGGCTGAAATGCCAGAAACCGGTCCCCGGTAGCTTGTCTCCTTTCTGGTGAAGAATTGGCTTGGTAGTTTGGTCTGCCCTGTTCCCATGATGCACTGGGCCAGGGACAGACTAATTTGCATATAGCCAGGTTCTGAGCTGGGATGGGGCAGTGAGATAAATAACGGTGATGGATCAAGCCCTGATCTTTGGACTGGGTAAGAGTGGTCTGCTTAATTCAGACACTCTGTTCATCACCACCCCCTTTTCTGTATCGTTTTTGGCCACTATAGGTGTGGCAGGGTATACTCAGACATGAGTCCCTTTCTCACTGCTCCATCAGGATTCAAGCAAGCCGGGCCGAAGAGGCTGAAATGCCAGAAACCGGTCCCCGGTAGCTTGTCTCCTTTCTGGTGAAGAATTGGCTTGGTAGTTTGGTCTGCCCTGTTCCCATGATGCACTGGGCCAGGGACAGACTAATTTGCATATAGCCAGGTTCTGAGCTGGGATGGGGCAGTGAGATAAATAACGGTGATGGATCAAGCCCTGATCTTTGGACTGGGTAAGAGTGGTCTGCTTAATTCAGACACTCTGTTCATCACCACCCCCTTTTCTGTATCGTTTTTGGCCACTATAGGTGTGGCAGGGTATACTCAGACATGAGTCCCTTTCTCACTGCTCCATCAGGATTCAAGCAAGCCGGGCCGAAGAGGCTGAAATGCCAGAAACCGGTCCCCGGTAGCTTGTCTCCTTTCTGGTGAAGAATTGGCTTGGTAGTTTGGTCTGCCCTGTTCCCATGATGCACTGGGCCAGGGACAGACTAATTTGCATATAGCCAGGTTCTGAGCTGGGATGGGGCAGTGAGATAAATAACGGTGATGGATCAAGCCCTGATCTTTGGACTGGGTAAGAGTGGTCTGCTTAATTCAGACACTCTGTTCATCACCACCCCCTTTTCTGTATCGTTTTTGGCCACTATAGGTGTGGCAGGGTATACTCAGACATGAGTCCCTTTCTCACTGCTCCATCAGGATTCAAGCAAGCCGGGCCGAAGAGGCTGAAATGCCAGAAACCGGTCCCCGGTAGCTTGTCTCCTTTCTGGTGAAGAATTGGCTTGGTAGTTTGGTCTGCCCTGTTCCCATGATGCACTGGGCCAGGGACAGACTAATTTGCATATAGCCAGGTTCTGAGCTGGGATGGGGCAGTGAGATAAATAACGGTGATGGATCAAGCCCTGATCTTTGGACTGGGTAAGAGTGGTCTGCTTAATTCAGACACTCTGTTCATCACCACCCCCTTTTCTGTATCGTTTTTGGCCACTATAGGTGTGGCAGGGTATACTCAGACATGAGTCCCTTTCTCACTGCTCCATCAGGATTCAAGCAAGCCGGGCCGAAGAGGCTGAAATGCCAGAAACCGGTCCCCGGTAGCTTGTCTCCTTTCTGGTGAAGAATTGGCTTGGTAGTTTGGTCTGCCCTGTTCCCATGATGCACTGGGCCAGGGACAGACTAATTTGCATATAGCCAGGTTCTGAGCTGGGATGGGGCAGTGAGATAAATAACGGTGATGGATCAAGCCCTGATCTTTGGACTGGGTAAGAGTGGTCTGCTTAATTCAGACACTCTGTTCATCACCACCCCCTTTTCTGTATCGTTTTTGGCCACTATAGGTGTGGCAGGGTATACTCAGACATGAGTCCCTTTCTCACTGCTCCATCAGGATTCAAGCAAGCCGGGCCGAAGAGGCTGAAATGCCAGAAACCGGTCCCCGGTAGCTTGTCTCCTTTCTGGTGAAGAATTGGCTTGGTAGTTTGGTCTGCCCTGTTCCCATGATGCACTGGGCCAGGGACAGACTAATTTGCATATAGCCAGGTTCTGAGCTGGGATGGGGCAGTGAGATAAATAACGGTGATGGATCAAGCCCTGATCTTTGGACTGGGTAAGAGTGGTCTGCTTAATTCAGACACTCTGTTCATCACCACCCCCTTTTCTGTATCGTTTTTGGCCACTATAGGTGTGGCAGGGTATACTCAGACATGAGTCCCTTTCTCACTGCTCCATCAGGATTCAAGCAAGCCGGGCCGAAGAGGCTGAAATGCCAGAAACCGGTCCCCGGTAGCTTGTCTCCTTTCTGGTGAAGAATTGGCTTGGTAGTTTGGTCTGCCCTGTTCCCATGATGCACTGGGCCAGGGACAGACTAATTTGCATATAGCCAGGTTCTGAGCTGGGATGGGGCAGTGAGATAAATAACGGTGATGGATCAAGCCCTGATCTTTGGACTGGGTAAGAGTGGTCTGCTTAATTCAGACACTCTGTTCATCACCACCCCCTTTTCTGTATCGTTTTTGGCCACTATAGGTGTGGCAGGGTATACTCAGACATGAGTCCCTTTCTCACTGCTCCATCAGGATTCAAGCAAGCCGGGCCGAAGAGGCTGAAATGCCAGAAACCGGTCCCCGGTAGCTTGTCTCCTTTCTGGTGAAGAATTGGCTTGGTAGTTTGGTCTGCCCTGTTCCCATGATGCACTGGGCCAGGGACAGACTAATTTGCATATAGCCAGGTTCTGAGCTGGGATGGGGCAGTGAGATAAATAACGGTGATGGATCAAGCCCTGATCTTTGGACTGGGTAAGAGTGGTCTGCTTAATTCAGACACTCTGTTCATCACCACCCCCTTTTCTGTATCGTTTTTGGCCACTATAGGTGTGGCAGGGTATACTCAGACATGAGTCCCTTTCTCACTGCTCCATCAGGATTCAAGCAAGCCGGGCCGAAGAGGCTGAAATGCCAGAAACCGGTCCCCGGTAGCTTGTCTCCTTTCTGGTGAAGAATTGGCTTGGTAGTTTGGTCTGCCCTGTTCCCATGATGCACTGGGCCAGGGACAGACTAATTTGCATATAGCCAGGTTCTGAGCTGGGATGGGGCAGTGAGATAAATAACGGTGATGGATCAAGCCCTGATCTTTGGACTGGGTAAGAGTGGTATGCTTAATTCAGACACTCTGTTCATCACCACCCCCTTTTCTGTATCGTTTTTGGCCACTATAGGTGTGGCAGGGTATACTCAGACATGAGTCCCTTTCTCACTGCTCCATCAGGATTCAAGCAAGCCGGGCCGAAGAGGCTGAAATGCCAGAAACCGGTCCCCGGTAGCTTGTCTCCTTTCTGGTGAAGAATTGGCTTGGTAGTTTGGTCTGCCCTGTTCCCATGATGCACTGGGCCAGGGACAGACTAATTTGCATATAGCCAGGTTCTGAGCTGGGATGGGGCAGTGAGATAAATAACGGTGATGGATCAAGCCCTGATCTTTGGACTGGGTAAGAGTGGTCTGCTTAATTCAGACACTCTGTTCATCACCACCCCCTTTTCTGTACTGTGAATTTAGCTGACATTACTAAATCTGACATCATATTATTAATATTTTCAAAGTCCCAATCATCAGAGAAAGTACTTGGTGTCACAAAGTCACTTAATGAAACCTTAAACTGGTGTGGATATTTCAAGAGCTCAATCGGGCCATAGATTTCATAATCAGTTTTGTCCCATGCTACCCCACCGGGTATTGGATTGGCTGTGATGTTCACTGATGACAGTTCTCTTTTTTCGATGTGTGAGGATCTGTGAGGCTTTAGGACCAAGTTGATGTTCTGGCTTGCTGTGTCCAATGTACTATATTTTCCATCAATAAATCTACCCAAACATAAAACCATAATGAGCCAAAGCAGGAGGAAAAGTACACCTAACACAATCCAAAATTCAATCCATGGTGAAATCAGATATGTTTCTTTTAGTTGGTGAAAAAGTTCAGTCATTTTTTCTTTGAAAGTTTTTGTTGCTGGCGTTTCTTCATGTTCACTTGGATCATCAGAAAAGTCATTGAAATTGATGAAGTAGCCAGATGCAGTTCTGTCAATTGTTGGAATTGCTTCCGGATTTTCATTTGTCTTTGGATCTTTCTTTGTTTCATTAGCATAGTCTGAGGCTACATCGTTGTAGACAGGTGTTTCTTGATGAACTGTTGCAGTTTGGGTTTCAAGAGGCACAAGTTCCATGGCTTTGTTGCATAGTCCTTTTTTGTTCACTGCATGTTTATCAAAAATGATAAGTCTCTCAGTTTGAACCTCTTGGATTGTAGCAAGATTTGGTCTTCTACTATTTCTTGGGAGTCCACTGGGCCTACTACTTATTATTGGCCACATGATTGTGGTTTTACCAGGTCGATGGATACAACTCTGTTCTCCTTTTTACCAGCAAGGGGCGGTAGTACTACTGATCTTGTTCCGCTGACAGCTAAGACAGGTACTGCTTTTCTGCAAGAAGGCCCAAATTCCTCCTTCACCGCGATCTTTTCTCTGACCAGATCCCCAATCTTTGGAATACAGACAGGTCTTGCTGGGACAGGTGGTTTCTCTTCAGTGGTCATTGGATTTAACTTTATGTTACTTAGACTTCTTCTTGTTTCATTTAAGTCCTGTAAAACAGCCAAACGGTCTTTGATATCAAAGGCTTTTTCTTTCACCACTGAAGTGTGACAATCTAAGTCCAGGGTTTGCATTCTAGTACCGAACAATAGTTTGTATGGAGTGATACCTTTTAGAGAATTTCTTGGCAGATTGTTAAGACTACGTTGGACACTTGTTAGATGTTTGACCCACCCATCACCCGAACCTAATACCCTCGCCGTTATAGATTGCTTTATGTCACGGTTTTTTCTTTCCACTACCGCATTTCCCTCAGGATGGAAGGGAGAAGAGTACCGCAATGCAATGCCCATGCTGGCCATGGCCTCCTTGTAAGCCCTAGAGCTAAACGCAGGACCCTGGTCAGAATGTAGCATGCCAATTGCGTATGTGCCGATAAAGACTCGCAAATCTTTTATAACAGTTCTGACATCAGCCAAGCGCTGGTGTCTACATTTTAAGTGAATCTAGTCTTAATACTTATGGGGACGCATTTTTCCGGCTGGATTTCTGCGTATAGATAGCCTGATGCTTTCTAATAAAGGTGTCCTGGCAATAGTCTGGTCCGGTTCACAACTGCGATCTCTATTGCAGTCTGGACAATCCATTGCAAAATTGTAAATTTGCACGCTCATCCCTGGCCACCAGTATTCTGATTGTAATTCTATTAGAGATTTCAAGATCTCTTGGTGCCTTAGACCCTGTCCCATGTGTGCTTCTTGAATCAAGTAAGCCCTCCGGTTCGTGTTTGGAATTACTCTATCCCCCACTCCAGGGATTTGAGCAAAAGGAACGGAGTTCGCATCAATTATGTATGTATTACTGAGTGGATAGTTGAGAGGTAATGCTGCATAGTCGCCATTTAATGAGGCTTTTACTGCCAACATGGTTTCTCCATCTATGTGTTTTTTAGAAAGTTTTTTTGTGGCTACGGAAGCCGGTTTGACCGCTGCCGCTGTGGCTCTGTTAGCCAATGAATTCCTTGCAACGTGAACGCCATCACGTTGATGACTCAGTGTATGTATCACGTGAGTCTTTCGCAGTTCTATCTGCAAAAGAACTACTTGTTCCCAGAGCTTTTTATGCTTTATTGTTGCACCTGTGTCATCTTTGTAACCGTTTTTGATCCATGTCTGCATGTCATTATTGTAAGACCTGACGCAGTAATGCGAATCGCACACTATTAGTGTGGGGAATTCTCGATCTGCATTTTCAAGCGCCATCTTTAAAGATCTCATTTCAGCTCGCTGAGCTGTACAGTTTCTGAGTGATTCAGTTTTGGAGATTATTGGTCTGAATTTACCAAAGCGCCAGCGACCTTAACAATCGCGCACGCTACATTGTAGGATTTTTTATCCACATCGTAGTGTTGTGCAAATCTGTCCATGTAGATTACACAGGTGTACTGTTCGAGAGGCAGAATTTCGATTGACAGAGGATATTCATGTTCATATTCTAGATCTTCTAGTTTTTTCATTTTCGGATCAAAATAGTGTTTCACGTCTTCTGCAGCAAGATAATTTTCCCATTGTATCCATTTTGGATCTAATGCCACAGCATTTAAATTGCGAGGGCTTCTTAGTGCCTCAAAGGCTGATTCTGCTGTTAAAACAGATATTCTCTTGCCTTGGGCTAGGGCTCTTTCTTTTGCTACAGCAGTTTGAACCGCTATTAGAATTTTTTCAGTAGAACTGAATTTCATTTCAGCTTGTGTGTAGAAGTGTGATTTGTAAGCTATTGGTACCGTTTCTCCCTCATTAGAGGTCAGGTACGTGAATCCGCATCTTCCTGGGATGACTCGGATTACAAGGTTGCGTATGTTTTCGCGTGTTTGCAATTTTGTTTTATTTAACATGTCTGTTTGTAATGATCTTAAAATTTCTGTGTGTTTCTGAGTCCAATTGATTGGTTTGAAATCAGGTTTTATTAATTCATATAGAGGTTTAACCCTCTCTGCATAATTTAGAATGTATGTTCTTCCGAAATTCAGGAAACCTAGCATTGATTGTAAGTTCTTCAGCGTTTTTGGAGCTTGGAGTACAGCACACTTCTCTAAGAAGTTGTCTGCTAGGCTTTTGCCTTCACTTGATAATTCATATCCTAAAAACAGGACAGTTAGGTGAGCAATTTGTGACTTTTTAAAGTTGAATTTGTACCCTTCAGCTGCGAACCCAAGTATTATGGTGTTCACTCTTTTCAAGTGTGTCTCCAGGTCGTCATCTGTTAGATAGATGTCATCAACATAAGAAAATGCCTCATCATCATATATTTGTAGTAACTCTGTTACCCTTGCTGAGAATAATCCTGGGCTGTTCTTGAATGCCTGTGGGAGTCGACAGAATTGTTTTTGCGACCCCATGCAGGAGAAAGCGGTCAAATACCTTCTTTCAGGTGCAATGTTTTGACAAAAGAATCAATTAGAGATATCTAATGTCGTTTTATATTTTGTGCGCACAATGTTATTCATTAGTGCTGCACTGTGTGAGTTTTGTACTGCAAATGTTTTGCAACAGGAGTTTAGTTGTCTGTAGTCCAAAACTAGACAATATGAGTCGTTTGGCTTGGAGACAGGAAACAAAGGATTGTTCGTTTGTGAGGTGCATGTTTCAATCACCCCCTGATATTCAAGTTGATCTAAGATCTCCCTGAATTGCTTTTTACCGTCTTGTTTAACAGGATACTGCCTTTGTGCAGTGGGTTGACTTTTTAACTGGATTTTGTGGGGAGGAGAATCCTCATCCCATCCTACATGATTTTTATATAATGCAGGGGCTTGGGCCACTGCCCATTTTCTTGCAAATGTGTATTTTTTATGAATTGGAATATGATTTGAGAAGGCAGGCATAATCATTTCTTCGCCATGAGGGCACTCCCTGACAAACTCTGGTGGCCAGTCTTTCTCAGCTAACAGGATGTCAATGCCTTTCGAAAGGTTATCCCAAAAGAGACCCCTTCCTTTCCTAGTTTTGTCCCCCTCTATACGCAATGTTATTTTGTATAATTTATGGGGTTTGCTAACTCTGGTGTCTGCAGTTTCCACTTGAATGTATTCATTTGTGTCCACTGTCTCCAGAAGATTCATCAGGATCTTGCGAGCTGTGGTTACTTCTGCTGCGCTGTCTAGCATTGTCTGGGCCCACTCTCCGTTTTTCAGTTGTGTCCTCAGTATCCTCGGCATGTTTTATTTTAATACTAGCTACCTTCTTCTTTGGATATTGTAATTTTTTACTTTGATGAGCAGGTTCCTTGTCTTTGGACTTGATGTGCTCTTCTTTGTGTTCTGACCGTCCTCTTCTTTCCGATTTCTGTGAGGAATTCTGAAAAGATCGAGAGGGACGTGTATCAATATCTTGATATATATCAGGTTTTCTCAATTTATCCCTATCTCTAAGGTTGTATCTTTTCTCAGAGGGCTCCCTCTGGGAAGACTTGCCTCCTCTGTCTGGAGATCTATCTCTCCGTTGAGGAGACCTTCCTCTGGACTGGAATCGTTTTTCTCTGGGAGTGGATTGTTTATTACCCTCCCAACTCTTTTTTGGAGTGTTGAGATTATTTTTAATAAAGGTTTTTTCAGGATTTTCAGTTAGTTGGGGTTTTACTGGTTTCCCACCCAAACTATCTCTTACTAGTTCTTCATAGGATTTTTCTATGATTCTCACAAGTTCAAATGGTTGTTCTGTATATATCTGTTTCTTTCAATTTCTGTAGGTATGTTATATCGTTCATTGCCAATTGAACTAATTCTCTATATGCCTTTGTTAATTCTTTTAGTTTAGCTAAAATTTCTTCGCTTGACCTTTTCTCAATGTCGGGATGTGGTGTGTAGCTGGCTAGAACCGGCCACGTGGCTCCTGGTCTACCTAGTGGACCGAGCCTGGTGATGTGATTTTGATGTTTTAGGGCGCCATTAAACCAGAGCAGGTGCTCTTGGTAAGTTAGTGGGATTTCAACATCCTCGAAAGGAGCGTATTCATCCGGAGGTTCCTCTATTTTGTAATAGTGGAAATCTTGTGTTACAGCGTTTGCTGCTGGAAAATGTATCCATGAATAGAATACCTCTGTCTGCTGATATTCATGGGCCTCTACCACAAATATGACTGTACCACCTCTTGGTGATAGTCCATTTTCTATAAGTTTAAGAGTTATAGTTCTTCTTACATTTACCGGAATTATTATAACATTCGGGTCATTCTGTTGGAGAGTTGTGTCATCTAACAACAGTTGAGATGCTAAAACATCTCTTTCTTCGTCACCTTCCGGCATTTTACTGACAGAAAGTTTTGTTGCTTTGCAGAGCAAGTTTCAGGGAAACAAAGATTAGGTGCACAATATTTTGGAACACTGTATCCTCCAACGTTGATTAAACCAAAAACTAATACATAGGAATCTCTTCCTACTAAGTTCCGGCAGATTTTAACCTTTTACCCACTCTAGACGTCTTTTGGAGTTTTTACGGGAAAAAGGGGTCTGTGTGAAAAGCACGACTGAGTTACTCTAATGTCTTGCGTTAGATTATCGCCTTACCAAACGTTGGGCGCCATGTAGTGTAGTTCCTATATTCCCAATAGGCTCTGCGCATTGGAATAACATAAACAGTAGTTTAGACGTAGGACTGAGGTCATCTAGGTCTCTGCTGACTATATTAGACTTAATTAGATTTGCCAGCTAGCTCAGAGGTCACTAGAAACGTTCTTGAATGTTCAGGAAAGAGTTAACCTTCCTGATTTAGACAAGAAGGGATTAGTTTCTGACAACCGCATAAACATGACAACTTTGCTCCCTCAGAATAAAGAGTATATCTCTAGAGTCGTGTGAAAACAATAGACAGCTATTTCACTCAGTCAATCGTGCATGCTTAGTTTCACCAGAGTGCAGAGAAATAGAGAGACGGGCGTTTTCAATAAAAGTTGTTATTTATTGAGCAGTCTTCTTTCTCATGCAAGAGAAATGAGTTGCCACAATTGCAATACTTATCATGAAGTGAAGTGCGTTCAGTAAAAGTGGTTTTATGAGGGGGGCGGAGCTTGCAGGCAACGAGGATGGCCGCTTGATTCCCGAGCTCCGCCAGCGCCACCGACAATCCTCAATTATCCTGCTCTAAAACAATTTATTTGTCTGCCTTTCCGCACCGCAGTGC
The DNA here is from genome assembly GCF_964261635.1 of Lissotriton helveticus. Classification (NCBI taxonomy): domain Eukaryota; kingdom Metazoa; phylum Chordata; class Amphibia; order Caudata; family Salamandridae; genus Lissotriton; species Lissotriton helveticus. Next base: position 703,188,958 of record NC_136068.1, on the reverse strand, counting down.
ATCGGAAGTGCCGGGGATCCATCCGACCCGGCGGCGCAGGAGAATCGCGGGCGCACTCGGAGGTGGAAAGTGGGTGTCCAGAAGAGAGGCGGAAGGCCGCAGACCGCGGCCTCAAGTAGATCCTGGACCCGGAGAGCGTCACGGTGCGTGCGGCTGAGGGAGGTGAGCCCGACCCCCTGGGTGCCAAGTGCCGTGACCGGAGCGCCAAAAATACCGGCCGGAGACAGACCTCCCATTGCGGACCCTTGTGGAAGGTGGGTGAACCCGCGCTGAGGTACCGAAGCTGCGAGGAGACGGCAGGAGGGGGCTGTTCGGGGAAGGCGCCATCTTGAACCCCCCGGAGTAGTGCACCGGAGCGGCGCCTTTGCTGAGCCGCGTAGGGCAGGGGCGAGGCCGTGACATTGCGACAGCCAGCTGGTGTCCCGAGGTGCTGAAGGTTGGCGAGATAGAGGTGGCTCCCCCCCCCTTTTTTGGGAGCCCGAGGCCTCGGTGGCTCCATTTGCGGGACATCGCTGCTGCCGGACCCTGCCGGTGGCCACGTGTGCAGGGGCCTAGTCTACATTCTTCGGACGACCTTCCCCACAGGCTGGATCCCACGCTAAGCTGGGGGCCGCACAACTGACTCGGGCGGACGGAGCCTATAGCTGGAGGATATGTGCACTGGTGCATAGAGGCACTCCCAAAATCGGGCCAGCTTCGTGGGCCGCCCTCTCCACACTCCATCAAATACTATTGGGAGAGGAGGGTGTGGGTTTCTGCCGCGTTGCCACTGGCACCAGACCGGGAGGGCAGGGACGGACATTGTGCTAAACCACGAGCCCACAATCGACCGGGAGGCGGCCTCCCTTATTCCCCCCCCCCTCCTGGGAAGAGTCTCTCCCCGGCAGAGAACAGCTATCATTGACTACTGTGCACCATGGGGAAGGGTGAGAAAACGCAAAGTAGACTCCCTTTTTTGCAGCAGCAGCTGTCGGCGCAGAGCCCTCCCACCCAGCGCAACGAGGATGTGAGAACGGAAGAGGTCCAGGTGGAGGACTCGGACCTCAAAACAATGCTTCACTCAATGGAGCAGAGTATCCAATCAAGTATAACAGCGCTGGGATCCAAGATGGATGCCATGTCTTACAGGATGGACCGCATGGCGGAACGCCTAGATAAACACGCGGAGAAACATGACATGGCTGAAAGGAGAATCACGGAGGTGGAGGAGGCGCAAACGGAACTGGACACGGCTCACAGGCGAGTGGAGACCCTCATGAGATCACTACAGGACAAGACGGAGGATTTGGAGGCGCGGTCTCGTCGCTGTAATCTCCGTATCACGGGCCTGCCGGAGTCCACTCAGACTGGAAAGATGGAGCTTTCGTTGAGCGGCTGCTCACCACGCTCCTGGGGGACGAGGTGTTCTCGGCAATGTTCGTGGTGGAACGGGCGCATCGAACTCTGGGCCCACAACCCAAACCGGGGTTGCCCCCACGGCCAATCATAGCAAAGCTACTCAACTATAGAGACAGGGACACTGCACTCAGGCTCGCACGGGCCAAGGGGGACCTGCAATTTGAGGGCTCGGCTATCTCCATATTCCCGGACTTCACGGCCAGAGTGCAGGAAGCACGTAAGCATTTCGCTCCCCACAAGAAGCGCCGGAGGGAAATGGGCTTAGACTACGCAATGCTGTACCCGGCCAAACTGCGAGTCAACAGGCAGAGCCACTCGCACATCTTCACGGACCCAGCGGAACTGCAAAGGGCTTTGAAAACCTGGGCAAAGGAGAAGAAGAATGGCAAGGCGGACCAACAGCCGGATGAGCAAGAGTGATCTTGGGGTTACTGCCAGTTGGAGTGGCAGATCCGCAGGGGTTCCTGTTAAGGGCTGGGACTCATCACCCGGTGGTGGGGATTGGAAATGAGAGGACGGCCCACAGTCAGCCATGGACGCTTCAACAGATAAGTGAAGGTTGGGGTCTGGGGGGGTGGAGCCGGCCGTTCTGTAGAATAAACAGTAACAGACTGATAGACAGAAGGCACCTGGCTCCCCATTAGCGATCTGGCGAAGATGAAGCCTGCTCTGTTGCTAGGGAAGGAGAGACAAACATTGAACATCCGCAGAGTATAATGACGTGGTATACGATAATGCTTTGATTCAGTAGGGGTGGTGAATGGCGGGGGGGAGGGGTCATGCCTCCGGGAAGGGAGGTTGGTACAGAGGAAGCACTGACCTGCGACCTTTGCCCCCGAGCGCACTGCTTCTGGGAGTGTTGAGAATGTTGTTGGGGTGGGTTGGGAGGGTTGGGGACCGGCAATTGGGGTGGGTCTGCTGTGGGAGGGGGGTGGGGTTCCGGGGAATGTTGTTGTTGCACTGTTGTTATATTTGACTGCCACCGCGACAAGAATTGGTTATATGCTCTGTAACACTATGCGCAGAACTAGCGCACACATGCCATACACGCTGCTCGCTCATCTCCTGACTCAGTTTGTGAGGCTATTGCGTATTAGCTTGAATTATACAGCATCCTGTTTTGAAAATGGCTGAGGCTACTGCGCAAACGGCGGAACATGCCACTGATTCCTTGAGGGCACTGACGTCAGGGGTAAGGGGTCTTAATGACTATCGGAAACTACGGAAGGTCCTAAGCTATTTACGCAGACACCATATTGATCTGGCACTTCTACAAGAGACTCACCTACCACTCACCAGCAAAATGCTCAAGGCCAAGGGTGTAATTGGTTGTAGTGTGGCGGCGGGATTTACTACACACTCCAGGGGGGTGATCACTTGGGTCAATCCGCTCTCTAAGCTAAAACTGACATCCCTAGAGGTAGACTCGGAGGGGCGCTATGTGATCTGTAAATGTCAGGGTAAGGGACGCGATCTACTGGTGGTGAATGTATACGGCCCTAATTACGACTCCCCTGAATTTTACACTATGCTGGCCCAGAGATGTAGGACGTATAATTATTCCAAGATGCTTTGGGGGGGCGATTTCAACTTGGTATTGTATCCGGACCTGGATAGGTCAACAGGGCCTCCCCAGAAACCAACGGCGGCTGCGCTAGTCATGCAGTCCGAACTGGTCCAACTAGACCTACTAGACGTATGGAGAAGCCGGCATCATTCGAGAGGAGGGTACACACACTACTCGGCCTATCATGAACTCCATACCAGAATTGATTATTGGCTAGTATCACAGCTGCTCATCCAAAGTGTCAGGGACTGTCTGATATTGCTGCGCACTCTATCGGATCACTCCCCTCTCCTCCTGATTCTGGAGACGCCAATTAAAAGAATCCCTCCATTTACGTGGCGCTTCCCCCCATACTCTCTGCTGGACGAGGTCTTTAGGGGAGAACTGGCGAATGAAATCGTCAACTTTTTTTAGCTCAACGTGGGAACTGTAGACAGTTTCCAGACAGTGTGGGAGGCATTCATGGTCTACATACGCGGAATAGCCATGTCCAAACAATCTAGTGTCCTGAAATCCATAAGGCAGAGACTGCGGCACCCAGAAACCCAGCTGTCAGTCTTGGAAGCGAGGCAGCGGGTAGAGCCAGAGGGGGAAGTCATAGAGCAAATTAAACAACTAGTCGCTGAATACAATGAAGAGGCGGGCAGGGAGGTGCAACATATGGGTAAATACGCTACTGCCCGCACCTATGGTGAGGGGGAACGACCGGGCTCCCTCCTGGCCAAAATCATACGCAATGAACGACGTCCGCTACTGGTCGGGGAACTGGTGTCGAGTTCAGGGAGGGTACTCACGGACGAGGAGGAGATCATTGGCGAATTCAGGCATTACTACTCCGGTCTTTACAAGTCCAGATCTTCCGGAGTTGAGGAGGAAATAGATGACTACCTAAGCTATATCACTATGCCCCTATTGTCCAACTCACAGAGGGAGTTCCTTATGATGCCCATTCAGAAGGAGGAGATCGCGGAGGCCCTAGAAGGGATGCGGTCCGGAAGTGCCCCTGGGGCAGACGGACTAACAGTGGGCTTTTACAAGGCATTTAAAGAACAGCTGATACCGTTCCTCTCAACCCTCTTTGACGACATATGCGTGGAAGGTAGTATGACTGACTCTATGCGGGAGGCCCTACTTATTACGCTTCTTAAACCTGGGAAGCCCCCCACCGAGTGCGGCTCCTACAGGCAGCTAACCCTGATAAACGTAGATGCAAAACTGTATGCCAAAGTGTTGGCAACGCGCCTGGCTCTGCTCGCTCCGGAGCTGGTCGCGCCAGAACAGGCTGGCTTTATCCCCAATAGGAATCTTACATACAACATACGCACGGTTTTGGGGACAATGCAACATGTGAGACCGGAGAACAAGGCCTTGGCCATCTTCCTCGACATGGAGAAGGCCTTCGACTCAGTGGAGTGGCCCTTTATGTCGAGAGTGCACAGAAAGTTTGGGTTGGGCGAACCCTTCCTACAGATGTTAGGTGCCTTATATTACAAACCTAAGGCCAGGTTGCGAATAGGTGACAGGGTCACGGACGCTTTTGACATAGGCAGGGGCACCAGACAAGGTTGCCCCTTTCTCCTTTGCTATACGCCCTGGTGGCCGAACCCCTGGTATTAGTTTCCCTACGTATTAGATCTGTATTTCCACATACGCGGATGACACACTATTGTATATTCGGAACCCAGAGACAAACCTTTCTCCGGTGCTGAGGGAAGTGGTCCGGTTCGGAGCCCTTTCTGGGCTGAAGGTGAACTGGAACAAGTCGGTGGCGTTCCCGCTGACTCCAGTGACACGGCAATTCGACATGGAATATCCTTTACAGTGGTCCGAGGACCCGGTCAGATACTTGGGGATTCAACTACATCCCGATCCTGACATATTGGTACGGGAGAACTATGGAGTCGCCTACACTAGGTTGGTCGAGGATGTGGACAGGTGGTGCAGTCTCCCACTATCTCTAATGGGACGAATCGCCCTAATAAAAATGATAGTGTTGCCCAGATTTTTGTTCCTTTTTAGTAACATCCCGGTGATCCTGTCTAAAGCCTTCTTTAAAATGCTAACTCAGACTCTCATAAGACTGGCCTGGGGTGGTAAACAGCCCCGAGTTTAGTGGCGGGTTCTCATGCTTCCGTATGACCAGGGTGGATTGGGTGCTCCGGATTTGGAGAGATACTATCGAGTTGCACAAGCAGCACACCTGCACACATGGATCCACGGGGATCGCAATATTCCGCACGTGATACTGAAGCATCTGTTTACTGACCCACTCCCCCCCCCGGCCACAGTGTTCGAGCCGGCCACTCGCCGTGTGGGTTTACTGGACTCTATCACGACAACGAACCATGCATGGCACGCATTGGTGAAAGAACAAGATTGCGTATTGCTATACTCCCCTCTCGCTCCGATAGAGTGGACCGTATGGCTGGCACCGTTGCGGGAGAAAGGGGTCACATGCGCTCTCAAACAGTTGGGTATCTCCACGATGGGAGACCTGTTCAGGGACGGAATGGTTAAATCCTGGGACCAGATTGCTCCCACCGGTGTAGCGGTGACGCTATTACAGCGCTTTCACTTTCACAGAGGTCGGGCTGCATTCCAGGAGCTTTTGGGTCCGGACATGGCCGAGCCCCCGGAAATTCCGGAACTAACGTATGTGATTAATACATCCTCATCGCGCAAACTGATCACTCATTTATTTAAAATAGGATTTCTCCACAGGGAACAGCAACTCTCGAAAGCCCGGATGGCATGGCAGCGCGATCTGCAAATACAAATAGATGATGCAATGTGGAAATACTACTGCCAAAATACTAGGAAGCTGTCGCTTAATGCCAGACATAGATTAATTCACTTTAAATTCTTACAACGTGTATATTACACCCCATAACGCTTACATAGATATGGACTCCGCCCTACTTCCGAGTGTGAACGCTGTCATGCCCCTATAGCGGACTTTCTGCATCTGGCGTGGAATTGCCCTGGCATTAACAAGTTCTGGGAAGACATTTTCCTGGAACTAGGCCAGATATTGGATACAGAGCTCCCTGTGGACCCGGCGTTAGCACTGTTGGGACACTCCAAGATACTCCCAGTGGCGATACGTCCCCTGGCTGACATGGGCCTTCTTATGGCCCGGCAAGTAATTGCACTTTGCTGGATGCGTGGCCCCTTACCGACGAAACGCAGATGGGTCAGAGACATGCAATACTGCCGTACCCAATCGCAGAACTATAGTGACCTCCTCCCACCCGGTAACAGGCCTAAGAATTTTTGGGGTCTATATCAAACTTATCAATCCACCAAAGACAGCGCAGACACAGTTCAGGAGGAGACAGATAATGTCGCGGAGCTGCAGGAAGAGGTAGTTGACCCCGGTGATTAGACACTCATTACTCCACTGTCTTGGAGGGAGAGATGGGGGGGAACTCTAACAGCCCTACACGAGGTACAGGTGGGGCGCCCCTGGGGTGGTGGGCATTGCCATACACACCTAAACATAGCTGCACACAGAACTAGAGGGTTGCCCGTGGGATCAGGGGCTTTTGGTGGTCGGGACGAGCGGGGGGAGGTGGACGCGTGACCGGCATTAGTACAGACATGATGGGATTGAGTAATAACCTACTTATTAATATGAAAAACAATGAGCGGACAGGCAGTCCGGGGGGGTGGAGAGGGGTTGATTGGGAACGGTACAGGCATTGTTTCATGGGTAGAATCAATACTGTCGCACACTACATCTTGCGGCCCTCACGCCAACACATACACTCAGTTTATCCCATCTCCGGGGAAAGGGGCCGGGGCGGGGGGCGCAGGCACATTATGAAAACTGGAGTCGATTGTAAGCCCTATGATACACGCCGCCGGACCTCCGGGTTGTCGGCTTATTGGCTGTGGTTGCTCGACATATACAGTGTGTTCATGCTGCCCTAGTTTGCTGCCGGCCCCCTTGGTTGTAGGCGGATAGCTGTGTGTGTTTGATGATACCCAATAAAGGTTTTGAAAAAAAAAAAAAAAGTAGTATTATGAAATAATACTGTAAAAGCATTGATATGGTTTCTTAGCCATATGATACTTTAAAATGGATAAAATATATACATACATAAAAACATTGACTAACGTACTCAACTGGTGCTTCTAAGTTACGCCTACCCCGCTGTACCTGACCTAAGCCTAATACGTGGGAAGGAGTAAGTAAGTTGCAGTTTAAGTTAAGTTGGTTTTTGCCAAGAATCTGAATCAAGAATTCTCTTAAGGGTTTAGTCAGCTCCGTACCTTGGTTCTAGAATGAAGGAGGTCTTGTATCTCTCTCTCAGGACTCGATCACCAAGCAACCCGCAAGGGTGACTGGAAACACCGGAGCTGGAATTTCTCGGCAGGAGAAAAGACAGCGTCTCTCTCAGTGCGTCAAAATGGGAGGGTCGGCTTCCTTTGGCTCTCGCATCAGCTGGGCGTCGGGCAAGTAGATAGCCGGTCTGCTCCAAACCACCGTGTGTTTGCTTAAGGCAACGTTGGTATATTTATACCTGAAAGGTGCCGGGTTTGACGTAAGGTTGGACATAAGACGTCACTAAGAACTAACAGTTCTTCCTGGACTCCAGAAGTTCTTGTGCAAATCAAAACAAAAGCAGGGGGAATTCCCGGGCTGCTGGAGGCTTGGTTTGTTTAAAGAATGCGTTGTACTTTCTAGGAGTCTATGGGAGTAGCCTTGCCGTATTTGGACTGCATTGGCTATTACTAAATATGGATATGATTCTTATGCCTTTATAAGGATATTATTTGTTATAACCATATAAGGGCACAAATCGGGAATATCGAATTAGGGTCCTAGATAGAATCACAACACCGGAGGGCTGGGAGAAGATCTCTACTGTTTCCGCCTTCTGCTCCAGCCGCCCCTTGGCCAAACAGAGTGGTTCCCCAGGGACGCGAGGGGGCTTTTGTTACCTCAGGAGCACTGAGGGTGAGTTGGGCTCCGGGGAAGTATGGCGCTCGTCCTGCACCTCCTTCGCAGGCCGTCCTGTCGGGTCTACAATGAAAGGCTGCTATGCTTGTGTTCAACAGCAGTCGCGGGCAGCTGCTTTTGCCTACTCTGCATGCAGGGATCCAGCGAGGTTGCCCTGTTAAATTTAGCAGTGTGTGTGCCCCCTTTTTTCTGAAGGACACACTTTGAGGGGCATCTTTTCTCTCTGCTGTATTCTTTGGGTTGGGACCACGACAGAGGCCCCCACTTCCTTGATTTAGGAAATTAACGTAACAGGAGTAGTAGGCACCCAGGTGGCTCTGGGCCCTACGCTTGGGGCCTAATTAACATATAAAGAATAATAGGAGCATGGGTGTGCTGTGCCCTATGGTTTCCTGAGGATTCATGTATTTTGTTACCAAATAACATTACAGTACTGACACTCGTGAAAATTCATGTGCTTTTTAATAATCTGCTGCATTCAATGCCCTAAGTATCCACTAATGTTATATTGTATGTCATTTTGATTATTGCATTGTGAGGATAATAAGTAATATCTCAAGATTTGCATAGTATGCACAGTATTTTTAATTTATGCCGTTTTGGTCTTGTTTTATGCATAATATACGGTATATATTTTTATATAATCCTGTGTGGAGTCTCTTTTGTGGTGTGTTGATTGTTTTTCTGTGTGAGTGAGTTGCACAAATGCTTTACACTTTACTTCTGATGATAAGTCTGCCTGCTCTGTGCCAAGCTCTCTGTGCCAAGCTACCAGATGGTGAGCACAGATTATCTTTGGTGTGTAACTGACTTACCATGACTACAGTGGTGGGTTCTGCCTGGCTTAGGCACGTACCCTAGCCAACCAGAAACCCCATTTCTAGCACGGCTGGATCTGAAAGCTCTTCCCATGTGCCTGGCAGACAAGCATGCTGGAGAAACTGTAAAGCAACACTCAATAAAATACTTAAATAGAGAAGTACACTTATGTTGGTATATGTGACAAGTGATTGTGATGGAGCGTTTTGGCTTAAATTCATGATGAAATATGACTAAAGGAGATATTTTGGGTGGCACCGCTGCTCTGAACTGAGCATACCGAACTACCAGGTATGTAATTTACAATTACATCAACACATTCATGCGCATAATTGGCTTCCCAAGTATCATTGCCTGAAATGCTAATTGCTCTGGTTTATTGCTCGTGTACACACGCCCAGGTTGGGTGTGCTCCGCCGCTGCACATCAAAGCTCGAAGAAATGAATCACAAAATACTATAGTAAAACCTTACCCAACCCATGGCATTGAATGTGTCAGACCATCAACTGCTGCTGACAACAGTATCCGCCCTCAGCTCTCGTTAAACCATCATCACAGCACGTTTTGCAGTGTCTGATAATAAACTGGGTTCACCTAGCCTTGCAGCTTACCAGATTGCTTGTTTTAGAAAAACAAAACACACAAGATGATGGACGGAATGTTGCACAATGGTAAAACATTCCCCCCCAGTCACAGATCTGGGTTTAATCCATCGTTATTTTGCTCACCAAGCCACCCCAGTTCAGATATGGCCATATGCAAATTGGTCTTGACCCTGTGCCTCATGGGAACAGTCCAGCCCGAACTTCCGAGCCATGTCTTCCCTGGACCGGAATCAAGCATCCTAGGACCGGTTTCTGGCTATCAGCCGTCTTCAGCCAAGATAGCTTGATTCCAGTGGCTTAGTGAGCACGGGACCCACGTCTGGGCATACCCTTCCCACATAGGGTTAACAGCAAAACACACGATGATGGACGAAATGTTGCACAATGGCAAAACATTCACCCCCAGTCACAGATCTGGGTTTAATCCATCGTTATTTTGCTCACCAAACCACCCCAGTTCAGACATGGCCATATGCAAATCAGTCTTGACCCTGTACCTCATGGGAACAGTCCAGCCCGAACTGCCAAGCCATGTCTTCCCTGGACCAGAATCAAGCATTCTAGGACCGGTTTCTGGCTATCAGCCATCTTCAGCCAGGATAGCTTGATTCCAGTGGCTTAGTGAGCACGGGACCCACGTCTGGGCATACCCTTCCCACATAGGGTGAACCGCAAAACACACACGATGATGGACGGAATGTTGCACAATGGCAAAACATTCACCCCAGTCACAGATCTGGGTTTAATCCATCGTTATTTTGCTCACCAAACCACCCCAGTTCAGACATGGCCATATGCAAATCAGTCTTGACCCATTCCGTTCATCATCTTGTGTGTTTTGCTGTTCACCCTATGTGGGAAGGGTATGCCCAGACTTGGGTCCCGTGCTCACTAAGCCACTGGAGTCAAGCTATCCTGGCTGAAGACGGCTGATAGCCAGAAACCGGTCCTAGGATGCTTGATTCCGGTACAGGAAAGACATGGCTTGGCAGTTCGGGCGGGACTGTTCCCATGAGGCACAGGGTCAAGATTGATTTGCATTTTGGCCATGTCTGAACTGGGGTGGCTTGGTGAGCAAAATAACGATGGATTAAACCCAGATCTGTGACTGGGGGTAAATGTTTTGCCATTGTGCAACATTCCGTCCATCATCGTGTGTGTTTTGCTGTTCACCCTATGTGGGAAGGGAATGCCCAGACGTGGGTCCCGTTCCCACTAAGCCACTGGAATCAAGCTATCCTGGCTGATGAAGACTGATAGCCAGAAACCGGTCCTTGGATGCTTGATTCCGGTCCAGGAAAGACATGGCTTGGCAGTTCGGGCTGGACTGTTCCCATGAGGCACAGGGTCAAGGCTGATTTGCATATGGCCATGTCTGACCTGGGGTGGTGTGGAGTGCAAAAAAACGATGGATTTAGGCCCAGATCTCTGTACTGGGGTGAATGTATGACATTGTTCTGCATTCTGTCCATCAATTGTTGTTTTTGCATTTGTCACCCCGAGTGGGATGGGTATGCTCAGACGTGTGTCCCATGCTCTCCACACCACTGGAGTCAAGCTATCCAGGCTGATGAAGGCTGATAGCCAGAAACCGGTCCTTGGATGCTTGATTCCGGTCCAGGAAAGACATGGCTTGGCAGTTCGGGCTGGACTGTTCCCATGAGGCACAGGGTCAAGGCTGATTTGCATATGGCCATGTCTGATCTGGGGTGGTGTGGAGTGCAAAAAACGATGGATTTAGGCCCAGATCTCTGTACTGGGGTGAATGTATGACATTGTTCTGCATTCTGTACATCAATTGTTGTTTTTGCATTTGTCACCCCGAGTGGGATGGGTATGCTCAGACGTGAGTCAAATGCTCTCCACACCACTGGAGTCAAGCTATCCAGGCTGGTGAAGGCTGATAGCCAGAAACCGGTCCTTGGATGCTTGATTCCGGTCCAGGAAAGACATGGCTTGGCAGTTCGGGCTGGACTGTTCCCATGAGGCACAGGGTCAAGGCTGATTTTCATATGGCCATGTCTGACCTGGGGTGGTGTGGAGTGCAAAAAAACGATGGATTTAGGCCCAGATCTCTGTACTGGGGTGAATGTATGACATTGTTCTGCATTCTGTCCATCAATTGTTGTTTTTGCATTACAACCCTGGGGCCGGCAGCAAGAAAAGAAAAAATAATCATGTCTCCTTGGAGATAACACAGCCCTTTAGCTGGCAACCCTGTGGTCCGGCGGCAAAATAAGTATTTAAACATTCAGGTCAATCAACTAATATACGATGTGAATAATTGGTTTGTTATATCTATCATGAAGCCTGCGAGTACGCACTTGTGATTGCTTCTCGTCTCTCCCTGTCATATCGACTTATTTTTTGTTTATTGTGAGAGTATTTACCACAAGGAATCCGAACCTCCCCCAAAAAAAAATAGTTATAAACAACTACCCCACCCCCTCCCCCCCAACTGCACACATATAAAGCCACACCACAGCTACCTGGCATCACAGTCCCAGCATTCGCCCCCAGCTAGTCATTAATCCGGATATCTAAAGGCAGGTATGCATTGAGCGCCTCACCGGTGTACCCTCCTAGTGCTCTCAAAGGTTCGCCCCTCCTGGCTCGACAACGTGACACTCTCTGTGTTAGCTACAGTGCCTGAAAGAGGCTCCCCGCTATCAGGCCCCTCATCTGTTGCAGTCTCTGTATCATTTCCTCGTAACTGCATTTGGTACAATCCCCAGAAGTTCTTTGGGCGGCTTGTAGGGGGCAGTAACTCGCTATAATGTTCCGTTTGCATGCAGCAGTAAAGCATATCATGCACCCAGCGTTTCGTCGTAGGAAGTGGTCCCCTCATCCAACATAGTGCCACTACACGCCTAGCTATAAGCAACCCCATGTCTGTGAGTCTCCGGACTGCAATCGGGAGTCCCCTGGAATGACCAAGGAGCGCCAGAGCAGGATCAGGAGTCAGCTTAGCTCCAGGATCGCATTTATCGTAGCGAATATGCTACCCCAATAAGCCTGAACGCCTGGGCACAGCCAAGCCAGATGCAGGAAGTCGGCCACCGGCGCATGGCATCTCTCGCCTTCAGCCGACTGGCGAAGACCATATCTATGGAGTCTCTTTGGGGTGTAGTACACTCTTTGGAGAAATTTAAAATGGATCAGTCTGTGCTTTCCATTCAGGGACATCTTCCTAGTATTCACACAGCAGTAGCGCCACATATCGTCATCGATCGTGACCTGTAAATCTCTTTGCCATGCCACTCTGGCTTTCATAAGTTGTTGGTCTCTGTGGGAAATAGCATTTTTGTACAGATTCGTCAGCAGTCTGCGAGGAGACTCCGTTTTTATAATATATGTAAGTTCCGGGACCTCCGGAGGCTCTGCCAGGTCGGGCCCGAGCAGCTCCAGTAGAGCGCTACGCACTCTATGGAACTGGAAACGGAGCAATAAGGAGACGCCGCTGCTGGCGGCTGCTACTTGGTCCCAGGTTTCGACCTTGCCGTCTAGGAACATGTCACCCGCCAGATGTATGTCTAGTTTATGCAAGGCCTGGACCACTCCTTTCTCCCAATTGGGTGGAAGCCATAGCGTCCAATCCACAGGCTTGCCTGGCGAGTACAGCAGGTCCCCTCCCTGTGCCTGCAAGAGGGAATGCCAAGCATGGTTCGTCGCAGTAATCGAGTCTAAAATACCAGTTCTCCGATCCGTAGGTTTGAATATCGTGGCCGGTAGCGGGAGCGGATTGGCAAATACACGTTCCATGCGCACATGCGGGATGAGTGGATCACCATGTACCCAGGTGTGCAGATGGGATGCCTGCGCTGCTCTGTAATATAGCTCAAAGTCCGGAGCACCGAGGCCGCCATGCTATATGGCAATGTAAGGAGTGTCCACTTCACCCTGGGCTGCTTACCCGCCCATGCAAGTTTGATCATTAGCTGCGTCAGTCTCTGAAAGAAGACTTTCGACAACACTATCGGGATGGCACTGAACAGAAACAGGAGCCTAGGCAATATCACCATTTTCATGATGGCAATACGTCCCATGAGTGAAAGGGGGAGCCTACACCAGGATTCTACATCATCCTCCAGTCTGCCTATCGCTACCCCGTAGTTTTCACTGAGCAAGATCTCAGAGTCAGTGTGGAGGTGAACTCCTAAGTACCTAATCGGGTCCAAGGACCACTGCAGTGGAAATTCCATGTCAAACTTCTGGGTAGCCGGGGTGAGAGGGAAGGCCAGCGATTTCGCCCAATTTACCTTCAGACCCGAGAGAGCCCCGAATCGGACCACCTCTCTGAGCATCGATGATAAATTATGTTCTGGGTCACGAACATACAGCAGAGTATCATCCGCATATATCGACACCACAATCTTATATGTTGGGAAGTTGATACCTTCATTGCTGTGGTATTCCCGTAAGGCGCAGGCAAGCTGCTCCGCCACCAGGGCGTATAGCAGTGGGGAGAGTGGGCAGCCCTGTCGGGTTCCCCTACTAATCTGAAAGGGGGCCGTGACCAGGTCTCCAACTCACAGTCTGGCAGAAGGCTTATTGTACAAAGCACCTATCATTTGGAGGAAAGGCATGCCCAGACCCATTCGTTGCAGTACCTGTCTCATGAATGGCCACTCAACCGAGTCAAAGGCCTTTTCCATGTCAAGAAACACTGCGATGGCCTTAGTGTCTTGTTTAACATGTTGCATCGTGTCGGGGACTGTACGGATATTACATGTTAAATTCCTACTGGGAATAAAGCCTGCCTGCTCCGGCGCCACTAGCTTGGGGGCCAGGAGAGCAAGACGAGTCGCCAGCACTTTAGCATAGAGCTTGGCGTCGACATTTAGCAGTGAGAGAGGCCTGTACGAGCCGCACTCGTCAAGGGCCTTTCCAGGTTGGAGGATTGTAACCAATAAAGCTTCCCTCATGGATAGTGGCATGCTACCTTCTATGCATATGTCGTCAAATAGCGCGGACAAGTTGGGAATCAATTTATCTTGAAAGGCTTTATAGAAGCCCACCGTGAGCCCGTCAGCGCCGGGGGCACTTCCAGAACGCATGCTCGCTAGTGCCTCAATTATTTCGTCCTTCCCTATGGGAAGCATTAGGAATTCCCTATGTGTGTTGGTTAGCATGGGTAGATCTATGTGCTCCAAGTAGTCTTTTGTTTCGTCAGTGAGGGCTCCACACTTAGAGGAGTACAAGTCGGCGTAGAAGCTTCTGAACATATTCGCTATATCAGACTCGTCTGTGAGGATCAGGCCGTCTGAGGTCTTTAACTCAGTAACCTGCGGTTTCTCCCTTCTGCCCTTCAGTATTTTAGCTAGGAGTGAGCTAGGCCTCTCGCCCTCGCCATAGGTCCGCGCTGTCGCGTATTTTCCCATGTGCTTAACTTCCCTGTCTGCTTCTTCATTGTATTCAGTTATCAGGGATTTTATCTCGTCTGCCATAGCAGTGTCAGGGTGCCTCAGTTGTTGCTCCTCAAGGCAATTTAAAACAACAATTAAGAAATATTCTCAGTGAGACCAGATACTAATACAAAAGCAATACAAAATAAGATCTACCTAGATGCTGGGCGGGCTAAATGCGCGAACCCTGACAGTGTAGGACTTAAGGCTGCGGCGGTGAGGCGGAGCTGCTGGGGAGTGTGCTGGCCTGGACCGAAGGCCTAGGGATCATTGGCTTGGCTTGGAGTTAGTGACTGAGTGTGTGTTCCTGCCTTTTATGAGCATGTACACCAAATGCATTCATACTATCCTCTGATAAGCCTAACTGCTCATCCCAGCTACCACTAAATTGATAGTAAGGTATTATCTACTTTAACCTCTGCCATACCTTTGGGGACTCGCAGGACTCTGTGCACACTATACCTTTTTTTTGGTATAGTATATACAGGGCTAGCTTCCTACATCTATGCTTTGGCGATATCATCTCTGTTATGATGCCTCTGAGTAAAGTAGCAGTCATTAGCCTTGGAGGAATAGAAAGTTAGCATGAGTTACTATGGGAGTTGTAGTCTTTAAACCATCTAAACACTTCCCTATCTGCATTTTGTTTTTTACCCAGTAGTGTAAATTTACAAGAAAATATCGGAGCGCAGCGCTGCGCCAAATTTGGCTCCGACACTTTCAAAATGCAGGGATGCTCCATATTCAGAAGAATACATCTCACCGCAGTGTTTTCCCTAGCACTGGTGCTAAATTTAGCTGCCTAGCGCCAACGCAGGCACCCTTTCACCATAGTGCAAGGGTGTCCCTTCCTGCACATAAACAATCACTAATGGCGATTTGTTACTTCTATATGTGCTGCACAATGCAGCACACATAGAGGTAGCAAATTGTCATTATTTAATGATTGTTTATGTGCAGGAAGGGACACCTTCCTGCACATAAACAATCATTAATGGGATTTTGCTCTTTCTACATGTGCTGCAGAATCAAAAACAGGGAGAAATGAAAGTATTTCTCCTCATTTCGCCATTCTAACACCTGCTCTGTTATGGCGTTAGTTTTTGGCTCTTCCTCATATTTACACCTCCTTGTAAATCTGGGGCAGTGTCAAAAGCAATGGGTGTTGTGGTGGAATGCCCACAGCAACACCCATTGCATCCCTCTTACACGCTAAGTGATGCGAGTAAAGGGTCATTATTTACAAGGCGGCCTTAGGTCACAAAAAGTGGCTTAACGCTGCTTTGTAAATATGGAGAAGGGCATATCGCCACCAGGCTAAAAGTGACGTTCTAGTGATGATATTCCCTTGTAAATATGCCTTTGTGACTCCATGGTAGAGACAACACAAAGCTCTGTTATCCAGCTTTCTATCCAGGTTGTACCACATGTTTCCAAAATATTCCAATGACCAAAGTCCAGATCTCAACAAATTCTTAGCCTTCAGCTCCATTGAATTCTGATACCCCCTCTACGCAATTTAGATCTCCTATTCTCTCCAGGTGTTGAAATCAATGAAATCCCTGAATTAATTGGTTTTTGAAGTCATCAAATTAACTGCTTTAGACCTGCTCAAATCTCTCACTCCACAACTTCATAGTTCCAATGCCATGCAAATCCAAAGTGTCAAGCAGCTTGTCCTATAAGATCCTCTTCTTCCCATTGCACCAGTTCTACAACAGCATGAGTCACAAAGTCGCAATTCTCACTTCTCCTACCAGACACCCACTAAACCACTAAGAAACGGTTCCCCAAACAATATAACCAGTCTTTGCAAACCAGCAATGTATCTCAAATGAAAAATCAGTTTCTCATCAACCTATATTTCGGTTGATGTTTGATCCAAGATGCAACATAATTCAACGAGGAGACAAATGTTCGTAATTAATTAGATTTTGGAGTGTGCTCAGCTCTGGCTGCAATGCAATATATACATGTAGTCAACTATCCTTAAGACAATTTGCAAAATGTAAACATTATTTATGGGAGGCCACTGTCTACATCTGGGTTAAGCAGTTCCACTTGTACAACAGCCTAGGCCAAAAAATGGCAAGATATCTTTGAAAACATAATCCACCCTTCTTATTCCATCCCTGCAGACACTCTGAGTAACTCTGGCTCCAACCTAATCGTTCCAGTCCAAGATAGTATTAACATTTTTATAATTCAGGCACAGTAAGAGATTGATCACCACCTAAAACCTCTGGTCCCTATGATCTATCACTTTCAGAGCTACCTCGGCAAGGAGCCACCAGTTCTCAATCTATGGACTCAATAGCTTAACTTGAGCTCCTGATCATACCTGTGGTTTCACATGGCAGATCATAATCTGGATTTCCCTTGGCATCAGTGCTACTGCCCAAATTCTCTACTACTGGTGATAAAATAGCAAATCCATTTGAGGTAATGGCCAACATTTAAGTTATGTGAAATTGAAATATTTCTAAATTATAAAATACCTACGATCTCCCCTTAAAGATGAAAGATAAAGATTAGCAGATGTCCCATTTACCTTCCTCTCTATTCCTCTGCCTCGTTTAAAATACAGTTTTCCCAATATCGAAGCTCTCTTCAGCTCTGCATTCGGGTCTGCAAATCGGCAAATCCTTGCTGCTGACAAGATGCTTGTGAGAATAGCATTTGAAGGGATACCGTGTTAGGACCGCCTCTCTGGAGTGATTCCAAAAGCTGCCTTTTTTACCATATTTACCATGCCAACCATGCTGGTCCCGAACAGAACTGTACTGTCCCACACACATTAAATGGAAAACTCCAAGCATGTAGGGGGAATAAGTTATAATATTTCAAAAGAATGATCTCTGCTGTGGGAGTTGTCCTTGGGAATACTGAGGCAAAGTCTGACAAATTACAAATAACACCGTTTAGTAATTTAAAACTAATTGTTTATCTACAATGGTTTTGAACAACATGAAGTACAAATTACTACATTTCAAAGTATGTAAGTAAGTAAGTAAGTAATTTACCCTATACTCAGAGGTCCTGTAAATAATCAACTCCCTCTCTTCTCCACTATCATTCGTCTCTTCCTGGTCACTTATGCCATGTCCCTCTTCAGTGTCCTCCCAACTCCCCAAAACCCGCATCATGCATCTCTTAGACACTCCAGGCCTCCGATCCGAATTCCAGAAATTGAATTGAATTCATGGGCCTCATTTATGAAAAGTGTTGCATCGCTGCGTGAAAACAGCGATGCGACACTTTTCACTGTGCCCTCCTTGCGCTACCATGAATGCGCCGTATTACTGTACAGCACTCCATGTCGCAAGGAGTGACCGATGTGTCAGGAATACTGATGTTTCCGTCGACGCAAAAGTCAAGCCTTGCTGGAGTTGTGTCGCATGACGCAACTCCAGCAATGCATGGGAGAAGCCTATCCTATCCCGATAGGACTGAGTCACCCTTACGCCAGCTATGAGGCAGGCGTAAGGTTTTGACGCAGTGCATCCAAGAAGTGGCGCAGTGAAATCGGATAGATTTCACTGCACCATATCTACGAGGCTTTTGTGGGCGAACATCCACCCTGCATACATTATACCTGATGCAGATATAATATAGTACCGGGGTTTACAAAGTGGCACACCTGCCTAGATGCGTCACTTTGTAAATATGGAACGGCATGGCACATTCTTTACGCCGCTGCTGCATCACGAAAAGTGACGCAACAGCAGCGCAAAAGTGTCGCAAGGGGATAATAAATAAGCCCCATGGGAGCTTATTTACAAGCCCTAGCTTAACCCTAGCCCTAACTCTGGGTAAGAGTGTGGTGCATGCTCTGCAGTAAAGGGCAGAAAATCATTGTGAGACACAGTAGCGGATAGAGACTTGTCAGGGCATATGCAAAAAGAGAAATATGAACCATCTTTTTGATACACAAAAGGCAATAATGCAAAACATAACACTTGGAACCATCAAATGCAGATAAACACGTACCTCCCTCTAAAGAGGAAAACAATGATCAGGCAAGCACACAGTAATCATGTCGACTGCTACACTAAGACCCGCAGACCCAGTTCTTGATTGTAGTTCACCCTATCCCAAAACAGTACTCCTCATATTGAATAAATGGGATCCTTGCCCCCAGCCTTTCAGAAATTAGAATGTGTCCTGGGTGACTGAACAAGGTTGTGTGCCTTTCCCTTTAGTGGTTAATGAGATGAAGAAAGGCTGCACAGTGGCTGCCAAAGATGATACAGAAGACTGGGTTTCAACGTCATGTTGGGGTGGCAATGTGAACGTTTCAGGGACTGAGATGGAAGGAGTGAGACACTTGCAACCACAGTGTGACAGGGAAGCTTGAACGACGCGTCTCTGCAGCCTGAGGGATGGAAGCCTAAGAACAAATGCAGCAAAATAGTGTGTGATTTAAAAGACGCATATCTTATTCATCATGCAACGTGATGTCAAGCATGTGAAATATAATAGTGAATACAGTGAATATTTCACTGACCTGTATTACCATAAGCGATCATGCACACAATGACTGATTGGAAATCGTTTGTGCATGCTCATAAATTTAAAGCCTTAAAAGACAGGCTTTGGTAGGGATCAAAGTGATTGTCTAAATCATGGGTACTCACAAACTTTCTCTCGGGGGCCAAATTTACAGTGTGGTTTGTGTCCGAGGGCCGCACCTGTGGGGGTGGGGTCAGGGGGAGGGGGCGGGGCTAGAGCAACAAAAAAAACTGTGACCATGAGGTTGAACACAGGTCCCTGCAGCGGACGCCTTTGTCCACTGAGCCACCAGACCCGGCATACACACATCTCTCTCTCTCTCTCTTTCACTCTCTATCTCTCTCTCTGTCTTCCTCCCTCCCTCTCTCTCTCTCTCTCTCTCTCCCTCTCCCTCTCCCTCTCTCTCTCTTCCTCTCTTCCTCTCTGTCTCCCTCCGTCTCTCTCCCTCTCTCTCCCTCCCTCTCCCTCTGTCTCCCTCCCTCCCTGTCTCTCTCCCCCTCTCTCCCTACGTCTCCCTCTGTCTCCCTCCATCTCTCTCCCTGTCTCACTCCCTGTCTCTCCCTCTCTCTTCCTGTCTTTCCCTCTCTCTCCCTGTCTCCCTCTGTCTCACTCACTCTAACTGTCTCACTCCCTCTCTCTCCTTCTGTCTCCCTCACTCTGTCTCCCTCACTCTGTCTCCCTCGTCCCTCTGTCTCCCTCGTCCCTCTGTCTCCCTCGCCCCTCTGTTTCCCTCGTCCCCCTCTCTCCTTCGTCCCTCTGTCTCTCTCTCCCTTTCTCTGTATCTCTCTCCCTTTTTCTGTCTCCCTCCCTTTCTGTATCTCCCTCCCTTTCTGTCTCTCTCTCTTTCTCTCCCTCCCTCTCCCTCCCTTTCCCTCCCTTTCTCTCCCTCCCTTTCTCTCCCTCCCTTTCTCTGTCTCCCTCTCCCTTTCTGTGTCTCTCCTTTCTCTCCCTCCCTCTCCCTCGTCCCTCTGTCTCCCTCGTCCCTCTGTCTCCCTCGTCCCTCTGTCTCCCTCTCCCTTTCTCTGTCTCCCTCTCCCTTTCTCTGTCTCTCTTCCTTTCTCTGTCTCCCTCCCTTTCTCTGTCTCCCTCCCTTTCTCTGTCTCCCTCCCTCCCTTTCCCTCCCTCCCTTTCTCTGACTCCCTCCCTTTCTCTGTCTCCCTCCCTCCCTCTCCTTCTGTCTCCCTCTACCTCTGCCTACCTCCCTTTCCCTCCCTCCATCTACCTCCCTCTGCCTCCCTCTTCATCTGTCTCCATCCCTTTCTCTCCCTCCCTCCCTCTCCCTCTACCTCTGTCTCCTTCCCTTTCCCTCCCTCCCTCCCTCACTCCCTCTCCTTCTACCTCTGTCTCCCTCCCTTTCCCTCCCTCCCTCTACCTCCCTCTGTCATTTCACCCTGCCTGTGTGTGCCCGAGCTGAGACAGCTTCCCGGGCACACACAGCCGCACCCGAGCATTTCACAGGTCTTTAAAAAACCATTTGCATGTTACTGTGGCTTTGTTGTATTTCACCTCTTCGTCCTGGAGCTCCACTCTGACTATCACTGGTCGCCCGGCCCCCACAGAGCAGCAGAGTCTCTCAGACGCGTGCTGCTGAAACTGGCAGAGTTTGCAGACACTCTTAATTATTTTATTTTTTTAAAACACGGGTACGATGTCTGGAAGGTCTGCGGGCCGCCAAGGGAGGCTTGCCGGGCTGCTGGCGGCCCACAGGCCGTACTATGAGTACCCAAGGTCTAAATAGTGTTGAGCACTCACCTCACATGAAGCCCACAGTCACAAATATTTATGCTCACATATTCTCTCCATCTTTCTCTGTCTCTCTTCAGACACAAACAAACACACGCACACACAAACTGGTTTAGATGCATAAACAATCATTCCATCACACTATAAGCAAGTATTTTACCCCAGGCACCCTTCAGTTATCTGGTTAACGACACAAGATGTATCTCTAGGTATCAAGGACAGAATGCTGAAAGGTTTGTTGAGTTCCCATTTTCTGTCTCCCTCCCTCCCTCCCTCTCTCTCTCTCTCTCTCTCTCTCCCTCTCCCTCTCCCTCTCTCTCTCTTCCTCTCTTCCTCTCTGTCTCCCTCCGTCTCTCTCCCTCTCTCTCCCTCCCTCTCCCTCTGTCTCCCTCCCTCCCTGTCTCTCTCCCTCTCTCTCTCTCCCCCTCTCTCCCTACGTCTCCCTCTGTCTCCCTCCGTCTCTCTCCCTCTCTCACTCCCTGTCTCTCCCTCTCTCTTCCTGTCTTTCCCTCTCTCCCTGTCTCCCTCTGTCTCACTCACTCTAACTGTCTCACTCCCTCTCTCTCTCTGTCTCCCTCATCCCTCTGTGTCCCTCGTCCCTCTGTCTCCCTCGCCCCTCTGTTTCCCTCGTCCCTCTCTATCCTTCGTCCCTCTGTCTCTCTCTCCCTTTCTCTGTATCTCTCTCCCTTTCTCTGACTCCCTCCCTTTCTGTATCTCCCTCCCTTTCTGTCTCTCTCTCTTTCTCTCCCTCCCTCTCCCTCCCTTTCCCTCCCTTTCTCTGTCTCTCTTCCTTTCTCTGTATCCCTCCCTTTCTCTGTCTCCCTCCCTTTCTCTGTCTCCCTCCCTCCCTCCCTTTCTCTGTCTCCCTCCCTTTCTCTGTCTCCCTCCCTCCCTTTCCCTCCCTCTCTTTCCAACCCTCCCTCTCCTTCTGTCTCCCTCTACCTCTGCCTACCTCCCTTTGCCTCCCTCCATCTAACTCCCTCTGCCTCCCTCTTCCTCTGTCTCCCTCCCTTTCTCTCCCTCCCTCCCTCTCCCTCTACCTCTGTCTCCTTCCCTTTCCCTCCCTCCCTCCCTCACTCCCTCTCCTTCTACCTCTGTCTCCCTCCCTTTCCCTCCCTCCCTCTACCTCCCTCTGTCATTTCACCCTGCCTGTGTGTGCCCGAGCTGAGACAGCTTCCCGGGCACACACAGCCGCACCCGAGCATTTCACAGGTCTTTAAAAGACCATTTGCATGTTACTGTGGCTTTGTTGTATTTCACCTCTTCGTCCTGGAGCTCCACTCTGTCTATCACTGGTCGCCCGGCCCCCACAGAGCAGCAGAGTCTCTCAGACGCGTGCTACTGAAACTGGCAGAGTTTGAAGACACTCTTAATTATTTTAAAACACGGGTACGATGTCTGGAAGGTCTGCGGGCCGCCAAGGAAGGCTTGCCGGGCTGCTGGCGGCCCACAGGCCGTACTATGAGTACCCAAGGTCTAAATAGTGTTGAGCACTCACCTCACATGAAGCCCACAGTCACAAATATTTATGCTCACATATTCTCTCCATCTTTCTCTGTCTCTCTTCAGACACAAACAAACACACGCACACACAAACTGGTTTAGATGCATAAACAATCATTCCATCACACTATAAGCAAGTATTTTACCCCAGGCACCCTTCAGTTATCTGGTTAACGACACAAGATGTATCTCTAGGTATCAAGGACAGAATGCTGAAAGGTTTGTTGAGTTCCCATTTTTTGACTGACTAAGGAAACAGCAACTCCTCCCAACAGACATGGTGCCAAACTTTAGAGAACAGTATACCATGAATGGTGTGAAGTTTCTCCTTCAGAGGGTCCCTGTTTGGAGGAAAACACACAGGGTAAAACAATGTCCTTTGGCAATCCAGTATCTCTTGACTGGAGATAAAAAATAAAGTAAAGTGGTAATCAAGGTACTAACCTCCCCATAACCCCGACATCAGGGAGGAGGAAAGAGCCAGTCATAACTTCCAACTGTATAATCAAGTGGAACATCTAATTGCTATGAGCTAAAATCAGAGATAAAAGTAGTAACAATAGGGTGAAGAATATGACGAAAATTCAGACCATAAATATGTTGCATCTTCCATTTGTGATTGTCTTGTTTATTTATGGTTCAAACAAGATTCGGTGTCACAACAAAAGACTACTACATCTTGGTTTGGAAACCTCGGATAACATCATATGGATGGACCATTATCTTGGAAGGCGTGGTTTATAAGTTTTCTCCATGTCTATTTCTTGGAAATCATGGCACATGTTTGACAAAGAAGATGATCCCTGCCTTCTGATGTACCTCAGTAAAAAATATTGTTGCCCAGAGATTTTCATTTTTGATTTGTGTTTTTTGATCTTTAGAGAAGTAATTTAGCTTGGGTAGACATTGGTGATCTGGGTCAAATTTTTATGGACAACATTTTAAAAAATGGCGGATGTGTTGAAGTGATGTAATATTTCAGGAGCCATGAGACCTATATATTTCAGTTTGGTGTCAAAACATAGGATTTGGGGGTCAGGTAGTATTACAGAGACAGAAAATAACTCCTCAGAGCAACCAGTCCACTATTATCCAAAATGATGGCTATTATAGAGGAAGAAGAGACATGCATCGAAATTAAACAAATATTAACAGGTTTAATCTTTTTATCTATACACCAAACAATGTTTGTTATCTGAATATGAAAAAGAAAACATGTTTATTACTCTTGTTTTAGTCACATATCCATGATTCACCTAATTTGTTTCGGCAATCGCTCGTGGTGCATTTGCAGAATGTTGAAAATTTGAAAAGAGAGTATATCGACAGGGACATCTTTTTATAGCACAGGTTTTGCAAGTACATGTACGTGTAAGATCTGTGGGTAGAGGCTTTTAGAAACTTCACAGGTTTGGGGGGCTTGGCTTGGATGGCAATAGTAAGGGCTGCCTAATCCCGTCGCTCGGAGCACAGAGGAGCGATCTGAAAGCAATTCTGGAGTCATAGTGAGTGTATGTGGTTGGGAGCACCGGATTTCGCCTCGTAAAGGTATGCAGCGCAAGAGGTGACTGAAAGAACCGGCTTCTACGACCCAGATTGGCCGTGATTACAAGTTGAAGTTGCCATGATCTGCCGATTCGGACTCCACAAAATGGCAGTGCCCGGGATGATCTAATTCGGATGGAAAAACAAACAGAAATGAAGCTGTGCGGCAAAGATCTCTCGCCTCGCAGCAATCCCTGCTGATGAAGGTGGGTGACCACAATTATTAGTGCATTCCCTGCGGGATCGAAGGGTTTGTTCGACTTGATGAGCCGGCTGTATACATCTTTTCTGACCCTGTAATGGCTCCTCTTTGACCTGCTCAACCCGCATTTATTTCATTATTATTTTGCCCACGCAAACACAAAGCCGACTCACCATAGTGCAGCGCCAGCCTGACTGCGCACATGCTGTTGCCCTCACCTCTGCCGGATACAATCTGGGGAGCCACAAAGTTGAGAGTGGAGTGATGCCTGAAATCAAAATGGCGGAGAAACTCCAGTGATCGGGAGAGAAGAAGAGTGTGCCCAAGCATTTGCTGTGATCCCCTGCCTTTGATCTACCATGCTGCATGTCTTCCTTGTAGATGCAAGTTGTCATTTATGAGATAGGGTACCTTGCCTATTTAATAGCGCAGAGGAGGCACTTGCGACCTTTGTTTGGTTGTGCTATCTATGAGCATAGGGGCAAATTGAAGTCGTTGGCTTGCTGGTGTTTTACCAACTAGTGCTGCGATCTACGGCTTGGCCTCTTATGAGGCAGATGACACGCCCAACGTCTCCCATTGCCAAGATCAATAGTGCCTGTATTGCCTGCACTGCCACTTAACCCATTACAGGTTGGCCAGCTCATTGTTGAATATTATTAACTCAACTGTCACTGCTACCTAAACTGACTCTAAATTACTATCAAGGGATACCAGATATGCCAATACGCCAATAACACCAATCCGGCGGGTGTTTGGATCCATCCTTTAAGGTTGCCCAGCAACGCCCTTAAGCGGGAGGGTCATCCACAAAAGTCCTCAACAATCTTTATTGTCCCTGGCTCCGGTGCAAGATGGCTGACAAGGAATCTAGAGCACTATTCAAAAAATCAAAAGCTGAATCGGCGATCTCAGACTCTCTGATCAAAGCCAAATTGGATCTAAACAGCACAATGGACATGATCTTAAGGAAATTGGCAGAAGTTTTTTTTTTAACATATTTTTTATTGAAGTTATTCAGTAAACCGTTATACAAAAAAAATAGCAGTCATTATAGTCACATCAGTTCCTTACAGATTATGTAACAATCATGATTTTAACTTATTCCAAAGTGGCACTCTACAGTTTCCATCATACACAACTCTATTTATATCACAATTAGGTACTTACAGCTGCAAATGTCTAATCGTAATCTGTTTGTTTGCAATGATAAATCCTTGTCGATTTTGACAGTTTTCAGCAATTACAATTTCTCTATTTGCATGCTGTAGAAAAAAACTAATAATACCCCCTTACGAAACCCACCCACCTCGCATACCCATAGACTCAGCAAAAATCCCACCAGTCTGTCAATCCTGCCCAATAGTACAAAATACTCTATATAATATACATCACATATCTAAACAACACCCTGTATTGTAGTATATTAATGAGAGTAGTTCTATTCATCTACATCTAGTGCCCAAAAGAGGGCGATGGGGGAGGGAGAAGAAACGCACAATGATGTATCAATACATATGTATGTCTATAGCAATAAACTCCTCCAATAGCACGTTCCATTCCACAGAAACTGCCTTTTTGCGTAACCCCCACTGCTCCTCCCTTTTAAGCTCTGTACTCTCTGCCCTTCCCCATCGCACCACCTCATTGTACCAATCTTGCAATAGTGGCGGTCTAGCAGCTTTCAATTTCATAGTTATTGTACGTTTTGCTAATATAAGAGCAAGATTATTACATTTTGTAACTGGGTTACCTTTCTTTCCTTTCGGGCCTATCCCCAACAAGCAGTCATTGGTTTTAACCGGGCTATATCTTTTAGTATCCCACAAACTGTTGGCCAATAATGCTGTAGTCGTGGGCATCTCCACACCATATGTAGTAGGCCCGCATCCGGGGACTGACAACGGGGGCATAAATCTGACATGTCCGGGAACATAGCTTTCAGCTTACGAGGGGTCAGGTAGGCTCTATGCAAGAGCATTAACTGTATAAACTTAAACTTAGGGTTTCTGGATACCTTCCTGGGATACTCCAGTACTGTGTCCCACTCCCTGTCAGTGATCTATCGGCCCATATCTATATCCCATTTATCATGGAGAGATTCCTTTGTATAACCATTTTGTTAAATGTCGCCCATTTCCCATCAAATGTTGCATAGTACTTAGTGTGTGCGTCACCAGTTCTGTCCCCCCCGGGAGCCCAAGTAGTACGTATGTAGTTAGTAAAACTAGCGTGTACAAGAAACAGCGTGTGTGGCACACCGTATCCTCAAGCAAATGCATTGTGCGGCATTAAGGTGCCATCTTTGAAAAAGACTCCCACCTTGTGTACCCCTGCATCTCCCCATGCCAATATTCTCTTATTCGTAACCATTCCTATCTGTGTGGGGAGCCCAAGTAAAGGTATGGTTGGGGCATATGGGGTCATTATTTTGGTATATCTTATAGCATTTCTCCAATACAACAACACCACTGTCAGCAAATAGGGTGCCATTGATGGAATCCTGCTGTTGGGTAGAAGGAGTATATGTATATCCCTCTTCTGCCAAGCTAGTTGAGTCATACCTATCTCTTGCAAGTTCCGTCCTGCCAACCAATACGCCAACCATTGTAGCTGACTCGCGTAGCAGTAAGCCTGCAGGTCTGGGACCCCCAACCCAACCCGCTTTGGGTCTAATTGTAATTTCGCTAAACGTATTCGTCTCCGACCTCTACCCCATATTAATTCGATCAGTAAGGAGGACAATAATTTAAATATCCGTGCTGGGATCATAATGGGTAAATTAGTGAAATAATATAACATTCTAGGGAGCATCACCATTTTGGCTATAGCCACCTTATCAGCCACTGATATAGGCAAAGAGGTCCAGAACTTTATTTGGGACCTGAGAGTAGCTATTGCACAATGTAAGTTGCCATCAATCAGATCCGATGTGTCCCTATATATATTAATACCTAAATATTTGAAAGTAATAGGTGCAATATGGAATGACCAGTTCCCAAAAGTCAGAGTCCCAGTATGTGATGCATCCATAAAAAAGTTAGCATAGGACTCATTCTTGTTAATCGAGAGCCCGGATAGTTTCTGGAATTGAGCAAACATGGTAGGTATGGGTTCATAGTCCTCATCTAGGTTTTTGAAATATAATATTAAATCGTCAGCATATGCAGAAACAGTATGTGTCGTGGGCCCCATTGCAATTCCCCTATCGCTCGCTACAGAGCTTAGTTTGTGCAAGAGAGGTTCCAGAGCCAAGATGAACAACAAGGATGACAGGGGGCACTCCTGTCTGGTAACCCGTTCAACCCTGTATAGCTGTGAGATATGCTGTCCCGTGCGTGCCCGTGCCCTGAGGTTTGAATATAACAGCCTCACCCACTTTATATATTCTTCCGGTATATCAAATTTGGACAGTGCCCGAAACATATATGTCCAATGTAGGGAATCGAAGGCCTGGCGCAAATCCAGAGAAATACATCGCCCAGCATCTGCTGTCGGTTGTGTATGTGTCATTATTTGATGCAAACGGCTGATATTAAGGGCCGTACTCCTGCCTGTGACAAACCCACATTGGTCAATGTGTATTAGGTGTGGTATGCACTGGCAAAATCTAGTGGCCAACACTTTACTCAATATTATAGTCCACATTTAACAATGAGAGAGGTCTATATCCGGTTATGTCAGTACTAACCTGCCGCGATTTTAGCAGTAAGATCACTGTCGCCTAAAGCATGGTAAGGGGTAGGGTACCCATATCCAAGGATGTCTGATATAATCGCTGCAGGTAGGGTATTAACAAATCAGAGTACGTCGCATAGAGTTCAACAGCCAGACCATCTACCCCTGGCGACTTATTACGAGGCAGGCTGTTTATCGCAGGCTTAATTTTCAACGCAGTCATTGGTTGTTCCAGTGCCTCCTTTTGGTGTTGTAATAGTTGTGGAAATTGTAGATCGTCAAAGAATGCGTCATACTCTGTTTCAGAATTGATATCTGGTTGTACATACAATTTCTCGTAATAGTCCTTGAAGGCCCTATTTATGTCAAGTTGTGTGCACATCATAACTCCCTCCCAGTCTCGAACCTCTAAGATAGGAGAGACTGGTGGGGCATCCTTAATAATTCTAGCAAGGAGTTGGCCCGCCCTGACTGCTGTAGCATGTTGTTTCTGTGTGTAGAGACGATAATCTAGTAGGCGCAGGTCTTCTAAAAGTTCTGTGTATTTAATATGTGTTTCCTGTAAGTGTGCTCTTTGTATATTGCCCAGTGTAGCTTCACGTTCTAGTCTGCCCAAACTGTCTTCTATTTTCGTAAGCTGGGCAATAAGACTATGGCGCGGCCTTGCTTTCGTACTGATTGCTACTCTTCTCATTACAGTTTTGATGGCATCCCATTTGTTCTGGCGCGTGGATGCTGTATTCACGTTCTCAGCGAAATAATTTTCTATGGCGGCAGATAATGCCGACCGAAAAACCGTGTCCTCCAAAAGTATAGGTTGCAACTTCCATGTCCTTGCTGGAGTAGGTATCTTACCCCATGTAAGTGTAAGTTTTACTGCGTTATGATCCGATAATGTCTTCCCCAAATGTGTTGAGTCACTGATTGTGCCCACCAGCGCCAAAGAACAAAATATTCTATCTATTCGAGTGTGTAGCTTGTGGAGTGGGGAATAAAAGGAGTATTCCCTGTCCCTAGGGTGCGTCCATGATCCCCCAACCAACCGCTCATCGTTTTAGTGCATCAGCAAGTCTCCTGCAACACAGGCTATGCAATGGGGGGGGTGTGACCTATTGAACGCGACATCAAGCACTGCATTAAAATCTCCACCCAATATCCAGGGATAATCTTTCCATCCTGTCAATATTGCACTTAGCACCTCCAGGACTTTGTCCTGGTCAGTATTTGGAGTATATATGCTTCCCAGGGCGATGTGTTCTCCGTCAAATAACCCATGGATGAGTACATATCTACCAATCGCATCTATTTTTTGTTCCAATAGCCTAAATCGGGTACCATTCCTTATCCATATCGTGGCTCTATGAGCAAGGGCCGAATATGACGTGAAGAACAATTGTCCCCGCCATTTCTTGTGTAATTTAACTGCTTCATCGTGACTGAGGTGAGTTTCTTGGAGCAATGCAATACCTACTTTGTGTCTATTTAACTGGGACAACAACGTATGCAGCATATGGACCGAGCCAAGTCCTCGTACATTCCAAGAGCAATATGTATAACTACTAGGATGCGCCATCTGATCAAGTGTAACGTTAGCCATTAAAAGCAGAGCAAATACCAGGCCGGATAGACACTACATATATCAAAGCTGAGTCCACAAACCTAACAAAACACCCCAATACTAGGTTCCCACAAGAACAGCAGAGGACCAAACCATAACCAAAAGTTCATCCGGGACTCTATTTGAACAGTGCCATAGTGCAGTAGCCAAGGGGGGTGAGGGGCAACCACCACGGTTGTGACTTCCATCTTCTTGTGTTTAGTCACATTATCTTCATTGCTCCAGCCCAAACCCCATCACCCAATAAGAAAACATAAAGAACGGAGTATCATCGGACATTACAAACATTACATTAATCGAAATAAGTACATTATACAATATCAATGCACGGGGAGCCCTTTCCACCTGTTCAGTAATTATCCGCAGTTTGTGGAGTGACCAGTAGAAACAATGCTAGACTGGATTCAGAATCCGAGCGGGCTGTGGGCTCATCCGAGGAGCGGACAGATACACCTCCGGACTGGGCATCATGTTCTGCCAACACCGCCGCCATCAGGATAGCGTCTTTTTGGGTATTCGAGATTTGCTCTGCAGATGGATTCACCCCCGGTCCACTTCCACATCGTCGGCTGCCTTCTATGTTGATTATCTACTCGCGTTGCTGCATAGATCGTACAGTGCCACTCGGCGGGGATGAGGTCTGGGAGGCAGAGTGAGTGAAAGTAATCTCTATCCAAACTGCTACTTCCTCCGGGTTATCGAAGAATAGAGCTTTTTGGCCAGAAATGACCTGTAACCGGACCGGAAAGAGTAAGGCGTACTTCAGGTTATGTGCTCTTAATTTCTTTTTGACATCCTGGAATGTAGCTCATGCTTTGTGCAACCCATGTGTAAAATCCGGGTACAGAGAGACCGTCTTGTTCTCAAACCGGATAGGGGCATTCTCTCTTGATGCACGGAATATTGTGTCCCGATCTTTGTAATTCAGAATGTGGGCTGTCAATTGTCTGGGAGGTGCTCCCGGAGGGGGTGGCCTGGACGGCACCCTATGTGCCCTTTCCACACTGTAAAGTTCTGTCAGTTCCTCCTTTGTCACATGCTGTTTCAGCCATTTCTCCACAAATTGGGTGGGATTACGCCCATCACTCTTCTCTGGTATACCCAAAATTAGAACGTTATTTCTCCGGGATCTCCATTCAGCCTCATCCACTCTGTCCTGGAGACCCTTTAGTTGTCGCTGTAACTGCTCCATTTGGGAGGTGTGCACAGTTTGTTGGGAGATCAAGTCGTATAAAGCAATCCTGTAGGTCTTTACCTTTACCGCCAGTTTCTTGTTGTCTGCTTTTAGCAGGTTTAGACTAGTAGAGAATGATTCCAATGGCGTCTCAAGCGCCGTACATGAGTCTCTGATTTCCTTTAATATTAAGTCCAATTTGTCCACGTTCGATTCTGCTCCCGTTGTTGGTACTGCATCAAAATCTGAGCCCTGTGTCTGATCTCTGCCCATCGCAGCGTTTATAGCATCAGCAGTGTGATAGTCAGTCTGTTTGGCTCTGGTACGGCCCATGATACAGCAGGCGCTGGGCACACACACCTAATTTTGCCGGTTCACAGCCTAAGGGAAGCCACCCTCAGTTCACCTACACAATCCTGGAGCCCAATCAACAGCTTGCCGCTACACTGAGATCTTAAGCTTTGCCTAGTTAGAGTGGACTGCTTCCTGTTGCCTCAATACAATTGCTATGGAGGCCACATCAGATTGCTGCTAAACCATCCATCCTGGCGAGGCCTGTTAGCTGTGCAGCAAGAAGGCGGTATTGAGTGTCCGCCACACACTGAGGCCCCCCCAGCTCCGGAATGAACTAGTCTCAGCCCTTATGGCCTCCTCAGCATGAGCCAGCAACAGTTAGTGAGAGCGCAATGGCGGCTCGGGGTGTGCGCAATTTCCGTATCTCCTCTCCTTAAGTCAGGCTGCCGTAGTGTGTCTCCCTATTGCCAGCCAAGTGCAATCAGCCAGTCAGCGTTCACCTCCTGCTTACTGTTCAGGACCCAGTTGCGTGATGCAGACTTGTTTCCCGTGTTCCAGGCCACTCTCTTGATCAGCCCCTATGTGAAGTATTCCCAGCGCATTCTAAGTTGCACAAGGGCAGTAGGCTGTGATGCCAGCAAAAATGTATTCATCTCCTCCTTCTTCTGCCCAATAAACGTAACGTAGCGGCAATTACCATTTACTCTGGTCCGCAGATATGGGCCTCCATATCCCACTGCAGCAACCTCACGACCCCCAGCACCACACCACTTTCTGTTTCTCTCTGCGCCAATCTCCATTTTGTTTCTCCTTAACACAGTACAGTTATTTCCATTCAACTCAGCAGGTACCGGAATGCGCACGGTCACGCAGCAAGAGACTCCTGCAACTGGCCGCACACAATACTCACAGGCAAGATGGTATCTTCTTCCGACCTCCGTCCCCGCTCCCAGCGCCAGCCAGCGCTCCTCTCAGATGGTACCCTTCGAGATGTCCAGCTTTATGGTGGTAATCCAGTTTCTCTGTATGATGGTGTCCAGGCCCTCCACAATGCAGGCATCTGTTCCTCAATCGCTCTGCCTCTTCAGGAGCATGTTTTCAGTTACAACAGCCCCCATTCATTACAGGATAATTAGCAAAAGGTCGGGCTTCGGCACGGAACTCCTTCAGTTCACGTCCGCCATGCTAGGCGGTTAGCCACGCCCCCCCAAGGACTGATGTACATATCCTGGCAAAGTCTACTAAACTAAATACTGATTCAATGCAGCTGGAACTCACCGCCATCCGGGCAGACATGAACACAATCAACTCAAAAAATCACGAACGCAAAGGATAAGCAAAATTGAAGATGTAGCCTCCCAGGCCAGTAAAGAAATAAAGTACCTCCGAGATACCACAAGCGAGCTTAAAAGACATGCAGCGGAGTTGAAAGACTGTAATAGAAGGGGTTACATAGGTATTTTTGGAATTCCGGAGGGCTCAGAGGATTCTGCGGAGTCCTGCGTGGCTTTTCTGGAATCCTGGACACCCATGATCACTGGTATGCATTGGAAATGACAGGGCGCATAGGATTCCAACAGTCAACTCCTCAAATAGGAAATGGGCTTGAGCTATAATATGCAAACCATTGTGTTACCAACATACGGAGGCCATTCTCAACTTTGCCAGGAAGTACCCCCAAGTTTCTTGGGTAGGCCATTGAATAAACTTCACTCTGGATTATTCAAAACCGACGGTGGATACAAGAAAGGGGTTCCTTCTACTAAGAAACAAACTGAGGGACAAAAACATCCAATTTTCCTTTGCAGCCCCAGCAAAGTTCAGGATCTTTGAAAAGGGCAAGTCACACTGCTTCACAAACCCCAAAGAGCTCGTAAAACATTGGGAAGTATCCCTAGTACAAGAAATTGAACTTTCTGAAGGGGCCTCAAACAAGTGGAAGTCTTGATATCCTTTGGTTTAATGCAAAGTTTCACTCTACTCTCTTATATATGCAAATGTAAATGCTTTACGCGTGTTCTTTGCTTATGGTAATAGCTTCACACCTTTCTCATGGGTGTAAATGTGAATGTTATACACACGCCTTGCCTCTACTTTGCATAGGCGGGTTGCGGCTCGTCGTATCTTAGTTAATTTCCCTGCTGGGCACAAGTTGCAGAGTGCAAGGAGTGGGTTGTTCATCACTCCTATAAGTGTTTCTGCAACTTAGGTAGCTGGTTTCTAAGCGTCACTCCACAAGCCGTTGTCACAGTAATCAGGCACAAATGTTAGTTTTAATAGTTCAGTGTAATTACGGAATTCAGATATTCTAGATTTTGTTATATTTGGTTCACAAGTTATATACATTATTGGCGATTACTGGTGTCCACTGAGTGTAAGTCACAATTACTATTGTTACATAGATAATGGATCAGCGCTATATCAGTTGAGTTAATCCAGATTAGGTAATCCAGGTTCATATCCTCCAGGCTGCCAGTTGACGGACCTGCTGTCTCAGCTCCTACATCCGAAGTTCTCAGGTAGGGGGAGAGAGGGGTGGAGGGAGGAGGAAATCGGGGTAAAAATGCTTTTGGTTGTTTTCTTTATGTTGTACGTTTTCTTCATCTTTTTTCTTGGTTACATTGAAATGTCAGGTATACTCTACTCCGGATACCATGTCAGAGACAGGGCCTTTGTGGTCCGCAAAGAGAGACGTCCATACCAGTTGACCTTCCTTATGACAATAAATACATCATTGTGGGTTCCACTCCTAGCGAGAAACATGTTGACATTCACTTATCAATAGGGATACTCAAACACAAGACATAAAACTTAGGAGAGCGCCTCATTGCTTGTTTTTACTTAGGGTAGGAGACGCCTAGAATAAAGTTTGGCTGTTCTGGTACTCCCAGCCCTATTTTAAATCACTTTCCAAAACCCATACATCTACACATCTCTGGCCCCTCGCCCCCACTTCATCACACGGCTATTGGAAAAAGATCTCTGGCAAAGTGCCACTACCATAGGGAGCCCGTTGGGTATTGCACCGCCGACCCAGCGAGGTGCAGCCCAGATGATGAAGCATGACACCTGAAAGGGTATGTGAGGGCATTACAATCCAATACATTGATCCCCAACTCTGAACCCCCCTGGGTCAAGTTGGTCATTGTTTCCCTGACTCTGACACTCTATCATGGAGGAACATCATAACTATCGGTTTGAATTTTGTCTCTGGGGCACCTATGCTGGACCTCCCATTCTCGTAAAGAGAAGAAAAAGCCCCCCTGTCCCTCCTTTCTATACTCTGTACTTTGCTCTATTGTTAATCCCTTTGGCCCTTGTTCTGGCTAAACTACAGATAACACATTGAAGAGCCTCTGTTTTCTGATCAGTTGTTGGAGATGGATGAGAGCAGTCATAGATCTTCTAGGTGGATGAGCGTTGGGTTTGGTTGTCATCGCTTTTTCAGAAGACTCAGATTCTTGTTGTGATTCACTGGTTTCTGCTACTTTTTGACCATTTTTTTCCAGGCTTTTTTCCATTGTACGTGACTTGTAGCACTTGTTGTTACAATAATAAAACATTTGATCCTCTTCAACCATCAGTTTCAATCTTTTGTGAACTTTGTCTTGCCATATTTCTGCAGCCTCTTGAACTCTCTTCTGTCCAGCCGCAGTTGATGTTAGCTTTTGTTTCTGATTAAATTGGCATATGACAAATGTTTCTTTGTTGAAGGAGTCCTCAGATTTTGTTGTTGGTAGGTGGTAAAGATCCTCTGCTACCACCTGCTTCGCTTATGTTTACGATTTTGAATCAATGGAAAACATGAAAGAAAAACAATATTAAAATAAAGTATCAATATGATTGCTAAACCACATCATTAGAGACCCCCCCATAATGGAAAATGGGGAAAGGTTTGCTCTGAGGAGTTTTTTTCAGTCTCTATAAGACTAATTGACCCCAAAACCTATGTTCTGACACCAAATTGAAGTATATACATCTCATGGTCTCTGAAATATTACATCATCCCTGCAACATATACGCCATTTTTAGAAATGCCATCCAGAAAAATTTGGCCCGGATTAGCAATGACTACCCAAGCTAAATTATTTCTCTAATGATACAAAAACAAATTAAAAATTAAAATAGATGAACAGCAATTTTTTTACAGAGGTTTATGAAGGGGCCAGAAATAAGAAGCACAAGTTTAAAATACTTTGTACATAGTGGAATGCTACAGTATCACCACCTTCCTTAATGGTCTGCACTCCAAGCAGGTTGCGAAAGATGCTTCGCAGTGACTGAAAGGGTTGAGATACCAGAACAATTCAAGCGGCAAGGCCCCAAAACTTGGCCTTAGTGCACTGTACAACCCAACAACATGCTTTTGAGCCATAGATTCAGCACCTCTTTCTCCTTTAAATGCATGAAGTCTTTGAGAATCAACCAACACATTCCTGATGATGATTTGTCATTTGTTGTTTTCTATTTATTTAGTAAGGGTGAAATCATGTTTTTGTTCTGTGGCCCTACAGTTACATGCAGAGAACATAATCCCAATACCAAACAGAGGAAACACACAAATCTATACTTCAAAGTAGACCTTCTTTCATTGCTCTATCTTAAAAAGAAACAAAGGACCATAATGAAGGATTCTCTACCACTCAAACTTAATTTCACTTAGAAACAAAACCAGGGCACTAATGAAGGCAAAATAGTCTTCAACATAAACTAGCTTTCATTTCTGTAGATAACAAAGAGGGTGTGTCATGGAGTTCTTTGCAGTTCTTTGTTTCTATCTATGAGATAAAATGAAACAGAGAAATATAATAAAGGCGCCCTTGCTGTCAACTGAAAAAAGAAAAAAAAACAAGCCTTGGCAGCACTGATAAGAAACCATCAGACGTTTTAGAGAAATACTCCAAGACAAAGAGGTAGTGAGGAGCGAAAGCATGGACATGAATGAGGAGCAACAGTCAGTGGGAAAAGGAATGGATTGGAGGAAAGTACATTGCTGGCTTCCAAGATCACTGATTAGAAGTTGCAATGAGCACCATATGGAAAAGCAAGAGGAACTGGACGCAGCCACAAGATAAATAGTTGGGTACAAGTGGTTTTAGTTGGGTATGGTAAGGTGCCTGTCGGATTTCACCAGAGACTTTTACATTTACAAGATAAAAATGCACACACACTCTCCCTCTCTCTGTTTTGAAAGTCTTCAAAAATGTTGGTTATTGTTAAAAAAAATCTTTTTTTTCAAATTTGGTAATCCTTCCATTCTGCATTCATTTCACTTTCCACTGCCCCTTAAGCCCCTCTCATGTGCCCTCCTTGTAGTATAATGTATTTTAACATTAAATGCTAGTGTGTTTGTTGGAAAATCTGAAGTTCCCACCCCCTAATCTTACTGACCAAGCTATGCCCCTGGATTAGAGTGGAGTGGCATAGAGTAGAGTGGCATATTGAAGAATGGTGTAAAGTGGCATAGAGTAGATTGGCATATAATGGGGTGGAGAAGAGTAGAGTGGTGTGGTGTGGTGAGGTGTGGAGTAGGTTGGAGTGGCCTTGAGTGGCACAGAGTTGAGCAGAGTGGCGTAGAGTTGCGTATGGTAGAGTGGCATAGAGTGGAGTGACGTAGAGTAGAGTGGTGTAGAGTGGTTTAGAACAGAGTACTGCAAAGTGGAGTGGCGTCGAGCAACATAGAGGCATTATGTAGTGTAGAGTAGTGCGGACTAGAATAGCAAGAACAGCATAAAGTGGAGTGGGTTAGCTTGGAGTGGAGTGGAGTGGCATAGTGTAGAGTTGAGTAACATAGAGCGGCATAGAGAAGAGTGGAGTGGCAGACAATGGCACAGAGTAGAGTGACAAGGATTAGAGTGGTATAGCGTGGAGTGGTGTAGAGTGGTGCAGGGTGATGTATAGTAGACTGGAGTGGAGCAGAGTAGAGTAGAGTGTCATCGAGTGAAGTGGCTTGGAGTGGAGTAGAGTAGAGTGGCATAGAGTAGTATAGTTGTGGGTCAAAGTAACTAAAGTGTAAGTGGAGATGAGAGATAGGGTGAAAGAAGCCATATGCCTGTGTTAAAAGAAGGAAAGCACATTGCACGTCCAGGAATAATACTGAAATGCTTATAAAATTTTAAAAATAGTGTGTTGCAAAAAGACGAGGAAGAACACATGTACTTGGTCCATGCTCCAGGGAGGAGCTCAGGAGCTAAGCAATCAAAATATTGCAAATAAGAGTGTAAAAAAACAAGTAATTGTATGCTGTGGGTGGGTTGTAAGTCCACTGAATCGTGAACAATAAGCCTTGCATCACAGCGCATGTGCTGTGTAGGTGAGACCAGAAAAGGGTACAAAATACATAGACAAAAAAAGGTGTCAGAAGAAACAAACTTCACAGCTCCGATGACAGGCCTGAGAGGCAATCTAGAGCTTAGATGAACACATCACTGGAAAGATGGAAAGGTGGGAGGTAGCAATGAGATGAAGGCATGGGTGCAAGGTAAGAGTAGTTGATACACAGGAGAAAGGGGACTGGGAGGTGAAAATAAGGAGCAGACACACAAGGGCAATGTGAAAGGGGCAGGAATGAGCAAGAAAGGGCCAATTGAGTGAGAGGGTGGTAGTCTTGAGCTTAGCCAAGAAGTGATTGACAAAGTCTCAAGCCAATAGTTGAAAATGCCTTATCCGAAAAAGCTAATGGTTTAAAAGGATAAGATCCAGAGCCCATGCAATGTATATTCAATGTAATAGATCTGGTTGACACCTGTGGGTCATACCCACACCTAGAAAACACAAAATACTTTGATATATGCATGGTTGACACAACAGATTTATTGCTGAATCAACTATAAATTGCCTACTCCACATTGCTATGTAACTAAATTTAAACCAGTTAAATTAAACTTGTCCACAAGAGGCTTGGCTTACTGCATCCATTGACTCTCTCAAAGCTCATTAAGAGATTAGAAAGCCCCCCTTACAAAACAGTATATAAATTTAGCTCAGGACTATCCCATACTGAATTCCAGAAAACAGCTTCAACTAGTTTTGATGCAAAACCTACTGCCACAGAACTCATAATTACAACACGACTTGTCCTACAACTGCAAATCGTTGTCTTTGCCCTGTCTTCCCTTCACATGTTCATACTAATTTCACCACCCCGCCTTCAGCTTCCACATCTAAATTCAAGATGGCAGATATAGAAATAACCAACATTATATGACAGGTCACCCTATGGAAGTTCAATCAAATCTCCCCTTTTGAAAAGCTTCTGAAATCTGGCCTATTTTGCCTGGTTACACCTAACTTCGTACCTCAGAACATTAGACTAATGTAAAACAAATGTTCTGACATGTTTGCGCATAATTTTGCATTATGCAAATTTAAATGAATTGTTGGGAATTACACCAAGTTCACATTTTCCACAATATTTTGGTATAGAGGACTTGTTCAAACAGAAGATATCGCATTGGAGACAGGTTGGAATCAAACGTGAGTGGTGAGAGACATTTTCTTCAGGAATAAGTCCCCTTGGAAGTATCTCAAGTGAATTTTGAACACAAGGTTTTGTGTCGATGTCCTCACATGTTGGAGTGGGAAACTATGTGATTTTGGACACCCTTGGAATCAGCCGGTTTTCTCAGTCTGGTTACTAGTGCATAATGTACCTTGTTTTGCTATAGACCTTGCTCTGTGGCTTCCTGACTTAGCGCTCCGAAAATACCTCAAAAGATTATATTTAAAAAAAGGAAAAAAGAAAGTTAACACCCTGCAGTTGCCAGACCAAAGGATAACTGTTCTATTTATTAAAAAATTACCAAATAAAAATGTTAACTTTTTACCAATCCCTAATTACGGTCTTGCTGCACTTCCCCAGCTGTTGGAGGCAATCTGGAGTGCATTTATACCATAGCTGCACAAATCACATATCACTCCATGCTCAATGGAAGAATGAACAGTGCTTAAATTGTGCTGTTGGTTGCAGGTACTGGCCACCAGAACTGATTTTGGGGCATCAGGACTTATTTTTCATCATCAGGGTTTACCCACAGCATGAAAGAGAAAAAGCAGAAAGGAAAAACAAATGAATCATAGAAAAACTACAACAAAGAACGAAACAGGGTTGAAAATCAACTAGCAAGAATGAAATAAGGAGCCCAGAAGTGAAGGGCAACAGAAGAAAGAGACATTAGGTGGAATCAAGACTAGGTACTCTTGTTATTCAGCAGATTCAGCAGCACCAGCAGTGGGCGTCGATCGAAAAACGTATAAGCCCCTGTACTTTTTAGGTCTCGGACTAGCGTCCCACGCAGTGGGCGGAGTCTGAGACTTTATGTTTTGGCAGTATGGGGGCTTGATCCGGTCCCTCTTCTCCATTGGCTGGCTTCCTAAATGGAGGCCAGCCATTGGAGGAGAGGGGCATCACTCAGTTCAAGCCCCGTCTTTTTGCGATTTGGGGGCGTGTTTTTTGCAGTTCTTAAGCCGTGACGTCATCCGTCACTCAACTGCTAAATACACGCCCCCGAATCGCAAAAATGGCGGCGCTTTTGTTCTGCCATTTCACCCGACTTCCGGCAGTGCTACCCACGGGCTCAGCCTGCCCTATCTGCGCCAGTGGATCTCCATGGCACTGCCAGGGCTCAGCTGTCGGAGGATGTGCTTGCTTCCCCCTTCGTGAACTGTGCTAGTGAAAGTGCCTGCCGCTGTTCGTGAGCGGCTGCGACGCGTAGCACGGTGAGGTACGTCCCGTACCCTTTGACGTACCCTGCAGCTTTGCCCCGCACAGAGTGTCTGCCCCCTCTTTCAGGAACAGTGCGTGCATCCCGAGTGAGAGATGCCCAACAACGCACCGTCCCCGCCGAGTACCGTGACCCACGAGCTCCCCGAGCCCTAGCTCGCACCACAAGGAGGAGGACACCGCGACGTAAGGCATTGCCCCCCTCCCCCCCTGGTTGTCCGCACTGAACCCAAGACCAAAGGTATTGTGACAACTACTATTGCGCTGAGTGCCCGCCCCGGACTGCGGTGTCCGTCCTGGACTGTGGTGTCCGTGGAGCGCACACTCCTGGTGATCGCTTTGCCCCGTGAGTACTGTTCGCACCATCACCAACGCGTGCGAGCCGCCCGGCAGCCTGTACGCCTCATCTGCAGTGTTGCCTCGTACGCTTGGTACGCAAGACGCGTGAGGTTTGGCAAGGCCCGGCGCTCGCAGCCGTACGAGACGTACGAGAGCGCTACGAAGCGCACAGGCTGAAGGCGAACAGCGCGAGCAAGCGTAGAACAGTGCCTACAAAATGACATGGTGACTGCATCATTGCATTTTGTTTAAAGAGCCATGCTGCACAGGAGCTGCATGGTTTTAGGTCATGTCTACAAAGCATTGGCAAAGCCAAGAGGTCTTATAGGCTAGACCTATTGGCTTTGCCAAATCATGTTTCCTTATAAGACATTTTTGTCATTGAGATGTGATATCCTAAAACTGTGCCTGTGTGCATGTAATTAAAAGGTCAGAGGTACAAAGACAGATAGGCCTCCTCACCTGCATCCTTTCATGGGCAACAAGTGGTCGCCATTGAGCTGGGAAACGTTAAATGCAGGAAGAATCTGGCAGCTAGCGCCACATATGAAGAAGTACCCACTGCACCCTGTTCTACTCTACAATAAATAATGTACAGCTGCAAGCATTCGTGTTTTCATTGAACGCCTGGGCCTCGGGATAAATTTACGTCAGTGGTCTCGGATTTCGCACCTGGAATATATCCTGCGGTCTGTGGCTTCCAGAGCTTGTAAATACTGTTCGTTTCTGTTTGGACTGTCCCGGGGTGGCTTTTTCTCGGCCGTCATCAGTAGATCGTTTTACTTTTCTCTGTTTCTCCTCTGGTGTTGCTTAAGGCTGGCTCTCTCTTCTCGGGAGGGCGCGTTTGTTGGCTGAGGAAGACTGCACCTGAAACAGTCAGGTGGGGGCGGCTGACCCCAGATGTCGGCTGATCTGGAGTGTCCCTCATGGTAGCGCGAGCATGCACCCCTTTATAAAGCTGCAAGTTGGCGTCAGCCTTAAACATCCCCGAACAGCACCGTGTTCTCCCTTCACAACAGGACATGGTAATGCAGGATTGGTACATCTCAAAACAGCACATGATGATGATGCAGGGACAGACTCCTCTCCGAACATGACGTGACATGGCAGTACAAATGACACCACATGATAATGCAGATCTTACCCCTGAACAGGACATGGTAACACATGTATTTACTCCGATCTGAGCAGAGCTTGGTAATGTGGGAATTGGTGCATTTCAGAACAGCGCATAATGTCGAAACGAATTCCTTTCCCAACAAGACTCAGAAGTACAATTGTAGGAGCCTCTCAGAGCAGCACAGGAATTGCAGGCTTTTGTTCTGATCTGTACAGGACATGGCAATGCTGTAATTTCCGCATCTCAATATAGCACATGAAAATGGCG
The DNA here is from genome assembly GCF_964261635.1 of Lissotriton helveticus. Classification (NCBI taxonomy): domain Eukaryota; kingdom Metazoa; phylum Chordata; class Amphibia; order Caudata; family Salamandridae; genus Lissotriton; species Lissotriton helveticus. Next base: position 703,147,480 of record NC_136068.1, on the reverse strand, counting down.
CACCTCAGGACAGATTACGCTAATGTAGATGATGACCAATATCAGAACGGCACATGGTAATGCAGATATTGATGCGTTTCAGAATGGAACATTGCAAAGCAGGTGCTGGCACGTCTTAGAGGAGGGTGTGATAATGGGGGTGTGGACTCATCCCAGCGGAGAGGGTGGTAATACTGTCATTGAATATATCAGATTGTGATAATGACCTATCTCAGAACAACCATTGATAATGCAAGTGTAAGGTCATCTCAGTAAATGGCATGGTGATGCATGATGCCTAGGTGAGCAGGAATTGACTTCTCTCAGCAGATGAGACAGTAATGCAGACGTTGACTAATTTCAGACCAGGGTATGCTAACATATGTATAAAAACAGAACTGAGATCTCAAAAACAACTAAGTCTTTGGTAGAATTTATGTATTTGCTTGATTTACTTCTTCATCTCAAAATTAATTGTATTGAAAATATTTTTTAAACTGAGTGCGCTTGCAATTTTTTGGTTTTGGAAAAAGCCAACATGTCTTTAACGACCAGAACAATTAGTATGTCCTTCTTCAGGGCTTACCATCACGAGATAGAACTATTTTCAGTTACAAATTCCGGGCATTAAAACTCGATCTCTCAGTTCTGGGAACAGTGTCCTGTTGCATGGTAATGCTGGTATTGGCTGAGCTGGAGCTGCACACAATTATGCAGCTGTTGACCCACATCTGAACAAAACGTGGGGATTTAGGTATTTACTCCTCCACAAATAGGACTCGTGTGCTGTTATTGGCCCATTTCTGAGTATGCCGTTATATTGAAGGACTTAACTCCTCTCACACAGCACATGGTATTGCAGGTGTTTTAGCTCATCTCTGAGCAGCACATGGTCAAGCAAGGTAGTGACCCATCCCTGACAGGGTCTTGAACCTCCCAGGGTGCCCACTAACCTGCCCAGACCAAAAAGAGAAGAGCCTGAGCATAAGCAGGTACCCTTATTTACCATTAGGAAAAGGTATCCCACCAAGAAAGGAGCCTCTGGCTAGCTTTAGAACCACAGAGCACCACACATCACCCCAGTTAACCCAAACAATCTGGACACCAGGATGCTCAAGCTACCCATAAGGCCCTGGAAGCAGCAGGAAGTCGCTACCCAGCACCATAAGCGGCACAGAGAGCAGTAAGCCTCATGCCCTGGACACGCTCAGCAAAGACTACAAGGTCTCACCACTATGCACACCAGAATAGTAGCACGTAACCCAAACATAGCCGACTACAGGCGTGGGCAAAGGCAAGACAAAGAGCTCAAGAAGGTGTCCCACCCGCCGTCACCCCCAAGAGGACCTCCACAAGGAGGGAAAGCTGCTGACAAACAGGGTTGCTGTAGGGAGCTGGACTAAAATGAATTATCATCCTGATGGCACCTAGCTGCCTGCTCACAAGTGCAAGCCAGGAAATCGTCCACAATTTACAGACGATGCCTCCTGTCCCACCACTGGAGAAGTGACCAGGGGGGGAAGTCCACTCTCTCCACTCGTGCTGAACACTTTGCTCCAGTGCAGAGGTGAGTTACAGCCCTCCTGGGCTCAAACAAGAGACACTTGTGATTTGTCTCAGCGAAACAGTGGCTGAAAACAGAAGGAGGAGCGGATATGGACGGACCCCTTTAATGGCTCCTCCCCAGCGAGTGGTGGAAGGGGTAAACGTCTGTGAGGTCATATTGATGGTCTGGAAAATGAATTACCTCCCCTTGTAAGAAAGGGGACGAGGAAGGTAATGCATTATCTCAGACCAGACATGACCGTGCGGGTATTGGCTCTTCTCAGAGTGGGCTATGGTAATGCAGGGTATTGACTCCTCTACAACAGCACATTTATGCCGCTGTTGATCTATCGCTGAACTTCATCCCCAGAGCACAGTAACGCAAGTATGGGTCTATTTCTGAGTGAGCCATTTTAAGGCAGGAGTTGACTTCTTTCGCACAGGAGATGGTAGTGCAGGTCCTGACTCCTCTCTGAACATCACATGGGCACTGCAGATGAGGACCCTTGCAGGAAGAGACCATTTGCCTGCAGGCTCTTCTCATTCGATGGCAGGTGCTGGCATACAATCAATAAACAAAAGTCACACTGAAGGGGTCCCCTGGACTGATAACTAGCCAGGGGAATGAGACTACAAACCAACAGACCAAACCCAACTGCCTGAAAACTATTTCTATAACGTGGCGAACAATCTCAACTATAAACAAGGGGTAAATATGTCACCTCATCCAAGAGGAGCTAAGTCTAGTGTGAAGTTAAGGACGCTTGTATATGCCATAGTGGGTATCAACTTTCATATTGTCAAAGTGTATATCCTCAGTTTATTGTACATAGCTATAATACAGTTATATTAGTATACATACATTAGTCACAAATAGTCAGAAAAATGTATACACGTAAGAAAAATTGTATATAAAATAGCACATACCCCTACAAACCGAAAACATATTTCATAGATGTTGCACGGACTAGGCCCCGCATTATCATGAATTAATTCAGCACAACACTCATTCATTCACTCACTCAGTCAAACACATGAACAAAACAAAGACCAGACTGGTCGACTCAACAAATACCAAATATTCACTAAAACCATGAATGCCCAAACATACAACCCAAAAAGTATTTGTCAGCAGTTACTATTGTTGTATCTCTGATTTTTTTTTTATACAAAAAACATGGTTTTTTTCATCCAGTCTTGTTCAGATAATACACAGACGCACATTTCGGTGAAAGACCCAAATAAACGGTCACTCCTTCTTCAGGGCGCTTCGAGGATGGAGTTAAGGGGCATCAAGAGCACGGGTATAAGACCATGGCTCCACAAATTGCCTACATCGGCAGGATGCATAGCCTTATTCACGCATCTAGCTGGCTAGAGGTGTAGCAACCTCGAGTAGAGGAAATATGGCTCTGGACGAATGGCACAGTGGCAGAGAAGGAGCCCTGGGATATCCGGGCATAGTTTATTTGAGAGGAATATATATTTATGTGGAGAAATCCAAATACAGCGTGGATTATATAAATACCGCCATGGATGGAAGATGCACTCCGAAGGTGTTAAAGAAGATCCTCACTGTGCGCGATCCATATCACTGCGATGCCAATGCTACGGCGGGCAGGATTTCCAGGTAAGGCAATATTGTTAGATACAATCAATAAACATACAAACACATGCAGGCACAGATGGATGGCTGCTAGCTGGATGCATACCTACTGCTATGATCTTGAGACATCATTTGCAATGTATGTTTTTTAGCTTCTCCAAGGAAGGAATATGGAGAAGAGAAATTGGAGTGCCCACGCAGATTTATCTACTAGGAGAAATCAGTTCTACTGGTGGGCGGTGAAATGTCTCGGTCTCACCCCCCTTCAAATTCTTCATCTCTTTGAATGTTCGCTTGTGGTGGGTACCTGTTACTGTTCCCTCTGTATGCCTACTTGCTGCATAATTACACTAGTCTGCATACTTCAACACTTCCACGTTTAGGTTTCCAAACAAAACATGAAGTTGGTCTTAATAGATGAGACAATTTCATTGTTCTGTTTTCCTGCTTTAAGTGAATTAATTGTGCTTCCCATTTGCATTTTACAACAGCACAGTTTGTAAATGCAGTCTTGATACACACTATGTTCTTTGGCAGCCTCCAAACCTCTTCATCAGTCTTTGTTTTGATTTCTTAACACATATGAAGTTGCCCATGAGATAAACCATTGTAATGAGGCACGAAGGAGGTCAGACCCACTTTTTGAAATTGATGACTTGATTCAGTCAAGCAGTGTGATGATAAAGACAGAGACTCCTACAGCAAATGCCTAGCGCCAGACTCGTTTACGTGAAGATAGTTTTTAGGTCTTGGACTAGCGTCCCACGCAGTGGGCGGAGTCCAAGACTTTATGTTTTGGCAGTATGGGGGCTTGAACCCGCCCCTCTTCTCCATTGGCTGGCTTCCTAAATGGAGGCCAGCCATTGGAGGAGAGGGGCGTCACTCAGTTCAAGCCCCGTCTTTTTGCGATTCGGGGGCGTGTTTTTGCAGTTTTTAAGCCGTGATGTCATCTGTCACTCAACTGCTAAATACACGCCCCCGAATCGCAAAAATGGCGGCGCTTTTGTTCTGCCATTTCCCCCCGACTGCCGCCGGTGCTATCCGCGGGCTCAGCCGGCCCTATCTGCGCCAGTGGATCTCCATGGCACTGGCAGGGCTCAGCTGTCGGAGGATGTGCTTGCTTCCCCCTTCGTGAACTGTGCTAGTGAAAGTGCCTGCCGCTGTTCGTAAGCGGCTGCGACGCGTAGCATGGTGAGGTACGTCCCGTACCCTTTGACGTACCCTGCAGCTTCGCCCCGCACAGAGTGTCTGCCCCCTCTTTCAGGAACAGTGCGTGCATCCCGAGTGAGAGGGATTCCCAACAACGCACCGTCCCCGCCGAGTACCGTGACCCACGAGCTCCCCGAGCCCTAGCTCGCACCACAAGGAGGAGGACACCGCGACGTACGGCATTGCCCCCCCCCCCCCTGGTTGTCCGCACTGAACCCAAGACCAAAGGTATTGTGACAACTACGATTGCGCTGAGTGCCCTCCCCGGACTGTGGTGTCCGAGGAGCTCACACTCCTGGTGATCGCTTTGCCCCGTGAGTACTGTTCGCACCATCACCAACGCGTGCGAGCCGCCCGGCAGCCTGTACGCCTCATCTGCCTTGTTGCCTCGAACGTGCAGTACACTTGGTACGCGAGACGCGTGAGGTTTGGCAAGGCCCGGCGCTTGCAGCCGTACGAGACGTACGAGATTGCTACGAAGCGCACAGGCTGAAGGCGAACAGCGCAAGCAAGCGTAGAACCGGGTCTGAAGCACAATGAAGTGGCTTTAGGGGCATAAAACGCTACTTCTCCGCCGTTTTGTGACTTTTTCAAAGTTAAGAGCAAGGCACTGTGTCACTTAAACAAACCTTGTGCCCTTCTCTCCCCTGGGCTTTAATTTCAAGGAGCTCTCTCCTTGTACCCTCCTCCGCTCATGGCCACGCAGGCTCTTGCCCTCTGCCTCCTTTTCTTTGTATCTTTCTCTTTTCGCTGTAACCCCGCATGGTCACCCTGCTGTACAATCCATCCTCACAAATCTGATCTGAATTATACCGAAGGATCTGGTGGGTTACCTGATCACTCACAGGACACTCAAACCTCGCATGGTTGTACTTGAGGGAAATGCAGAAATCTTTCTTTATTCCAAAATCTGTATTGGTGCACATCCTCTCCATGAGTCCCCCACAATACCATATCTATGTGGATTTCTCGAGTTTGACTCCTTACTAGGGGCGTTCTTTGTACCCCATGTACTCCACAGTGGCAGATTTTAAGGATGACAACGGATTATGTCACTGTATCACATTAGACAACCTGTATGATCATGTATCTAATGTCCGTTTACTGAACTCGTGGCCCCGATCTTCTGGGGCAACCGCACCTCTTACCGTGTTTACCTCCAGCAGCTAATAACTACGTTTAAACTGGTATACTATACATTGGTAATGCAGTGCTTTTTTCCATTAAAAGACATACTAGTCCATATCACTTAAAATCTACACAATATTTGCGTAAACGCAAATGAAATGAAAAACAGGTGGAACTCATTTCTCTTCAGGGATAATAATTGAAACTATTTATTTCTAACCACTAAAACCAGGTTCACTTTGCTTGAATATGCAAAGGTTTATAGTAAATATGCAGCATAGTTTCATTTAAACTCGTGTCTGCATAAGATACCGGAAGCATGGGCGGGGGTGACTTGGTGAGATGGAGCAGTTATGACGGGTGCTGGGTCGATGTTAGGTGAGATCGGGTTGACCAAAGTAGTCCTCAGATATAGGGACTTGGTTGATCTGGTGGTTTCTTTCAGCGGGTGGGGCTTTGTAATAGTTGATGTCGGGAGGGGGGTAAGGTTGAGGGTCTGTTTTGAGATGGAAAGCTTGTGTGTGGCCAGACCTCTTAATGTTCTTAGATTTCTATGTGAGTAGCATAGCCAAATCTGTTTTTTTCTTTGCCTTTTTGAGACTTGTTCTGATTTTTTTGTCGTGAACAGGAGCACAGATCGCAGAATGGACTGAATGAACGAACTTCTTATACATAAGAATGGGACAACTGCGAGCTCGGTGTGACCCAGTGCAGTAACTGTCACGTCAAATGACTTAACGACGTCAGGTTCAACGAGCCTGTTAAATGCTGCTAGCTTTTTAGCCACAACTATTTGTGGCCTTTGTTTTCTGTATATCATTGTCCGAACGGACCTGTTAGTATCAGTTTGCAAAGTGCTGTTAAAAAAAAACACGAATGGTTGAGGGTGTCACGCGTGACAGACGATGTGGGTAAAGCCATTTGTAATTTTGGGCAGGTGTTTGCATGTCCTGCGTAGGGTCATCTAACACCCTGGACTCCGATGGGCATTGTTATGATGAATAGGTACAAATGGGTTCGGCCTTCTTCAAATCCCGTTACTGTCTCTCTAACCGTCCCCTGTAGATTCTACCACACTCGTCATACATTCTTTAATACATCATCTCACATTTTGGGAGGGATTTTACATACCACAACAGGGGCTGACATCTGATGCAATTCAACACCAAGTGGCCAAGGTATCACAAGCCAATTGTGCCATATTCCACACTATACATGTAGACACTAGGCTTGGCACATGGCAAGGCACATTGGTGTTTCAACCCCCCACAACCCACCCCTCCATTTTCTCAGTGATCCCTTGATGAACATAGGGGCATCAATCAATAATAATTTTATTTGATTCAGACCCCCAACTCAGGTCAACAAATACCATTACATAAAAAAGATGTTAGATTATATTTTTAAAGGCGATTTTAGAAAACTTTTTATAACAAAAAAAAGGTTAAAATAGTTTGTGGCTCTGTGTGTGTGTGTGGCTCTGTGTGTGTGGCTCTGTGTGTATGGCTGTGTGTGTGGCTCTGTGTGTATGGCTGTGTGTGTGGCTCTGTGTGTGTGGCTCTGTATGTGTGGCTCTGTGTGTGTGTCTGTGGCTCTGTGTGTGTGTGTGCCTCTGTGTGTGCATGGCTCTGTGTGTGTGTGTGGCTCTGTGTGTGTGTGGCTCTGTGTGTGTGTGTGTGGCTCTGTGTGTGTGTGTGGCTCTGTGTGTGTGTGTGTGTGGCTCTGTCTCTGTGTGGCTCTGTCTCTGTGTGTCTGGCTCTGTGGGTGCATGTGGCTCTGTCTCTGTGTGTCTGGCTGTGTGTGTGTGGGTGCGTGTGCCTCTGTGTGGGTGCAAATGCAATAGGTCTCACATTTGCGAGAGGTTAAGCGTTTGGCATTGTAAATGACAATGCCATTTATATATGTTTTAAAAACAAAAATGTCACGAGCAATGCCAATAGCTCTAACTTTAACAAGGACGAGGCCATTGCATTGTAAATGCTTGTTTTTTTTTTTTTTACAAATTATGGGCCCAGTTAACAAAGACAAATTTAGGCATGAAAACTAAGTTTTGGCCGGAAGCTTAATGGGTTAATTCACAAAGGTAAGCTCAGACTTCAGGTTTACCTTTGTGAATTGGGCCCTAAGTGCTGACGTGCGACATAACCTCGTGACTGGACGAGGAAGCGAATTCAGCGGTAGGGAATAATGCAGCTTGTTTGCTAAAGTTTATGCATGCGATGTTTACCACATGTGCTGTTAATAACTTATCTTGCTAGAGGGACACGCGAGCCGAAAGCGAGCCCCAAATGAAATTACTGATTGCAGCCGAAAACCTTTTAAAGCAGATCAAATTGGACAGAGTGACGGAAGCCTGCCAATAATTTGGCTGGATGTCTGTCTGTGTGTTTTTTTTTCCTTTTCAAGTCTCCCTCTGTCGCCGGGCGTCAGGCCTCCTGGTTCCCGCTGGCAGCATATTGGACCGGTTAACTTGTAAAGCGGCAGGGTAAGGGAATCCGGCCTGGAACATTCTCCAAGATAACCAAAGGGATTTGTTCCTTTCAGTGATATTTGCATTGATGAAAGCTTCAAATTGGAGCGGTCGTGCTGAGCAGGATGCTCATCTCGACCAGTCATGGTACGGCAACAAGTGGTGGCGCCCTCTGCAGGTATGCATGTCACGTGCAGACATTGTCACCAAGCTGTCAATCAAAGGATTTCGATTGCCTCCATGGAATTGTGTTTTCCCTGGGCTTGGCAGTTGTCCAAGGGTCGGATGGACAGACAACCCCCAACACGAGTAAACTTCTAACTCTTCGTTCCGTGCTTAGAAGTAATTTGACAACTCATTGGTTGGGAAAAGAGGATATTTTGAGGGGGCCAAGGAGGAAAACAAGATTAGTTAATAATTTGGTTCATAGATACAGCGGCTGCCGTTTTGTGGACGCTGTAATTGACAGGTGTTTCTGTCGCCTAATTTAAAGACATCCAATTGACCAACTTCCTTGGATTCATGAACGTCTCCTTTGAACTCATGGTCTGTAGTTTCTGCATTGGTCTTTGGTGAGCATGGAACTCACTGAGCCATCTTGCCAACTAATGGGGAAAAAACGCAGATGCGCAGAATGTGCTGCTGAACGTAATTACACTAGAAAGGAACTTTTATTTAGCGCACTCTGCAAATTGACCTGAACCTTTGCACATAAACAATCTGTGTTACTGAGTGAGTAAATAACTAAGTCACTGAATAAGTACATAGTAGGGCTGGACTGGTGACCAAAAAGCAGCCCTGGAAAAAATACTGAAACCAGACCAGCTCCCTTCGTCTCCTCAAGCAAACGCTCTATTTCCATCCATACATTATCTCCTCCCTCTCTGATCTCCTTCTCTCTACCTTCTCCCTCCCTCCATCCCTCCCCTTTCTTTCTCTCTCTCTCTATTAGCCTCCCGTGCCTGTTGCAAATAATCTCAAGGAGATGACAAATGTTACAGAGGCACCAGGACCAACCTCCTAGGGCTCCAGCCCACCAGGGAAATGGCTTATTGAATCGAAGGCCTGTCTGCCTATGTTACATAGCACCAGTGCTTTAAATGGAAAAAAATAAGTGCAGGTACTCTTTAAATTGTGCTAGGGGCGTGGTGGTGGGCGGGGGTTAGAGGACGGGTGAGACATGTTGATACAAAAACATTTCTGCTGAGTATTAATTGTGTCCTTGATAGTTGTCTCAAACTTTTCATTTGTGCAGAGAAGGGCAGGACATGTGATGAATGCATGAAAAATAAACAACATTTGCTAATTTGTTACACAAAATGAATGTCAATCACCTCATGTTAATATTTCCTTGTTTCGCAATATTTGCAGCTTCTTATGTCAGACTGTTTCTACTTACTTGCATTTGGTGCAATCCTTTTATATTCAAGAGTGCACACACATACACACAAAACAAGCATTCATTTCTTTTCAAATATCTCCTGAGTGTCCCGATTCTCTTCCGCTCTGACTTAATTTCACTCTCGCACACAAACATACAAACAAACAAGCAGACAAACACTCTCTATCAGTCTTCTCATCTATAACCTCTCAATCCCTCCCCCTCACTTCTCTCCCATTTGTATCTAACTCCGTCCCACTCTCTTTACCCCAATTGTATCCTATCATTCTCTACCATCACTCTCTATTTCTCCGTGCCTCTCTCACTCTTTCCATAGCTGTCTCAATCGCTTTCCCATCTCTATATGCGCTAACCCTTCTGTCTATCTTTTTCCCCTTTAAACTCTCCTATGCTTCTCCTATATCTGCCCCTTCACTCTCCACCTTCTCTCACCCCATTATCCATTCTCTCCCCTCAGCAGAAGGCCCCACGGTCGGTAAGCTTTCGGTGGCAGACAGTGAGCACTGCTAGGTCGTGAACATGTGCAGAGTCCAGCAGGGTGAGGTCAGGGGGAGAACAATACTGGCCTCTGATCGGCAGGTCAGTAGACCTCCTCCCACCTCACCTGGGTACGAGGGAGTCCGCCTAGGTAATCCCCACCACCTCATCCCCGCCCATCATGTACTCAATGTCACAGTCGGCGGGCAGGTTGGGGGTTGATTTGCAGGGGCAAGTAGGTCAGGGGAAAGACAGTCAGACCCCAGTGAGAGGCCAAGGGGTGAAAATGGCCCTCGTTACCCGGGTTCTTAAGTGGCCACTCCTGAGCAGGCTCCCCCTTTCAGTCTGCACACATCACTGTGCCCCAGGTAGAAAATGTTGCATACACTCCCTAACAAGACGTCCCAGCATGGAGGCTCAGCAGGGGGCTGTTGAGGACAATCAGAGGTTTCATCTAGGTGAGGAGGGAGCAGAGGCCCACTGCCGCAGGCCGTTCAGGCCCAATTGTGCCACTGCTCAACGACACAGACAAACAGCAAAACAGCAAACATGCTGCTAGAAAAACAGGAACATAGCTGGCCCTCGGCACCTGCCTAGTGCCCACCTTATCAATTCAACCCTGAGTACCGGTACTCTCCTTGGCAGTGGAGAAGTGCTGGTACTCAGCTAGGTAAAAAATAAGAAGTGCCGGTACTCAGTACCGGCGAGTACCGGCCCATTTAAAGCACTGCATAGCACTGTAAATAAAGCATCTCTCTCTAACCTCTGCTCGTCCACGAAGCAGATTTTGGAGACAGGATAATGGGGTTGTGCATGGGTTCCTTTGGATATGAAACTATTTTTTCTGAGAGAGACAATGTCATAGAGGGCACACATTGGTTGCCCACCACGATTCTCCAGGGAACTCAGAGGTAGTGTCAGGTGACCCACTTATTCAACACCTCACCTGCATTTCTAGCATCTTCTCACGTCCAAGCACGGTAGGGGAATGACAGGTGGCACTGTGACTTCATAAGATGGCATCACCTCTGCACAGGCCAGGCTCCAGGAATTTTTGTTTGGGTGGGCCAAGGGTGCATTTGGGTGGGCCACTGCAGGCCCAATGTGTCACTTATATGTCTAGCCAGGCCTGCTTTATGACCATCATTTATCTCTCCTTAGTCTTATAAGGGCCCAATAAAACAGATTTTCTTTCCAAATCTCTTTCTAAATGTTATCACTCTCAAAACGTGTTTTTCCATGTAATGTTCCTTTGATGGGAAGAGGAGGTTTCTGAGGTGGGAGTATCAGGAAGTGACATTTCTCGGGCTCTCCCTCATGACCTCCTCCTCGGATTCCCTCACTGCCAGCCTCCACCAGCATCCTCATCTCTCCATAGCCTCCCCACCCCATTGACCCCCTCGTAGGATTCCCTCACTGCCACCCTCCATGAGCGCCCCTCGTCTCTCTGTAGCCCCCCCAATTGACCTCCTTCTCAGACTCCCTCACTACCACCCTCCACTAGCGCCCCTCATCTCCCTAGCCCCCCCTATTGACCTCCTTCTCGGACTCCCTCACTACCACTCTCCACCAGTGCCCCTCATCCCTCCGTAGGGCCTCCCCCAATGAACTCCTTCATGGATTACCTCACTGCCACCCTCCAGCAGTGCCCCCCATCTCTCCGTGGCCCCTCCCTCAATGACCTTCTTCATGGATTCCCTCACTGCCACCCTCGTACAATGCACCTCATCTCTCCTTAGCCTCTCCCTCTTATGACCGCCTTCTCGGATTCCCTCACTAAAACCCTACACCAGCGCCCCTCATTTCTCTGTAGACACTCTCTTATATGCATTTAATTTGTTGTATCACGCTACTCATATCAGTATAGGGTCTCACAGTACTTTAAATCACGCACACATTATGCAGAGACAATCCATCATGCAAGTATGTAAATAAGTCTACAGGGAATGTCATATAAGTAATGAGGTTTACAAGGTGTAGGACTCACATGTCATCCATACTGGTCTGGAGGAGCACAAACTCAAGATTTAAAGCATACCCCAGTGGTTAGGGGTTGGCTTTACTGATAAAAGGGTATATCTGCCCAAACAAACTCTTTTTAGCAACATTGGAACGATGAAAGACTGGGGAAGGTCTAACTATGTCACAACACAAAAAAGCTAAGTTTTAACTGTACCATTCAAGTGTGCATGCAGCTCTTTGATGACAGTTCATAGGTCACTGTCCTATGATAGGATTGTAACTTCTGAACTGCAAGTAACACAAGAATATCTGTGACAAAGTCAATAACCCATTGAGCTATCCACATAAAATACAGTTTATCTTCAATTCAAAACTACCAACAGACAAAGGATTACTCTCCAGCAGGATCATTAATCACCAGAGTTATCTGGACATTTTTTATTGTAAATGAAGCATATACAAAGTATGTGTCTTGCTGGACCTTCCTGATATATAAAAAAAAAAAAAAATCCCACACATTCTCTTACCTGCTCGGTTCCTCATCACAGTCCCGTCTGATAAGCAGCTGCAGGAGCCGGGAAAGGTGAATCAGGATAAACAAACTTGTTTTTATCCAGCATGGAATAGAAAAGGAAATATCTACACAGCAGAAGGCTCAAGGTTACGTGGTGTATAAGAAAGGATTTGTCCCCTTCCCATGCCCCTATTGTACCTGCACGAGTGGGTGGGGACACTGCCACCTTTCTAAAAGGAGATGCCTGATTGGGGGTGCCTGTGAGAGAAAGCCCAGGTCCAATCACGCAACTGCTAGAACAGGAAGAAGAACAACGTTCGGAGTAACATTTTCAATTAAAGTGCCCATTTTCTACTGGCTTTCGTGCCTTCACTGCCAAGGCTCATGTTTGGGTGGGCCTGGCCCATCTGGCCACCCGCTAGTACCAGGCCTGCCTCTGCATCCTGCAGGCCAATGCAGACAAAAAACAGACCAGATTTTTTACCATGTTCAGAATTGTCTCTAGCACAGTTGCTGTAAGGTAAGGAGCTTAATCTTCATACTCTGCAGAGTGCAATTGAGAAGCGCAAGAGATGATATAACCGGGTATCATCCTTTTGATATATGGGAAGGGAAAATGAGTCTGGATGGGGTAGGGCCTTTTATGTATGGCTCCTCAATGACTGCTCTTCCCTTGTAATGCTGATCGGCATAGGAAGTTTGCTCGTTGTGGCACATACCTTAAAGTTGTGGATAAGGAGGTGTCACTAAAGGTACATTTTCCACCTCAAAATTCTAGGACTCATTGTCAAAAACTAGAGTGTCCCTCCAATTACCTATATTGTCAATTGGAAATCCATGAAGGATGTAACTTTGTTATTGATTACCCATGTGTAATTCTACATATTCCACATCCTTACGAAGGAAACTCGAAGATTTAAGTTGTTGAAGAGACACTGTCAGAAAGTTCCAAATGGATGGAGTGGTGACGACACAGAGAATCAGCCATGTCCTTACAGTTCTAATCTCAAAAAAAGGAAAACGAAGACCTTACACATAAGTACCTCCTTGAAAAATATTATTCTAGAAATTATTTGGACTAAATTGTTGTTTCATTTGAGGATTTAACTGTTTTTAATGCTGTTTTCTGGGAAAGCTTACCTGTCTCATTTTTACGGCCTACAACAGTACTCGGAATGTTCACCATTGTCACATTAAACAAAAGTAATCAATAGCTCCTCTCCCCTCCAATATTTCCCCCCATCAATAGCCTCTGTTGTTGTGCCAGCCGCCCCCCCCCCCCAACTTTTTCTCACTTCTTGGGGCAGCCTCTATTCTGATAGGCTACCTGTTCCTTCCGTTGGCATCAATCCAGAAACGACCCCCCAATCTTTGACTCCTTGGGGAACTGCCATGCCCATGCTATGTTTCGTTTGACCACTCCATGGCCATCACAACCAGATTCATTGGTACCTGGGCCAGGTCCCCAACCCGGAGGAATCACTTAAATCCACTGGAACTATCAATGACAGGACTTGGGACATTACCTCAGTGACTTTCCTCCAATAACCTTCTGCCATCGGACAGTCCCAGAGGATATGGAAAATGTGCCCTCCCAATTGTACCCCAGAGGCATAGGGGTGTGTCTGCTCTATCTATCTTGTATAACAGTGACCATGAGTAGTATGATCTGTGTACAATTCTAAGTTGGACTAACCTAAAGCGGGCACAGATGGCTATTTACCGTGGGCTTTGGAGGGCTCCCACACAGTCCTCGCCATCTATATCACCTTGCTTTACTACCCAGGTGCCTCTCAGTGTGCCCAACTGATCAGGGGAGTCATTGATCAGATTTGTGTACGTTGCAGAGACCTCCTTGACAGGTATAGGTTCAGTGAGTAATGAGTCTTCTAGAGGTGATATCTTCGGTAACCAGTTCTCCCTCCAGGATATGTGTCCTAAGGGCATTTCCCAATTGTAGGTACCTGTATTTCTTCGATTCCACCAGCTCATATAGCTTCTCCCCTCCAAACGTCGCCTAGGTACTCAATACCTATTAGTTCCCAATTTGAAAAGTCTGTCAAGCCCCCGCTTCATGCAGCAGATCGCTGTCTCATAGAGGGGTCAAGTTGGTGTGTTTCCTTTACCCTTTCTTTTATTTCTTTATTCAGCAAATGCTGCCTTAAAAGTTTGCATGAATATAATTGACATAAAAAATTTAAAACAGTAAAACCAATATGATAAAAAAATAAAAGCTGTCATAACGCCATTTTGAAAAATGCTTAATCAATAGACAATGCTTATCGTAGGATTTCATTATACGCTCTACAGCCATATGCCTTATACTTCTGGATTTTAGTGAAGAATTACTATATTGTTAAGGAAGGCCATTGGGTTTAAAGGTTTAACTAGAGCATTTACCTAGGTCACATTGCCAACAGCAGTGGTGGGCAGTGTAAAACAGTATTCAACCCTACACTTCCCTGTCTGACTCATCATACTCCCATTAAGAAGCAGTACACAGCAAATACAATCAAGGGTGATGTATTGGATCTGAGGATTCTGGAAACAACCCTAAAATCCCCAATCCCCATGGTCCGACAGAGCAGTATACTTCTTCCTGTGATGATGATAGCGCTGACAAAAGAACAATATATGATTGATACATTCCTTGTTCTGGGGGCAGACGTGGCAGGAGACAGTAAAGGGGCACAATGGTAGGGTCCCAAATCGAAATTTACTGTACAAGGGTTTGCCATATATTCTTCCATAAGGAAAGAATCTTTGAATTCCAGAAATGCTAGTGTCAGGGTACCCAAACTCCTGTCCCTGCTCAATTATGTAACTCCAGTACAGCCCCTTAAATGTTGCCTTAAACACACCAGAAGTGCCTCCAGGGTTAGTCCACAAATGTTCGCATCCCAACTTTGCCAAGTAAGTCTTAATGTGCTCAAACCAGGGAATCCTAAAAACTCCAGGCTGCCTGAGTAGTTCTTCCAAACCCGCCTGATCCAGAAGAAGGTCCACTGAGGCACATAGACATCTCCAATAGAGCAGAGGTCTAAGGGCTGCTTTATGAGTGCTAGACCTGTGACCAGATCCAACCGTAATGGCTGGAGTGGGGCACTAGTTGTAAGATTCACCAAAGATTGTAAAAATTGTCTCTCGCCCACCTCCAATGTGGTAGTCCTCTCGTGTCCCCATAGTTCTCCCCCATACAAGCACTCACCTGTTGCTTGTAGGTTGAAGATTTGGATGACCGGAGATGTGGTTCAGAAGCTGGAACCATTAAAACCCCTCAGAATGACCCTTACATAATGTTTAAGCTTCAACTTGCTCTTATAGATCTGGGCAGACCTGCCAACAGTATCCATCAAGATGAGGCCCTATACTGAAAGGTGCAGACACTTTCAAGGGAAACACTATTCAGAGATGGGTAAGAGCGGGTTGTGTGGCTTGGATTAAAAAACATTTACTTGGTTATTTGTAGGTTGATCTCAAGTCATCTCTGTTCACAGAAGACAGCAAAGAAGATAGCAAACTGGCACAGGGCATTTTGAATACCCATAGGGGATTGGATATCAATAGATCATTAATGTGTAGTAAAAACAGGGTTTGGGGCAAGAACACAGTCCTGTCTTACCTCCCTTGTGACTGGTATCAATGGTGTTAACTAACCATGTTTACCATTTCTAACCTGTGCATAGTTCTTCTGGTGCAGGCTGTTAATGCCATCAACTAGATAATTTGGGACACCCTGTTCAGTTACAACTTTCCATAAGGCCTCCCTTGGCAGAAGGTCAAAGGCAGTACAGAGGTCAACAAACTTTACATAGAGCCGACCACCTCCCAGAACGACATACTCCCAGAATATAAGATGTAATCAGAATACTTGATCGGTGGTACTGGTCTCAGATCTAAACCCTGCTTGGAGGGGAGTTATAAGAACCACACACAGAACCCACTCACACAAGCTATCCAACAATATATGACAAAAAAGATTCTGGGAGCTGTAAATAAGGCTAAGGCTGATTGGCTGATAATTTGATGGCAGGAACCATGAGCCTTTCTTATAGATTAGTGCAATCTCAGCCCCTGCCCTAGTGGGCAGAGTAGATAAGCCTTTCAATAGCCAATTAAAATGCATGGCAAAATACAGGCCCATATTGCGTTATCTGCCTTAAACAAATCCCCAGGAACTTTGTCTAGCCCTGGCGCTTTTCCTGATGTGATCCATTCTATGGCATTAGTAACCTCTCTTACGGTGATACGGGGAAATTAGCTACAATCACTACAGGCAGGGCCTCCCTAGGTGGATCATTCTCTGATGGGCAGTCTCTACTGCTGTGGCAGTGTGGTCCTCAAAACTACCAAGGTACTTCCTGGCCTCATCAGTGACCCCCAATTATACAATCTCAAAAAGTGGTTGTCCACGCTGCTGCCAAGATGTTAGAATTTGACGTGGCAGCTAAATCGGAGTCGTATCGGCCAAATATGACAGAACGAATCTTTCAATTTCACAGCATTTAACAGAACTTCCCATTTCGCCATCTCTAAGTTTCCTTTTCCAGCCCAAATCATTTGTGGCCTCTCTCATATCTTAACTACCATCTGGATATGTGTTGGCAGGGCCTGTTCTTTCTTTCTACAGTAAAGAATCTCCTCATGTCCTCTGCAACCCATGGCTTCCCTATCCACTCAATAAGTCGGGGTCCTGGCAGTGTGAGAGGACCCAGTCCTTAATTATTAAGAGTTATCTTGCCCAGTAATATTTTAGGATATCCGGCACTGCAAGTCTCTAGGTCACCATGTTTGAATGGATTTTGTTAAACTGTATGATAAATAGGTAGTGTGGGGGTGCACTGCAGTAACTGATTGTCCAACCCAGTGTTTAACTTTTTTAGAAAACAAAGTACAATAATACTTTCAAAAAAAGAAACTTCATTCTACATCATCCATTTCCACAGGAAGCAACATCACTGAATTGTCAATCATCCATTTGTACAGGAAGTGATGTCACTTCTGGCCTTATTTCTAATTCAATCAACTTCTCAGTGTATCCCAACTCCTGAGTGTCTGCAGCAAAGGGCAGACAAGGGTACTGTCTGTTTAGGCTTGTCAGGGTCGGATAAGGCCTTTGGCCAAAACCAATGTTCTACCGAAACGTTGAAGGTAAGATATAATCATGTGCCTCACCCAGCACCTCACACTACCACCTTCCACAACACACTCAGACCTAGAAAAGACTAGCACTCACTGCAGCATCTTCACAACATACATACCAAATCATGTATACATCTCACTAATCACCACGCATTTTTAAACTATAGAACACGAATGTTAACTCATGCACATCAAAGGTCACTCTAAAGTACTTCAAGCACCAGATATTTCAAACCATCCATCGTGTGGCCCACACACATAAAAAAGGAGGGGGCCTTGCTGTCATTCGTAAGTCTTTCTCATCCTGCACCCTAGGCAAGCAAACAACACTCAACGCCATGAAGCTGGTGGCATGCCATTTCTCATTCTCTGCAACTCAGACTACCATATTCCATTTCATCTATAGGCGTTCAGAGCTGAACAAGGAATTAATTGATGAACCTTTTGATATCCTCACCACCTTATACACCCAAACACATCCACACCACACTCTTGTGTACTGACAACTTCCAAAACAACACAAGATCAAAAAACAAGGTACACCTTCCCAACCTCAACAATACATTAAACGCGGTAAAGCAAGTCACCCAAAGACACACTCTACATTCCACATCAATGAGAACATCTTTTCCATTTCACCAACAATCTGATGCAAATCACCCCTATTCAGAGATTTTATTAACCACTTTGCCAACATTATCTCTCTCCTCAACGTCCTATCAACAATACAGGGTCAACACAAATGAGAAGACCAAACTTACCGATCCTTCAAAGACTTTTCTACTGACACCTAAAGCTTGAACTCCTCGCATACGTTAATACCTACATATCTAACACTACCACCATTCAAAACAAATTCAACACTTTAAAGAAAACGATGTTAGCATCCACGCTTCAACCAAAGTACTGAAATGCAAGCCAAAACCTTTAACACCCTGGTATTCTAAAGATTTTGCTGATAATAAATGCTCCATTTAGAGACTGAAAATAAAATGAAAGAAAAAAAGAACTCCTGATGACCTTATGATGCTGAAGTACCTCTGTCCAATATGCAGACAGCTCTTCATATCACACAAAACAAAGTACTGTACCAGCACCATCAGTGAAGCCACCAATAGAAGAACACTTTCAAAAATATCAATCACTGCATCAGTCTTTTGTTTGACCCACCTATTCCACACTGCACAGACAAGTACATAGAAACCCGCAATGGTTACCGTTCAAAACCAAATCTCGGGCAGATCACACCAACATATGCAACTTCCCAAAAGCCACTTCTTATGAAGACAATGTCTTACCATAGTTATGAGAAATTGGTTAAAATCCAATCAGCAGAACCAAAGTTATGAATTTTTAATTTGTCAATACCAGTGTTTAACAAATCAAAGTACCAGCCGCAGACATCTAGTCACACGAGCCTGGATCAAAGTAAAAAAATATGGCTGACCGCAGTGGAGCGCGGTTTGGATACAAGAAGTAGATTGGGATGGCCAGTGCATACCTCCTGACTTAGAAACATTCTAGAGAAAAATGTTCTGAGAAAGTAAAGTTCAGTGGGTCAAGGCGGCAGGAGGTGTCTTAAGAGGGTGCATCATTGCCGGATAGCCATAGGTCAAAGCAATGGTGAAGACTTTTACATATGGTCTTAGTCTCTGAAATAGAGTCGAAAATCCACAGCGAGATGAGGCAGAGGGCTGTAGCTGAAGACTGTTCCACAAGGTCAGATACCCCTTTGGTGAAGGGCCGCTGAAACAGATTTGCTGGTGAAGAGAAGAATGTAGCAGGAGAAGCAGCAATGTCATTACAACAGGCGATCCATTGCGTGCGGATAGGCGAGCAGGTTGGTCCTGGTTACCTCCTGGTTCTGAGAGCATTTTTAGCCAAATCATTTTTAAGTCCCCACTTTTGGATATTGGCTATCTGGGCACATTTAACATCACTTTCAAGGGTCCAGGACTGGAGGGGCACCACTTGAAGGGCCAGGACTCACTCAGGCTGAGTCCATGTGCAGGTTCAAGAGGGAGGAAGCCTACTTGACCTTATGAGTCACTCTGGTGGTCCTGGGACAGTTGAACATCCAGTCCTTGTCCCCAGGCAGATGGTAGCAGAGCAGCAGGACAAACAGTGCAGCAATCTAACAGGCCAGCAGCCCTTTAGAGCAGAGGTATTCAAACTGTGGGGCGCAACCCCCAGGGGGGTCGTGGAGTCTTGGGAAGGGGTTCGAGCATTTCCAGGCTTCGTTTCTGCCTGGAATCCAGAACATGTGCTCACCGTCTAGGACTCTTCATTCTGATCTTTAAAATGCTTCAGCTTAAGTAAATTGAGGCTTCTGTGCTGTGAAATGAAGAGGCCTGGCAGACAGGTAAAACAGTCCTTCGTGCCAGGGTGTCTGCTTTCCTGAATAAAATGCAAACCTGTGCTATGAGTTAATCTGCAAATGTAAAAGGTGCTTGGGAGCAGTTCTGGCTTTAATTGCTGGATTCACTCCAAGCATTGTAATGACCAAGATTTGTTATTATTGAGTCATTGTACTAAGAGTTTTACAGCTGGGCTGTGAAGTGCATAATTGTATTTACATAGCGCTTAGTACTCCTGAGGGGGTGCTGAAGGGATAGTTATGTAATAAAACAAAAAGTGCATTGCTTATGGTCATGTGTTACTAAAATCTACGGGGCTGATTCACAGAACTAATCTGAGACAAAATCCTAAACTTACTACTTTTGGTATTCACAGAGTAGTAGTATAGTTAGGATTTTGTCTTAAGTTTGACTTAAGTTTGACTTTAAACAGACTTAAGATAAACTTAGGACATACTTAAGACAGACATAAGACAGACTTAAGACAGACTTAAGACAAAATCCTAACTTTACTACTACTAAATGCCTTCTGTGAATTCCAAAAGTAGTAAGTTTAGGATTATGTCTCTGATTACTTCTTTTGGAAGCTCCATTTTATCCTAAAACAATTTGCACAGTTTGTAAGCAGTCTGTCTTATAATGTGTGTAATGCAAAAATAAAATAATGACTTACACATTCAAAGTGCTTTCTGTCACAGGCTGTGACCTCGTAGTACTAAAAATACACAAGTCACTATTTTCCTCTGCACCAACCAAATGTAATTGTCTGCCTCTCTGGTATATCTATACACAGACCTCTGCAGTGCATTAACTAATAGAGGTTTCATAATGTACTACAGTGCAACTTTTTAAAATTTATTTTTTATTTAAGCTATCGATAGTTTTATATGTAGCTACCTGATGGTGAAAGACCTAAAGAACTAACAAAATATTTGGGGGCTGATTTATGAGAGGCTTGTGCAGCTGGAGCGTGTCTTTTTTTGAAGCTCCGGCGTCACAAGCGTCTTAATCATATATAACAAAACAACTGACGGTTGAGGCAAAGGCAGAGAAACAGCACCAGTCAACAAAAAAGTCTGGCAAAGTAGTAATGGTGCAGGAAAACCAGGAAGTGCACCCCTCTCCACTCCCTATTTGGAATATTCAAAATTAGAGCAATAAAGAAAACATAAATTCCGCACACATCAGTTATGTAAGCACTCAGAGTCAGTTAGACACAGATTGTTTGGGGAGAGGAGTTGGCCTAACGGCTAGGGCGCTCGAACTCGGACCTGGGGATCTGGGTTCGAGTCTCGGTAACGACGCCAAAACCTCCTGTGATTCTGGGCAAATCACTTTATCTCCCCGTGCCTAAAATGTGTCCGTCCTCATGTAACGTAACTGGTGCTATGTAAAGCGCTCTGATTCGGTTCGGGTCTAGTTCGCGCTATATAAAACTCTGCAAAAAGAAAAAAATTGTTTGCGATTATCTGTGGAATATGCCAAGTCGTTATGTTCTTATTTCCTTAATTCTTTATTGAAAACGATGATCACATCAAGTTCTTAAAATCCACTATTCATAGTCCTTTTAGCCAACCCGTTTCATCCCAATGGGGACTTCTTCAGGGCCCAAATAAGAGTCAGGGTATATGTTCGTTTTCAGTTACAAGTCAACAGATAAATCCTGAGACACAGTAAGTAAAGTGTCTTCGAAGTCACCATTCAAGTGGCACGGTAGCCCGGAATAGCCGTCTTAGCTTACTGTGTCTCAGGAGTGCTTACATAACTGATGTGTGTGGAATTCGTGTTTTCTTTATAGTGTCTCCATCATATCTATGAGGCAACTCAAAGTCACTCTGCGTGGCTTTGCATGGCCTCATAGATATGGAGTAAGACAAAGCAGTGCAAGTCACTGCGTTGCATTACTCTATGTCAAGTAGGTGTTCCATGGGCATTGCAATTGTGTTCCTATGCAACACATATGGATTTTGGCGCTGCTCCAGATTTACAAAACCATGTAAGACTGGGGCAGCGGCAAAACCTTACTCCTTCCCATAGCAGGTGAAATGAGGAGAAATGTTGTCATTTCTCCATGTTATTTCCTCTTTCCACTTGTGCTGCATTTTGTAGCACAGGTAGAAAGAGGAAAACCCCTCTATAGATTGTTTTTCTGCAGGAAGGTGCCCCCTTGGGGGAGTGTTGTTCATTCATCTGTATGCACTTTATGTCTGCTATCTGAAAATGAAACTGTACACCGTGTGTTATTTTTCTGTCCAGCATATGCAAAGCCTGGAGGGAAATGGATATGTCCACTTTGCAAGTATTATAGCTTTCTGAGATATCTGGAGGCAATGAGAATCTTGAAGGGTGGCACATCCATTTACACAGTTTTTGCTGTAAGCAAGTTTCTATTTGTGACAGGACTTAAAAGGAAAGCCAATGGCCTTACATTTCAGGCCAGGAGAAAATGGTTGCATGCACTGATTGCTTTCTTTGCACATGTAAACATTTTTACTACTTGCTGTGTTATGAGTATTGTTTTATACTGTTTTATGTTAGGCCTGAAGAGATTTCAATTGTTCTTAACAATTTTGAAACATTGTATGTTAATGATTGTTTTATTGTCTGTAAGTTTTACGGAATCAATTTTCTGAAATAAACTTTTACTACATAGAAATAAACTTTTACTGCATAACACTACCAGGATATGTGAAACTTAAAGGCATGTGCCCAAACTTTTAATTACACAGCACCCTGCCCTATGGGCTGCCCAGGGCCTACCTTAGCAGTGACGTATATGCAATAAATGAGGAGTTTAAGGCTTTGCCAGGGTATTTAAATGCCAAGTTGACATCACAGTTTAAAACTGCATTCAGTCTTCAGTGGCAGGCCCAGGACCGCACCCGGAACCGAAACGCGAACTCGAAAGAGTCGCCGCTGAACCACCCCGCACCACGGGGACTTACTGCTGTGTAAGTTTCTTCTTTTCCCGTGCTTTTAACACGCGGACCAAGAGACATTTGCGAATATTCTTACTTCCAGGAGCAGTATCTATAGCAAGTCTATCTATAAAGAATCTCTACAATACCGTTGGAGAAAACCACGTTCCATACTTGTGAAATCGATTTCTGACCTTCGTTCTCGAGCGGAGCCGGGTCGGAATTATCACCGGCACCGCGACCTGTGGTTACATACAGTCTACCTACAGCCCTGAGGAGTCGCGGAAATAGTGTGGTTTCTTGCGACGAAACACGTGTCGGCTGGCTTTGTATGAACAATAAAAGAAGAACCGATACATTGGTGGACCACTTCTTCGCCCATGAATTTTGAACTTTTTGTCCATTGAGACATCGTTTTGATTTGAATTTTCATATAAGTGTGCTGCAGAATTTGTTTTCATTTATTTGATGTGTCCTCAAAACACATTGTGAGGGGTTACAGGGATTTGCCTCTTATCTGCATGCACCTTCTGCCTTACAGCATCTCTTTGTGCGTTAACCTGGGCAGTGCGCCCAAAATTTCCCTCACATCTGAAACCCTGTTCATTTTAGTTAGGCCCAGGACATGTTTTAAGGTGCTTCTTAAGTGGTTGGTACAATAAGTGCTGCATGCCCACTAATAGCATTTAATTTGCATGCCCTGGGTATATGGCATACCACTCTACAAGAGACTTATAAGTAAATTAAATATGCCAATGGGGTATAAGCCAATATAACTATGTTTGAGGGGAGTGAGCACACGCCCTTTAGCACCTTTAGCACCGGTTAGCAGTGGTAAAGTGCACAGAGTCCTCAGGCCAACCAAATATAGTTCCATTAAAAATGGAGGAGGTGAGGAAAAAAGGTTTGGGGAAGACCACCCTAAGGCTGACAGGTCTAACACGTATCCCCTCAGATTAAAGTGGGGAAAACAACCCAACCCCTTGAGAGTTCTATTCACTAAGGCAGAAAAATCTGGAG
Organism: Lissotriton helveticus; assembly: GCF_964261635.1. Lineage (NCBI taxonomy): Eukaryota > Metazoa > Chordata > Amphibia > Caudata > Salamandridae > Lissotriton > Lissotriton helveticus. The sequence continues at coordinate 703,123,751 of NC_136068.1, read as the reverse complement.
AGACCACCAACATTGGAATGCCCTGACCCAGGGCGGTGTTCCACCATAAAGTCCAGTCCCTGGAGGGAGATGGACCACCTCTATAATTTTGGATTCTCTCTTCTCATTTGCATTAGCTACAAGAGGGGCCTGTGGCCTGTCTGAACTTGGAAGTGAGTCCCAAATATGTATGGTCTCAGCTTCTTCAGTGCCAAGATCAGAGCAAAGGCTTCTCTCTTAATAACACTCAGGGGTTTCTGGGGGTCTTGAGATCCGATAGTTAAGTGGACTCTCCCTTCCTCTCCACCACCTCATATGGCCCAGTCCAGTAATCCTAGAGAGGCTTAGGTTCTATCAGCTCCATCACCCACACTTTTTGACCAGGATGGAATTCCATGGCAGCTGTTTGGTCATACCATTGCTTCATTACCTCCTGACTAGCCTCCAAGATCTCACAAGCCTTCTTCCTGAACATGGCCACCTTGTTCCTGAGGACTAGCATGTGGATAATCAAATCCTGGGGGGGGGGTCTTGGGAGCTTACCCCCACCCCTCCTTGACCAGAATGAGAGTTTCCCTTACAGGGTGGATATATAAAAGTTCCAACTGGCTAACGTCTACTCCCTTCTGAGGCACCACTATGTGAGCAAAAAGCAGGCTTGGCAAGAGGCCATCCCACTTCAGCGTCATGGGCTCAGGCAGACCCATAATTATGCCCTTAAGGATCTTGTTGAAACTTTCAACAAGCCCATTGGTTTGAGGATGGTAGGGTGTGGGGAACTTATAGAAAACTCAACTCTAATTCCCTTCAGGAGTCTTGGATTGAAGACCTCTGGACAATGACTTGGAATGAAGTGAAGATTTTTAAGCCCATGCCTTGATCGTCTTAGTATGCCAGAGGTAAGCTCAGCCCTTTTTGGTAGCTTCAATGTCGAGGACACGTATAGACCTTAACCAGATAGTGCCCAACAGAAAAAGTCCCTAGAAGGAAAAACTCTGAAGGAAAAACCCCTTGGATGATGACGGTGGGCTCCATGATGGCAAAGGCAAAGACCAAAGGACCAAGCAGACTGGAACTGGACACAGATGCTACCTTAGGAAAAGGAACCTCCAACATGAGAGAATGATCCAACAGAGAAATGGTGAAATCAGAAGGACAACAGGAGCAGCAGAACTGGAACATCAACAGGAAAGAAGATTATCAGGAGTGTTGAAACACACCTATAGGAGCAAAGAAGTGTTGCAATGCAAGGAATAGAGAAATTCTACTTCTTATGGGTGGGCTCCCTGATGGCAAAGGCAAAGACCAAAGGACCAAGCGGACTGGAACTAGACACAGATGCTACCAGAGGAAAAGGAACCTCCAATATGAGAGCATGATCAAACAGAGAAATGGTGAAATCAGAAGGACAACAGGAGCAGCAAAACTGGAACATCAACAGGAAAGAAGATGATCAGGAGTGTTGAAACACACCTATAGGAGCAAAGAAGTGTTGCAATGCAAGGAAGAGAGAAATTCTACTTCTTATGTACCCCCAGCACAGGAAATTACATCAGAAAATGAGGCTGCCATATTCAATGGGGAAAGTAAAACTATGAAGACTGAGAAGGATGCCTTGATTGATTGGTTACTAGAAAACTACTTCCCAGGAGTTCTGGTAAGGGGAACAATGGTGGCTTCCAACATGGGCTCCAGGGAGAGGAATAACGAAGACTGCAGAGAGAACTGCCATGAAGATTTACCCACAAATGCTCTTGGCGGCCTGCCAGCGCAACAAACACCCTGCAGGTAAGGGAACAGATCGTCCCGCTGCATAGAGTGGGATGCGAGAGAAGCAGTCCAGCGGGCCGCATTGCAGCACACAGTTTAACAACTTCCACATAGACTTCATGAACACAGACATGACATTGGTGCCCCTATCTGACACCACTTCTTTGAGGAAACCCACTCTGGTAAACATCCCCATCAGAGCCCTAGCCACTGTTGTGTGGCGTTTTAAGCTCCAAATGAACTGTCCCAATTCATGCCCTTATATAGGTACAATTCACATTACCCTTATATAGGTATAGAAATCAATCCCTTATTTAGGCATAGCCCTGGCTACCCAAAGACAAGCATGTCTACTTTCACCCGTACCAAACGTCACAACGACTTCTTGGGAAATCGGCTTAAGCAGCTAGGGAACTTCCCCTTTCTTGAATATTGATTTGTCCAAGAACTCATGTACTTAGCAAAGAACAACTATTCCCTAGGGGTTCTTTCCTAATGTTCATATGCCTGACTTTACATCAAACTAGGGCCTTCCTAAACACCTTCAAGGTATAAATATAAACTACAGTGGTTTGGAGCAGTTCGAAGACCTACTTGCCCAACGCAGCTCGCTACAGCAAGTGCCAAAGGAAGACGACTCTCCAGCTGACGCACTGATCAAGAGGCTGCCCTTCTCTTGCTGAGAGTCCATGAAGGGGTGTTTCCAAGCTCCCCTTGCGGGTTGTTGGGAAATCGAGTCCCGAGACAGAGATATCAGACATCCTTCATTCTAACTAAGGTATGGAGCTGATTAGAACCGAGAGAAACCTTTGGTAGAATCTTGGCAAAAAACAACTAAACCTATGCTACACAATGCTTTCTTCTTCCCTCGTACTAGGTTAGGTACAATGGGGTAGGCATATTTTAGAAGCACCAGTTGAGTATTTTAGTCAATGTATTTCTGTATGCATTTTTATATGGCTTAGAAACCATACAATGTTCTTACAGTATTATTTTATAATACTATTCTCGCTGTACGCATTATACTTTGCCGTCTGCATAATGATTCACTTCTCTTGCATGAGAAAGAAGACTGTTCAATAAACCTTTTTATTGAAAATGCCCGTCTCTCTATTTCTCTGCAAATCTGTAGAAATGAAGCATGCATGTTTGACTGAGTGAAATACTTATCTATTGTTTCCGTGACTCTGAGAGATATATTCTTTTTCTTGGGAAACAAAGTTGTCATGTTTATGCAGTTGTCAGAAACAAATCCCTTCTTGTGAATTCGAGAAAGTTTCTAGTGACCTCTGAGCTACCTGGCACTCACTATTAAGTTTAATATATTCGATAGAGACCTAGTCGACCTCAATCCTACGTCTAATCTATAGGATATGTTATTCCAATGCGCAGAGCCTATTGGGAATATAGGAACTACACTACATGGCGCTCAACATTTGGTAAGGCACTAATTTAATGCTAGATACTAAAGTAACTCAGTCATGCTTTTCTCAGAGACCCCTTTTTCCGTAAATACTCCAATAGACGTCTGGATTGGGTAAAATGATAAAATATCCACCATAGCTGAGTAGGACGAAAATCCTATGTATTAGTTTTTGGTTTGTTCAACGTTGAAGGATACGATGTACCAAAATATTGTGCACCTTATCTTTGTTTCCTTGAAACTTGCTCGGCAAACTTTCATTAAACAAAAATGATCGACGACGATAACACCACAACTGGTGGAGCTACAGGCAGCAACTCCGTACAAGCTTTAAACTTTACAGGTCTCCAAGAGACCGACGATGATGCTATAAGCATTCCAGAAACTTTAAGGAAAGCCATCACTATGAAACATATAAGAAATAGCCTATCATATTGTGACGGGGCAGGGCAATCCAGTGTGGAGGTAAAGACAAATAGAGACTGGTGGACTGCTGTACCTCTCTTTCCTCCTCTTTTCCCCTTTCAGCAGGAGGAATGGAGCCCACAATCACAAACTTTATTGAGCGCTAATGAGGAACAAGAAGCTAGCGCTTTTATTTGGGGATTCCTACAGGACGAGACTCCACCCCCAGATGACGTCATGACACTCAGGCCGTCAAATGTAGGGATTTCCAGGAAGACGGCATACAGCGTTACCGGAGAGGAGGAAGAATCGGATTGGAGAACGAGATCGAGAAACCAGACTGCGGAGGAAGAAGACGAGGGCAAACGAAGACTGAGCCCCACTACTCTCCCATCAAAGCCGGGAGGCCAACAACCCCACGAGTCGCAGTGCCACGTTCCCAGGGGAGCAGCGTGGCTTGAACAGGTACGGGGCAAAGTAGCGGGCTGGGTAGGGAGGAGAAACCGCCCGGACATCTAGCATTGAAGTCACCGCCACCTACATAAATCCCTGCACATAACCCCCTTCCCCACCCACGAGCACTAGAGCACTGATTCTCGCCGTTCGTGTGTGATCACTTTCTGCGCACCAAAGTGTGGTGTCTCCCTCACCCCCGGGCCCTGGTGTATACGCCTTCCAGTAGGACGAGTGTCCTGATATATTTTCTCTATTTTTCTTACCAGACGACTGCACAATTGACGAAACGCCGCTACTTTGTTCTCGGCTCTATATAACCTACATTTCTAGAAATAATAAAGAAAATTTGGTAGGCCTCTGAACTGGGATGACTAACTGATCTTTTGAAAACACTCAAGCGCAGAGCTAGAAGAGGAATATGAAGTCCTGTGAGACAGAGATTTCTAATAAGCCCTGAAGAAGTCCGGAAACGGACGAAACGCATTGGCTATTGGTTTTAAAATATCTATTGTGAATAAAGAAATCGTGTCTAAATGAAGAAACCTGACTTTGGAATCCTTGGGAGAATGTTTGAAAAAATAATGGAACTACTTGTATAATGTGATTGAAACTGCAATAATTACTGTTATAGTGTGCGGGGTCATATTTCATTTGTAGACCCTGCAGAACAAGACAGCTTCCATGCAGAGTGGTCCTGCACCCAGATTCAAAACGGATCCCGCACCTTTAGCTACAGAGAGACTGATCAGTAGACAAAAGTGAGTGTTTTGCAAAATAATGCCCTACTTAAAACGACCTGGCTTGTTCTCAGTCACTGATACCCCGCCACACACAAAAACTCTATCACAAAAACTACCCTACCACCTCTATAGGTGGTAGGGTAGTTTTTGTGATAGAGGCACACAAATATCATCAGACAGAGGTATTCTATTCTTGGATAGTCTTCCCTGAAGCAATTCCAGGAACAAAAGTGTTTCACTTCTACAAAGAAGATGAAGCTCCAGAGGAATACATTCCTTTTGAGGATATTGAAATTCCACTAACATACCAAGAGCATGACCTCTGGTTTAAATGCGCCCTAAAACATACACATCACATTACCAGGCTCAGTCCACTAGGTAGACCAAGAGAAACATGGCCGATATTAGCCTGCTATAAACCTGACCCTGAAATCGAAGCAATGTCAGTCGAGGAATTACTAAGTAATAAATAAAGATTAGTAGAAATATACAGTGAAACCCCAACTGACTGAACATCTTGGAAAAGTCTTTATTAAAAACACTCCTACTACTCCTAAATAGAAGCAGGAGAACACTAAACAAACTTCTACAGAGAAGCGTTCTCAATCCTGAGGCAGGTCTCCTCAAAAGGAGCCCTCTGAAAGGAGGTATAACCTCAGGAACAGGGATAATTTGAGAAAGCCTGATAGATATCAAGATACTGATACACGTACCTCTTGTACCTTTCAGACTTCCTCACTGAAATCAGAAAGAAGAGGACAATCAGAACAAAAAGAAGAACGCGTGAAGTCCAAAGACGATCAACACATTCCAAAAGATAATAAGAAAACTCAATTCACCAAAAAGAAGGCAGCAGGTCTAAAAATCAGACATGCAGAGGATCTTGAGCACACAACTCAAGAACGGGGAATGGGCTCAAACAATGTTGGACAGCGCAGCAGAAGTCACCATAGCTCGCAGGAACTTTAAGGATCATCTGGAGACAGTGGACTTGAATGAGTACATCCAAGTTGAAACTGCAGATACCAGGGTTAGACTCCCACATAAGTTATATCAAGCAACACTCCGGATGAAGGGGGACGTAACTTGAAATATGAGAGCACTCTTTTGGGAGCGGCTCTCACAGGGTTATGACATTCTTCTAGCTGAACAAGACTGGCCACCTGAATTTTTCAGGGAGTGCCCACATGGTGAAAACATCATTACGCCAGCTTTCTCAAATCACATTCCAATTCATAAAAAATATACCTATGCCAGGAAATGGGTAGTAGCCCAGGCTCCTGTATTATATAAAAATTATGTAGGATGGGATGAGGATTCTTCTCACAATAAAATTCAGTTAAAAAATCAACCAACTGCACAAAGGCCAAGTTAAGCAAGAAGTTAGAAAACAGGTCAGGGAGATATTAGATCAACTTGAATACCAAGGGGTGATTGAAACATGCACCTCGTCAATGAACAATCTTTTGTTTCCTGTCTCCAAACCAGACAATACATATCGTCTAGTATTGGATTACATACATTTAAACTCTTGTTGCAAACCTTTTACAATACAAAATGCGCACAGTGCAGCACTAATGAATAACCTTGTGCGTAAAAAGTATAAAACCACATTAGATATTTCTAACAGTTTCTTTTGTCAAAACATTGCACCAGAAAGTAGGTATTTGACTGCTTTCTCAAATATGGGGACACAGCGTCAATTCTGTCATCTCCCACAGGGATTCAAGAATAGTCCAGGGTTATTTTCAGCCAGAGTAACAGAGTTACTACAAACCTATGATGATGAGGCATTATCATATGTCAATGACATCTATCTAACAGACGATGCCTTGGACAGGCACTTGAACAGAGTGAATACCATAATACTTGGATTCACCTTTGAAGGGTATAAATTCAATTTTAAGAAATTGAGAATTGCCCACCTCAATGTCCTTTTTCTAGGATACAAGTTATCAAGTAAAGGCAAAAGCCTTGCAGCCAACTTTTTAGAAAAGTGTGCGCTGCTCCAACCTCCAAAAACACTGAAAAACTTACAGTCGATTCTAGGTTTTCTAAATTTCGGAAGAACTTACATTCTAAATTATGCAGAAAGGGTTAATCCTCTCTACAAAGTAATCAAACCTGATTTTAAAACAGTTAATTGGACTCAGAAACACACAGAAATTTTACGTTCAGTCCAAAAAGACATGTTAGCAACAACACATTTACAAATACGCATACATGTATGCAACTTAGTGATCCAAATCATTCCAGGAAGATGCGGATTCACGTACTTAACCTTTAATGAAGGACAAAAAGTACCAATAGCTTACAAATCACACTTGTACACAAAAGCAGAAATGAAATTCACTTCTACAGAAAAAATTCTGACAGTGGTTCAAATTGCAGTAGCAAAAGAGAGAGCGCTAGCACAGGGTAAGCGCATAATGGTCGTTACACCTGTACCTGCCTTAGAGGCAGTGACAAAAGTGAGCATTCCGAATGCTAAAGCTTTACATCCGAGATGGATACAATGGGTTAATTCTCTTGCTGCAAAAGACTTTGAATACGTTTTTGACCCTAATTTGAAAACACAACAATTTCTACAATATGAACAAGAACGTCCTCTGCCTACTGAAATTGTGCTTCTAGAGCAGTATGAATGTATCAATGCACAACCCGCTATTGGGGGTAAGCAAAGAGTTCCCTGCAGACACCTTCTTAGAAACTCTGGTGCTGACCCAGAGGTCTGCCTCCTCAGGAAGCTTCCTGGGATCAGAAAGCCTGCTAGCTACTAGGTGTTAGCACAGCTCTGAAACACCTATGTGCATGTGCTTTCTCAGAATTAGGTTGTACAGCCCAGTAAAATCACCCACTTTGCTGCCCATCACCCAGCCCGTCACTGCCTTGTTGGCATAATCTAGAAAATCGACCCAGGAATGGTTTGGGAGATGCTGGCTGTTCCTGAACCTCTGGTGGTACTTCTCAGGGGTCAGGCCAAACTTAGCAAACAATTATTTCTTTCATGGGGGCAGACATTGTATGATCCTCTGCCTCAAGTATGAGAAGTGTATCCTTTCCACCGAAGGCATGTGCAGGCTACCCCCTCCAGTATTCCTCTGGGACCTTGTGTACCCTGAGTGCAACTTCATAAGCAGCAAACCACTTGTCTATATCACCTACCACCAAAAGTTAGGCGCCAGCTCCTGGGGTATGCAGACTCTCACCTCTCCAGCAGACACTGTTAGGGCGCTGCCACCATCACTGTTGGGACCTGAAGGTTGCCTTGCTTTTGTATCCATCTCTTTCATGTTTTTCTTGTGCTCTAACTGCAGTCTCTTTTCAGTCATGGTCCTTTCAGCCTTCTCCAGTTTTAGCTTGGCCAGCTCCAGCTTAGGCTTAAGGATTTCTCTCTGAGGACCATTGAGCTGATCCTTCAGGCCAGGGCTTATCTCCTGGTCCTGCTCCTCCTCCTCACTTAAGTCCAAGTCCTCCTAATTGTCTTCACCATTATCCTCTCCTGAGGTGGACTGCCACCTCCGCACTTGTTCAAATGCTCTGAGGGCCACCTGAAGAGCCAATTGGGTAGCCCTCCTGTCTGCTTTCAGACTCTTCTGCTTGCAGGGTGTTCACAGCTCAACCCTGCTGAGGTATCACAGTTGTTCAGCTCCATCTCGAGGGTGAAAAAAGGTAGGGGAACTTAAAATTTGAAAAGGGGGAAACCAACCACTGAAAAACACGAGGAGATATTTAAAAAGGGGGCACTCTGGTGTCAAATTATTTATCTGGGATTTTTCTGTAACACAAATCATCATTTGGTGCTGCATACACAGAAGTCCTGATCCCTCTCCTGCCACCAATGTTAGAAAGTGGGTTGGTGGTTGACTTGGGTGTGAGCCCTTGTCAAGCAACAGCCACAATCCCATGCAGGGTGAACCACAAAAAGTCACTAAATTAACCTGTGCTTAACCCTGGGTAGCTTGGCACATAAAGCAGTCTGGCTTAACTTAGAGGCAATGTGTAAAGTAGTTATGTAGCACATTTATGTAATAAAATGGAAGGTTAAGACTTGGCAAGGGGTTTATGTGCCAAGTCAACATAGCAGTTTAAAACTGCATTCAGACTGCAGTAGAGGGCCTGGGGCATGTTTAAAAGTGCTACTTAAGTGGGTGACGTATTAACTGCTGCAGGTCAACTAGTATATTGTAAAAGGACAAGGAGACCCAATTCATAATTGGTCAGGAAATCTTGGGTAATTGAACTTTTTACTAAAGACAGTGGTCGCCAGACAAAAAATAGTTGAAAGACAATAAATATAGACCCAGTCAGTACTATATTGTAGAAATCTGTCCAGCCAGACAGATATTTAATGTGCAAAATTCAGTATTTACAAAGAATAAACAAGAAGCAGTTTTAATTAGGACACTAGCCTGTATCCAACTTTAGCAAGAAAGACATACGATATAACGTGAGGGGTTCAGGCAAGGTAAAATGTTTGTTTTCAGCACATTTCTCATAGAACAAACAGAATATACAGTAAACACCATTACACAAAAATTAGGACATTTTAAACAAGAGTAAATGGTGTACAAGGTGTCGATGGTGTATCAATCCCTTAAGGAAATGCTGGGATCATCTTCAGGACATTTTAATAAGCATGCCTGTTTACATATGACGTAATTGCCTGTTTCAATAGCCAGGCTGCCTTTGGAGGCAAGATAAAGAGTGACCGGCGTGGGACCATATAAGTAAAGGTCTGGGTGCAGGTACGACCACTGACTTTAGAAAAAAGCAGGCCCACTAGTAGCATTTAATTTGCAGGCCCTGGGTATATGGTACAGCACTCTACAAGGGACCCACAAGCAAATTAAACATGCGACTGGAGTATGCACCAATGTAACCATGTTTGAGGAGAATAAGCACAAGCAGTTTAGCACTGGTTAGCAGTGGTAAAGTGCACAGAGTTCCAAAGCCAACAAAAATAAGCCCAGCAAAAATTGAGGAAGAGAGGGAAAAGGTTTGGGGCAAGACCTCCCTAAGTATGACAGGTCTGACAATAATCCGTCTTCAAATCTCTCTCGCCAGTGTCCCCCTCTCACCTTTACTCACTGATGTCAGCACTTCACTCTATCTAGGCATTTTCTCATAAGCTTTCCAGGCAAGCCGGATCCTTCCACTCGTACAGAAACTTACACTAGACCATTAAAACTCTGACAACTACTGTCCCATCATTCACCTACCATTTATTGGTGAGAGCATCAAAAAAGCAGTCTTTGCTCAACTTCAAGATCATATTCATTCTAACCATCTCTTTCATGACTACCAATGTGGCTTTAAATCACACCGCTGCATGGACAATGCTAATTTACACATTATAGATGATGCCCTGCTGGCCAAAAGTGAAAATTACCCCGGCCTCTTGATATTGCAGGACCTCTCTGCTGCCTTTGACACAGTTAACCCCCACCCCAATTCACACCGTGGAGTCTGAAGTTAGATTGACTGGCATTGTCCTCCACTGGTTCTCTTCCTACCTTTCTGACACCAGTATATTCATATAGACACTTTCTGGTCCCAAAAGATCCTATCACATGCTGAATCCCGCAGAGTTCAAAGCCATCCTGTCATGTTCAGCTTCTGTTGGGGCTCTACTCACAGGCATCAAGATTCACAAAAAACCTAATGATACACATCTCTACTTGAAAGTCTTCTCTGCCACAATTATTCTGTGCCTCAATCCCTGTCTGCACCTCATACAGACCTAGATGTACAGCACCTACCTCTGGATACAACCCATCAAAAGAGAAGTCTTTTTAGTTACCTTGAACACCAAGCATGAAATAGTTCAAACTCAATGGCATGAACCTTAATGGGTTCCAACCCCAACTTTCACTTTGATTCAGCCTTGAAACCAACCTCACCCTCAAAGAACATATTGCCAAAAAAGAAAGATGTCATAGTATCTGTTGCCTTTTCTAAACAATGAGAAATCATTTAATTCACAAAGTGACTTTAGAATTCATTTTCCAGTCCTAATGCTCTCATCAGTATGGTAATACTGACCTACTCCGAGGCCTCCCAGGCTCCACATTGCACCAATTAAGGGCATCCTAGACTCTGCAGAATGTCGATCCAGGGTCTGAAGAAATATGATGACATTATCAGCATCCTAATGGAAATCCATTGGCTCCCCTTGCTGGCCCGCAACATCTTTAAAACCAGCTGCATAATTTACACAGTCATCACGAACCAGCAACTGGTTTAGTGCAATGGGGTGTCATTGTGTGGCGTGAAATGGAGTGCCATTGTATGGTAAAGAAAGTTGCCTGTGTTGCCACTGAATTGCCCTATAATGCTTCAAAGCCTCATCAGGGCAAGTTAGTGCTATATAAGTGCAATTATAATACAGTATTTATTTATTTATTTATAAAGTTTTATATAGCACGAACTTGATCCCGAAGGATGTTAGAGCGCTTTACAATTTGAGGCAATTAAATAACTTCCCACCCTATTCCCCTGTAAACCCACATCCCACTATGGAGTTAAAAATGCAAAATTAGATTTAAAAAAACACTAGGTAAACAATTATCTTGACCTGATATTTATGTAAACATCTGATGACTTTGATTTAATACAAGAGCTTGTTAGTCTGTGCATTGCGTCTATGAGAACTGCTTTCTTTCCAAATACATTTGCTTTAGACTGGGAGGGGCTAGTGGATGAGGGAGCAACTTTTATCATTCTAATTAGGGATAAAGTAGGGGTAGGTGGTAAACTCTGCTCCTCCGGAGGAGTACGCAGAGTTTTGCCCACTTAGCTCTATGCTTGGAGTGCATAGATTGGAAAAAACTCCACCAACCACCATGTTGCAGAGTTTTTCTTAAGCGTGGCTCGCCAACGTTAAGTTGGTAAGTGCAAGTGAGAAAAAGCAAACCCTAGACCACCTCCTCATGTTGAGAAAGTTGCTGCTTGCATTGCGAACGCTGCCACTCGTGTAGAACATCTACTTGAGCTGCAGAAAGAAGCAGCGACCTAAGGCACACCACATGGTGCAGTTCGTGCTGATTTTACAGTGCGGGACAAGCTCCCAGGGTTAAAAATCAGCATGACAGACTGGAATTCTGCCGCTCATGGATCTCGGTGGAATTCTGCAGAGTTAAACTCTGTGAGTTCTGCCCACACCTCGGATAAAGAAGATGGAGCCAGGGGGTGGCAGTGAAAAAAATAGTATCTGACTTACAGCAAGATCAGCAAATAGACCTTAATTAAGTTGAATCAATCTGTGCTTGATCCTTGCTCTACACAAAATAAAGGAAGTGACACCCAGCATGCCCTGGAAAATTAGGTGGGAGCATACAAGAGTGACAATGAGGCCAATGAAAGGTTTGCAACGGGTTAGCTAAAAGCTCTCTATTGTAAACAATAGGCTTGCAAGCGCAGTTCAAACGCCGTGCAAGCAAGACCTAACAAGCATTTACAATGCAACGGTTTCGCCTTTGGAAAAGTTAGAGCTATTGGCATTGTAAATGACAAAATTTGTATTTATGTGTTGGTTTTGAAAACAGATAAATAAATGGCATTGTCATTTACATTGCCAATAGCTTAATCTCTCACAAATGTGAGACCTATTGTACCCTACGGACAAGCTCAGCAGACAGCAATTACTACCACACACACACACACAGAGCCACACACACACACCCAGAGCCACACACACACACCCAGAGCCAGCCACACACACACACACACACACCCAGAGCCCCACACACACACACACACACACCCAGAGCCACACACACACACACACACCCAGAGCCACACACACCCAGAGCCACACACACACACACACACACACCTAGCGCCACACACACACACACCCACTCTCCCCATGCCTAACAAAACAAGCCCCCACGCTTCGTGGCACTCTACACTCTCTCTCTTGTATCAACCGGTGGTGCACTTTGGCCATAGAGCCTACTGTTCAGTGAACCAAATAACTACCTTCTGTGGGCACAGGCCCAGTAACACATTGTCCACTGAGGCAAACACGTCTCTAACCCCTGTATGGTGGTGGTGGCACGTTCGTCACTGTCCTGTACCGATGACCATCCCTCACCCCATGAGACAGTGCCCACTGTCCTGGTTCGTCAGTGCCCGCTGCCACTGTGCATACTCTCCGGGTATATGTTGCTCCCTGTAGCGCTGTAAACACACTTGCCTCCCTCTTCCTAATACTCCAGTTTAACCCTGTCCCGGTACGTCACTTTAGTGAACTCTCTGCACGAACTCATCTGACAGCGGCTCCTTACTGTAGTGAGGGTGGGGGCGTCCGTGTGGCTGTGCCCCCGGCTACTTCCCTTCGCAGCCGCGGTAAAGTAAATTCGGCTAGCCACATGTAAACAAATGCGCAAAGTCTGCACTCACTACTCTGTACACTCACTTTGCACTCTGCACTCACACTCTGCACTCACTAGTCTGCACACACTACTCTGCACTCACTAGTCTGCACACACTACTCTGCATTCACTACTCTGCACTCACTACTCTGCACTCACTACTCTGCACACACTACTCTGCACTCACTACTCTGCACACTCACTCTGCACACTCACTCTGCACACTCACTCTGCACACTCACTCTGCACCCACACTCTGCACCCACACTCACTCTGCACACTCACTCTGCACTCACTACTTCACTATCTGCACTCTGCGCACTCTGCACTCACACGATAATAATCATTATGTCCTGCAAAAAATAAGCATGGCAGTGGCATGCATGATGAAAAGCACTGAACTGTGCAATCACTTAGGGGGAGGGACTGGACAGATGTTTCACCTTGAGCCCGCCCGTCAGCCCGCAGGTGTCGTGCCCTTTCCGAAAAGAGGTGTGAAGTGACAGCCCGGCCCTTGGCAGTCAGTGCACAGACAATGGCCAGGAAGGGGGCCAATTAATGTCCCGGGCAGGGGTCTCTCCGTGGCTGCAGCAGAGGATAAAGGTCACGAGCGAAGAAAGGTCACCGCCGGGGTTGGAACGGGCCTTCGCACCTTGAACAATACACGGGCACTCCCGCTTACACTGTGAAGGGACGAGTGTAGCTTGCCTGTCCCTGCAAGGGCGGTTCTTTTGCACTAGTGAAATGATGTATTTGTCTCTAGTGGACGCTTGCATTGAACATGTTACGTGCAGTTTCACGATAATTGTGAAAGGAAGCCCAAAACTGAAAAAAGAAATGAGCGCAGCAAGTTTGAAACCTCTGCTACCTATAGTGCTCCGAAGCCACAAAACTGTGCCAAGAACTCTTACATGAACTACTACTAATTTGAGTTGTGTTCCTATTTCTACCTTCCTATTAATACATCTACGTATTTTAGAAGGATGCGAAGGCCTTTTTAAGAGGCCACCAAATTCCAATATTTCCTAAAAGAGTAAACCCAGACTCGATTTTAGAACTACGTGAATTTTTATTTATTTAGCGTACAGTCCTGGGGTAACATAAAAAAGGATGTTATTCAGAATCAGAAGTGTGGGTTAAAAGCGACAGAAGCGGACGGAGAGACCTTCCATCAATTGTGTGCGCCCCGGAAGCTTTGGCTCTGGGGCAGGTCACCTTGAACCCCTTTCTCGTGAGATACTCTACGCGGTGGGAAGTGCGGCAGCAGCTGTGTCAGATCTCCGAGTCACTGCAGCACGGCAAATACATAATATTACATCATATTTGTTTGCCTTTCGCTGGATACCGTGGGGGCTGGGGGTCATCTCTGAGAGGACCCTCAAAGTAAAACAAGGAAAGACACGGACAGCGGGAGGGGGGGAGGGAAAGGCACGGACAGTGGGAGGGGGGGACAGGAAAGGCACGGACAGCGGGAGGGGGACGGGAAAGGCACGGACAGCGGGAGGGGGGGCAGGAAAGGCACGGACAGCGGGAGGGGGCGGGAAAGGCACGGAGAGCGGGAGGGTGGCAGGAAAGGCACGGACAGCGGGAGGGGGGCGGGAAAGTCACGGACAGCGGGAGGGGGGACGGGAAAGGCACAGACAGTGGGAGGGGGGACGGGAAAGGCACGGACAGCGGGAGGAGGGGCGGAACGGCAAACGGCAAGAAAGGCAAAGCAGAAGGCAAGAAAAAGCACTCACCTGGACTTCTTCCGGCGGCGGTCGGCCTGCAATGACCAAAACAACCTTCCCCCCAAAAAAAATAGGAACCGCCCACCACCGCAATGACGTTGTCAAAGGGGCAGGATAAGAAAAAATCGCCGGGAACGCCCACCAATCGCCTCACACAATGACGGACGCCTCTCTCTTCCAATGGCTAGCCTCCATTTATGGAGCTAGCCAATGGAAGACAGAGGCGGAACAAAGCCCACATATTAATCTCATAAGATTTCGCCTGCGCGAAAGGCTGCGCAATGCGCAGCTTTCGACAGGCGAAACCTAAAAAGGAGGAAGTAAAGACATATTGAAAAGGAAGTCGATTGACCCTTCTACCTCAAATTGACCAAGAAAGAAGCATACTAAAATCCACAGTGAACAGGTACAGAAAGAGCCAGTGTAAGTGAGGCATGCCTATACAGGCCTGATATTCAATATTCCATCCCCTTCAAAATGCTGTGAGGCCTAAAATATATAGTGCTCTATGAATCCAATTAAATGTAGAAAATAATGTAGTCGGGAAACTATACCGTTTTGTGTTTAATTTTCACTATTGCACTGCATTACCCTAAAGGGGAAAGTGACAGAAGTGAATTAAAAAAGAGTTTCAAGGAGTACTTTTTCCACCCTCAAATGATACATCTGCCAACATTGGAGCAATCGGACACAAGCTGAGCATAATTAAATATGAAAGGTATGTAAAAGAAAAACTCTTGTACAGCAGGGAAGAGCCCAGGAGCGATTTTAGATGTGCCGTGGTGCTCCATGCAGTGCCTACAGACTGTACTGGGCATTTAACATCCAGGGGAAAAAAACGCTATGACGGCAGCATCGTATTGCATTTTTTTTAACCCAAGCTGCACAGCAGGGGTGGAAGAAAAACAAGAAAGGTGCAGGAGAAGAGGGAGGGAACACCAGACAGGGGCAGGAGTAGTGGGTGAGGGTAAGAAGAAATAATACCTCAATCACAGATCAAACAGCGAACGGGCTCTAATTAAGTTAAATCATCTGTACTTAGTCCATGCTCCAAAGAAAGGAACAGAAGTGATGTTTGGTCTGCACTGGCCAAAAATGAGGCAGCAAAGAATAGTAACACTGAGGTCAACAACTGGTAAGCAGTGGGTCCACACTCTTAATTGTAAAAAAATAGCCTCACAAGCAATAGCACATGAAACGGATGTATGACGTTACAACTCATACTTTTACAACGCATGCCATTACAACGAATTTTTTACAACGCAAAAACTTTTACAACGCATGTATTTACAACGCATGTTTTTACAACGCAGGTACTTTTACAACGCATACCATTACAACGTAAGTATTGGTAAGTATATATTATTTTTTTTAAATTTAAAATAATTGAAAATAATATAATTTAATTTAATTTAATTTAATTTAATTTAATTTAATTTAATTTAATTTAATTGATTTAATTTAAATTTAATTTTATTTTATTTTTACCTTATACCCCTGTACCCCAAAAACCCCAAACTGACCCTGAACCCTAAAAATACCCCTGTACCCCAAAAACCCAAAACTGACCCTGAACCCTAAAAATACCCCTGTACCCCAAAAACCCAAAACTGACCCTGAACCCTAAAAATACCCCTTTACCCAAAAACCCAAAACTGACCCTGAACCCTAAAAATACCCCTGTACCCCAAAAACCCAAAACTGACCCTGAACCCTAAAAATACTCCTTTACCCAAAAACTGAAAACTGACCCTGAACCCTAAAAATACCCCTTTACCCAAAAACTGAAAACTGACCCTGAACCCTAAAAATACCCCTTTACCCAAAAACTGAAAACTGACCCTGAACCCTAAAAATACCCCTTTACCCAAAAACTAAAAACTGACCCTGAACCCTAAAAATGCCCCTTTACCCAAAAACTGAAAACTGACCCTGAACCCTAAAAATACCCCTTTACCCAAAAACTGAAAACTGACCCTGAACCCTAAAAATACCCCTTTACCCAAAAACTGAAAACTGACCCTGAACCCTAAAAATACCCCTTTACCCAAAAACTGAAAACTGACCCTGAACCCTAAAAATGCCCCTTTAGCCAAAAACTGAAAACTGACCCTGAACCCTAAAAATACCCCTTAAAAAAACCCAAACATATAAAATTTAAAATATAATTATATACTTACCAATACTTACGTTGTAATGGTATGCGTTGTAAAGGTACCTGCGTTGTAAAAACATGCGTTGTAAATACATGCGTTGTAATAGTTTTTGCGTTGTAAAAGTTTCGTTGTAATGGTAGTGCGTTGTAAAAGTTGCGTTGTAATGGTTGTTTCCCCATGAAACACATGCATTGTTGTATGCTCAACCTAAAAAGGAACATCGGTAGGCAATTGGGTTTCTCCCTCTTTAAGGGTTAGTAAATGGTTACATTGTTTTATGTCATTTCTCGAAGACGTTATGCAATTTTACTTATACTTTCTGGTGCATACTCAATAATCAAATGAATTCAGTAGGCCCTACTTGTTTTCCACAATCCCTTTAGAAGCAGGCACTAATTTCAAATAAGTAGTAGTCATATTTTTCAGCTTACCAGTGACAACATATTGCCTCCAAGGCCCGAGGTCTCCATAGTAGGATGGATGACCTCGATTTCGTTGTTTTTTAGGTCTTGTAAATCATTTCTCATTGTTTTTTTTGTTGGTGGCAGAAACCTGCGCCTGTCTCAACAGAGAAGCAACTGCATTAAGGTGCGCGAAGATTGGGCATCCCACTCTGTCGTTCAAAGGAAGTAAGCTTATGTTATGTTCAAGAAAATAATGCACTCTGCTTATCAAGGTAAATCTGATAAAAGACATCTGCTCTAATTTTTTCAAACAATTTAAGATTCATGCAAAAGCCCACAGCAACCAGATTTTACAGTATACCAATCCCAAGTATTTTAAAGTACAACAGTAATATTATCCAGTATTTTTCTAATTATTCAGATTTAACAAATATTGGGCTCTATTAATAGAAAATTCGATTTCAGTTGTTTTCCACACACAACCATTTCCAGACGTCCAGCTGGAAAGCTGCACCAGGTGCAGGTTCCCAAGTTGTACTTCTAGGATTTTATGAGAATTTTTGTGAAGTTCCCTATTCCCAATGTTTGGAGTTCTCCATAGCGGAATAGAGCCACTTGAGCAAACTCTCTTTTTTACCTCCATGTGGAAAATATATTTTCCTGGTGAAAACCCTTCATGTATAACCCCAGCAAATATAAGTGTGATCCATTTCTTTCCTCCTGCTATAAATCTCTGACTATTTCCAGGAAAGGCATTTAATAATACAAGAAGACCAAGAACACTCCACAACCGCTCCACTGTATCCTGCTCAATGCCCCTTCACTCTGCAAACACATCACGGAAATCTAGGACACCATCACCACCATCTCCACGGGCGTTGCCTTAATCACCGAAACATGGCTCAACCCCTCCTCGAACCCCAACATCACCACCGCCATTCCCAAAGCCTACAAGATGATACACCAAGACTGCACCAACAAACAAGGTTGAGGCATCACCATCATCTTCTAGGAAACCATCAGATGCCCCATCACCAACGACAAGCCCATGCCTCTCATGGAACACCTGAACTTCCTACTACAAACTGATGCAAAGACCACGATAAGAGGTATCCTCACCTACAGACCCCTGGAACTCAGATCAAAATTCTGTGACACCCTCCCCTACCTTATCATCCCATAGCAATTGACTCTAATGACTACGTCCTACTCAGTGACCTCAACTTCCACATCGATGACCCCCAACAACGCCAACTCCATTGCCCTCCAGGAAAACCTGAACAGCATTGGCCTCACCCAAATGGTCACCAAACCCACACACAAAGCCGCACACACACTCAACTCCATTTTCACCTTCAGTGACAGAATCAAATTCAGTCACACCACAGAACTCACCTGACCTGACCATACCACTGTACACTTCACCATCACTGACGCCCAGCACATCATCGCCAGGCGTCAATTCCCCTTCCATCGCAGTTGGTGCAAGGTCACAGAAACTCAGTGGTCACATACCCTCCCCACCTCCCAACCCAAGGTCTCAACAGACCTCAACCAGGCCGTCCAGAACTTAGCAACCTGGGTCACTGACAGCACTGACAGAGTCTCCCCACTGAAACCTATAAAATCCAGCAAAACTTCCAAGCATTCCATCTGGTACACTCCGGAACTCACGATCACCAAGCGCAACTGCCACTAACTGGATATACAATGATGCGCCAACCAAAAAAAACCCGACAGATCAGCTCACAAAGCAGTCCTCAGCAACTATCACCAGCACATCAAAGAAGCCAAGAAAGCAGCCATCACCACCTGCATCAACACCACAGACAACCACACAAAGAAACTCTTCAAAATACTCAAAGATTTCTCCAACCCGACGGCTATAGAGAACACCATCCATCCTAACAAGAACTCTGTGACACCCTCTCAGACTACTTCCACAGCATGATCACCAACATCTACAACAACTTCAACCCTCAACCTGCCTCCCTCAACCCCAATGACCTCAACCAACCAGCGAACATCAGCCAAAATGTTACCACCTGGTCTCCGCTCACCACCCTGACCACCTCAGCCATCATGTCTTCCATCCATTCTGGGGCACCCACTGACCCCTGCCCCCACCACCTCTACCACCTCGCAGCGAACCCAATCAGCGTGCAATTCACTAGCATTATCAACACCTCTATTTCCACAGCAACCTTCCCAGACAGATGGAAACACGCAAACATCAGACCCCTCCTAAAGAAAGCCTACGCCGACTCCAACGATCTGAAATATTATCATCTGACCACCCTGCTCTCTTACCCAGGCAAAGTACTCGAGAAAGCCATCAACCAGCAGCTCACCAAATTCCTGGAAGAAAACCACCTACTGGAGACATCACAATCAGGATTCTGTGCCAACCACAGCACTGAGACGGCGCTGATCGCCACCCCAGATGACATCAGAACACTCCTTGATCATGAAGAAACTGTGGCCCTGATCCTTCTCTACCTCTCCGCCGCGTTCGACACCGAATCCTGCAACACCCTCATCAACAGACTCTACAACATATGCATACAGCAAGACGCCCTCAAGTGGATTGCCTCCTTCCTTACAGGACACACACAGAGAATCCAACTGCCTCCCTTCACCTCCTCACCCAAAGATATCATATGTGGCGTACCACAAGGATCATCCCTCTGACCCAACTAGTTCAACATCTACATGACCCCCTCGCAGATGTTGTCAGATCCCAAGGATTCAACATAATCTCCTATTAAGACAACACTCAAATGACCCTCTCACTCACTGAAGACTCCTCCAAGGCCAAATCCAACTTCCGCAATGCCATAACCAATGTAGCCAAATGAATGAGACAACTAGCCCCAACACAATTCTGTCAATGCAGTCGCCTCCTCCTGCTTCCACACACTTCGAATGTTCAGAAGTATCTTCAGATGGATCCCAACCAATGCCAGAAAGAACGTCATGCAGGTCCCTCATAACCGCCTTGACTATAGCAACACCCTCTATACTGGCATCTTCACCCAGCTCCAGAGAAGACTCCAGACAATACAAAACGCTGCAGCCAGACTCGTACTGGACCTCCCCAAACAAACCCACATCACCGCCCACCTGAGAGGCCTACACTGACTGCTCATCCAGAAGGGATGCCACTTCAAGATCCTCATGCATGCCTACAAAGCCCTCTACAACCTAGTACCTGCCTACATCTTCCATCGACTGAACTTCAACAAACCCTCTAGATACCTGCGCTCCTTAAAACTCACCCTTGCACATATCCCCTGCATCCGTTGCAGCGGTGCCCATTCCTTCTCCTGCATCGCTGCCAAGACCTGGCACAACCTTCCCCTCCAGCTCCGTCCCGTCCCCTCACTGGGAGACTTCAGACAAAGACTCAAGACCTGGCTCTTTAATGGAGACTCAGCGTCCAGAAATCCCTAGGGGTGACAGTGTAGCGCTTTACAAATGCTGTTTCAGCAATTGATTGATAGGAATGCCCACAAATGTACATGTCTATGGACATTCCAAGATTTCCAAGGCAATTTATGCCTTGGAACTCCCACTTCCAACCCCTTGAGTGGTATTTACTACCACAGATGTCTTCTCACTTGTGGCTGAGAAATTCATATTGGAAAATTCACACATATCTGCCAGGAATCTCTTTCTGAAATCCGGCCATGTGTAAAAAAAACAAAATTGTCTTTGTGGATAGAGCCTAATATCAGCTGCGGTTGGTAATGGGAGTAACTGCAGGGCGGTGATGTGGGGAGGGGGAGGGTCAGGGTGGGGGGTAGTAATCTATGGATTACGGAGCTTTACAGGTAAGTAAACATTTAAATAAATAAAACGAATTTCGTTGCATGCACTGCATCCCCCAAATGCGATGCAGTGCGCGCAACGAAATTCGTTTTATTTATTTAAATGTTTACTTACCTGTAAAGCTCCATAATCCATAGAAACTACCCCCCACCCTGGCTCTCCCCATCCCCACGTCACCGCCCTGCAGGTGCACCCATTACCGACAGCGGCTGCCTAATATGGTGTTTATTGGCTAAGCTTTCACCTCACTCTCTCTCCCTTTCCCTCTGTCTCTCCCTCTCTTCCCCTACTACCCATGGGGTACTCCTGACGGCAAAATAGCAAGAATTTAGAGCTGGGTAAAATAGTGGCATTAACCGATTCAAATATTCATCAACATTGATTTTTCCTTTAAATAAACGTCTTGGTTGCTTTTCTTGTGATATATTAAGTTGATTAATAATATTGCTCACTGGGTTCGTATGCTCACAGCATTAATATGTGTAAGTGTGTTTATTAAGTCACAATATCTAATTGTAGTGGGGCTCTATTCGCCTTTCATCCTCTACGGTTTGAGCCATTTATTCGGGTGGCAACAACATCTGTTTTTAATGTCAAAGTGACAATTTATTTTGTGTTGTATAATACAGAAATGTCAATTACACGCATTACATTTGCAGAGGGCAGGACATTTGCCGAGTAATGAAGCACTTCGCTTGTCATGTTGTCGGTATTAGTGAAGTTGCAAAAATGCCATACATGACATTTGTTTAAATTGCACCGTCCATGTACTGGTCTTGACGAAATAGTCCGTGCTGTGAAATTGTGCTACTGTCACAACACGTTAGCGCCTATTTGATTTTTTTTCGAAAAAAGGGAGACTAAATTGATTGTGCCAGAAATCGAACTGATGTCTGAGGCAGTAGGCATCACACAGCAGGTGAAAACGCCGTCCTTTCAATATACACACCACAACTATATAAAAAGCCTTTGCCAAGCCAGTACATCTGGTGCTGGCTACCCGCATTTGGCTTTTCCATTTTGTGATTTTTTTTTTTTAACTGTACAAGGGTCGACTTTTTTTGTGTAGATGCACATTGTGCTAGAGAAGAATGCCATCACTCACAGAGAGCTAATGGCTGAAATGGGCTGATCCTGTGCTGAATGTTGTTGGCAGAATTAAAATATGAATGATTCACTGATGGACCAATGGATGGAAAGAGCTGTCTAAAAGTCTCTATAAGTAGACACTTAACTGGTCGGGTCTTGCCTGGTCTCAGGCCCAACAGTAACTAAAAACTAACTTTGAAACGGACCCTACCAGGCCCTATATTGATGTACTTAATAGTTTACTTCTCCGATGTTTTACTTCATCTTGCACTCCCTAAGTGCATTTTCTTTTCCAGATTTTGGTTTATGTCGTTTTTAGGTCTCGTGACCTACAATGCGCGCAAGCGCATTGAGGGATCGAGAATTCAAGTAGCCAAAAACATCGTCAAACCAAGGGCTTCATTCCTGCGGTTTTCTTGAAGTTCACGTGAATCACGTGAGCAAACAAGCACGCGCATTCACAGCCAGCCCAGCACATCAAAGGGCTTCTCCTCCCCTAATTAATCATGGCCGGCCGCAGGCCGGCCGTACTTTCAGTTTCCCAAAGGCTTCTCCTCCCCTAATTATTCATGGCCGGCCGCAGGCCGGCCGTACTTTCAGTTTGCTTCTCTTCACCAAGAGTTTGTCCATTCATCTAGCAGAGAGAAGTACACCGAAGGGCACATGTACGTTTCACAGAATTCATAAGTGTATACTCCTGTCAAATGTCAATAAGTGGCATGCAGCAGACGTCAGCTGCTAGTGTTTATTTCACTGAGTGTTCATGTCGGACTTTGCTGTGGGCCTGCCAATTTAGATCTGCTATTCATTCGTAGAAGTCTTTTTAATCGAGAATGCAGGCGCCCATGCACACCAGGACGCAGGCGCCGCCGGCTCATGATGCACGAAGCACTATTTGTTTTCTGGGGCTGTTTGTGGCATATTGCTTTTGTGTTCTGCTTGCGTATCTACGTATGTTTAAAGTGCTGTAAAGAACACGCATGTCTGATGGTTGGTGAACTGAAAGCCGGCCAAAATATTTCTGCTCAGTTGCCATCGATAGGAGAATTCCCTCACGATTGATTTCTCACTCTTACTACCTGCATCCATGCTTTTCCTCACCACGCCAATTCTCGCCATTTGTTAAGTAGCTTTCTTTGTGACTTTGAACGGTACTATATTGTACATCCATTTTTTTTAATCGTCTCACTCCTCCCACACCAGCACCTCCCCTCTCTCTCCCCGCAAACACAGCCTTTACTTTCATTTCTCCTCCCCCTCCCCAGCCAGCTTCTCCCAGGCCGTAGCAGCACTCCTCCCACACCAGCACCTCCCCTCTCTCTCCCCGCAAACACAGCCTTTACTTCTCCTCCCCTAATTAATCATGGCTGGCCGGCCGGCCGTACTTTGACGGTTTTTGAAAGCATTATTCAAATAGGTGTCCACATTACTCCGTTTACCTACCTTGAAAGGATGAAAGACTGAATTGGCCATGATGCGATTCCAATAAGTGGCATGCAGCAGACGTCAGCTGCTAGTGTTTATTTCACTGAGTGTTCATGTCGGACTTTGATGTGGGCCTGCCAATTTAGATCTGCTATTCATTCGTAGAAGTCTTTTTAATCGAGAATGCAGGCGCCCATGCACACCAGGACGCAGGCGCCGCCGGCTCATGATGCACGAAGCACTATTTGTTTTCTGGGGCTGTTTGTGGCATATTGCTTTTGTGTTCTGCTTGCGTATCTACGTATGTTTAAAGTGCTGTAAAGAACACGCATGTCTGATGGTTGGTGAACTGAAAGCCGGCCAAAATATTTCTGCTCAGTTGCCATCGATAGGAGAATTCCCTCACGATTGATTTCTCACTCTTACTACCTGCATCCACGCTTTTCCTCACCACGCCAATTCTCGCCATTTGTTAAGTAGCTTTCTTTGTGACTTTGAACGGTACTATATTGTACATCCATTTTTTGTAATCGTCTGGTGCGAATAAAAGTGTCACAACATTTGCACAAACTGATGGCAAACTTTTTTTGTTTTCATCCATTGATTCAGTCCGTCAGACCCAACTGTTGACAATTAACTTAAAAGATAGTCGCGTTTTGTGTCACGTGCCCCGTTTTCTTTTGCCCTCTGTGCCCCAAAGTCATTGCGAAATATTCTGATCTGGTAAAAAATCTGACCGTGTGGGTCAGATGCCGCTTCCAGTACGGCTGCGCCATAAATCGTCATCACAGATGAACAACGCAGCCAGGCCAACAGAGGAAGGACGCAGTGTGCTTTGGTAATTTGTGCATTTATTTATTGGCGAGGCGCGGATATGAAGAAAGAGCCTTTGTACACAGGTGCACAGTGTCAGAAGGCAAGATAACTTTTCTTCCGAGTTCACAGCCTCCTATACTAACGTCAAATAGCGGCTAGTGGTTATTTGACTTATAAACTCTACCGATAATACACATTTGCATTATGGCAGGATAGCACTCTTCCTGCTTCTCCCTTCTTACACTCACCGTGTTTTTCTG
Source organism: Lissotriton helveticus (assembly GCF_964261635.1). Taxonomy (NCBI): domain Eukaryota; kingdom Metazoa; phylum Chordata; class Amphibia; order Caudata; family Salamandridae; genus Lissotriton; species Lissotriton helveticus. The sequence goes on along the minus strand of NC_136068.1, from coordinate 703,098,889 downwards.
TCTTTGTCTCTCTAGCTGTGCTGTTTCTGTCTCTTTCACCTCTTTTGTCTATATCTATCAATGTCTTTCTGTCAGGTCCGTTCTGGATGCTCCTCAGGATTGGGTCGATGCTATAAGGGGGCCCACCTCTAGATCAACCCAAGTCTGACTGAAATTGTGCCCAGACTGTTAAGGCGATCAAGCGGGGGAAAAGGTGGGTCCGGAGGAGAACAGCTGGGCTCTTGGCACCGAAACCTGTAACCACAAAAGCAATGGATCAGGACTACAGAACCCTAAACTGGGACATATGCTATGTAACAAAACACCTGTTACCTCACCTGGATAACCCACAGGTATGCCTGTATGCAGGAAGGATCTAAGGGCGGCTTCTATATCCCCTGGTTATAGTACTGGAAAATATAATATAGAGAACATTAGCAAACCCCCTGGTTCCCTCCCTTCCTTAGTTCTGAAAGATGTAGCCAGCAATGAACACCTACCCTATGTAGGGAATAGACAACCTATAATTGCCCCAGAGCACCAATCGCTGAAAACAAATAACGATCACATTCCTGGTCACAGTGGTAAATAACAAAAGGTTTTCTCCTCCGAGGAAATGAATAGAAGAATGACCTCAGGGTGTGCAAGACGCGACAACCCCAGGATCACCCCCCAATATTCCCTGTAAGATAAGAGTTAGGAAAAATAACTCATAAGCCCAGCATAAAGTATGTGTATAGCGTCTCTACAGATCCGGCTCTGTAAGCGCTTCCAAGTGGATAAAGAGTAATGTACAGGTAAGGCGGCACCTATGCCAAGGTGTCCTGCGCTAACCGGAGCAAGACGCTCCCTGCAAGAACACAACAAACAGTTATAGCGTCTCTACAGATTCTGCTCTGTAAGCGCTTCCAAATGGACAAAGAGTACAGAACAGGTAAGGCGGCACCTATGCCCAGGTGTCCTGCGCTAACCGGAGCAAGACGCTCCCTGCAAGTACACAGCAAACGGACACTGTAACCGCACTAGGAAATGTATGTGCCCCACTCGATATCAAGAAAAACCTGTTGCTGGAAAGAAGGAAGAACACGGGCGCTTCCTAAGCCCCTCCTGGTTAATCCAACAACGAGAGGCACCACACCAAGGAACACCACGTTGTAGGCGCTTCCGAAGCCTCACCAGTAATCCACACGCAGACAGCGGCGTGACCCTTCTGCGAAGACCAAAAGCTTGCCTCCGCCGATATCCACGAATATCCACAGTAAACGAACCAAGACAACAGCAGGAATAATCGGCGGCGCGTCTTCCGCCCGACTTCCTGTTAATCCCTAGGAGCGTCGCGTCATAGGAGCGCGCGGCTCAAAGGATCATGGGATATGTAGTTCCCCATTCCGATTCTCAGGACCGGGCAGACAGTGATTTACCAGAGGTCGGGGAGGGTGAAATGTGACACTTTCACTGCCTTTGTCTTTCTAAGTTTTTCTTCTGTCAGAATTTCTTCCATTCTTTTTATTCCTATTTTACCCTCACAGACAGTTTTATGTGTTTGTCTGCTATTCTTTCACACTGACTTCCAAGAAGTCGTCTCTAGGCGCTCTGCAACAGGCGTGCGAGATCTCCAACGGGTAGTAATGTCTTTAAGGCTTTTGCTGAGGATTGACATATGTCAAGCTCTCTGAAGCACGGATAAAACAACAACAGGCTACGATAATTTACATAGCGCTTGGTGCCTCAAATGTGGCTTCGTAGCGCTATAAAATGACAGAACTGCAACTGTAGGGCCCATTGTACAGTTGTCGGATGAACGATCCAGCAGTCCAAGTATCCAGGGGCTCGCGGGGGTGTCACTGAAGTGAAAGCACCGCAATCTATCATAGTGTGTGCTCGCTTTCCCTGGTCACTAAATTAGACACACAAGTACATACATACATGCTCTTCGGATCACTTCGCATTAGCAATTAGTTCGGATTATACTTCATATGGAACAGTAATAAAGTATATAGTTTACATATATATTTTAAAAAGTTTTATCTAGGAAGTACTGAGGTACTTAAAAAAAGAAAAGAAAAAAAAGAAAATGTTAAAAAAAATACTTTACACACTATATTTCAGAAATTTAGTGTACTAAAGTGTATTTTTTTTTTTTTTTTACATATTTAATTCTTTAAACAAAATGTAAGGAGTACCACGGAAATACATAGAAAATACAGCGCTACTTAAAAACACTTTTAAACAAAGGTTCATTTGTTTAAAGCATGGTACTTTCTAGGTACTAGCGCAGTACTCTGTAAGCTTAAACAAGCACTGGCGATGCCAATAGGTCTCGCAGTAGGAAAGTTGGAGCTATTACAATTGCAAATAACAATGCCTTTTTTTTTTGTTTTCATTTTCAAAACATAAAGGGCTTTGTCATTTACAAAACCAATAGCTCCAACTTTCCTACTGCGAGACCTATTGGCAACGCCAATAGGTCTTGTTTTTCATGCAACATTGGACTAATTATTACACGCCTACAAGTGTGAAAATTCAGACTAGTCTAGACCACCCAATGCTATAAGAATGGCGTGGGTGGGAGAGATTATTCATTTTCAATGTATAAACGGTGCTTAAAATGGAAAAATAGAAGTGCAGGTACCCTGTACCAGAGTGCCTGCTTGTTTCTGAGAAGTGCTGCTACTCTCCAATAAAAAGTACTACATCTCGCCTAAGAAGTGCAGGTACTCCCCCTATCAAAATAGGAAGTCCTGGTACTCAGTACCGGTCCATTTAAAGCACTGTGTGTAATTCATTATTATGCACTGTTGTTGTGCTCATCTTAAAATTACACAGACAGTGTCCCCATGTGGTAGACTATAATGAGTGCCGGTATCGACAATGAAGTGTCGGGGACCAGAATACAACAGCTGAAATAAAGCACTGAAGACAGGGCGCGGTTAAAGTACTGTAGTTGGGGCTGAAGGTTATACAAGTTTCTCAGGGTGACTGCCAGTCTGTCATAAAGATGTTAAGACTACATGCTCATTCAATCCATGGCCTTTCTGCAGAGCTCATAGACCTTTGGTCAAGCATTTGCAAGTAATTAATTGATGAGAAAGACTGTGGAGGAGTTATACACAGCTGCCCCGTCCACAGATCATAGAAATGTTTTTCGCAGTCTTATGTTTTCAGAACTGAAGCATTTTCAATTTTAATTATTGCCAACCAACTCATTGCGATTTTTCACTTAGTTGGTATTGCTAACAAGCTTTGGCAAAGCCAACAGGTTTTGCTCGTTTTAGTCGTAAATTTGCTGTTGTGTGTAATCTAGCTTGACAGAAATTCAGAAAGATACTGTAATGTTGGTCAGAGGATATGCTGTGTGAGCACAGGATTTGGGTCCAAATGTTGTGAGCCAACCTTTAACTACATTCATCACGCCTCTTGGAAAGAATTCCTAGCTACGTTCCCACCCCTTCCTCTCCCCCCAACCTTTTCCTTCACACTTAAACCACTGTCTATAAGTTTATAGTGTTTATCTAAATTAATTTAAGTCAAGAGGTGTCGGCTAACACCAGGCCCTCTTCCAAAGAGAGTCACGCGGCCATCTTCCAAAGAGAGTAAGGTTTCGTCATCCGAAACGATGGAGTTCGGACTGTGTTGGGAGCGCTACTGAGCAATGTTTAGCAAGCCTCCAGCCGAGCTCCTCTTACCTTCATTACAGCGCTCGTTGACTCTTTGATTCACTCACTGCTCCGGGCAGCCAACGTCACATCCTAATTTTACGCAGTGTAAATACAGAGTCCCCGGCGAGTGGCCCTGGGCGCGCCTCCCATTAATTCCGCCCCTTACAATGTGGCGGCGGATTTCTGACAGGAAGAGAATAACACGCGCCCCCGCTCTGGCTAGTAACAGCGGCCAGCTCCACCAGCACATTAGAATGGGCTTTCATCTCCTCTCTTTATTAGGAACTTGCCGCTAGGCCTGTCAGACTCGTTTGGGGTCCCAGCAAACTTGTTTGTGGAGGTCATTGTGGCAGTGCGCCCACCTGTTGCTGCTGGGCCGCCCTGCCACGCCCGCCGGGAAGCCCCGTGGGCCTTCCCAGCGCCATGACGGCTCATCAGCTGGACCCCTACCGGGATGTCATTCATGTCCTGCCCCTAGCCGAAACAACCCTGGAACGCTGACCGGCCTATTCACACGTCCGAATTCCCACCTCTTGGCTAAAACAAACCGCAGAGAGGCAAATTAAGTTTTCCAGTCATGCAGAAAGGGGTGTGAGTGTATGACATGCCCTACTCAAATTGGGACCACTCCCAGGATGTTAATGTTTTCCTTCACATTGTTCCACAAAATGTTTTTTTTTATCCCTCTTATTTTCGACGCTTTAAACAGTTCTCTAAAGTTCATCTTCAGTCCTGTTAGTGCAAACTCTTTGTACATCCCTCTGAAACTGTTTCACTCAGTGTTTTCTTTACTCTTGCTTACAGTGCTCTGAACCCCTGGTGGACTGACTGAGCTATAGAAAACAATGTTTGAAGGCAGTGGTACTTGCAAGAATAACAGTAATATCTGTATTTGTGTTGATTTGTATGACCTTTACCACTGCGGCTCATTTCCCCATAGGCCCTTGGCGCCCCAGTATTGTTGTTATTTGTAAAGTGTTGTGCAAGGTCTCTAAACTGTGCCTCTGATATATCAAAGACCTTGATGCAGGGTTGGTTTTTTTCACTCGACAAATAGTTAGATCCAATCACTATGTCAGGTCACTCCAAATAAATGCGCACAATATTTCCATATAAGAGTTTTCCTTGGTCATTATTTTCATTCGTGTTGGTCTTACTGGAGCACCAGCTGTATTGTAATATATTGCATGTTTCGAGAATAGCAGCTCAACTTTATATACCTCCAATAACTGAGCATCCAGCAACTCACACACAAACTGGGTACCCTCCAGAATGTAACTGATTGATTTTTAAACTTTGGAATCCATTTAGCACTGTCACAAGCAAATGTCAATTGAAAAGCTTTTCTATTGAGAGTTTCATCTGGTTTCTTAAGCATGGGCAGGGCCAGACTGGCTAGGGCTATCTGGCAGTGGAAGAAGTCTAGCCTAAGAACAGTGTGTGGGCTGTTTTTGAGGGTTCATTAGCCTGTTTTATGGTCTGGGGGCCCCTTTCATTTATCTTTTGGTTCCTATGATATTACTAAAAATATTGCATGCAGCAACCACAGATGCATGCAGTCTCCCACACCTAGCCAAACACATATATAGCAGGTCTTTACCAGTACGAAACTACAAATGTGTGCCTATTTTTTAGTCAACTGATTCACTACTGGGGGCCTCTTTTATTTTGCCGCCCAGTCCTGTTTTCTGTTCTAGTCTGATCCTGAGCATGGGATGTAGGGTGGCCTTGAGAGCAGCAGGTTGTACGTGGTGTGAACGAAATTCTGATGGGTATGAATTTGTATGTTATTATCACAATCTTGCATTTTGTCTCGGCAGACAACAGAAGTCAATGTAGGTGGTCAGCCACTGGAGCCAAATGCACCCATTTTGATTCTCACAAAATATTTAGCCACTTTGTTTCGAGGAACTTGATGTCTTTACATACAATTGTGTCTGGAAAATTTGAGTAATCCAATTTTCATCGAATAGTGTCTCTACTGGGGGGTGTAACTGCTCTTTTGTGTTAGGAGACGTCTACATCTTCGAAATTTCAAATGAAAATAGTAGATATAGTCGCATTATTCTGTCCCGCAATACAAGGGTCACGTGGGAGTACAAAGCACATAACTTTGGAAATAACTGGAATCTGCAAATCAACTATAGGAATGCGCTTATGGATATTGATACTCTGTTCCAACTGCTTTTATAAGTCGCCCCGCAGAAATGCTATTCTTGCCCAACTGAGAAACAACACTCTTGCAACATTCCAGTGCTCTAGCGCTACTGAAGAGGAAAGCTCTTAACAGTGAAAAATAGCACTGCCAAAAAATATATACAAGTATAGGCGATGAGCACAGGCAACACCCACCACCTCAGTATCTTTTTCTCCTTCTTTTCTAAAGTCACATCTGAAATGCTTAAGAGTTTGTAGTCTTGGGAAACCATTAGTATTTTTGGTCAAATCATTCATGACCGACATGCGTGGACTTCGTGATGACCCTGTTGGGCATCAGATTATGCTTAATGAGAAGGACTGAGCCAACATGTAATGTATTAAAGCAGACCGTCAACAGGAAGACCGCCTGGTCTTAACCTGTATTTTGGTTTCTTTTCTACAAGTAGAAATCAGTGGCAAAACACAAAATGATGTAACCCCCCTGCAGAATGTGATGAGGATCCACTGAGTCTCCAATAGCTCATGCTATTCGTTGACCTTGGGCTGAATAGGTGCCCCCGGAAGAGTTGGAGGCCCCTGAAGGATTGGATCTGCCCTGCATCCAGGGTCTGCAGGGCCCTGTGTTACTCCCCTGGGCATGAACATTCTTAAGAGGACTATGCCCCTTGTAGAAATATAAACTACCCACATTTAAAACACTGGAATGTTGAGAAAACTATTGAACACAATTGGTTGGTTCAGGGCCAATGATGGCTGGTATAGATCTTCTGCTCCAGCATTCCAATGATTGTCTTTCTGTTTCTCTCATTTTGATCTAGAACACCTTTCACTCGGTGATTGTAATGTTATAATGTGCTCGAGCATTATAGACCTTATGCCTCATGCCATACCAGTCAATAAGTCCCTCTCTTTTAAGGGCCCTCGCCTAAAGGCTCAGACCTATAAATCAGGTTGAGGGTCTTTAACAGACAGTATTGCCCTCAGCAGTGAGCTATAATGCTATATAAGTGGCCAGAAAAAACATATTTGAGAAGTCAACAAGAAATCTTGTTTTGTACACTGAATACATCTTAGATCAAAGTAAATAAATGCAGCTATTTTGTGGTAAATGTTGATTAAGCAATTCCAACATTTCTGAACTGACTTCAGAAAGATCTTCTGACTCAGAACAGATGAGGTGGTGCAGCAATGCTATCCCTCACGAAATAAGCCCAAAGATTTGCAATCAAAAGATTGGATTAGATTTCTCAGGGCATGTCGCTGCTTCTCCTTTAGAAAGTGCGTGAAAAAAATAGCAATATCAGCCCAGTTATACAATTGAAACAAAGAGGATAAAAGAAAAAATAGAAGGTGAAAATGAAATTATTATATTCCTCAAGGATTATCTGAGCTGTTCAGCCAGAGGGTAGACTAAGTTTATCATAGATAATCTACACTATCTAATGATCATCACTGTTAACAACTATTACAGAAACTATACATTATCCACAACTTGCACCTACTTGCTCAATAGAAAAAATCACCCTTCGTTTGTGTGTGACGCTTCTCCCACCAACCTCATGCGCGTCTATTCTGAGTCCAACCATCTCTCCTTGGGGTTCCAAATCTTCAACACCACATGGGGATCAATGGACAACAGCTTACATTTTCACATTCACACAGTGCAGGCGGGCCCTTCAATACAGATGTTTAGGCTCCAGGAAAGGAGAAAAGTTAATTGTTCATTTGCCATCTCATGCGCATACACAGTATATGTATGCAGTAGTTTTACCAGGTACACACTTTTTCTTGCAATGGGCTGAAGCTGAGAATGGTAAAGTGCATGGACTGGTGATGTGAATGTTGTAAAGTTTGAATGCATTTTCGGTGCATCATGCAGAGATCTAGGGGCCTAATAGCTATCAATCAGTCCTCTTCAGTTATGATTTCTTCTGTGTCCTTTGGCTACCTGTCCCTGAAAATAAGATTGTGGTTGTGTTTTATGACTACAAATACTGACATTTCATGTACTCCATTCTACTTTCTCTTCTATAATGTTAGTAACTTTATTTAGACTTGAAAGTGTAGCAATCTAGTTCTATTGTAACCAATGCTTTAAAAGTTATGTACATTGTGCTTTGGCTTCAGAAGAGGAATATTACTCTTGCACCTCTGGCTAGGACTATTTTAAATCTCAAAGGTACACTAAATCACCATACTTTATACTTTAATCTCGTAGATGTATTGTACACAGAAAGCAGTAAAGTTTTCCACTTAGAAAGCTTTCTAAATATTTTAGGCAGAATCCTAAATACAAACCTGATCTGTTGACTTTGACAATGCTTGTTTTATGTATGGTTAACACCACATATTTTCTGGTTCTAAACTTTATAATTAAACTGTATTGCTAAGCCCACCAAATTATACTCAATGCACCAACTTTAAGAAGCGGCAGCACAGCTTAAGAAAGGCTGTTAGTAGATTGGGCCACTATTCAAGCATGTACAAAAGGGATGCACAGTCAAAATATCGACTTCAAAATATCGACTGGACAAAATATCGAGTTTTTAATATCGACTGGACTAAATATCGACTAGACAGAATATAGACAGACAAAATATCGTTTTTAAGGTAAGTAAAGTAATATCGACTGTTAAAAATATAGACAGTTAAAATATTAAAGTATATAATATAAGTTATTAAAATGATCTAATTTTTTATAATATTGAATTTTTTATAGTGTGTTTTATGTTATTATATGTGTGAAAAGTGTGTATTTATGTTCTAAATAATAATAATGAATGAAATTTGTATTTTTACATTTTTGCGTTATTTAATTCTGTAGCGGGTTGTGGGTTTATAGGGGAATAGGGTGGGAAGTAATTTAATAATAATTAATTAAATATATAAATACATTTATTGTTATACATTTTTAATTATTTGTTAATGAATTTTTATTTGGCAATTAATTTAAATTTAATTGGCAATTAATTTAAATTAATTGATTAATTCTTAATTATGTTATTTTTTAAATGTATTTTCTGTAGCGGGTTGTGGGTTTATAGGGGAATTGGGTGGGAAGTAATTTAATAATAATTAATTAAATATGTAAAATAGTTTATTGTTATCAATTTTTAATTATTTGTTAATTAATTTTTAATTTGTAATTAATTAAAATTTAATTGGCAAATAATTTAAATTAATTGTTAATTATGTTAATTTATCTAATTTATTTTCTGTAGTGGGTTGTGGGTTTATAGGGGAATTGGGTGGGAAGTAATTTATTTATAATTAATAAAATATGTAAACATATTTATTGGTATTGTTGTAGAATTTATTGTTAATTATTTATTTTATGGCTAATTAATTAAATTAGATTTGCTATTTAAAATTAATTTGTAATTTTAATTGATTAATTATTATATTATATTAAATTCGTTATTACTTTTAATTAATTTTTTACCCTATGCTATCCAACGCTTTCCCTACTGTTGCACCCACTGGAGTGGGAATAGTAATTTTTACCCCTACGCTATCCAACGCTTTCCCTACTGTTGCACCCACTGGAGTGGGAATAGTAATTTTTACCCCTACGCTATCCAACGCTTTCCCTACTGTTGCACCCACTGGAGTGGGAATAGTAATTTTTACCCCTACGCTATCCAATGCTTTCTCTACTGTTGCACCCACTGGAGTGGGAATAGTAATTTTTACCCCTACGCTATCCAACGCTTTCCCTATTGTTGCACCAACTGGAGTGGGAATAGTATTTTTTACCCCTACGCTATCCAACGCTTTCCCTACTGTTGCACCCACTGGAGTGGGAATAGTATTTTTTACATTTTGCTATTGTACGTAAATAAAATTGGATATTATTTATTTATATTATGTTAATATATATATATATATGTTTTAATAAATATGATTGTTACTTTTTTTATAACTTTAAGTAAATAAATGGGTTTATAGGGGAATTGGGTGGGAAGTAATTTAATAATAATTAATTAAATATGTAAAATAATTTATTGTTATCAATTTGTAATTATTTGTTAATGAATTTTTAATTTGTAATTATTTAAAAATTAATTGGCAAATAATTTAAATTAATTGTTAATTATGTTAATTTATCTAATTTATTTTCTGTAGTGGGTTGTGGGTTTATAGGGGAATTGGGTGGGAAGTAATTTATTTATAATTAATAAAATATGTAAACATATTTATTGGTATTGTTGTAGAATTAATTGTTAATTATTTATTTTATGGCTAATTAATTAAATTAGATTTGCTAATTAAAATTAATTTGTAATTTTAATTGATTAATTATTATATTATATTAAATTCGTTATTACTTTTAATTAATTTTTTACCCTATGCTATCCAACGCTTTCCCTACTGTTGCACCCACTGGAGTGGGAATAGTAATTTTTACCCCTACGCTATCCAACGCTTTCCCTACTGTTGCACCCACTGGAGTGGGAATAGTCATTTTTACCCCTACGCTATCCAACGCTTTCCCTACTGTTGCACCCACTGGAGTGGGAATAGTAATTTTTACCCCTACGCTATCCAATGCTTTCCCTACTGCTGCACTCTTTGGAGTGGGAATAGTAATTTAAACCTGTACGCTATCCAACGCTTTCCCTACAGTTGCACTCTTTGGAGTGGGAATAGTAATTTTTACCCCTACGCTATCCAACACTTCCCCTACTGTTGCACTCACTGGAGTGGGAATAGTAATTTTAACCCCTACTCTATCCAACGCTTTCCCTCCTGTTGCACCCAATGGAGTGGGAATATTCATTTTTACCCCTACGCTATCCAACGATTTCCCTACTGTTGCACCCAATGGAGTGGGAATAGTAATTTTTACCCCTACGCTATCCAACACTTTCCCTACTGTTGCACCCACTGGAGTGGGAATAGTAATTTTTACCTCTACGCTATCCAATGCTTTCTCTACTGCTGCACTCTTTGGAGTGGGAATAGTAGTTTAAACCTCTACGCTATCCAACGCTTTCCCTACTGTTGCACTCTTTGGAGTGGGAATAGTAATTTTTACCCCTACGCTATCCAACACTTTCCCTACTGTTGCACTCACTGGAGTGGGAATAGTAATTTTAACCCCTACGCTATCCAACGCTTTCTCTACTGTTGCACCCACTGGAGTGGGAATAGTAATTTTTACCCCTACGCTATCCAACGCTTTCCCTACTGTTGCACCCACTGGAGTGGGAATAGTATTTTTTACATTTTGCTATTGTACGTAAATAAAATTGGATATTATTTATTTATATTATGTTAATATATATATATATGTTTTAATAAATATGATTGTTACTTTTTTTATAACTTTAATTAAATATTTAATTATTATTATTTAATTTAAGTCTTTGTAAGGATATTTTAGTAATTAATTTTACATTTTAATTTAATTTAACCCTAATAAATTCGATATTTTTTACATCTATATTTTTGTAAACGATATTTTGTACTCGATATTTTTGTACTTACCTGTTTGTATATACAAACTCGATATTTTGGCTGTAGATATTTTTTCCTCGATATTTTGGCTAGTCGATATTTTGGCAGTCGATATTATTTCAGTGATCCTACAAAAGGACCACCACTAGCATGAATCCTCCAGGGAGAGGTTCCCAACCATACGTTCCAATTCATTAAAATACCAGGAGCTTTTTAATCAGGAATGAGGTCGAAGTCCACAGTCGTAGTAATGTACCGTTAGACTTGCAATGTTCAAATTTGCCTCTGTGGTTTGAACTAGCAATGTTCTAATGGCTATACATGGAGTTGTTAGAAGATAAAATGGAATAGTCAAGATATGCAAGCCAATCAGCTCTCTCTAAAAGAGCAATTATGCTGCAACAAAAACGTGCTTTGCACAACTCTCAAACATGTTATTTAATAATGATCCACCAGCCAATCAGAATATGACTTTCACACCACAATGCCTACAAACTGAAATTGAATGGCAAGTACACAGCTGATTAGGGTTTGCAAACTGAATCTCAAAGAGTTTTTCACCATTAATGCTCTCTGTTATCATGTTCTACAGGTCTTGATATCATTTTATAGAGCATTATCTTGAGTTAATTTCTCTTAGCATTTGTGATGCTTACTCACTGCCATTTAGGCATTCATAACTTGAATTGTGGGAATTTTCACATGATAATGCCCTCCAGAATATTCACTAATACCATGACATCATCCAGTAGGTCAATGAAGTGATATTAAGCTCGCAGACTATTGATAGGAACTGCTGCAGAATGAGGCACATTTGATAATATTGTGAAGCAGATACTTGTTTTAGCAAAAATAGAGCTAGCTGGCATCACGTAATAGTCCCCACAGACCACACTTGAGTTCCCTAATCATGAAAATAAAATTATGTGACATCACAGGTAGATCCATATTATATTGTCAATGCCAATCACTTCAATATGATGAAGCGCAAAAAGGGGACGAAGGAAGCCTGAGGAATTTTGAGAGTTGGATCAAACAGTTAAACCCTCATCTGCACTTCACAGTGAGTAAAGACAGGGAGACAGTGCCATTCTTAGACATTAATATCATCTCTGATAATGGCACCCTAAATAGCTCCCTATACACAAAACCAACTGACAAGAACAGCTTGCTGAGGTTTGACAGCGCACATCCTCGCACTCTCAGTGAAAATTTACCAGTAGGACAGTTCCTACGCATTCATAGGAATTGTTCCAACATTCAGGACTATAAGTAAGAGGCAAATATTCTTACCTACAAGCTCCAAGAGAAAAAATACCCCACCAGAATTATTGAAAATGCTAGGAAAAGGGCTCGAAACACTCCCAGGAAATCGCTCTTTGAAACTCACAAACGACCAGAACCACAACAATTGATCTGTGTCACGACTTTTCACTCTTCATCTAATGAGGTGAAGAAGATCATAAATAAAAAATGGGGCATATTGACTTCTAACCAATTAACATTTGAGAGACCCATGTTCTCATTCAAAAAGAATAGAAGTCTAAGAGATTCACTGGTACATACCAACAGCTTCTAACTTAAAATCAACATTCAACCTACCCTCTGGAACGCACAACCAGTAATGGGACATTTCCTGTGTGGCATGTGCATATAATGCAAATTCATGGAGCACACTAAGCACCTGGATCTGGGCTTACCCACCCCTTGGGAACAGAGGACGCATACAAATTGTAATACAGAAGGGGTGATCTATCTCATAAAATGTCCTTGCCACCTGCTATACGTAGGGATGACCTCTCGCAAAATAAAGACTCGCATTTGTGAGCATAGAAGCACTATCAGGAGAGCCATCACAGCAACCAAACTGACAGCCCACTATGTGGAAAATCGCCACAAGGACACAGACATCAGATGGACTGTAATTGAGAAGGTAAAGGCCACCAATAACTAAAAAATTCTTCTGGAGAAAGAACAACGGTGGGTGTACGGTCTAAAGACACATGAGGTGGGATTAAATGACACTATACCGTGGGGCCAGTTGAGGAAATGATAAAATAATGATATAGACTATGTGGCGCGCCCAGGGACAGCCTTAACTAGTCATGTGTAAGTCGCCTTAAAGATCGCAGCGCAACATGTAGTTTGACCTCTTGGAACTGAAACAAAGAAAAAAAACTTCCACAATCTCCTCTCACGAGACACATATTTAGTATACAAGAACAAATATTATTTGACCTTGCTATGCCCTCCCTTGTGATAACATCATCATGGTCATCTCATTCAACCTGAGACTCTACTGTTGCTAAAAACAAAATGTTGTCCACTCCTTATAACTCTTTATATGGAGCCCATTATCTCATCACTCTGAACAGTGCGATTAATGAAGGATCAGTAAGAATGGATCAGAGATATACTCTGTTGTCTCCCTCCGGCAGGCTAATTGTCAATAAAGCACAGAGTTTTTTTAAATCGGGGCTCGGGACTACTGGTCCCATGAACCTTTACTCTGAAACAGGAAACACAATGAATAGGTGACCGGGCGTCATCACGTCACTTCCGGGTCACGCGTCTTAGCTACGCGGATCCTGGATACGAAGAGACGTGGCCGGAGATGCTAAAAAGACCGGTCTCCCAGATGCTCATTCTGGTAAAGCCGGGGACTGGGACCAACATAGATGCAAAAGATCGGTGAGACCTCGAACTGATTAAGTGATCGAGATACGCCCTTGACACGAGCCGAGCTTTTAAAACTACCAGACCAGCTTAAAAATACTCGCATATCTGTTTTTTTAAAGAAAGATCCCCGTATCCAATTCTTTGGGGATACAACCTCCTGCAAAAATGTTTTTTGCCACACATTTCATTTCTCTACTATATAATTAGGACCACCACACCGCATATCTTGGTCCTTTGAGACGCACGAAGCCCCCCAAAATTTGGGTAAGTGCTAATGGAAATACTAACGTGCACGTGGTATGTATGGATGAATGTTTTGTTGATAGCATGGTATGCACGTGGTATAAATGTATGAATGTAATAGCACAGTATTACCTGAGTGCTGATGTGTCCTCCTGCAATTGAGACTACTTTCACTGGTTTTTATTCACTATCTCTCACTAGTCTAAATACCGATCTGGCACTAGAATATAAGGGATGACCCAACGAGTGTGTCACTTTTGAAAGCCTATCACAAACACGATGCAGATGATTGGCACTGAGTGGGGTTATGTACTACACTCTTATGGCATGCGCACACAACGCAGCATGCATTATCATGGATTACGCACCACGAAGTAATATTATATTCACAATGTGTATATAATGATGTTCCTTTGTAATTTCTTGCCCAACAGATGGAGCCTGGCAATACAGAGACATTTTAACATTCACAAGGAGAAGCTACTCTGCCCTTGATATACGAATAGGATAGGGACCTCCGTCCTTTAATTCCCTACACATAGAGGGGGATTCTTCGATTGCCCTGAAGAAAGTCCTGGACCTTTATGGCCCTCGTGGACTGAAACATGTCGGCACTGGCATTAGGGTCTTAGGACCATTAAAATCCAAAGAGAACCGCTTTTTAGAATTTTTTAATAACCCGATCTGACCCAATAATAAAGGGAAACCAGGGGTCAGATTTAGGTTTTTTATCTTTAAGTCCCCCTACCTTCATCTATCCAAAGAGCTACCCAACACTGTGGTTGAGCCCACCTCAACTTTTAGGGGTCGGGGTGACCCGATGATGAAGCTTGACACCACTAGGGTGTGTGAGGGTAACTAATAAGAACTAGTTGTCTTCCCTTAAACAACACAGACATGACTAGCATGACCCTCATACCCTAAATGGGTGAGTGCGCAATCCTCACTACTACAGGTGTTTATTTTTATTTTTATTTTTCCTTATAGCACACACTATCTGACGACCTGTCATAATATAGTGTGATTGGAGTATCTTTTGTGAAATATATTTCTTAGGGAGGACATACTCCGGTCTTCTTCCTCTCTGAAACCCCCCCCCCGACCACTGGTGAATTTACTAGCAGCCTTTTGTGTTAATGCACTAAAAACACCACCATCACCAGTCTAGTATTCCACCTCACAAAGCCAGCAGACTCTCAATGCCATAAGAAAAGCAGTAGCATTTTATAGTTACTGCAGGATATTTGACAATAAAATCACAAAAGTATATTTGTCTCACAAAATCCATCGTCCTTGAATAAACTCATTCTTGGTTGTAGGTTTGTTCTCCATATTTGCTCTTTGTGTTCTCTTTCTATTTGCTGGTAACTCTAACCACGTAGTTTACGTGATTTTATCCCTACGTCAAGGCAATATCAGAGACAGATATTGGAGTTTGGATATCTGGGCTTAATATTTTTCTCCTGACCTTACAAGTTGCTTGGCCAAGTTTCTTGTGATCTGCAGACAAGCTTGGGCCTGGTTTCTGCAAAACTACGGAGGCCCCTGGGCAAATACTTTATCTATTTTGCTGAGCTGTTTTACCATGTTTAATCTTATACTTGTACATCCCAGTTCCAGGTTTGATCCTTTATAAGAACGATAAGCTGAGTCTTCAAAAAGGAACTAAAGAAGAGTTGTCCAATGAGGGTGTGTTAGTATCATCACACTGGCCCCATTTACATATGATTAATTTCATTTAAACTAATTTACATAGTCAATGTTTT
Source organism: Lissotriton helveticus (assembly GCF_964261635.1). Classification (NCBI taxonomy): domain Eukaryota; kingdom Metazoa; phylum Chordata; class Amphibia; order Caudata; family Salamandridae; genus Lissotriton; species Lissotriton helveticus. Next base: position 703,082,943 of record NC_136068.1, on the reverse strand, counting down.
TGGATCCTGACCCAGAACTAATTTGGACATGCCTGGTCTAAAGTCTTTCACTTTAAAGTTACACATATTTGTCAAGCGCTTCATACTTCCTCTTCACCCTACCCATTGTATGGCTGACAAATGAATGAGATTAGCTACACATTTGATTTTCACTTGAAATTTCAAAGAAGGTTTAGCCGTCTCCTAATACCGATTGACCATGCTGCAATCGACATGGCCACAATTGGCTCAAAAGTAGATCATAGAAAAAAATCTCCCAGCTCATGCAATATCATATAAACACAATTGTGAGTCATTTCATTCTCCTCGTGTTCTTCAATCTTTTCTTTTAATTCAATTTCTTCTGCCAGCCAACACGTGTTTCGTGAGTGGGTGTTTCTCAATATGACTTTCTCAGAGCTGGAAAATTAAATTAAATCTATTTTACAATTATACCCATTGCAAGATTTTCAAAATTATACCACAATTATAACTCCCAGGTAAACCAATTTGTAGTGGTGGTGGAACTGATAAATAGTGGAACACCAAACATATTACCCTCCTTACTCATACTGATTTGTGTAAATATTTATTACATATTTGGCATGCTTCTGTCAAGTGGGTCCCCTCTCATTTGTTTGCCACTACACCCAGGGGGATTGTATTAAAATGCTAATATTCTAAGCTGAGTTCCGTATTTTGTATAAATTATATGTGCCATGCAAAGGGGACCATTGTCCCATGTTGTAATCCATTAAAGTGTCCACCACCCACCTGAGATAAATACCGGTATTCCATAGGTAAACTCTGTGAAGATAAATAATATTAGGTATCATCTGACAGGAACTCAATGTAAGGAAATATCCAAGTGGATCAATATTGGAATTTTGCCTCCCTTAAGCATGAGGTTCAGTTGTGTGTCAATTCTGGTGCAAATTATCCAGTGATGTCAATCACCGGGCCCGGATACAGACCTTGCAGGGTATCTTACTGCCGTCAGCCTGCCAATACATAATATCAGGGGCACCAAGTTACTTGGGGATCCCCCGTGGTGAGTCCCCATATTATGACTATCTCACCGAAGGGTTATGCTCAGAAGAACTAATGCACTAAGCCATAAGTATAATACACTTTGTATCTTACCCGTGTATCTGTCGACTGGTCCCCAAGCACAGACACGGTGTGTCCGTGTCTGATTTCATCGCGTGGTGAGCGGGTGCCATCTTTGAATTCTATTTATGCTGCTCTAAGTCAGACTCACAGCTTCCCAGATGACAGATACAAGTATAAAGTACCCATGCATATCTGAAGGTCCATAGTTCCATCTATCTACCATAAGTTACTATTGTGTATATATACTTAAAACAGTAATTCCCATAAGTTCTTGTTTTACTAAGTGTGTGAAGTGCAAGAGGTGCCAACTCGGTTCCATACTTATTAGGTTGCTGGAAAAGAGCGTGTGTTCCATCCAGCGCTCCTAAGACATGTGATTGGAATATATCTATGAAGGATTGTGCGTCTCTGTCCTATTTTAGACTGAGTGCCCTCAGTTCAGTTCTTTGTGTTGTAGACACGTTCATAGTCATACATGTAGAATGGCAGAACGCTTTTACGGAAGAATATTCGTGTCCTTGAAATGTTATGTGAACGATGAAAATAAAAGTACCTTACTGTAGGTCGCAGACTGAATACTTGTATGCGCTTATTGAGGTAAATTGCTGTATGTGATGAATAAGCTAATACAGTCCATAGAGCTATACAGGCATGAGTTAGGTTCATAGGTCCATGGTTGCCAAATAAGTAATGTTGGCCACCTATATTAAGGATATTCGAAGTCTGTAATCTGTCTTTTGGGTAGGCAATATGGTGATGCAATGTCCATTCTTGCTACTTGACTAGTGTACATAGAACCCTAGGTTCATTCTAGGCACAAAATCTCCGGATCACCCCTTATAGTCCTATCCAGAGGAACTTTAGGGGGTGGCCTCTCCAGCTGTAATACAGCAGACATGCCATAATAGTGTGTGTATGTTCATACACATATGACTATCATATACTATAATATTATATGTTCTCACCGTATTCAGCATGATCCAGTTTGGTGTCTGCATAAACCTTGAAGATTCCGACACCCGGGAACCTCTACTGGCCAAATCACAAATCTGGATATGTAGTGGCAAACAATTACATTTAAAGTATATGTTTAGGGATTGAATAATAAAATTAGTCAGCAATATAATATTCGGTTAAATTTGCAAATATGCGCATTAACATATCTCTAAAGACCAATCAGTTTATACAGAAATAATCTTTCTCACAACCTCGATAATATATAGTGGGTTTCTCCCTTTAGGGTATGTACAAGTAGGTAATAATGTGTACATTTGACGAAATATCTGACCATCAGTATCGTGTTGTTGGATCAGACCATAGCCTCAGATTCCCACTCGATCCGTAATCAGTTTCCTAAGAAGTAGTTTAGCTCATTGTCTACGTTTAAACTGTATTCCACAGTCTGTAAACCCAAGATCCACCTTGCCTTACATCTTCTCAGAGATAATTCTCTATTCCCTCCTCTGGGATCCCTTAGCACATGGTCTATACCATAGAACATAAAGCTCCTATGTGGCCCTTGTGACTGGCATTCATTCACAAGCATTGCAACTGGATATCTAGTATCACATGTTTTTTATCACTCTAAAGTTCTCACTAACTCTCTCTTTGAGAGCACTTATAGTGCTTCCCACATAAAGGAGACCTCACTTACACACAATGACATAGACAACATACTTGATCTGATATGTAATGTTTGTGCATATTCTGTACTCTCTGCCTTTCAAATCCGTAAAGGGTTTGGTTTTGTCTTTGGCACACCTGCACATGGCGCAGTTGCCACATTTGTAGAAACCCATTGCTTGACGTGTGAGACAATTTTCTTGTTCCTCTGTCCTTAGATAGCTTGGATTCAGTAAATTCCTCAGGGTGCGACCTCTCTGAAGCGTAATACCCAGTCTTGATGGCATGTAATCCATCAAGGTCCTGTCATCTCTCAATAGGTGCCAATGTCTGGCCAAACATTTGCGATACCTGTTTGCAAGACCCCTGTAATCTGTGATATGATGTATAAGTGTATAGTTGTCTTTCTTTCTTGTGTATGTGTATCTTCTGTCAATGAATGTCATTCTTCTTCTAGCTGCTCTAACTACATTATTGTTGTATCCCCTCTCTAAAAATCTCCTCTCCATGTATTGTATACAAGCATTACATTCATGTTGTTCACTACAGATCCTTCTCCAAAGGGTATAGCAGTGATTTGACAACTTGGATGTGAGCAAGAGGCGTGTAGGGTTGCGTTACATGATGTGGGCTTACGATAAAGTCTGCTATCGTCTTTCACATACAATTCCACATCCAGAAATTCAATTGTAATCTGACTATATTTGGACGTGAACCTTATGTTAGCATCATTGTGATTGAGATATGTTATAAATTCTTGTAACAGTGTTTCACTCCCCGTCCAGATCTTAGGCAATCATCGATATACCGACCCCAGTATAGTATGTGTTCCATCCATTATGCTCCATTCCTGCCCCAGATATGACCCTCCTCAAACACCTGCATGAAAAGGTTTGCATATGAGGGGTCAAATGTGGAGCTCATAGCAGTCCCTTGTAGTTGTCCATGTATCTTCGAACAAGAATACATTGTTTTCCAAGATTATTTTAGTCATGTTCACTAGCATCTGTGTGTGCTGCAATCATGTAATTGATCTTGTGTTCAATATGTGTGTCAATGCCAATGTGCCTTTATCAAGTGAGATGCTGGTATTTAAAGATACAACGTCTAGTGTAACCATCCACAATCCTGACTCCCATTGTACGTCATTCAAAAGGTTTCATACGTTTAATATCATGAATATGTGAAGACAAGATCCCCACAAATGGTTGCAAGAATAAATCTACATATCCAGAAATTCTCTCTGTCAGCCTCCCCTATACCAGACACTATTGGTCTCCCTGGTGGAAAGGCAGAACCCTTGTGAACCTTGGGGAGTGTGCACAGACAGGGGTATCTGGGGCGTTCTACATGTAAGTAATGATATTCATCTATAGTTAATAGACCATCATCGTACCACTGTCTCAATTGAGCATTGATGTTCTTTGTTATATTAAAAACAGGACTGGCGTCCAACATCTGGTAGCACAAACCATTACCGAGGTGCGAGTAAATTTCTTGGTTATTGTCAGCATGGTCCTTAATTACAATATTCCCTCCTTTGTCCGCCTCCTTAATAATCACACCTTTGTTTTCTTGTAGCAAATTAAGGTCCACTCTTTCCCCTGTATTAAGGTTGTTTTTGCATTTGCCATTTCTCTAAACTGTAGCCATATTCCAATTATCTAGGTCTCCATTTACCAATTTTTAAAACGTATGAATGTTATTACGAATAGCAAGCCGTGGTGTTCACTATATATACTATATATACTCACATCAGTCTGTAAATGGAGATCTTTTATTACATTTGATATATTCGCTGAGTCACCTTCTATATGTATGATTGAACGCAACATAACTGTGTCATGTACATCCTGTATTGATAGTTCATTGACCAACACATTAGTCTCTTGCATAACCGTAGGTTTATTGATATTTGGATTCAAATCAAAGAATTGTTTTAGTTTCAGATGTCGAACATATTGAAACAGATCTATTTTTAAATTATATATCTCTCCCACTGAAATAGTGCAAAACCCCATCCCTTTTTGTAATAGGGAGATCATATCTGGCCTTAAGGGTGTTTTGGAGAAATTAATTACCGAAATCCCAGATTCTACCACTCCTACCTTTTCTTGTCCCATGATCTGTCTGCATTCCCCACCGTTTGTTTCATCATATTGCCTCCTCTCTTGCCCCTTCTGGTTTGCTTGGGTCTTTTGATCTTGTACCCTGATCCGGGTTGCCCTTCCTTATCCTCTCTACTTCCTGTAAAAAAAAGTAGCGTTACTCTGATTAAGGCTAGATCACCCCAATGTGCTCCTTCCTGGTACCTCCCACAGTCTTATTCAAAAACTGAAAGTTTTTCAGTACCAGGCCCCTAGAATTTTAACTAGCGCCTAGAAGGGCTCATTTGTCTGAAGTGGTCACCTTCTACATTGGCACAGTTGTTGTTCAGACATAAAGCAATATCTTATTATCGATATACAAATTCATGCAGAGTAGCATTTCAGGCAACGCCAAATAACGCTGGCCTTCCTATGTCCATCAATAGGAACAAGGTCTTAGTAAACCTCAAACACTTTTGAGCTTGGGTCAGGTTTTATGTGAACCACTTTGCACTGTTTCGTGTTATGGTGAAGCTTTGCTATGGCCTACAAGCAACCATTGCAGAAGCTGAAAAATCTTAAGCACGAAAGTGCAAAGTTTTTAATATGTGTGAATATAGATTAACGATTATTGGCCTTCGTATAATTTGAGATTTATGCTTTCCTTTTTCTCCTGCCCAAGCATAATTTTTTCCTGCACTTGAAATCTGACATGCACTCAAATATGCCCCAAACAAACAAAATAACCTTTCTTTCGCCCTCTCTGATCTAGTTTCACATATGGAGATGGTAGCTTTGAGATCAGTGCATTGTATGGAGGTGCATAATTACATGTTTTTCCTCACGGATAACTCATGGCAAATTCCACTGACACACTAAATGGCGCAATGAGCATTTTATATTGAAATACTATTGTATGTATATACGTTCACAATCTTTGCATATCTATTATCCTTTTTAGAAAAAGTACACGGTTCCCGTAAATTACATTTTACCCAGCCCTACCTTAAAGCTAAAAGTTAAAGTTTGCGTGTCCTGAACTAGCACATTCAGTTCTGTGGAGAGAAGCCCGCCATTTTCACCTTCGTCACGGCCGCCCTGTTTAAGGAGGTGCCTATTTAATTAGTAAAAGTCCTCCATGGTGCTAATCCGTTTCTCGCTCAATTCCTTAACAGGCTCAAACCTCGGACTGTTGTCATTCTTTATTTATTGATTGCAGGTATTTGAGGTGTAATTGAGCAAGGCCTAGGGTGGGAGCAGCGCTTTGCGAGCAATTAAATATGATTAGGCAGAGTGCTTAAAATTTCCAGCTGGGCGATTGATAAATGAGACCCACATTCCCAATGTACTGACCACATCAAAAAGCGACAGCCAAGGCAACGGCAAATACTGCCAAGGGGCATGAGTAACAGCCCCTTCCTTGCAGCTAGTCAAGAAAGAAAGGGCTCTGTTCGAAGGGAGTTTTGGAAAACTTCTAGTTTTTTTTTGCAGGCCGCAAAATGGCTGCAAGGCATGTTGAAAACATAAAAAAGTAAAGGGAATAACAGGTGGTTCTCCAATTCTCCTGGCATGCTTAGTGGCTAACATTGCGGCGCTGGCTGTCAGTCTTTTTTTGCCTAAGTCCAATTATATTTGACACCTTGTGGTTTTATATAACTATATTTGAATTATTCTACATACATTTATTATAGGGCCTACATTCAATAATATATGAGACTCTTCTATACATTGAGAAAGCATTTGGGGCTTTATTCCAATTCGGAATTACAAATCAAGTGGATACCCCACATCCACTTGACTCCAGCGGATCCAGAACGCCTCAGCCAGACTCATCCTCGACATCCCACGAACCAGCCACATCTCCGGACATCTGAGAGACCTTCACTGGCTCCCCGTCAACAAAAGAATCACCTTCCGCCTCCTCACCCACGCACACAAAGCCCTACACGACCAAGGCCCGAGCTACCTCAACAGCCGAGTCAACTTCTACGCTCCCAAACGCCACCTCCGATCAGCCAACCACGCCCTCGCCGCCGTCCCCCGCATCCGAAGAGCGACTACAGGAGGAAGGTCCTTCTCCTACCTGGCCGCCAAGACCTGGAACTCCCTCCCGACCGACCTGCGCCTGACCCAAGACCACCTCTCCTTCAGGAAGAAGCTGAAGACCTGGCTGTTCGAGCAGTAGCGGCACCCCCCCACCCCCCCCCCAGCGCCTTGAGACCCTATGGGTATGTAGCGCGCTCTATAAGTGTCACTGATTGATTGATTGATCCCCCACATATCCCTAGGAAGAACCTAGCAAAATCTGCACCATAACCATGGGCAGAATAACAGAATATGTGCGGAACATGTTATTCCCCATTCCACTGGCAATCTATTTGAATAATGTGGAAATCTAGCATCAAGAGACCTCACCCTGAGGTTTTGGGATTTCCAAGATAGTATTATAGCACTGGAAGTGCTGTGATTCCCGGAATGAAGTCTTAGTGAGGAGATATCAAACAGGGAATTAACCCTTTTTCGTATCTGCCCTATCTTTTTTCTGATTTTCATTTTCCTCCTTGGTTCCCTGCTCCATGGCATTGTTTGCAAATTGGCTCCTTTGTATGGGTAAACTAGATCTCACTGGTTTAGGCGCAATTTTACATCAGTATGTCTAGAATACATGATATTTTACACCTACATTTGGACACATTGACCAATGCAAATTGTTCTTTTTGTTTATCACAGTTCAGTGAGTGTTAATGTTACTTTAGAAATTGACAGTCAGGTCAAATAAATTAAATCTACCTAATCCACACAATTTTGTGTAAAAGTGCAATGCCACTGGCGAAATCTGGGTAAATCATGTTAATAGAGTTGTGTGGCGTAGAGTGAAGTGGAGTGTCATAGAGTGACATGGAGTGGTGTAAAGTGTTGTGGAGTGTCGTGGAGCGAGTAGGGTGTTGTAGAGTGAAGGGCGTAGAATGGCTGTAGAGTTGTGTGGCATAGAGTGCAGTGAAGTGGAGTGTTGTACAGTAGAGTGCCAGAGAGTGTCATAGAGTGGAGCAGAGTGTCACAGAGTGAAGTGGCATAGAAGGTCGTGGAGTTGCATAGAGCAAAGTGGCGTGGCATAGAGGATGTTGCATAGAGCAGAGGAGAGTGTTTTAGCGTAGCACAGAGCATAGGAGATTGTCATAGAGAAAAGTGGCATTGAGTGGAGTAGTGAAGTAGAGTGGAAATACTTAGAGTAGATTGTTGTAGAGGAGTGGCATAGAGTGAAGTAGAGTGTTGTAGAGTGGAGTGGCATAGAGTGGCATAGAGTGGAGTAGTGGTGTAGGGTAGAGTGAAGTGGTGCATTGTAGAATAGAGTGGAGTAAAGTGGCATGGGGTGGTGTAGAGGGAGTTGCATAGAGCGTCATAGAGTGGGGCAGTGTGGTAGAGTAGCACAGAGTAGAGTAAATTATGACAGAGTGGAGTGGCATTGAGTGGAGTAGAGTATCAGCGATGAGTAGAGTTTCTTGGAGTAGTGAGTGATAGACTGGAGTATTGTGGAGTTAAGTGAAGTGTCATAGAGTGGAGTGTCGTAGAGTGGAGTAAAGTGGCCTATACTGAAGTGGCTTCACTTTCAGTTGTGCAGAGCAAATCCGCATAGGGAGCAGTGACATAAAGTTCATTGGTTTTGAGTAAAGTGGTGTAGAGTGCATTTGCGTGGAGTGCAGTGACACAGAGTCCAGTTGCAAAGAGTAGAGCGGGATAGAGTAGAGTGGAGTGGCACAGGGTAGAGTGGCATAGACTGGTGTGATGTAGAGTATAGTGGCGTAGAGTGGAGCAGGGAATAGTGGAGAGGCATAGTGTTGGGTTGTGTAGAGTAGAGGGGTATAGAGTGCAGTGACAGAGAATGCAGTGGCGTAGAGCGCAGTGGTATAGAGTGCATTGGCGTAAAGTGGAGTGATGCAGAGTCAAGTTGAGTGGTGCAAAGTAGAGCGCAGTGGCTTAGACTGCAATGTTATACAGAGCAGTGGTGTAGAGTGGATTGGCATAGAGTAGAGTGGAGCATAGTAGAGTGATGTAGAGAGCAGTGGCATAGAGTACAGTGGTGCAGAGTAGAATTGAGTGGCGAAGACTTCAGTGACATAGAGTGCATTGGTATACAGTAGTGACAGAGTGTTGCAGGATAGAGTATACAGTAGTGACATAGTGTTGCAGGATACAGTAGTTCCATAGATTGTGTTGATTTTGAATAAATTGGTGTAGAGTGCATTGGCGCAAAGTACTGTGACATAGAATGCAGCTGGGTAGAATAGAGTGGCATTGATTGCAGTGGCCTATACTAGAATGGTGTAGAGTAGCGTGGAGGAGAACAGGGTAGATTTCAGTGGCGTAGATTGAAATGGTGCAGAGTGAAATAGAGTGGTGTAGTGTACAGTGGTGTAGAATAGATTGTTTCAGAATAGAGTGAAGTGGCATAGAGTAGAGTGTCATTGAGTGCAGAGGTGCAGAGCAGATTAGAGTGGATTGGTGTAGGGTGTAATGGCATAGAGTGGAGAAATGCAGAGTAAAGTGGCGTAGAGTGTCGTGTACAGTGCATTGGCACAGAATACAGTAGAGTGGCATAGAGTAGAGTGCAGTGGCATAGATTGCAGTGGTGCAGGGTAGAGCTCCATGGCTGTGCATTGCTGCGGCATAGAGTGGCATAGAGTGAAGTGGCACAGGATGGAGTGGTGCAGAGTAGAGTGGAATGGTGCAGGGTAGAGTGTAGCGGCATAGAGTGTAGTTGCATAGAGTGCATTTGCATAGCGTGGTTCAGTGGTGTAGAGTGCAGGGGCTTATATGCAGTGGTATAGAATGCATTGGCATAAAATAGAGTGCCATTGAGTGGCGTAGCGCACAGTGGCGTAGAGATCACTGGTGCAAAAAGAATGGAGTGGTGTAGGGTGCAGTGACTTAGAGTACAATGGTGTAGAGTGTTGCAGAGTAGAATGTAGTGGCATAGAGTGCAGTTGTGAAGGGTGGATTTGCATAGAGTGATGTGGCATAGAGTGCCTTGGTTTTGAGCAAAGTGGTGTAGAGTGCTTTGGCATAGAGTGCATTGGTTAGAGTTGAGTGCAGTGGAATACAGTTGAGTGGTACAGTGTAGAGTAGAGCAGCACAGAGTGGAGTGGTGCCGCATAGATTGCAGTGGCATAGAGTAGAGTAGAGTGATGCTGAGTATAGTAGCATAGAATAAATTGTTTCAGAGAAGACTGAAGTGGTGCAGAATGGAGAGGTGCATGCTAGAGTAGAGTGGTGCAGGATAGAGTGCAATGGTGTAGGGTAGAGTGCAGTAACATAGAGTGCAGTGGTGTGGAACCAGGTGGTGTAGAGTGCAGTGATGGAGAGTAGATTAAAGTGGCATAGAGCGGATTGCCATATAGTGCACTGGCATGGAGTGGTAAAGAGCAGAGTGCATTGGCATAGACTGCAGTGGCATAAGGTGCAGTGGTGCAGAGTAGAGCAGACAGGCGTAGAGTGAAGTGGTATAGAGTGGAGTGGTGCCGAATAGAGGGCAGTGGTGTGGAGTGGTGCCGAGTAGAGTGGAGTGGGGCAATGTGGAGTAAGGATGGTGTGGTAGCACACTGCCATTGCACACAACACGTCTTTAATTGAAATGACCAATATATTTGCACAGACACACAATTTTATTGATAAAAGCATACAGCGTAGAAATTAATAAAGTGGCGCACATCACCAGGTGATGGAAATGTCATTACCTAGTGTATTGACTTGTTTTGATGGTATCAAAATACTTGTTTGCACCACACCAGAATTGCCAAAAACCTGCATCATTTGTGCTTTCCTAATTCTGATATATTCTGAAATAGGTGCGCAGTTCATTTATAGACATTTATATTTTGTTGTGTGCCAGAAAAAAAACATCTTAAAGCCTACCTCCAGCACAGCCCTGGTAGCTAGCATGATTGTCACATAAACCCTCTAACCCATGGGTACTCACAAACTTTCTCTCGGGGGGAAAATTTACAGTGTGGTTTGTGTCCAAGGGCCGCACTGGTGGGGGCGGGGTCAGTGGGGGAGGGGGCGGGGCTAGAGCAACAAAAAAAACTGGTACCATGAGGTTGATCACTGGTCCCTGCAGCGGACGCCTTCGTCCACTGAGCCACCAGACCCGGCATACACACATCTCTCTCTCGTTCTTTTTCATTCTCTCTTTCTGTCTCCCTCCCTCTCTCCCTCCCTCTCCCCCCTCTCTACCTCTCTCTCCCTATGTCTCTCTGTCTCCCTCTGTCTCACTCACTCTGACTGTCTCACTCCCTCTCTCCCTCTGTCTCACTCACTCTGACTGTCTCACTCCCTCTCTCCCTCTGTCTCACTCACTCTGACTGTCTCACTCTCTCTCTGTCTCCCTCTCTCTCTGTTTCTCTCTCCCTGTTACTCTCTCCCTCTCTCTGTTTCCCTCTCCCTCACTCTGTTTCCCTCTCCCTCACTCTATTTCCCTCTCCCTCTCTCTCCTTCCCCCTCCCTCTCTTCTTCCCCCTTCTTCACTCTAAGGTCTCCCTTCCTTACTCTGTCTCCCTCCCTCCCTCTGTCTCCCTCCCTCCCTCGCTCAGTCTCCCTCCCTCCGTCGCTCTGTCTCCCTCCCTCGCTCTGTCTCCCTCCCTCGCACTGTCTCCCTCTCTCGCTCTGTCTCCCTCCCTCTACCTCGCTCCTCTGTCTCCCTCTCCCTCCCTCGCTCTCCCTTGCTCCTCTGTCTCCATCCCTCTCCTTCGCTCTCCCTTGCTCTCCCTCTGTCTCCCTCCCTCGCTCTCCCTTGCTCTCCCTATGTCTGCCTCTGTCTCTCTCCCTCGCTCTCCCTTGCTCTGCCTCGCTCTCCCTCCTTCTACCTCCCTCGCTCTCCCTTGCTCTCCCTCGCTCTCCCTCTGTCTGCCTCTGTCTCCCTCCCTCGCTCTCCCTTACTCTCCCTCTGTCTCCCTCGCTCTCCCTCTGTCTGCCTCTGTCTCCCTCCCTCAGTCTCCCTCGCTCTCCCTCTGTCTGCCTCTGTCTGCCTTCCTCACTCTCCCTTGCTCTCCCTCGCTCTCCCTCTATCTGCCTCTGTCTCCCTTCCTCGCTCTCCCTTGCTCTCCCTCTGTCGGCCTCTGTCTCCCTTGCTCTCCCTCGCTCTCCCTGTCTGCCTGTCTCCCTCCCTCGCTCTCCCTCTGTCTGCCTGTCTCCCTCCCTCGCTCTCTCGTGCTCTCCCTCGCTCTCCCTCTGTCTGCCTCCTCCTCGCTCTCCCTCTGTCTCCCTCCCTCGCTCGCCCTCCCTCACTCTCCCTCACTCTCCCTCTGTCTGCCTCTCACTCCCTTTCTCTCTGTTTCCCTCCCTCACTCTCCCGCGCTCTCCCTCTGTCTGCCTCTCCCTCGCTCTCCCTCTGTCTCCCTCCCTCGCTCTACCTTGCTCTCCCTCTGTCTCCCTCCCTCGCTCTCCCTCTGTCTGCATCTGTCTCCCTCCCTCGCTCTTTCGTGCTCTCCCTCTGTCTGCCTCTCCCTCGCTCTCCCTCTGTCTCCCTCTGTAGGTCGCCCGCCCTCGCTCTCCCTCGCTCTCCCTCCATCTGCCTCTCCCTCGCTCTTCCTCGCTCTCTCTCTGTCTCCCTCCCTCGCTCTCCCTTGCTTTCCCGCGTTCTCCCGTGCTCTCCCTCGCTCTCTCTCTGTCTGCCTCTCCCTTGCTCTCCCTCTGTCTCCCTCCCTCGCTCTCCCTCTGTCTCCCTCCCTCGCTCTCCCTCTGTCTGCCTCAGTCTCCCTCCCTCGCTCTCGCGCTCTCCCTCGCTCTCCCTCTGTCTGCCTCTCTCGCTCGCCCTCCCTCACTCTCCCTCGCTCTCCCTCTGTATGCCTCTCCCACGCTCTCTCTCTGTCTCCCTCCCTCGCTCTCCCTCGCTCTCCCGCGTTCTCTCGCACTCTCCCTCGCTCTCTCGCGTTCTCCAGTGCTCTCCCTCACTCTCCCTCGCTCTCCCGTGTTCTCCTGTGCTCTCCCTCGCACTCCCTCGCTCTCCCTCTGTCTCCCTCCCTCGCTCTCCCTTTGTCTGCCTCCGTCTCCCTCCCTCTCTCTCCCTCTGTCTGCCTCTCCCTCGCTCTCCCTCTGTCTCCCTCCCTCGCTCGCCCTCCCTCGCTCTCCCTCTGTCTGCCTCTCCCTCGCTCTCTCTCTATCTCCCTCCCTCGCTCTCGCTCTATCTCCCTCCCTCGCTCTCCCTCGCTCTCCCTCTGTCTGCCTCTGTCTCCCTCCCTCGCTCTCCCTCTGTCTGCCTCTGTCTCTCTCCCCCTCTACCTCCTCCCTCTCCCTCTGTCACCCTCTTCATCTCACCCTGCCTGTGTGCGCCCTGGCTGAGACAGCTTCCGGGCACACACACACACACACACAGCCGCACCTGTGCACTTCACAGGTCTTTAAAAGACCATTCACATGTTAATGAGGCTTTGTTCACCTCTTAGGCCCCTGCAGCTCCACTCTGACTATGGCGGGAATCGCCCGCCTCCACGGAGCAGCAGAGTCTCTTGAGTCGCGCTGCCGCAGGGGTGTTTGCTGACAAACATTAAAAAATATATATATATTAAAACACGGGTACGATGTTTGGACGGTCCACGGGCCGCCAGGGAAGGCTTGCCGGGCCTCTGTTGGCCCTCGGGCCGTACTATGAGTACCCGTGCTCTAACCTTTAAGTCAAAGAAAGAAAAGTAAACACCACACTCCCTGGAAGGCAGAGCCTGAAATGTGACCTCTGTCTTTGAAAGCACAACAAATGTGACAAGATAAAAGCAAGATCTAAATGCTTGTTTACAGAAATCTGACGCTGGTGGAAGGATACCTTAAACAATGTATGGGCGACGGAAGGGACAAACTCAAGCTGGACACCCTAAAATATAGCCAGAAAATAGAAAGCAACCAAATGTGAGAAACAAAACACAAAGCCATTTATAAGCAATGGGTGGAACGCATTACCAATTAAGCTTTCCAAATGTCCCTAAGATGTTGTTAGCAACCAGACAGCTTGCTGTCTGGAAGGATTCAACCTAAAAATGGTCACTTACTATTTCATAACTGCAAACTAGAATTTAATTGTACAAGATTAAAAGAAATTACTAATACAGCTAAATGGTTCATAGAACAAGAAATGAGGCAATGTTATATTTAGTTTTTCAGTAATACCTCTGCTTAAAATGTTCAGTGCGTGTTAGGGGACTTTGATTAGACCTCTACTTACAAAGAGTATCTTAAAAAGGTCTAATCAATTGAGGAGTCAGATCTGTTAGCCCTACTACTCATCTTGCAGGTGGCTGGTTTTATTATATTGGAATTTGGCCATTCATATGTCCTTTGCCCACACTATTGCTTAGGTCTAGGCCAATTTCATTAAAACATCAAGTGCATCAAGTACATCATCTAATGTGGAAAACAACTTTGAAATAAGGGAATGAGAAGAAGGTGGGGCAAATAAAGGGATTAATGAGAGGTGGGCATAATGGAAAGAGAATGAGGAGCAGTGAAGGCGAAAGAGTTAGTTTCAAAGAAACATTAAAGTACGGGAACAGCAGGAGTAAGCAGAATAAAAAACTGAAAGAATAAAGGGAAGAAGAATAAATAGATAAAAGAAAGGACTGATGGTATTTTAGGAGGTAAGATTTAAAGATAAGAGACCAAAGAAAGAAAACAATGATCTGCTACTCCTCTGCACTGGGAACTTCTCACAAACGCTTGTCTATAGAAATTTTTAACTTTAGCAATTTTATACTTTGGTCTTAATGTAATGGTTTTAAGTAACCACACAATAAAGTTATTCATTCATTCATACTCCTCTGCACTTTTTATCTACAGGAATCCACAAGATTGAGACTCCTAGAATAATGTTGAAGAGCTAAAACAGTCACTAGACACAGGAAAACCGACGGCACTGCTCCTAGTAGACTTAAGCGCAGCCTTCGATACGGTAAATCACCGCATATTGTGTAGAAGGCTGTCAGATAAGGGAGTAAAAGGTGTAGCACTTAAGTGGCTAACCTCATTCCTGGACGGGTGCTCATTTCAAGTACAGGAAAATAATATCTGCTCCTAAACTATGTCACTTAAGTGTGGAGTTCCTCAGGGCTCATCCCTGAGCCCTACACTTTTTAATGTTTATGTGGAGCCACTTGCCAAGATTGGACAGGAATTCAATATCTCCATGACCTCGTATGCTGACGACACGCAGCTGGTCATTTCCCTGGATCCAAAAAACAGCAGGGATGGGGTGAGGCTGTCCTCATGCCTGATTAAAGTCAAGGAATGGATGACTGCAAGCTGTCTAAAGTTAAATGGTGAAAAAAACAGAGCTTCTACTTATCGAAAATAAGGCAATACCAAGACCAATAATAAACTGGCCAGCCTGCCTGGGCAAACCACCCATCCCAGCAGATACAGCGAAAAATTTGGGATTCTGGCTAGATACAAACCTTTCCATGACCACACAAGCAAATAAAGTCGTGGCAATTTGTTTCGGGCTTCTTAGAAGCCTACGGAAAATTCTAGACAGAATAACCACTCAACTAAGGAAGACAGTGATCCACTCGCTGGTCACCTCGCGACTGGATTATGGAAATTCACTCTTCCTAGGGGCACCCAAATATGTCATCCAGAAGCTGCAAATAGCCCAAAATGCAGCTGCAAGACTGCTGTGCAACATCCCGTTGCGGGAATCAGTGAAAAAGCATCTGAGGAAACTTCACTGGCTTCCAGTAGAAGCTGGAAAAAAGTTTAAAACCTTAGTCATTGTCCACAGAGCATGACATAGGAAAGGCCCCAAAAAAAATAAGAAATCTGATTTCGTCCTACATCCCAAAGAGACAACTGCGCTCCAGCGCAGAAGAGAGGTTAGTTCAAATCAGTGTATGTAGGGAAAAATGGGGAGGAAGATCCTTTTCCCGTTTGGCCCCTAAGCTATGGAACTCCCTTCCACTGGAATTGAGGCTAATAGAGGGGGAGCTACAATTCCGCAAAAAGGTAAAAACATGGCTGTTCATGCAATACCCATAGGGTCTACTGTCTAATTTCAGTATCTGGTTGCGCAGCGCTGGGAAGCCTAAGGGCAGCCATGCGCTTTACAAATCCTCCATTCATTCATTCAATATTGATACATTTGCATATATATTAATCAGTACAGTTTCTTGTATTTTAAACTAAGAGCAATTCCAAGAAAGAACATTCAATAAAACTATTAAATATACAGCACAGACCATTAAATGCTTGAGGCAATTTTTCCGGTTTCTATTTTAATTAAATGTAGAAATTCCTTTAGATTTAACACAGTCAGTCTATAGTTTAAAAAATGTGTTTGTACTATTAGCATACTTGCTACGTGGTGCTGGGCAATTTGTGGCACCATAAGCCTGTCCTGACTTTTAGCCCACAAGACTTTGCTTTTTGCGATTTGTGAACCCAAATATAATGCATGACAGACCCAAACTACGAGCCCCAGAATGCAACATGTTGTAAAATAGGACAGGCTGAAAGTGTCACAAATGACATGGAAGCTAAATCACTAGCACTGACAAGATAAGAAACAGGCTTGCTAAGTGGCATGGCTCTATTGTGTGCCTCAAGATGCACTCTTTATAGAAACAGTGAGGTGAATTGGCAGAAGCCGACAGGCCTGCTCCATACTCAATAGTATTCAGTGTTTACTTCACAACAGTTGCGTTTGATCTGCACCACAGGAAGATTTTGGATTGTGAGATTTCAGCTTATGGGAGGAACTGGCTTGGATCAGACTGGAGAGAAGAGTGGTGTGCCGAGCTACCCAGTATTTTTCAGGATTCCCGAATCCATGTATCTCATTAAAGCTTTCTTCTTTGCATTGTGTTTTTTGTAGATCTGAACCTTCAATGGGATAAACAGGACTACAAGTGCATGAAGGCAAAGATAAAAATAGACTTTTAAGCTACTCTTACGTGGAATCAGAAAGCGAGAAGTCGGATGCCCCTGTCTCACATCCTATGAAACTGGCTCTTGAGGAGGAAAGCATATCATGCATGCATTTAAACTGCTGCATATTTTCATGGTCTTGTGAAGGATGTGAGTTATATTATGGCATGTCAATGTAGCAGTGAAGGACAATGCCAAGGGCTATAGTATGTGTTGAAGACACTCTCATGTGCTTGAGACCTGAGTTACAGGCGAGGGCTATAACGAGGTTGAGGGTCTCCAACGGCCAAGATAGCACGTGCCTGAAGGGTTTTAAGGCTATTTGAACATTCCACCCATGATGATAGAATAGTTTAAAATAAACAGGGAGACTCAGAAAGAAAACATTTGAATGTTGGAGCAGAAGAACTATGACAATCATTGACCTTGTGACACTTTATGGTCTTCAATGGGGCTTCCAAATTTCCAATGTTTTTATTTGTGATTTTCTATTCTTGTTGTTGGTAGTGGCTTATGTCTTTTATAACTGATTGGCACTCGTCTTCTTGCATACACATATGTATTGTGGTGTTCTATGGTGTTTTTCTTAAGTGTTTATCAAGTTGCTTTTGCTGGTGTTATGGCACTGGCCAGTATGGCCATTAATGCACTAAACTGCTTACCCTCCTTTACATCTGTGACTGTTGTTGGTGATTTATGGTATGTGAAATGCAGGTTGGTAAGTCAGCGTGCAATGTGAAGCCCAAAGAAGATCATATCTATGGCTAAACGAGGGAGGAATCGGGAAGCCATTGTGCTGATGATGTGTCTGCGTGCCAGTCATGTGTCTGTGACAGAAACTGAGTGGGATTCAATTCATTATAAGAAAGTGAAAACATGTCCCTCTTTCAGACTTCAGTGCCAGATTTATGATTATTTCTGAGACCAGACCAAGCTGTTTTCAAGTGTGTGTGTGTGTGTGTGTGTGTGTGTGTGTGTGCGTGTGTGTGTGCGCGTGTGTGCGTGTGTGTGTGCTGCACACACATGATTTCAGAGGTTTTCTTGGTAATGTTATCCTTACTACGAAATGGATGACTTGAATGGACACATAACTGTTGTTTTTTGTTTGTCTCTCACCAGTACCTCTAGGATAATTCAGAGCTTTTGTCTTGACTACTATACCCACCACAAAAAGTGGGGTGGTATTTGGTTTACTGACTGTGTCAGCCACCGGCGTACTTCCACCCCACTGGATACATAAGTATTTTATCTTCGCTTTTATCTTTATTCATCCTCATGTCCTGCTATATTATGCAATCTTTTCTTTTCCCTTGTGTATATAAAGCGCTCTGATACCCATGGGTCTAGCTAGCACTATATAAAACTTTATAAATAAATAAGACTCCCACAGAGACCTTACTGCAAAAAGCCCTCTTCCAACCAAGCATTCCTTCACGGCTTAGCGTGTTAGCGGTGTGAAAAAGCACTTGGGGTCTTTTTAAGGGAATGAAACACTTTGCAAATACAATTGCAATTACTTCAGTGGTCAGCACATTGCCTTAAAAAAATGACATCCTCTCTAGGGGAATTGGATATCACAATAACTTGCGCCTAGTCACGAAAAGATGTGGATCTGGTCACATTTGTTCTTGGTCGTGCTTGTGGGGGATGAGTTAGCATAGTGGTACCGCAGAAGCCTCAGTGGGGGAGGCAAAGGAATCTGAGGTGTAGCCTGGGACAAGAAGCACTTTCACTTTTGTTGCATTAGGTCTTGTGGCAGCAATGCTACGCCACCGGTATTCCTCATGCCTCCTTTTAGAAGGCTCAGTGGTCCCCGAAGACTGATTCAGTTTTCCCTACCCACATAATTTGAAATATTTCAGGTGTAAGTATTGCTTCTCTCAGAACTATGCTCATTCTCCTTTAGAAATTATTAGTATTTTAATGTTCCAACCTCTACTTTATATAAGAAAAAGAGTAAATGCAGGTGTGGAGAACGATTCTTAGGAGGTCGCCAAGGCTCTGACAATTTCCAAATACCATATCTTGACCCTACCTCGCGCCTCTTCGTTCCACCACCATATACTTCCAGTGTTTTTATCTCAGTTACGCAGGTTCCTTTTCATTCTTGCTTTCTCTATTTGTCACTGTTTTCCTACCTTTCTCCTCCCACGCCTTATATGTCTTTCTTGGTGTTCCTTACTCACAAAGTGGAATGTTGTAAAATAAGGACCGGTCGCCAAAAACTGAGCACCGGTGCCCATCGGCTGCAACTACCGACACAAATTTAGAATAGGTGCGAACACGTCTTCTTCGTGATCCACATGAAGGCGCACCTGCTGCACCTTAAGGCGTCCATTGTCTCCTAATGAAGTCCTCGGACCTGCTCTACCTATTGCAAACACTATTTGCAGTCAAACTTTCAATTAGGCGTGTTTTCTGTTCTGAAAAATAGAAGGCAGTAACATATAGCTCTAGTCTTTCGATGCACATGGTTAATACTGGTGATTTCTTTAAATCTTACCATTTTTTTCAGTTATTAGCTCAACATGCCAATTTCTTCAAACTTAAAAGCAAAAAATTCGATTTGGTAGCATTTTCAAATCTGTGGCCTCCCAAGGCCAATTGATATCTGTGAGATATGAGAGACTCAGGGCCCTCTCTTTGCATTCTGCAGGAGGGTCCCATCATTATGCATTATGCCACTGGCCTTGAATTTGCATAAGGATCTATGCTAATCATCCCACCGACAAGGGTTGAGCTGCAGACTTCAGTCTACGATGTATATTCCATTGGCTTGCTGTCCCAGTCGCTTATCGTATAACTGTGCTCATGCTATGCATATCTTACATGAGTTGTGCGCGGTGTAGCTTAGCCACACTTAAGAGGTATTTCCCTGAATTATACGTATCACCTTACAATGACTTGAGTTGTGTAACTCAGACTCACCTAGATTGTGCTACATTAAAACAGTTGCACAGCACATTATACACGGTGCAATGTAAAGCTGCCTCTCTGGGTCAGTGCTACACAATAGCAGCCCGTGGTGGTAGTGCTGCTGGGCGCTGACGTGGGGTGGAGGGTAGTAAACTACGGATTAATGCTGATTAGAGGTAAGTAAACATGAATAAATTATATGAATTTCGTTGCGCGCGCTGCATCGCATTTGGCGATGCAAGGCACGCAACAAAATGTGTTTTATTTATTTATATGTTTACTTACCTCTAATTTGCCATAATCCATAGTTTACTACCGCCTACCCTTCCCCTCCCCGCCCCACGTCAGCGCCCAGCAGCACTCCCACCACGGGCAGCTACTGGTGCTACACTCTAAAAGGGGTTACATTTACTATTATTTCACGTAACACAGCACAGAAGTGGAACTTGTTGGCTATATTAAGTGAAAGGGAGAGAGCAGAATGCACTGTATTTACAAATATATGAAGGGTACATTTACTAAGATATTGCACTCCATCACAAAAGTGATGCAAATTGATGCTAAATGTTACTTTCCTGTGCAAAACTTTCTTTGCGATGGAAATTTGCCTGAAAGTAACGTACAGCAGCGTCTAACACTGCAGTGCATTATTTAGCATCAAGCGGGCGCTCAATGGGTGGAACATGGGCGTTCCCTTGCACCCATAATCTTTGACTCACAACCCTAGCTATTAAAAAAATGTAGGCGGGTTTTGCATCAAAAAACAATGCCTTCTTGAAACAGGCACTATTGAGGAAAAATACTTTTATGTTTCCTTTCTTTCTTGACTTTGCAGGACTGCTGCACTTTCCAGCACACATACAAAATAGGTAAAGTTTTAAAGTTAGTCAAAGCATAGTATTTTGTACTGGCAGGGTATCCCTCAAGGACAAACCTATGTCGGACTCACAGAGACACCTCTGCACTATGGTGAGATGGTGTGTGTGTGGCCCGCGGCAGCCTGTTGTGCACTGGTGTTAGGGAGAGAGCATGCTGCATCGTATTGCTGTAGATTTGGCACTGTCCAGCTCTCTCCCACTCATGCAGTGCAGCATTTTTGATTTCCGCGTGTGTTGTCTGAGATTTTAGCACATATACCCTTGAGTATTTCAGCGCTCTCATCCTGCTGGTGCTTCCTAGCTTCAACGCAGATTCCCTTGAGCAGTAGTGCGAGGATGCCTGTGTTCAGAGGCAGAATTGCTTTTGTGCAGGAAAGAGTTCCTTCCTGCACATATGCTTTTGGGCAAAGAGTTCCTTCCTGCACATAAAAAATTCAAAGAGGGTGTTTTCCCTATGTGTGATGCATCACACAGAGAGGAAATAACGAGAAGAAAAAAATATTGTTCTCCTTGTTTTGCCATCCTCTGGGAGGTGTACCGATTTGACGATATCCCAGGTTTACAAACCTTTGTAAATGAGTCATATCCATGGGTGGATGCCCATATCCATGGGTGGATGCTGTGGAACCCATCCTGGCTATCCCTGTGAGGTGTCCACTCCTGGGCACCCCCAAGGTGAAGCCAGGCATCCTTAGCGTTGTGGGGGCCGTTGTGGAGATTAAGCAAGCTATTGCCCAGAGTTGCAGAGTGGGACTCCATGATTGGAATAGGCACCGGGGCGAGAATTACCAGGTCCGTGGAATTTTGAGCCCAAGACCCTCCGAGGTGGGGAATTGAACCCTGGTCCCGGGCTAGACCTCTGCATCACGGTCTGCCGCTCTAACCATTGAGCCACACTTCTTCACTTGCACAAGCACTTAAATGGCTTCGTAAATCTGAATTAAGGAATTGTACTGCCTTGCTCATCTTGTGTGACACAAGAACAAAGCAACTCCTTAATAAACTTGGCCCTATGCTTCCGCTAATGACTCATGAGGGGTAAGGGTGGACCACTGGCAGGAGGGGGCATGTTCTAATGAGAATCTCGAGCTAGTAAAATGGGTTAATGGGATACTGTGCTAACCTACCTGCAGAGATCAGTGTTCCAATCTTGAAATCCAAGAGGGACTGAACCCGACTTTCATCATGCTAAGCTCGATGAAAGGAGTATCACTAAAATAGGTAATTTCAATATCTATCATTATAGCGCCTGGACACGTCAAAGCTTAAGCACTACATACAAAAAGTCATTGTTGCCTCACGGCTCTCATACTCGGCTGAACCTGCGAAATCGTACAAGGTCGACATTTTTTGCTCTCCATATTGCGCACTAATTAAAATGTTTGGAGGAGGGTTAGGGCCAAAGGGAGGGAGGAGGGGAAGGGGGGGGGGGGTGAAACATACAGAAAGCTGTTCTTTCAAGAGTTATGAGAGGCTAATAAAGGCTGTCTGCAGGAGAGCAGCTTACAGTGCCCCCAGCTACAGCCAGAGCGGAGCCACAGCAATTGGCCTCAAAACGAGATAATGATATTCCTTTCTCTGCTATTAAAAGGCTCCCAGTGCAAACTCAACATGATTTATTCAATTTGGGGAAATTATGAGGTGTAGCTTCAAAGCCCAGACCGGTCGGGTAATGCAAAACACCGGGATGGTTTGAACGTTATGATAATAATTGTTTAGAACACAAGCAACTTCAAAGGCCGCGCTCTAAGCAAATGAAATATGGCGCAGACGGAAAAGTGGATTTTTCCTCCTGGCGCGGGTTTTTTTTTATGGTTTCCTTATCGCGGGCATTATTTAGTAGCCACCTTCTCCGCCCTCTTTGATGTCCTGACCTACGCACCTACATTTTAAGGCAGCTTCTGCAATTTGGAGTTTGTTTTTTTACTGCTTACATTTTCGCTCACAAGTTCAATGCCGACATCTTGTTTTTCCCTTGTTCCTCTTATTAGAAATGCCCTTTTTGCATTGTACACGTTTCCTGACTGACCAAGGGTTTCTGCTTGCTTTCAAATTGGCCAATAGGGCTACAGTCGTTCCTTTTGATTGTTATTCAAAGGGCTATTTTCAGACCAAACAAATCACGGCCTAGTCGTGTACATTGTCATGAACACCGTAAACATATCACCACGGTCACTTACAGGGCCCAGTCTGCCATGAAGTAGTTGGAAGGGTATAGGTGTCACACAGACAGGGGACAGCACCGCAAGACCATACTAATGGCAGAATGTGGGTTGCGCAAAAGCAAGTTAGGTAGCATAAACCGTCGTAGATGAATAGACGAAAATCGAAGGGCCATATTTAGAGTTTGAAGGAAGAGGTATTATTCCGTCACAAAAATCACGCAGGTCTTATTAGAAGTGCATTATAGCCTATGGCATTTGTAATACAATGGGCGGAACATACGTGTGACGATTTTACGGATTATCGCAAGCACCCAAATCTAAATAAGGCTTTAAGCCTTAGAAGGCACTTAAGTATTTACTGTGACGAGCCCTGCAAGTAAAGTCTTCTTGATCAACAAATAGCATAACAGTGGCAGCCATTTTGTATTCATTGAACTTTTGGAGTGTTGTTGTATTTTTTTGTTTATATACTGTCATGTCCAAAAGCACAAAGTGGTGGCTGTAAAGTGACTTGGCACTCTCAATAAAAATGAATATAGAAATTAGATCATGTTTTGGCTTTTTAAGAAAGTAACAAGGTATGTGACAGAGAGCATGCAGAGAGCAGTGATTTCATTAAATCATTAGCTAAAATGTCACTTTTTCTCCAGGGCTGTAGCCAATGCCAAGGCAGGAAGAAAAAAAACGAGATTATTGCTTTCTTAGATTTGTATTTGAGACAGGAAAGTGTAGTCAGCATTTGACGTCCTAATCACCCTTGGTCAGAGTTGCTGACATTACACATGAAAAACATATTGTCACTCTGCTGTTTTTTTCAGTAAACAGGACTTTATAATGCGAGTAGCATTATCAAATCAAGATACTTCGAGTTGTATTAAAAATATGTAAAGAAACATGGAAGATTGTATTACAGTAAAGTGCAAAAAGGCTTTACTAAAACAATGTGTTTGCAAGTCTGTACATCCGAACAACAAATTCTTAGTCTATACTGTATTCAAATTGGCAAATTTAATTCTGTAACTCAAAGAAATATATTTAATGTTTTAGGTCCTTCCTGAAAGTAAGGTAAGAGGCATAGGTTGTAGTTTATCTTTAAGTGAATTCAGGATTGCAAAGGAAGAGGGAATAAATGAGGGTCCCTCGAAGACAACATGTATCCCCTGATACTCGAGTAGCTGGGGTTGGGTAAGTAGAAAGGTCAACACTGATGCCTTGGGAAGGAAGCCATTTTGAATTGAATGTGGGTTGACAGAGACATCCTGTGCAAATTATGATGCACATGTGGTATGTGAAATATCTTCCAAAGTAGGAGAACGAGTCAAGTGGAGGGGGCAATTGTTTTATTACACTCATTTTGGAGTCGCTGTGATATAGGATTTAGGTTGTTTAGTGTGGAGGTAGGAGACCCGCATCCTAATATTTTAATTCCCACTTCTATAAATACTGGGATCACGTTGCAAACTGCCACAATAACATATTTGCTATAAACTCAAGCATAGGGCGTATTCTCAATGATAACAACTTGTAAGGAGTCAGTTAGTCCTTTCAACATTAGGTGCTATTTCTTACACAACTCAAGGGGGCTCATTTTTTTAGTCTTGGAATGTGAGTCTTACATGGATACAGTGTCTCCAAAATGTGGTCGAGAGACTAAAACAAGACTCCTTATTGGTATTAAAGGCACGTGCTTTTTCCTTTTCGAAGATAAACCTCATACAAAATTTTGACAAGTAAATGAATTAGATGAAAATTAATGTTAGACTTAATTCGGCATCATCAGAAAATGTCAAGCAAGGAACATACCACCCTGCTTGGATTTTCCAATCTAATGGTCTTTATACTACATTACTTTGGGCGAGGGTTCTGAAGATAGTTTATCCTCTCAGTCACAACACAGCCTTCCTCTTGTTTAAAAATTAAACTACGCATCTGGAGAAATGATGGAAATAAAGGACAGAGACTATAATTTTGAGCTACGTGCTCCAGAGGATTTTTTAATTATTATTTTTAAGACTCCCACCCATCAAGGGCCTGTTCAAACAGTTGAACCCTTGGCAGCTGACAGCTTATTTCAGGCATGGAGTCACCTCTTGCTTTCATTTCCGTTCTCTGTGGCCTACTACATTAAATTGAAGTTTTTGTTAATATTGTGCGGCTCATGTTTCCAAGGCCAGCTCCGACTGTTCTGTTTAGCAGTGCAGGTTAACTGCTGGCGCGTTGTCATTTACTGTCTGACAGACAGTTATTCCCCGTTAAACAGCAGTGGGCAGATCTCCCCTGTGCGGTTAATGGAAAAAGATACATGTGCACTGAGGGAGCGCCTGCCCCCGACATACCAGCAATCAGAAGCAGAGGGCACTGGTGGAAACTGGGCTCAACCTTTTTAAAAAGGTGATTTACGACGCAGGAAGTCAAACTCCTTTCTTTAACAACTCTTCAAGTCGGGTGTAAATTTTGGCGAAAATACACAATACGAGGGTCAGATCCAATAAACAGCTTGTCTGTCAATCAATCACTCCCGGCTATTTATTTCAGAGTTATAAAGCATAGCAATTCAAACACTAATGAATCATAATACAAATTGGATCTCTCCTGTCAATATCATCCGAAATGTAACTCATATCAAGTCATTTAAAAAAATGTGTAAGTCAAAGTAACAGAACGTCAAGGGGTGGCTAAATTGATTAGTTTGCTAAAAAACAGGCTTTTGATTGTAACACTGTGAAAGCCTTTATCGCAAAGAAAATACACACACGCCCTTCAGCCTGTGCCACATTACACTGTGGATATTATGTTTTTTTTGTATGGTTGGCTATGGAAAGTCTTAAAAATATCAAACAATTGTAGTTTGAAGAAACGAATCAACGAGGGCCTGTGTCTGTGTTTATTTTTGTCTGTCATGTAAACTCACTTATTCTCTTAAGAATTGATGAAATAGTGGATAAGGTCCATGGTGCAAATTTTCTGTGTGTACATAAATAAACATGGCATATAAGGCAATATTAATCTCGTACATTTAAGCGAAGATAGCCCAAATATCAAAAAGATTAAAGCAGGCTTACTGACAGGGAAAATCACATGTTCAAATCAGTCATCAGTTATTGTTTTATCATCTTTATATCGTTAATCTCCCTGGACTTACAGTACTTTCTATTTCTTCTTCTGTGTTTCTACAATTTTTTTAACTTTTTTTAAAATAAATATATTTTTCACTTTAAAACAGAAATCTAATGTGTTTTTCTTCATTAATTTTGTATTTGAGCAAGAAAGGTGGATGAAAACAGAATGTATTGTTCCCGATTTTGTTTATCATTTGGAAAATAAATCTTTTCCACTGTGTGGGAAAATGAAATAGAGATGTTTTACATTATACAAATGCTCAAATGTGTAAGGTACGCACTTGTCCTCCAGGGACTATGACTGACGTCTACATGAGAAAGTTTGTGACACTATACAACGCTGTTTATTAAAGAGGGCAAGCAGTGAACTGAGAACTGGTCAATTTTTGACAAATAAATGCACACAGCAAAGAACCTTGTTTGTGTGGGCATTTAGGCTTACTTAGTAATTTACACTAGACATTACGGAGAGTGTTTTTTGTTCATTGTGTTTAGAATTGTTGAATCTATTGCTAAATTGCCCCCATTTAGGTTAGTTTTAGGTCTGGGTGAGTTTTTGTGTAGTGTAATCCGCGTTTTGCTTATTTTGTGTAAATGTTTCTTACACTTTCCGCAAAATTGTCACAGACAGGTGATTGGTTTGAGTAGAAAATACCACACGGACGAAGGTTGAAAATATTGAGCAGGTCCCTCAAGTGACTTAGGTATTTGAGGGGCCTACATATAGTATACTTTTGTTTGCACACTATTGCCCTACACATTGAACAGGTACCTAAATTGAATTCTGTATGTCAGGGCATAACACATGTATAGTTATGCAGATAACCTCCCAAGCATAGTTGCCTAATACACACATTTTGTGTCAAACCTAAATGAATCATGCATAGAAATAAAAAAGCACATAATAGCCCCAGGTACCTTTGCTTGTGTGGTCCATTATTAATTTTGACTAAATGTGTTCTCCAGTTAAAGTTGAACGCTATCTTCATAAGCTCAAAACACCCAATCACCAAAGAAAGAGGCATTCTGGAACCCTGATTGTTGGCGATTTTTGCTGTTACAGGATTGTGGACACAGAAGGCATTCTTTTCCTTTCTTTTGTTGGCTTCTTCATGACCACAATGTTACAAAGCTTTTTTTCAAAACCAATCATAGAAGTCGTTTTTTGGCATAGATTTTACTGTTTGATGGCTTAGTTTATTTTTTTAGGCAGGCAGTGTACTTTGTAAATTGCTTGATTGTATTGTTTTCACGTTTAAGATGGCTTTTTCACTTCAAATATATGATCATATGCATAAACTGGGTTTTGTCCAAACCAACAGCATTAACCTTTTAGAATCACTGAGCTTCAAACACTGGGGGGAGTCAGGGAAGTCTTCCCAAATAAAATGAAGTTCAAATTTCTCTGAAATAACAAAGCATAATGCAATCGTCTGATAATAAAAATAGAAATCATATTTCTTGGAAGAAGGTCTCTGAACTCCCCACACAACAAAGTGAAGTTCTGGCTCTTGGTGAGAGACATCAATTTGGGATCTGGCACATCCAATAAAACTCAGGTGCCCTCCTTGTCAACCAGGTTGAGAGGTCACATGTCAGTGACAAGAACAGAACAGAAAGAAGGCAAGGTTCTCATATCTCTCTGTTGTTTCCACTCCCCTTTTCTACTCTTTTCAATCAGAGCCAAACAAGAGGCTATAGAGGGGCTAAAGGTGGGCAGAGCCAGACTGGGTACCAAAATCATCCCTGGCAACAAAGTGCAAATCAGCCTCACCCTGATTGACGCTGTGGTTGGAATGGGGCAGGGAAGGCGTGGTTGGGTCATCGCAGCTGATCTCACTCTGAAGTCAGCCCCCTTTCTTCCCGCCCTCTACAGAAATGCCAACAAAGCAGAATGGCCAGTTCAACCCTCACCTTTCTGATGCAGAGCCAGTATGAGTAGAAGTGGAAGCGGCCGTGGCATACTTCCTCTTAAAGTTATTCTTGGGAATGTGAAGGTTGTGACTGTGCAGTTGAGGTGGTGCTTCAGCATTCAAGGCCATGCCTGTGCATATGATGTCATTGTCTGGGCATTTGCTACAGAGCCTGGACATTTCAGCTTGTGCCAGTGTATTAGGAGCTGAGAGTTTCGTGGCCTCACCCCTTCCATTTCACGACTGCGCCTAGTATATCCCAACAACATTCTTCTTAATATATTAGTAGTAACTACATTAGACTGTTATATGTTTTAATAACTTTTCATTATTTTATTAATCTTTCACTTATTGTAGTTTTTCTGTAATGTCATCATGTGCACACTTCTGGTGGCATAATATCCTGCACTGTCATTGATGTCAACATTTGCCTAGGGTCGCTTCCTGTATGTTCACAGGGAGAGTCAAACAGCATGAGTCCCATGGCATTTTGGTAAACACCATCTTTGCTCATTATGTGCATCCCTGATCAAGAAGGGCTCGGAAACTGCCAAATTCGCAATATTAAATACTATAAAAAACCACGGATAATCTAACCATGTGCAAATTAAAAGTGTTACATTTTGCTAATTCTTTGCCAATGGATTGACCTCACCAGACACAATTCTTTTGGTCTGCATTGCCCTTCTCACTGTATGATGCTTAATTTCTGGTCAATTATATGCTTGTGGCATCACTGCAAGTTGAAAGGCAAACTGTTCTCTAAATTAATAATGTGCTTTCAACTCTTCTTCAGGTCATTAGCCATTTCTGCTTGCCTTGAAGAATGTCCTGGTCAAATCTAGCCAAGATGTGAAAGAAAAGTGAAGTCTTTCTATCTGCCTCACAGATCTGAAGCATTTTGTTAGTGGGAGCTGAGAGTTCAGTCTGGTGCAGTGTATGAGACATTTGTATGAAAGTTTGACAGTCAGTTGACTCATTTGCATTGATGGTGAAGCAGTAGCTGTTGCTGTTGGTATGTGTATTTGTTTATTGCTGGAAACATGTCTGCCAATTCATACTTGAAGGGGAAAATAGGAAAGCGGGACACATACTAAAATGCACAAATCCAATCCGCAGTCAGAAATACCATATGCACAAGAAAACATCCTGCAACACGCCAGGAAGAACTACTTAAGGACGGGTGAGGCATAATAGGCATTAGAGAATATGCTTAGGATCAAACAGATATGAAGATCAGAGGACAAACCTAAAAGAGCAGCTAGGATGTGATCAAACAATTAAAGTGCAATATAGCGAGACAATTAGTCTAATTGCAACAGCCATGACAGGCAAGACAAGCAGGCACCAGCTAAGGAGCAATTAACAAGTGATCAACCTTTTTTCTTTCTCTTGCATCTGAAGGAAAGAACACTAAGCTGGACACTACCTGGAAGTTTCACTCCTCTACTGTTGATTTCCATCGTTTCCAAAACTATGCAAATCAATATTACATTACATGAATTGGTGCAAAAAACATTGTCCTGTTCTGACAAGTGTTCAATGAAAATTAATTAACATTAGCACTAGCGCTGCCATCCCAAGTACTCATTAAAACTTGTATAATCAATCACCACATATCAGTCCCCCCACGTTATGGGCATTTGTGGGAAGTCTGTAAAGTCCCAAATATTTCCCCCAGGGTCCACCAAATATCAAACCAACCTTAACGGTATTATTCAATCAATACGTCCACTTAGCTTAGTTTCATACTTCTTAAATTCATTACCCCAAGCCCGAGTAAGGGACGTGCCACAACATTACCAACAAAAACAATGCTTTAATAAAAATCTCATCACATTGCTTTATAAGTGGTCCATCAATCCTCCGAGGACAGAATTGATAATCTAGTAAAACCTATATTGTTTTTGATCAAATAAATTGTGAGTATCTCACAAATTTGGATGAAGTTGACTGATTATGCCAATAATAAACAGCAGAGAAAACACAACAAATAATACACTCTGTGCTCATTACATGCTAATTTGTGCAAATCAGCAACACGGACACATGATTATAAAAATCAACATCTAATCTATCAGTATGTAACACAAATTTAGCAATACATATGGCTTTGACGCGTTTCGGTGGTATAGTGCTGATTTTAACTACCTTCTTTAAGACAAAGGAATATCCCTCAGAAAAACAAAACCATGATTAATTATTTGTTTATTGGAAAGTAACAGTGGTTGTAATGAATTTATAGAAGTGCAGGTACTCACTGTCCCAGAGTACCTGTGATCTAATGAGAAGTGCAGTTACTCTCCCATTAAAAGTATTTAACCACAGGTGATAAGTGTAGGTTCTCTCCCATTCAAATTAAATACGTGCAGGTACTCAGTGAGTTGAAACGTACCTGCCAAAGCTTGCTGGGGCACAGGCACTTGCGTACTGCCACGAGCGCCGTGAGGGGAACGGCAGGCTGACCGGGAGTGCCGTGAGGGCAACGGCGATAGTTCCCAGCCGGGAACTACATTTCCCATCGGCCCCGGGGCCGGAAAACACCACCTCCCACAGCACCAGCGCGCCCGGAGGCGCTACTAAAGACGGGAACCCGCCGAGGCCCCTGGGGGAGTTGAAACGTACCTGCCAACGCTTGCTGGGGCACAGGCACTTGCGTACTGCCACGAGTGCCGTGAGGGGAACGGCAGGCTGACCGGGAGTGCCGTGAGGGCAACGGCGATAGTTCCCAGCCGGGAACTACATTTCCCATCAGTCCCGGGGCCAAAACACCACCTCCCACAGCACCAGGGCGCCCGGAGGTGCTACTAAAGACGGGAACCCGCCGAGGCCCCTGGGGGAGTTGAAACGTACCTGCCAACGCTTGCTGGGGCACAGGCACTTGCGTACTGCCACGAGCGCCGTGAGGGGAATGGCAGGCTGACCGGGAGTACCGTGAGGGCAACGGCGATAGTTCCCAGCCGGGAACTACATTTCCCATCAGACGCGGGGCCGGAAAACACCACCTCCCACAGCACCAGCGCGCCTGGAGGCGCTACTAAAAACGGGAACCCGCCGTGGCCCCTGGGGGAGTTGAAACGTACCTGCCAACGCTTGCTGGGGCACAGGCACTTGCGTACTGCCACGAGTGCCGTGAGGGGAACGGCAGGCTGACCGGGAGTGCCGTGAGGGCAACGGCGATAGTTCCCAGCCAGGAACTACATTTCCCATCATCCCCGGGGCCGGAAAACACCACCTCCCACAGCACCAGCGCGCCCGGAGGCGCTACTAAAGACGGGAACCCGCCGAGGCCCCTGGGGGAGTTGAAACGTACCTGCCAATGCTTGCTGGGGCACAGGCACTTGCGTACTGCCACGAGCGTCGTGAGGGGAATGGCAGGCTGACCGGGAGTGCCGTGAGGGCAACGGCGGTAGTTCCCAGCCGGGAACTACATTTCCCATCAGCCCCAGGGCCGGAAAACACCACCTCCCACAGCACCAGCGCGCCCGGAGGCGCTACTAAAGACGGGAACCCCACTCGCCCCGCGAGTCGCGTGCGGGAGCTGCCCGGGAGAAGCCCGGGACAAGGGCGGGGCAGTCCGGGGCAGAACGAGGCTGGGCTGGGCCACAGACCCTGGCCCAAAGAAATTGAGGACTACTCCCACCATACTCATCAAAGACACAGTGAGACCTTATTTATTTGTGGGCTGTGATTTACGGCTGGGATAGTGGGGGTGTAATACATACTGTGAAATACATCTTAGACAATCGGGGACTCCCTCATAGTAGGCAGCAGTATGTCATCTCAGAACGCTCCATCCGTCCTTGGTACTTTGGATAACTACTTAGTTAAAGTGGTTAAGAAAATCAACTCTGAAAGACGACAGTCCCTAGGGTTAAGTTGCGATCCTTCACCATCTATCACGTGTCCTTCTCCGATCGCACTGGGACAGGGTGACTGTAGTATCCGTGATAATAACGATCCCCTTGTTATGGAATCGCCCGAACCTGTTGAGTTGGACTTGGAGGTTTTAACAGACTCTACGGCACAGCAGTCTCCAACCCCTGTTCCCAGATTGGTCAGAGCATGTAGAAAAACTCAGTCGAAACGCATTGGTACCCGTTCTACAAGGAAAAAAGTAGTCACACCTATTACACCCACTAATAATCGAGAAAAGGCAGACGATGCACTAGTATCAGCCAGCACTGTAAAATTGGATGACGAACTGCTTAACCAATTAGCTGGCCTCATTGATTTAAAGATTAAGGGCATCATAAAACCTTTAGTGGCAAAGCTCGACTGGATGTCCGCTGAGATAAAAAGATTGGGGGGCCTCCTGGATAAGTACAAGGGTGTTCCAGGTGGTGCTTCTGTCCCAGCCAAAGACAGTAGTGAAAGCTTGGTTACACCCCCTGTGTGTACTGCTATTCCCATAGAGTCATCGGTTCCTATAGTGAAATCACCAAATAGAGTATCAAATATTCTTATTGAGGCCCCAAAAGTGACTGGTGCCACCATGAGGGAGAAACAGGGTTCTCAGGTGCCAGAAGGGAGATCAGGCCCACACACACAGCCCTTTAAGAAGAGAGAGTTAGCATTAAACCTACCAGTTGAGGCTTGCCCCCATACGATTATTCTCGCTAATGTCCCGAAAATCAAGGAGGGTCAGAATGAACACTGGTCTTCATTAAAAATAAAACACTCTTCTATCTGTCAAGCAAAACAGATTTGGGGGAACATCTGGAAAATAATATTTTGATGGTTAAGAAGGGTCCCATGGGTGGGCAACACTAAAAAAAGCCTAGAGGGTGTGGTCATAAGCTTTAGATCCCCAAGGCTGGTCGAGGACATATTGAGACAGGCGGGGTCATTTAGAATTGAAAAAGACTACGTAAATCTACTCCCCCTGGGCTTCTTTTATCCACCACCTCAGACCAGACAAATGAACAGTGATTCATGTAAAGGGAGATTGCCCTATGATTTCGCCGTCCCCGTCTTAAATAGATTTGATATTTTTTCAAATCTGGGTAAAATCGAGTGACTAGGTAGCCAAAAAGCCAATCTTGCTCCTGTTGTTGCGGTTAATGCCCCCGATGCAACGACAACGGTAGAAGCTACAGGTCCCCGGGATTGTATTATATCCATAACGGCAGAAACCCCAGGTTATTGAGATTGTTCTTTAAAATTAATGACCTGGAATGTAGCTGGCCTCAAAAATAAGATAGATGACCCAGTATGGAGAGAGTTCATTAGTATGAACGACATCATAGGCCTACAGGAAACGTGGGACACAGGTGACATCTTGAGCTTGGATGGTTACGTATGTTACCATATTCCTGCGGTCCAATGTAATATGGGGAGGGCGAAGGGTGGCTTGGTCACCCTGATTGCGGCTACTATCCAAGGGGTATACACCCAACTAGACACTGGCTCACGGAACATTCTGGCTGTACAAATCTCTTTAAGTGGGGTGGGAACCATTTTAATCGTTAATTTTTATAATTCTTTTGATAGAGTCACCACGACCGAGCACCTGGGTACATTAAATTTGTTTTTGGAAAATTATAAGGAGTTAAATGATAGACACTCATAGTCATGGGAGATTTCAACACCCATGGATGTCCGGATGAGTGTCCGTCTTTAGACCTATTTGGCCCTGTAGAACAGGGAGACATTCATTTTGAACATTCTGAACAGGGCGGTCTCCTTGAGACAATCCTGGCAGACAACGGTCTGATGCTCCCAACATTGTTGGACAAGGAGATACCCACATTTAAGGGGAACGGTTGTCATTCATTCATTGATTATATTTTTATTAGTTTAACACTAGGGGATAGGATTCTCGGATATTCGCCTGTGTGGTCACATTTCAGCGACCACAACCCAGTAGTTCTGAGTCTGTCGGATCTGGTCTTAAAGTCTACGATAGTCTCAAACAGAACGGAAAAATCGGATATCCGTCCGACAGATCAGGCCCGTAGACTCAGATGGAATAAGGTTATACCGGGAGACTTCCACTCTAATTTAATATCTACAGTAGGATCTGAGCTGGATACTTGTTTGAATCTGGAGGCAGAGAACGAGGAAGTTTTAGCGGCTTACTCAACTATCTGTGTCCAGGTTTCATCAGATCTCAGACAAACAGGGAAAGCTAAGGCATTTGCCGAACAGGGGTGGTTTGACCACAACTGTTCAGCAGCTAACCAGAAATTAAAAGCCGCCCTGAACTGTAAACCAGTGAATAGGGCCATGGTGGCCCTATTAAGAAAAAGATATAAAAAAGCCCTGGGCATAAGAAGACGGGAGATCAGGGAAGCTGCCTGGGAAGACCTAACCTCAGTAGACGTGCTCAGGAGTAGTGCTAAATTCTGGGCCGTCGTTAATAAACCTTTTTTTCAGGACTCCTGCTCTCATTTCAAGTCAGCCTATGAAGGGGAACACTGTGGGGAGGGGATTACAGCTACCCCTTTTTTAAATCCCTATACTTTAAAGGTATCTGAGCCAGAGGTGGCAGATGCAATCGGGAAGATGACCAGTAACAAGGCTCCGAGTCCCGATGGCGTCCCCGCCGACCTCTTTAAATCAGACGTCAAGACCTGGGCTAGAATTTTAGTTAATGTTTTTAATAGGGTTTGCAAGGCAGATATTCCGGACACTTGGTCCAAATCTGTAATTGTACCCATTTTTAAGAAGGGAAACAGGGGGGACCCTAGTTGTTACCGCCCTATTTCCCTCATTGATGCCGCAGTGAAGGTACTAGGGCGAGTGGTCCTTGGTAAGTTAACATCTTGGCTGGAGGACACAGAAACCCTCTCATGTTTACAATATGGGTTCAGGAAAGGCCGAGGCACATTAGATCAGTGCCTCAACCTTCACCTGTTAATAGGGAAATACACCATTGCTAAAAAGGGCACCTTATATTTAGCATTTATGGATTTTTCCTCGGCCTTTGACCGAGTGAATAGGTCCAAACTCTGGGAATTGCTTCTCAAGTTAGGAGTTGACAAAAACATCGTGTATTTTCTTGCTGACCTTCTCAGGGACCTTACAGCCACAGTTAGGTATGACCGCTTGGGAAATAGCACGGGTAAGATTGCGATCATTAATGGTGTTAGGCAGGGCTGCATCCTGGCCCCCTTACTTTTTACCCTTTACATTAATGAACTAGGGGCTGTTTTAACTGAGGCATGTAAAGACATACCAAGGGCCGGTAAATTTCCCATCCCGGCATTATTGTATTCCGATGATGCTGTATTAATAACACGTACAGCTGTGGGCCTGCAATGTCTTTTAAATTCATTTGCTAGTTTTATGAAGGCGCTGAATCTAAGTGTAAATTTTCCTAAATCGCATGTAATGATTGTGGGGAGTAAACCCAAAAGAATTAAGACCATGATTTGCGAAGGAAATGTTGTATCTAGGGTGACAAGATTCCCCTATTTGGGGGTAATTTTTGATGATAATTCTACCTGGTTACCCCAGCTGGTTGCCAAACGAAATGCTTTTGCCAGGTCTATCTTGGTTGTACGGGAATTTGCTCGTAAATTGGGTGTGAAGCCTATGGAGGCGGTGTTGAAAATCTATGATGCTAAATGCACTGCAATAGCTATGTATGGAGCTGACCTGTGGGGGTTAAAAAACGTAAAGGCCTTGCAGGTGACTGAGGACAAGTTTCTGAAATCCATGCTATGTGTCCCACAGTCTACTCCGGGATATATTGTTCATCAAGAGTGTGGGGTTGACTATTTGGAGGATCGCATTGCTTTAGCGCCGCTACTGAAGTGGATTTCTATATGGCTGAGCCCTGAACTAGAACTGAATCACAAAATCATGAGGGACTGTTTATCCCTGGAGCATGGTCAGTCTATTCCCTGGTTGAATTACATCAAAAAATTGGTTCCAGTGAAGAATTGGCTTGGTAGTTTGGTCTGCCCTGTTCCCATGATGCACTGGGCCAGGGACAGACTAATTTGCATATAGCCAGGTTCTGAACTGGGATGGTGCAGTGAGCTAAAAAACGGTGATGGATCAAGCCCTGATCTGTTGACTGGGTAGGAGTGTTCTGATTAACTCAGATACTCTGTCCATCACCACCCCCTTTTTTGTAATTATTTTGGCCACCATGAGTGTGGAAGGGTATGCTCAGACATGAGTCCCTTGCTCACTGCACCATCAGGATTCAAGCAAGCCGGGCCGAAGACGGCTGTGATGCCAGAAACCGGTCCCCGGAAGCTTGTTTCCTTTCCAGTGAAGAATTGGCTTGGTAGTTTGGTCTGCCCTGTTCCCATGATGCACTGGGCCAGGGAGAGACTAATTTGCATATAGCCAGGTTCTGAACTGGGATGGTGCAGTGAGCTAAAAAACGGTGATGGATCAAGCCCTGATCTGTTGACTGGGTAGGAGTGTTCTGATTAACTCAGATACTCTGTCCATCACCACCCCCTTTTTGTAGCTAAATTGGGTCGACCAGAATTGTATTATTCCCCTAATAAACTGCTGAAGGGGGATATTAAATGGGCGAAAGATACATATATACAGATGGTATCTCTGGACAGAGAAGAAAAAGATCTATGTAAACCAACTGTAAGGGCTCACCAAATGTTAATTCCCACCGGAGGCATAGAACCCTATTTGAGAATCATCAATAACATGAACCACCGATTTTTATTGACTAAATTCAGATTCAACAAATTCCACCTTCTCCTTACTGAACGTTCAGGATGGACTAAGGACTCGGAGTTGGAGATTTGTTCTTACGACGGTTTCTCAATCAAAGTCACTAAGCACTTTATGTATTTTTGTAAGCATTTGTGCCCTATTCGCAAAAAGTTCATTATTCCCCTCATCAAGGATAAGGGCTTCAAACAAGTTAAGCCTGCCCTTTTATATTTACAGTTGTTGTCTAGTACATGAGAGATTTTCAATGTAGCAAATTTTTTAACAATTGCACTAAGATTGAAGAGGAAAATTAACTGGATACATTGTACATAGAGGTATATATAGGCCCTAGGACTCAGTGCTTCATCTTATTTCATCTTTTTTAAATTGGCTCTTTGCAGGTTTTTATCTTTTAAAATTAATATTTATAATGTATATTTTTATATCTAATATGATTTCATTGTGAAATGGTTTGTAAATCAACGCATAATTTTTTAATTAATGTTTTGACTTCGATGAATTTTGTAGCACACTTTTATGGTTTTTGCAATGAACCGAATAAAATATCTTTGACTGACTGACTGTGAGTACCTGTCATTTTAAAGCACTGGGCAGTAGAGAGGTATTGGCATTATCTTCTCTCACATTCACATGACTAAAGTCAGTTTGCATTCAGGTTTTATTGGTGAAGTTGGTGAAGTCTATGAACTGTTGACATGAATTTTGGACTCTGCAGGAATTCGCATAAAGAGCTCATGTTTGTCAGGCTTAGACTGGAAGTAAGGTTTTGGCTGGGTAAGTGGGATAAATTCCTGTGGTACAGAAGGATTTTGTGTGTATGACAAGTGCAGCCTTTATTATGCCAGGTGACCCAATGATATTGAGTTGCATCACTGATGAATGAAGGGAAACGGTCTGGACAACGCTGGCCTTAAGCACGCATTTACCTTCTCCATGCCTATGCGTGGTTAAAGCAATGCGCGGTCTAGATATTGAGATGGGTGGGCCCAGGAACAGGAAGGATTGGAAGAGGATGCAGTGAGGTAAGTGGGGCTGGGTTTTGGGGCATGGGCGGTAGTTTTTAAGGGTTGGGGGATTTTTTTGTGCTCAGGGTTAGGTTGTGGGGGCGGGGTTATTTTCAGGGATGGGGGGTCGGGTTGTTTTTAGGGGTCATGGGGCGTCAAGGTAGTTTTTAGGCATTGGGGTCGTTTTTGGGCTCAGGGTGGGTTTGAGGTAATTGTTGGGGCTCAGGGTGAGGTTGGGGTACTTTTTAGGGCTCTAGGGGGGTCAGGATTGTTGTTAGGACTTAAGGTGTTCATGGTAGTTTGTGGGGCTCTGTGGGGGGGGGTCAGGGTGTTTTTAGGGCTTGAGGGGTCAGAGACGTTTTTGGGGCTTGGGTTAATTATAAGAGCTAAGGTACTTTTTAGAGGTCGGGTGTTGAGGTAGTTGGTAGGGCTGAGAGCAGGTGGAATAAGGTGTGATCTCTACCACACATCCCTATTCCTGTCATGCCTTTACCATGAAATTGCATGGTAAAAGCATGTGTGGTAAAGGAATGCATTGTTCAGACGCATTCGTGCCATGCAACCATGAATGGAGGATGACTTTTTAAGTGGATGGCATTGTGAAAGGACTTTGTAGAGACGTTTGTGAACTTAGACAAGAGGAATGAAATAAGATGTTTCACTACTTATTAAGAAACCGTTTCAGTAGCTGTGTAAAGTATTGTACACCTCAAGACGTTGGTGAACAAGTCACAGATAAGGCCAAGGGAGACGTGCACACTGTCAGAGATGAAAGTTGCTGTTATCTGCCCAATCATGTGGTATATCATTCTGGGAGGTAGATATAATATCAGTAATGTTGTGTGAGAACAGCAAATCCAGACGCCCGTCTTTGTAGGATATTTTGGCTTTCAAAAGAGTGAGATTGCGGCCCAGAATTTTTTTTCTAGATGTGACTCACAGTTCTAATGATTTTTGTATCCAATGCAGCATTTTGGCCCTTGATAATCCATAGGGCACATACATAGAGTGGAAAAATGTATTATATTGTGTGGTTATTTATATAGCCCTTTCCAATCCCTTGTGAGGCCTAACTTGCTTTTTTCTGGGTGGTCCAGTTGCGTTTTTATTTATATATATAGCACATAACACCCCTTGATGACCTCATATACATTTAGGCCAGCGTTGTGCGTGCAAAGTAGATGAGGCAGGGAGGGAACAAAGGCGTAGACCAATTTAAAGATGGTGAAACTCTTAAACATTTGCACATCTATGGACGGCATTTCTCCTTAATAATTTCATGGGCTCTAAGAGTTTGCTAATTAAAGGTAAATTTCCTATGCACAGGAGTATCAGTGAGCCTATTGTAGGTCAACATTTACAGTGAGGCCAGAACACAAGGTGGAAGATTGTTGCCTGCTGCGTTTGATATCTTTAAATGAAACATTTTTTGATAAATGTGAGTGCAATGATCATCAGATTCCAACTATCAGGACAGCATTCTGCAATCAGAATGAGATTCAATAAGGCATTTATGAGAGAATGGCCCACCATAGAAGGGGAATGACAGAAAACATTGAAGCACAGAAAGGAAAGATCCAGTGCACTATTCTTGAAATCGAGGCAAATTAAGTGTTGGGGTCTCGTCTGGTGACAGGAACTCAAACAGAGCATTTTGCTTGTTTATTCTAAATTAAAGGGAGACATTTTCACATTACTAATCCTCATCAGAAATTTTACGGATTGATCTCCTGCACCATATTGCCAATCGATTTTAACTTATCTTAACATACACAGCTTTTTCTAGACACCTCTCAGGTACATACCCTACTGGCCTCCTCATCAATGTGTGTCAAACAAGTAAAGAAAGAGCCTAATAATCATATGCCTTCATTGGAAGAAAGAGGACCCGCCTTAGATGCAGCAAGCAAATTACATTTTCATTTAGAATATTCAGATGAAAACCTAAAAATATTAAAATATTAATAGATAGAAAGAAGGTAAAAAAACAAATATTTCAATATAAGATCACACTATCAAGTGAAGGTAAAACTCAGCCACCCACAAAAAAAATAAAACTATTGCTAACATTCAATATTACAAAACGGCTTTCTTCCTATTCTCATTGCTTAGAGAAGAAAGTCATCCTCTGCAACTGCGATACTGTTGTTCTCAAGTAACATAACGAAATTGGCGGCCAGAATAATTAATTTGGCTATAAATCCTACACACTTTAGTTTTCTGCCAACTGAAAACTAAACATTGGATATCGGTCTAGGAAAAAGTCCTATGGTCAAGTACAATCCCCAACAGTAACAGTTTTGCAAATAATTGTGTTAACTATTAAGGATGAGGTATTTAGTGGAAGGTGAGTTAGAAGATTGAGTGGGTCAAGGATTATAGAGTAAGATATGGTTAGGGGCCATCATTTTTGCACATAGTGCAATAGGTCCCATCTGTCGATGTCTTACACTGAATAGCTTCTCTTTGATTTTAGTATGCTCCTGGGTGATATTCATTGATATGCTTTTTGTCAGCCTTCACCAAGCAATCTGGATCTTACACAGTTCAGGTAGACACATGAGAGTGAATTTCTTGGAAATTAAAAAGAGCCAGAAAATGTTGATGGGCTTGCCTGAGAGCACAATACCTTGAAGAGTCAGTGAAAAATCAGATAACCACAAAGACAAACACCAAAAAGCTGGTGTAGTGGATTAATGTGATAGACAATTTAAGCACTTACAATCTTGTGAAATTAAGCAGGCTGAGATCATCTGGGGAAATCTGAATATCTTTGAAGAAATTGATTTCCCTCTCTTTGAAGTAAGGAGAAGATATACCTATAGGTTATGACCCTGTACTACAGTAAAAATCAATCAACATAGGTATTATCAACTTTTTGCATTATACCAAGAGCACGCAAAATATGTATAGTTTAAAGCAGAAATCTCCTCCCACTGCTCTAGAGAAATCAAACAGTGGATTTACCAGGTCAGACTTCATTTTAAATGTCTGTCATAAACATATTTATAAACTTTTGGCATTGTTTGTCATGCACGTCATCGCTAGCAAGCATTATTTAGATTTGATTTGGCCCAACTGTTCTAGTGTAACTAAGCTCTAAGGCAACATTGTTTTTCTTTTTTGATCCCTCTGACTTCCTTTTAAGGGCTCATTTCGAGTTGATCTGAAATGTACCAGTAGTCTCCCCACTCCCTCACTGCACAGCATTTGGACGTATTCATATTACCGCATTCCAGTTTCTTTCCCAAGAACTAAACAGATGATGCATTTTAATTTGTAATGACGTTTCTGTTGAGCACACAAGAATTGTCAAGTTGCAAAATCCCAGTATTGATTTGGCATTGAGTGAAAAAACAACCAGCAAAAACGAAAGATTAGCTCTGACATTACCCCTGAAGATCAGCGAGTCTGTCTGGGTGAATAAAAACATAACATGGAATATTCAGACCATTGCCATTTGAAACAGTGGGCCTCATTTATGAGAAGTGACGCATCGCTGCGTGAAAGCAGCGATGCGTGACTTCTCAGTGCGCCCTCCTTGCGACATACCTGATGCGTCATATTTAATGTATGACACATCATGTCGCAAGGAGTTACAGATACGTCAGTATTTCTGATGTAACTGTTAGCGCAAAAGTGACGCATAAGCCTTACGCCTGCTGTGGGGCAGGTGCAAGATTTTGACGCAACGGAGTCCTAGAAGTGACACAGTGAAATCTCATAGATTTCACTGCGTCACTTCTACGAGCCTTTTTGCGGGGGAACGCCCCCCCTGCATACATTATACCTGACGCAGGTATAATGTAGCGCAGGGGTTTACAAAGTGACGCATTTACCTAGATGAGTCACTTTGTAAATATGGTGCAACAAGGCACATTTTTTACGCTGCTGGTGCGTCACAAAAAGTGACGCACCGGCGGCGTAAAAGTGACGCACAGCCTCATAAATGAGGCCCAGTGTGAGCAAAGGAGCCACAGCATGAGTTGCGTCACAGTTGAGAACAATATTGGATACTTCTCTCAAAAGGTAGTTTAGGGCCTGGAATAGATTCTCTCCACTGCATGCACTGTTGTGACGGAGTAATGACAAGCTTCACTTGGTGAGTTCTCTTCTCTGGGAAGTTATGAAATTGAAGCCAAAATAGGGTTGTTTGGTAAGAGCATAAACAACCATAGGCTGTGCTCTATGCCTCAACGCCTGATAAGAACACAGAGGCAGTGACCACTGCACCTCTCACCTGGCCT
This sequence comes from Lissotriton helveticus, assembly GCF_964261635.1. Classification (NCBI taxonomy): domain Eukaryota; kingdom Metazoa; phylum Chordata; class Amphibia; order Caudata; family Salamandridae; genus Lissotriton; species Lissotriton helveticus. The sequence goes on along the minus strand of NC_136068.1, from coordinate 703,041,340 downwards.
GGTCACCCCCTTGCTCCTCCTGCCACCTCCCGCTCCTGCCTGCTCCTGCCTGCCAGCCTTGCCAGCCTTGCCGCCTTTTTTCGACGCAGACGCCCCCCTGACCCCCCGAGCGGCCCAGCCTCAGCAGAGCCGCCCGCTCGACAGTTTCCCGCCGCAGCTCGCCACAGGCCCCGCCCACCACCGGCCCATTGGCCGAGCCGCTCCCGCCGCCCAACTGACCCGCCCTCTCGTCCTCCTTCTTATGACGCCCCCTGAGCGACCGCGCGCAGCGGACGCGCGCAGCGGGAGCACCGAATGAGCACCGAAGGTGCGCCAAAGGTAAGCCCGTCTGCGCCCGTCCGCGCCTGGACCGCGCCCAGTGCTAGGACCCCTGGCCCCCGCAGACCCCAGCCCACCCGCCGGACGTACGACGCCGCCACCCTCAACGCACTCAACGCCGGCCGAATCCCAGGATGCTACCGAGCCACCCCGAGACGCATCCACGGACCCTTCTGCTGCAACGTCTTCAAGGTCACCTGCATCCGGACCAGCACTACTCCTGCACCAACCAAGACCAAGACGAGCAACAGCAGCAGCCACCTGAAATGCATCCTGCTCAACACCCGCTCCATCCACAGACACGCCATCGAGCTCTGGAACCTGCTCGACACAACCTCACCAGACATCGCCTTCCTCACGGAAACCTGGATGAACGCCTCTTCAGCGCCCGACATCGCCATCGCCATCCCAGACGGCTACAAGATCATTCGAAGGGACCGCATCAACCAGACCGGAGGAGGCATCGCCATCATCCACAGGAACACCATCCGCATCACGACCAACACCGACGACACCCTCGCACCTGCCGAGCACCTGCACTTCCAGGTCCACATCAACCCCAAGACCACCCTCAGAGGCACCCTCATCTACAGACCCCCGGGACCACGCACACAATTCAGCGAAGACATCGCCGACTTCATCAGCCCGCACGCCCTCCCCTCCGCTGACTACATCCTCCTCGGGGACCTCAACTTCCACCTGGAGAACAACAACGACCGCAACACCACCACCCTGCTGGACAACCTCGCCAACCTGGGACTCAAGCAGCTGGTGACCACCCCCACCCACTATGCCGGACACACATTCTACCCCGTCTTCTCATCCTGCAAGGACATCGCCTTCAGCCACGCCACTGGACTCCACTGGACGGACCACAGCTGCGTTCACTTCAGCTTCAGAAGGACCACGATCCACCACCACCAGCAACAGGTTGCACGCAGAAGCTGGAACAAGATCACAGCCGGCCAGCTCGCGACTTCCCTGAGCAAGAACCCACCCACCAGCGCAACGAACCCAAGCCAGGCGGCCACCAACCTCGCGAAGTGGATCAGCAACTGCGCAGACGACCTCGCCCCTCTGAAGACCCCGCCTAACAGATCCGGTAGCAAGAAAGCCCCATGGTTCAACGACGAACTCAAGAGCTCCAAGAAGAACTGCCGAGCCCTCGAGAGAACATGGCGCAGAGACCCAACACCGGACAACATGACTGCCCTCAAGCGCGCCACCCGAAAACACCACCAACTCATCCACGCCACCAAGAAAACCGCATTCAAGGAACGACTGGACAACAACGCACACAACAGCAAGGAACTCTTCAACATCGTTAAAGAGCTCTCCAACCCCAACGCCGGTAACAACGACATCACCCCTTCGCAAGACCTCTGCAACTCCCTCGCCTCCTACTTCCACAACAAGATTGCAGACATACACAACAGCTTCAGCACGCAACCGACACACGCCGCGACTGAACCACCGCCCCCCACCACCACCCTCCGCGCCTGGACCCCGATCAGCACCGAAGACACCGTCCGCACGATGAACTCCATCCACTCTGGATCTCCTACCGACCCCTGCCCTCACCACGTCTTCAACAAGGCCGACGCTGTCATCGCACCCCACCTGCGGGACATCATCAACACCTCCTTCCACACCACCACCTTCCCGGAGAGCTGGAAGCACGCCGAACTCAGCGCTCTACTAAAGAAACCATCAGCCGACCCCACCGACCTCAAGAACTACCGCCCCATCTCGCTGCTCCCGTTTCCTGCTAAAGTCATCGAGAAGACCGTCAACAAGCAGCTGGCCGCCTTCCTCGAAGCGAACGGATCCCTCGACCTCTCGCAGTCCGGCTTCCGGGCCAACCACAGCACCGAGACCGCCCTGATCGCAGCCACCGATGACATCCGAGCACTGCTTGACAACGGAGAAACAGCAGCCCTCATCCTCCTAGACCTCTCCGTGGCCTTCGACACTGTCTGCCACCGTACACTAGTGCAGCGACTCAGCAGCGTCGGAATCCAGGAGAAGGCACTGGAGTGGATCATCTCCTTCCTCGCCGGAAGGACACAGAGAGTCCGCCTCCCCCGTTCAGATCTGAAGCCACCGAAGTCATCTGCGGCGTTCCTCAAGGCTCCTCGCTCAGTCCAACCCTCTTCAACGTCTACATGAGCCCCCTCGCAGACATCGCACGCCAGCACAACCTCAACATCATCTCCTACGCCGACGACACCCAGCTGATTCTCTCCCTCACCAACGACCCCGCCACCGCCAGAGCCAACCTTCACGAAGGGATGAAGCAGGTATCCGAATGGATGAAGAACAGCCGCCTGAAACTGAACTCGGACAAGACGGAAGTCCTCATCCTGGGATCCTCACCCTCCGCCTGGGACGACTCCTGGTGGCCCCCCGCCCTAGGCAGCGCACCCAAACCAACAGACCACGCACGCAACCTGGGCTTCATCCTGGACTCCTCCCTCTCCATGACCAGACAGGTCAACGCCGTCTCCTCGTCGTGCTTCAACATCCTGCGCATGGTACGTAAGATCTTCCGGTGGATCCCCACCGAGACCAGGAAGACGGTCACCCAGGCCCTCGTCACCAGCCGTCTGGACTACGGCAACTCCCTCTACGCCGGAACCACTACCAAACTCCAGAAGAGACTCCAGCGGATCCAGAACGCCTCAGCTCGCCTCATCCTGGACATCCCCCGTCGCAGCCACATCTCCGGACACCTGAGAGACCTGCACTGGCTCCCGGTCAACAAGAGAATCCCCTTCCGACTCCTCACCCACGCACACAAAGCCCTACACAACCAAGGCCCAGGATACCTCAACAGCCGCCTCAACTTCTACGCTCCCAAACGCCAGCTTCGATCGACCGGCCACGCCCTCGCCGCCGTCCCCCGCATCCGAAGAGCCACCACAGGGGGACGGTCCTTCTCCTACCTCGCCGCCAAGACATGGAACTCCCTCCCGACCCACCTCCGCCTGACCCAGGACCACCTCGCCTTCAGGAAGCGACTCAAGACCTGGCTGTTCGAGCAGTAGCGGACCCCCCTCCCCCAGCACCTTGAGACCCTCTGGGTGAGTAGTGCGCTATATAAATGCTTTGATTGATTGATTGATTGAGACCATTTTAGGGTTAAAGTTTCACTTCTGCCCCCTTTCTGTCATCTTACATTCTCCATCCATAGTAAAAATTATACATAGGGTGGAGACAAGAAAGTGAAGACAAAAAAGCATGGTGGCAATGAGAGAACAGGTGGATAAAAGCTAAATCAGTCATGCCACTGAGCCTAAAACAGAAAACAGCCTTTGCAATGAGGTTTTTACCTCATTGTGCCTTTACCACACATTTTTTCTCACGCATAGTTTTTACCACGTGCATGCCCTTACAACGCATGCCTTAACCATACATTTAAGGTAAGTTGGGGGGTGGTGGGGGGTCTTCCCCCACAAATATATTTTTTATATATATAAAAACAATGTGTGGTAATGGCATGCGTTGTAAAAGAATATGCGTGGTAAAAACATGTGTGGTAAAAAATGCATGGTATATGCATGCGATGTACTTACTTGTGTTGTACCATCATACAATTGCCTAAAACAGATTTCATGCCTGAGTCAGGGTAAGAGCTCTCACATAGGGCAGTACCAGAATGTCTCGAAATAATTATTATCCTAAAAAATTGTGACCATATTATAACCTACTAAAATATCATGAGTGTAAGTATTGGTTTAACACACTTCACTCTCCCTATATTTACCTTGACAATATACATTTATACCTTAAATGGATGTGGATGTGGAGTAAAGAATAGTAAATACATACTTATCTATACAAACTATGGGGCATATTAACAAGAGCTTTATCTCCGCTTTTTTGGCTTTAAAAGCCAAAGAAGCGGAGATAAAAATATCGCCCTATCAACAACAGGGTGCCAACATGCAAAATCGCATGTTAGCACCCTTTTTCATTACACTTCCCTTTGCATCTCTAATGAGATGTAAAGTTGGCGTTCCAGAGCAAAATAACAGGAGAAATGTCGATAAGCGACATTTCTACTATTATCAAGCTTCACGCTAACCCTGTTAGAGACAAAAAAAGCAGCGCTAACCACGGTTATCGCTGCTTTTTTACGTCTGCTAATTTTCAGACTTAGCCATGTAATCCAATGGGAGGCGGATTACATGCCTAAGTACACCATGGACTATCAACAAGGATATCACTATCCTTGTAGTTTTATCGCTGCATTACCAGCAATAACATCCCAAAATGCCGCTATCGCTGGATTTTTTTATTGCCTAGGCAGTTAGCGTTGTTAATAATGCGATAACCAGGCGATATCATCCAGCGAAAGAGGGCGTTAACAAAATTAACGCTAAGCGCCCTTAGCGTTAATTTTTCCTGTTCCTTGTTAATATGCCCCTTACTTTCGTGATTTTGTTGGATGTCAACATTTTGGCCACAATGTTTTTGTAGGATGACACTTCACCTCTTGATATTCTGCCGTGCAACCCTTTAGCATGTTTTCTCAAACTATGACTGCCATATGATTAGAGCGGGATCAGCGATAAGTCTAAAGAGTGCAATACAAGTGCGCACTGTGCTTTGGCTTTGACATGACTAAGGGCCAATTAGGCATTTCTGAAAAATGTCTCAAATGATGGGCACCTGCATAATTATTTATGTCACAACATATTTGGAAAACAAGTGGTACAGTTGTGAGTGAAATAGCCCACTCTGCCGCTGATGGTCAGTGCGGAGAATGTGCTTGTTTCGTCTGCAGAGCCTGGCAGCTGGCGTACTTGTGCACCAGACTAAATATAGTTCTTACTGAAGACCACATCCACTGGATATCCTCAAAAATGTGGACTGAACACTAGTCTTTTTTACCCTTAAGGGCTTGACCCCTCCCCCCAACACCAGTCTGAACTATTCTCCATTTACCTTCACTCAGAGGCCACACGTTTGGTTTTGAAGAGTTAAACTAAGGCCCCAGCAAAGCAGGATGCCGTGCACTCCTGACTGCATGTACCTAACATAGCCACACAACTTGTCTGCCTTTTTGACATTATTGACACTATATATTCTGTTCCAAAACAAGAACAGAAATGCTGACCTACCTCAGATAGTGTGGCTGTACCAGGCTCCATACCAACATGTCTTTAGATACCTTCATTTTCTTACACTGAAGATAGACTTTGTAGAAGAAAATGTGCACTCTGGGGTGCTGTCACTTGAAGAGATTTTGTAACCCCTCAAATGCAGTATTTTTCGTTAGTCAATCACAGTCATTAAATTGAGGCATGGCATGTTTGAATGGGAGGCCCTGTTCCATGCTCACAGAAGGAAGGAGCCAGATCTTTTCTGTCAATGGGAGTTACCACCAAATGATGCCAAGTGTGGAAGTGAGGAAGCACTGGAAGCCTATTCCTGATGTACCCATTCCTCTGGCAGGTACCAGTCGACATCTGAACCACTCAAGCTAGCTCCTTCCACACCCCAGCTTCACCTCAAATGACATGACTATTAGCCCCTTGTCACTTCACACTCACCTAAACCTCACAACAGTTTCACCTGAACTTCATCACATCACCTCAAGCTCACTGTATCTCGACCTCATGCTCACCTCAAGATCAACCTCCCTTCAACCTGACTGAAATCTCATCCTAACTTGATTCTTCTCATCCTCATCTGAATCCCACCCATTCTTGCTCACCACACCCAAAACCTCATCTCTCCAAGCTCTCCTCAATCTTTTCCAAATTCTCACTTCACTTAGTTATGATCTCACCTCTCTGCACCTTCTCTTAATTTTGACCCAACTTCAAATCAAACGCAGCACTACACTTCATTTTACCTAAGTCTTAACTCCTCTTTATGTAAGCTTTCCCCTAATTTCAACTTCAGATCACTCTCTATTTAATTACATACTTCCTCATATTATCTTTCACCACACCACAACCTAACCTTGCCCATATGGCAATTTAATTTTAACCACACCTTAACTCAAAATATTCCTTTCCTCAAAATTAAACTACTTACCCTATGCCTCCCTCAGGCTTGGCCCTCCTCAATCTACCATCAACATAACATCACCAGATCACTCAAGTCACCCACAAACCTCACCTCAATCTTACCTCCCCTCAAATTTATGACTGGACCATCAGTTCACCTTGCTGAATCGTTCAACCCACTTGCTTGAGAAAGAATCTAAGACCCAGATTTATTCAAAAGTAATGCAAAGCAGAACAGCAACTAAAGTTGCTGTGCTATGTCGCATGAAGTGGAGAGCACCGAACAGAGCCATATGAAAAAAACACCACCAAAGTCCCACTGATACCGCCAGCCAACTCTGACCACAGTGGCCACGGAATAGGCCAGTGAGCTTGTGGGTAGCTCAGACTGCCAGTGAAACCGTCAGCCCAATTACGAATTGCTTTCCAGCCCGCATGACCGTGGCGGTCCTATCGCTACATCTGAGAAATACGGAAAGAGAGGGATAAAAGGATGAATCTCACCTCTACATGCCTTGTACCGCCATGGATACTATCTTACACTTGCTTCCGCTGCTGTACCTGCTCGATCACGTGCAAAGCCCACTCCATGGAGGACGAAATCGGCAGTAAGTCATTCAACAACCCATACCCATAGACTCTGCAGCAAAACAATGCCCCTACATGGACCAGGCAAGGGAGTTGGGGTCCATAAGTAAACCAGTTTTACAGGGACCCTGTCTGGGATTGTTTCATATGAATATAAAAAAGGCATCTGCAGGATGCCCTCCAAGGCCAACACCCCGATACTGCACAGGCACACTGTACCCCAATGGACATGTGTTAACAAATCATATTCAGTGATAGTGATGTGCGCATTAATTTGTACTCCACAACAGCACCTCCTCATCTATAGCACACCTATTAATGTCAGTAACACACTTCTTTTGCCCCTTCACACTTGCCTGTCATTTCACTTCTGATTGTCACTCTTCATTCAGGTTACCATTTGTCAAGTCCTGGTAAGTCGACATAGAAATCACTACAACTACCATTAGGCCATGTGACTGCACCGCTAACCAAGATTCTATACTTATTTTGCCATTTCCTACTTGTCTGGCATGTCACTACTGATGGACACTTCACATGCAGGTTACCATTTGTCAAGTCCTGGTAAATCCACATAGAAATCACTGCAACTACCATGAGGCCCTGTTGCAGCAACTCAATCCAAGATGCAATAGTGAAGGTGACACACTCACATCACACATATCCCAGGCCCTGTTTTGGTGTCAAAGAAACAAACATCAGTATGGATGTGTCATTAAACTGAAACACATCACTTCTAGAACTCTGTATTGGACGCTCACCCATCACCACATGAACATGCAATGTCAGTCAATGGGATTACATAGAATTGGTGTGAGAAGCAACCTAATGGCACAATGGAAACACTTTCTGCAGGATAGCAAAGCCTCCATCAAGGGGAACTCTGAAAGGTTGGGGCCCTGGGGCACAGTAAAATTTTGCAGATGCCTGACAAACTCAACGTGGACTGGATCTGTAAATTGAAGTATGTCAGGGGCGACCAATAGCATTACCAAGTGCCATGTATGTGAAGGGAATGTGTAAGTGCAAACCATGAAAGCAAGCACAGCACAAACAGCGTGTGTCACACATCTAGATAAAGGGGGTGAAAGGTACACACATGAAATTAGAATCATGTCCATGCAGTACTCCACAAAGGTATGACACGTTTACACCCTCTATGTGTGGATAACCAAATATCCAACTTGAACACACCTAACACATATCGAACATGCATTATGGGGACAAATCCAACCTAAATTATGTGGACATTGGCCAGGACAAGCTGAAATACATATCACATAACACCCAATGCAATGTCTGCACCTGTCTCAGTACATCACACCTATATATCCACCCAACATTACCCCTTGACCTGTGTTAATCCAGCACTGGATCTAAGGACACATCATATTAACCAATGCAAATGGATCAGGAATCAAACAAACACAACTGTGGTCACACATCACTAACAATACAAGAACATCAAATAGTTAGAATAGTAATGGCAGGATCAATGTCTTCAAAAATGAGAAACATTTTATTTGTACTCAAACAACCCCTCAAGGGAAATAAAGGCCAATGGTCAGTCCATTGTCATGCCCAGTGCCACAGCACAATACTGTGAGACGTAACTTGCACTTACTGACACTGCCAAGGAACCTTCTCACAAAGGGGCTTCCATTGGACACACCTGTCACCTTGAAGATGGTACTTGAAATAGGGGGTGACGTTTTTAGGAGGGGTGGCTTTGTCCTCGGGAGGGGTTTAAATGGATTGTTTTGATTCTGGGCTGGTTTTCAGGGGCTGGGATTGCTGTTTTTCTGGGATGGAGTGGGAAGTGGAAAGGATAGGTTTGTCCTTAGGAATGGTTTTTATGGTTTGTTTCGATTGTGGGCTGGTTTTAGGGGGGTGGGGCACTGTTTCTCTGGGGTGGAGTGGGAAGTGGAAGAGGTGGGTTTGTCTTTTGGACGGGGTTTTATGTTTTTTTTTAATTTTGGTCTGGGTTCAGGGAGGTGGGGATGCTGTTTCCCTGGGGTGGAGTGGGAAGTGAAAGGGTTGGGTTTGGGTGTGGGAGAGCTTTTTGGCACTTTGGGAGGGAGGGGCTGAGGTTTCAAAGGGGTAACGGCAAAGGCAAACAAGATATCATCAAGGGAAAATGGGTAGGATGTTCAGGATGGAGTTCAGGTTGGGAGGAAGCAGGAGTGAAAGTTTGAGCTGGGTCTGCTGTCTGCACTGTGTTCTTTGTTGATATCTGTTGTGTGGGTGACTGTGAGTGTTTGTGTTTTGTGCCTGTGTGTGCAGTGGATGTGCTGGTATTGTGGAGTGATCTGTGTGTGTTGCTGAATGGTTGTGTCTTTGGAGGGGTGCGGGAATGGCCAACTTGTGGGGGGACAACAGGGAGGGTGGTGATGGAACTTGGGGTGGTGGACAAGGATTAAGGTAGTAATGATCCTGTGGGGTCCGCTGCCACTTGGATATGTCTAGCGAGGGATGACTCAGGAGATGAAGAGCTTGAGCTTCTGTCCTCTGATGTACTCTTTACACCCTACTGGTCACTGGGTCCCTCTATGTGTGAAGTCTAACGTCCAGAACCACTGAGACCAGCTGTGTCCCCACCGACATTGGCCCCTTCTCCTTTGCTTGCCCTGGATGTATCTGAAATGACATGTAACTCAGGTTTATTGCAACTGCATTTCGACACCTGACCATCACAAAAGCAACAGAAAACATTGAGTCCACATATCACACCAGCTTCATGGTTCACTCTATAGGCTTCAAACGTAGCATGAGCACACATATGCATGCTACATAACCCCCCGAGTGTTGGGGCCACTCTTGTCATAGCCCCAGACAGGCCTAAATTCATTGCTGGAGTTGTCTTCTCTCCATTCTTATGTCCGTACTAGGACAATTGGTCACTTTGCACACGTTGGCACTTGTATTATACCATTTTAAAATAATGTAATGAATTAGGATGAAGACACATTTAAGAATTACACAGTGCTCATACAAGGCCCAGAGTTGGAAAATTCTCCCTATTACTCATAACACATCATGATGTGCTGAAGGTCAAGTTTAACAACACCAATGTACCACCAATTAAAGTTGTGGCAGACATGTCACATGTAAATGCTCATTGCACACTGATGACACTTTGCACTCCAATTTACATCATATGTCCACAATCTGAAGAGTCCAATAAAAGCTGTACACATGTAGTTTAGCTATGTATCACATTTAGAATACAAAAGTCCCATGAAAACATTGAGATCATAACATTTCGGAGATAGATCCTCAGAATTCACCTGGCACAAGACTCCATATAGCCATGTGAATATCCCCAATCCTGCTTGGTATAGGCAATAACGTCAGTCAGAGACTGTATGTCCACAAGCCAAGACACATTTGAAGCATTTGGGTGTCCCTGATTATCTATGACATGAGGATGTGGGTCACTAGAGTTCCAGTGGGTAGGTACATCAAACCACTCTTTACTTTTGCACACTCAAACTGCCTAGTAAGGATGAGTATAGACACTCACATTTGATCCCTACAGTTCTACATCTCACTCCTTTATACATGTCGCCAGTCAGCAAATGAGTGTTTTGAAACACTATTGCAGATGAACCATCAACTGGCTAAAGTACACTGGCCAACATGTAGGCACTAATGGTAACAGCACCAGTGATGTTTGCACTCTCATTTCACTGTATGACCAGTCCTTACCAATGGGAACTGTTGTACAGTCACTGCATGTGCTGTGCACTCTACGTCATGCTACATGTAATAGGACCACCATCATGATAGACAGTAGTGAGGGAATATCACTCCTCACACAAGGAAGACCAGTTGCCTATCTGGTACAATTGTCACATGATTTGCTGAGAACATGATTGGTGTAATTTGTTTATTGATTGATTATTTAAAATCTTTGCAAAGAGTGAATGCACAGTATAAACATTTCAATTACGATGATACAATAAAAAATTGTATTTTAAAAAGAAACAATAAACTTTTAAGATAGTACACGTGGATTATAAAACTGTTTTAAATAGGTAAATTCATATGTTTAAAGTTAGGAGAGAAAGGTATAATCAGTATGGCAATTAATATTATAAAAATTCAAGTTTTTTCCACACAAATATTAAAAAATGTGAGAATGCAGAATTAATGAATATATCATCTGGGCAAAGACACTGGATCAGTGCTTGTCTGCAAGTCCTTATTACTCTTTCGTTGAATAACCTTTTTAACAATGTTAGTCTTTCATTTTTTAGTTCTGGACAGAGGCATAGTAGGTGTATAATGTTTTCTTCTCCTGTGTTACACAACCGACATGATATGTTACTTTCGAGTTTTTTCCATGGTAATGTTTGAGAGTCTCCGGGTAATATTCTGAATCATGCTTTCATGAATATATTTTTATTTTTCCAGGACCAAGCTGAATTCAAATATTGTTGAGGGCTCTTTTTTTGTAACCATTTATTATGGACCAAGCATGCTTCCTTTTAACCAAGGACTCTTTGTCACTTATCAGCGATAGGAGATCGGTTGTTTTATTCACAATTTTTAAAAAAGATTCCTGGGGAATAGTAGTAGTCCAAATCCCCTTAAGCCCAAATTCATCCAAAGCCTTATAAAGATATTTCAAAGCAGATGATTTGTTATTGCCCTCTATTTCTTTCCATAAAAGCTGCGAAATTAAGTTCTCCTTATCATTTTTTATTCTGTTCCATACTTTAATTATGTTACCCATTCGAGCATATAGTTGGTTGTTCAAGCCGAATTTCAGTCTAATTTGGGATTGTGAAGCATTTTTAGGTAAACAAAAAAGAGATCGAAAAGTTTTTGAGATTTCTTTGTTTATTGCTATTGCATCTTTTCCGTTTAACGCCTCACTACCGTAGGTTAGGGAAGGTAACAATTTGGCAGATATGACTTTGAGTAGAGGTTGGTAAGTTAAATTACTGGTTGACTTTATTATAATCCCCAATGCACCTGTTAGGGAGATCGCTTTCCTTGCGATATCCAATTTCTGAGGTTTAAAGTTACCATTTTCATCAAAAACCTCTCCCAGGTATCTATAGGTTTTAATTTGCTCCAAATGTTCCTTTCCTAAGAACCATTTTGTGATGTACTTCCTTCTTAAGTTTTTTGAAAAAACCATAACTTTGGATTTTGATTCATTTATTACCATTTTGTTTTTGTCGCGTACTCCTGTATGCATGTCATTAATCTTTGCAAACCTACCTTTGTTCTACTTAAAAGGATGACATCATCTGCATATAGCAGATTTGATATGTGTTTATCTGCAAGTTTGGGTGGGTGTGCATTTATGTTGTTCAAGGCCTCAGTTAGATCAGTTAAAAACAGATTAAATAATAAAGGTGCCAATACACAGCCTTGCTTCACTCCCCCTAGAGTTGGTATTTTCTCAGTTAGTGAACGGCTGTTCCCAATACGTACTCTAGACCAAGTTTTTGTATACAGAAGACTGATCAGATATATTAAAAGTGGGGGAATCCCTTGTGCATGTAACTTTCCCCATATTAGATCTCTATTGACGCAGTCAAAAGCTGATTTAAAAACAACAAAACATTAGAATAATGATTCATTATTTGAAATTTCTTTTTCAATTAGAATAGAAAGTGCCAGGATATTGGAAGTTGTACCAAGTCCTTTAATGAAGCGGGTTTGGTTTGGCGGAAGTATGCTGTTCCTCTTTACACAATCGGATAAGACTGTTAGCAGATGGGCTGCAAATAGTTTTGCATCAGTGTCCTGAAGGGTTATTAAACGATAATTTTCCGGAAGTGCCCAATCTCCTTTTTTAAATATCGGGATATTAAAGAACCTCTCCAGCTTTCCGGTATCTCCCCTTTACTAACTACTTCTTTAAAGACCCTTACAAGAAGTTCTGTCCATGCATCCGGATCCTCTTTGTATAGAGCAAAGGGAATCCCATTCGGTCCTGGTGCTCTATTTTTCTGTTTCTTTATTAGCTTAACAATCTGTTCTTGTGTTATTTCTAGGACTAGTTCTTGCTTTGTCATAGCAATTTCCTTCCACGAACTATGCTCTTTGGTTCCGTGTGTTGTTGAGTGTGGATTTAGGTGATGGCTCAGAAAATTCACCCATTCTGTTTCAGTCAATACTGATGAGACTACCGCTTTATCCGGCCTTGTTAGGCTATTAATCATCTTCCAGAACTCCCTTGAGTTTCCTTGGTTACTAGCATAAAATATCCGAGTCCAAAGAATGTTATTAGCTTCAGTTTTTTCATTCCAAATTATTTTCTTTAATTTTTTATTTACCTCTTTTAGGGTAATTTTAGTTTCTTCTTTATTTGGAAAATTAGTCAGCTCTTTCCTTAATCTATTTCTAGTTCGTTTCATTTTCTGTACTGCATATGGGAGATTAATATGGGTTACCCTTTTCAATGCTCGAGTCACTTGGCTATCTCTTGGGTTATTAAGATTACCTTTGTAGTTAGGCAATTGGGAAGTGAAACTGGCCCATCGCTCAATTGCTGATGCAAATGGTGCCACTTCACTGCATTCCCTGGCCCGTTTTAGTGCCAGATCGCTTGTTAATCGATTGTTTTGTGACTCTGTTTCCCAAATTAATTTTTTATGATTAATGGTTCCAATTTGACCTTCAGTTGTTAGATAGATTTGATGATTTTTGTTTGTGAATGATGTGGTGATGATTTGCTCACTGTGATCACTCTCCGGGACCTTCTTTAGATGGTATGATGTACAATTGCCAAACATATTCAATGATACCATAGTATAGTAAATACGGGATTTAGTACTATAGGTATAGTAGGACCAAGCTGGAGGTGAGTCTGTTGGAAATCTACCATTCAGTGTTCGTAACCCCAAGGCTTCCATATCCTTTATGAAATTTATACCCATTAGTTGGTGACCTTGTTTATTTGAGGGCTCTAATATTTGGACCAGGATTGATCATTGGTGTTCTTCTGACTGTGTTACTTCGTCCCTTGTGAAGGGTATTAAAAGATTAAGATTAAAATCTCCTGTAATGATTAAATCCATAAAGGGGTCCTCCATCCTTTGCTCGAGCAAGTATGTAGAAAGTGAAGCACAGATAGTCTTCCTAGAGATGGTCGTAGGAGATATATATATATATTAACCAACTTCAATGATCTTTTTTGTTTGTACATCCTATACCTTACTAGTATAGACTGTGACTATTTCCGCATGTTCCGCATTTAACTCAATTGAGATGAAAATTGCTAGGCTGCCTGAGGGGCGTCCATTGGTGTTTTGCTTGGTAGCAGGTACATAGGATCGTTTATAACCATGGATTATGAACGGGGCTAATGCCCAGGTCTCTTGTAACAGAATTATATGATAGTTCTTGAGTTATTCGGTTATATTATCTAATTTTTTGCCTATACCATTTACATTCCAAGAGCAAATCGTTATTTCCTTACTGAATTTATTTGTATTTTCAGCTGGTATTTCCTGTTTTGCTTGTCATTGTGTGTTGTTTCCATGTAGTGCACTTTTAATCCATGAATCATTTATCCCATTATCAATTTCATCGCTAATGTCTTTTGCTTGATCTAAGATTCTTTTATCTAATTCTTGGTTTGGATTTCTTAAAACAGAGTAGGTTGGTTGCCCCTTTTTGCCTTTTTCAGCACCAAGCAGATTTACTGTTTTCAAAAGTGGTGTGGGGTATTCTTTTGGCTTAATTCTGTTAACCATTATTCCCCAATTACGGAAAGTGTCTTCTTCCTTCATAATTAGTTCAGCTACAGCAGGGGAAACGAGTGTTATCACTGCTATCGGTAATTGACCGTCTGGATTTTGTAGGGAGCCAACACAATCAATATCTTTAGTTGTCAATTTTGCCAGCGATGGAACTGATGAAAAAAGGCACAATAAGTTGCCTCTATTTAGCGTATCTTGTTGTCCTCTGGACTCATATAGTGGTTTAAAGATTAATTGTTCCTTTTCTCCGATTTTTGTATCCCCTGTGTTGTTTGTAGTCAATTCCTTTTTGACTATATTTATAAGTCGTTTGTTATTACCACTACAGCATATATTGCACCTGAATTATTTTCTTCTTGGACTGTATTACATATATCATGTTTTATTGGAACGTTTACATTCGAGCGATTGAGTTGTATTCTAGTCTGAGTTTTAGCGCCTTTATCCGCAGAGAGATCACTTATATCACTTATATGGCAAGCTGTGTCGTTTTTAGATTTGTTATCTCCAGAGGTGATATTTTTCAGATCCTTATCCGTATTCGTGTAATTTCGATGCTGTGAAAATATATCATAATACTTAATTTTTTTTGCATTTGGTTTAGTTAACGAATGATTACATATTTTCCTGGTTATTTCCCTTATAGGTTGTTGTCATTTATTTCCCTTAAGGGGTATGTTTTGCAGTGTTTCCTATAGAGAGCCTTGACCTATTTGATCCTCTAACTTTGCTTTGTTTCGTGCTTTGCGTAATTTTTTCTTGTTCCTTTTTGTCATAATGAACGGATTCTGGTCCATGTCAATTTTGTCCTCAATATCGATATATCCTTTGAGGATCTCCGCTTCTTGTGTAATTAACTTCTCATTTTCAGTATCTTTAGCATTCTCTAGAGTATTAGGTATTACTCTGTCAATCAATTGTTTTGCGGTTTCCAACTCAGTTTGGCATGGCTTGTAAACTTTTTTATTTTGTTTAACTTCAGTTGTAAAACTCATACCTTTATTATCATCTACTGTCCAATTTTGGCCCCTATTGAGCGTTGTTTTAACATCTTCTAGTATGGTACTAATAACCTCTGGGATAGTTGTTAGTTTGTCAATTATTGGCGCATAAGGACATTCTACATAAGATGTTGATTTGTCTGCCTGTGCTGTGGTTATCAAAGAGTTAAGGTCAGCTAGTTTGAGATCTATTCCTGCAACTGCTTTAGCCATTGTCCCTAAAATGTCAATTCGGACATCCATTTTCTTAGACTGAAGTGATAATGCTTCGATAGTAAGTGTTGAAGTTTGGTAGAAAATATCCCAAACAGAGGCCAGGTCCTGATTGTCATTGGTTTTGATGTTTTCACTCCCCCACGATTTTTGATCTATACTAGCGAAATATTTTGAGTTGGTACTATTATAGTCTTCACAGTATAGTAATTGAACAGGCTCAGATTTACGTCTTATTTTGACTCCCACAGGTTGTATTGTTTCCATGACCAAGTTTGTTTTGTCCAATTGTTTCACTGCTTCAGTGGGTTTGAGATTCAGTGAATCTTTTATTTGAGTATCTTGTTCTCTACTTTCCTTGTTTGATGATAGCCTGACAATTTCTAGTTTGGATGAGTCGATTTGCACTTTCCTTATTTGAGTTTTAAGTGGGGAACTATCCAACGTGTTTAGCGTAATTTGAATATTAGATGTTGGTACTCCAATTTGTGCTGTGTTTTTCCTTATTTCGACATTGACTTCTAGAGGTAGCCTAGATGGCAAGGTTACTATACCTGGATCCCCATGGAAGTCAGCATGAGAGGTCCCAGTTTTTATTTCCTCCTTGGTGATTCCCGTAATATCAGATTCCTGTGAGTTCGTTATATATAAAAGATCCTGGTCAGAAGGTTTCATTGAAACTTGATTTGCAAAATTGGCCGAATTGTTAGATTCTATGACCACTTTGTTTATTTCCTTTATTCCAAATTGTTGAGTTTTGATTTCCTGATTATCAAAAGGTATAACATTGATAGGTGTAATGGGTGCCTGTAACTTTCCTATTGTTGGATCACTTTGCATTGACAATAAGACTCCTGTTTGATCCTTTAGAAAGTAAACTTTTTTAGGAATTTTAGAGCACTTTTCAAACATTCTTGCAATTGGTGAGATGAGTGTTTGACTCAGCTCCTTGGGTTGTGCTTTGGATTTCTTTATGGTAGTCGGAGCTTTAGATTTGCGGGATCTACGTGCCGGGGGGGGGTGGGCAGGTAGCCTCTCCCTACCTGAACGCAAGTTATTTATATAGTACAGTGATATCGATATAGTGTAAGTTAGCAGCAATCAAACTCCCTGGTAGACAAAGTGTGTGCAAACCAGCTCATCAACAATACCTTACACAATGCTTTATACAATCCAACGGAATCGTACTTCTTGGGGTTAGATTGCAATAGTACTTTTGGTGTTTCCAGCAGGCATTCAACAGAAAGTATTGCAGTGAGTACTTCAATCTGCCTCATCTGCCTGTCTGAGTTGAGAGCAGAGCAGAGGAGTCTTACACAGGCTCCGTGTTTCCCCTTGTCTCACAGACCCACACTACAGACCATCTGCCTCCCAAGCTTGTCTGCTCGCGGCCCATACACCCGTTCCTCAACCGCCAAAACCACCAAGACCAGCCAGCGTAGCAATATGACCTCCAAGCGGGCCTCTGATGACCTCAACTACACAGCTTGGCGGATGGTAGATGGCAGAAGGCAGACAGTGATAGGCAACCATGAGCAGCAGCCGTGAGGGAATGGTAATGGTACTAGCAGCTGGTGGGAGAAAGGGGAAAAAAACGTGGAATTACGAAAATGTAGGGAAATGTAGGAGCACTGTGCTCTCAAATGACCCAATGTTTCAGTGTTACAATGATTATTCTAAGACTCTCAAGAATCAGGCAGTAATTGGAAATTTCTCGATGATTTTGTAATTTTTCAAATTCAAACAATGTGTTTGTCTGTTTGTTTGCTTGTAACTTAACTGTAGCTTAGGTTTGCTTAGAAGTCCATTTAGTCACTCGCGGAGACAAACAAGACCTGGACCGGATACGTCAGTCCTAAGTAGTGGCAGAAGAAAATGGAGAAATGGCAAGGTGACAGGTAGCGCCCCCCCAGCGTCGTAAAGAGTCAACGTGCGAGGGGAGAAGGGTCAGCAACTCACCTTCTACGGCCGCACCAGGCAGCTCCAGGAGTGATGGTTTGAGCTTGAAACCTCCTCAGACCCCAGGGCGAAACGACATGAAGGCTTGTCGACGCCACAACAGCCTGCGACAGCCTGCAATGGTCTGTGGTCAGCGGGCTGCTCTTTGTGGACGATCAGCAGCCAAGAGTCAATAAACCAATAATCCAATGATAATCCGATAATCCAGTGAGGGTTCCGGAAGGGCTTCAGTAAGCACCAACAAAGTAGTTCCTTCGCGTTTGCCTAACCAGGCCACGGTGGGCTCCGGTGTTCTCAGTGGTCTCCGCCGTTTCACAGGAACCACAAACACCGGTAGCCAGGAGCCTACAGGGAGCCAAATTTCATCCCCTCTGGCTCCTCCTATGCTCCTATGCTCCTATGCTCCTATGCTCCTGTGCTCCTATGCTGAGGCACAAAGGCACAAAGGCCGCGGAACCCACAGGGTGGCGCAGGGAAAACTGCAGGTTCGCTCGCAGTTTCGTCGCCTCCCCGCCCCGGTTAAGCCGAGCGTTTTCCTGGGGAGCAGCGGGGGAGCCTGCAAGCCCGCACAGACTGCACAGACCACACCGTCCGCATGGCCCGCTCGACCCGCACAGCCCACACTATCAATCGATCAAGAGTGAAGCAGGGCAAAGCAAGCAGTAGCAGTGTGGCGCCCTCCCTGGCATCCTCCCTGCACTGAGTCGCTCGCTCGTGCCTCCGAGCAATCTGCAAGACCTGGAACGGATCTCAGCACAAACACGGAAGGAGTCGTAAATGGCTGAGAACATGAGATGATCACTCACGTCACTAAACCAGGTGTCTGCTCAGAAGGAGACAATACAATGTCAACAAGGCTCTGCTGTGTTTCAGGTCAGAAAAACAATAGGCAAAGAACAGCAGCATGGACCTACAATCAGACCTACACTAACAATGACTCATCTTGTGTGTGGCACATGGGCCACCACCAATATCGTTGGTGAAATGCCTTTCAGTAACACTCAAAGTTAGCAGTATTACATGTATGACTTTGGCCAGGACTCACCCCCATGTATCTGCTGTGGGACCTTCAACTGCCCATCATGCTCTGGGTAGGACACCGCCAGTATGTGGGCCAACATTGGGGCCAGGGTCCGGTGTGCACCCCTCCACATTGGGAGGACTTCTCCTCTGGACCTCCACAATCTTCCGGGTCCAGCACTGCAGGTCCTCCCAACTCTTTTTGCAGTGGGCGCTAAGCCGGTTGAAGACCCCCAGGGTCCGCACCTTCCTGGTGATGCCTCTCCGAATGGACTTCTTCTGATGGGCATTGCCCTGTATGGATGGAATAGATGTAGAAACATATTGTAACTGGAAGTATGAGGATAACTGTAAGATTGCTGCAGATTTTGTTGACATCTAGCACAAGCATTCACTGCTAAGCACAACTAAAGCACACTTTTGTGGTCATCTGATGACTAACCTCAACCCTGGTTATGACCTACACTGACTGAGGCAGCTCACTAACATCATGTAGGCCAGACCCATCCTACATTGAATGTGATGTGAGGTACCATGACACACAGCACACCATTTGGACCTTCTGAAGGGTAAACTAACTGTGCATGACTGTCCAAACTCTATTACTGTCAGGCCTATTGCATATGATGCATATGGTCCATTGAGGTGAGTACCATAGCATACACATCGGCCCATGCCCTAAGATCACAATGTAAAGGCTGATATGTGTATCATTGAGAACTACCTCTCTGAGGGATATGTGTACGTGTGGATTACAGAATATGTTTGGTTGTATGTACTGCCAGCAGAGGACACACCTTTTGCCATATGTGGCACTGTAACGGGGATGAAATTCAACATAACACTATATGTGTTGTGTGATAGGAAATATTGTAACCAAGCAGGTGATTCACATTTCAAAATCTAATCTGAAGCAACCCACCATTTACACTGTTCATGTCTCAGATGTGCAATAGGCACATCACTTATATTCTCCCCTACCATTACACTGCATAACGGTTCTCTGTATTGACCTTTTACCTAGTTATGGTATGTTTAAAGACGACATAGGGTTTTCTCCGAAAAGCTTAAGCCTCATTCATTATGCATGAGGATTCCAGAAATCACAGCAGGACAGCTGTCCTACCATCTCCTATAAAATAACTATGTACAAGGGTCGTCATTCCTTCCGTCACCCTAGTCCGACATGACACAGCAAGGTATATCCCCAGGGGGTACGACTTTGGGTATATATACACCATATCTTCCTGAAGTATTCAGAGGAGAAAAGGACTTCCATGCCCACACACTGATGCGAGACACTGAGGTTCCTGCACGCAGACACTCCAGCCCGCAGTGATCTGACATCCCTTGCGGGGTATCCATCTCTAGACCAAGATGGGATCCCACAGTCTTTCACTTCAGGTAACGGGTTGACTTTATCCTAGAGGGAGGGATTCTTTGCTTTACACCCACATACATGATAGGCACATTTAGGTAAATCTAGCCAGGGTCTCATCCTGGGAGTACTCATTTATTACTGTCATCTATTTTAATACCTGCCTGTATTCATTGTTTTAGCACAATGGTAGTAAACTACCATCATTTTACTCTGTTAGTCTTATAATCGTTTATATCTGTTGCTGTCTAGTGGTTGTTTCAGCACAACTATTTTACACTAGAATGACGCTGGCTTATTGAAAAAAGGCCCTACCGTTTAATCTGTGTATCTCTCTGAGACCAAGTGAGCACAAGTGACTGAGCGAAAAGTAATACACTGTTTCCACGATCTTGAGGGATCAAGGTGGTCATGTTCGACACTTGCCAAGAACTATTCTCTCCTTGGTAAGAGGGGTTTCTAGTGGCACTGTGAGCTAGCTGGTATTCAGGCTAACATACTCGGTAGGGGCGTCTAGAATCAGTCTGACCCCAATCCTACAGTGTATGTTGTCTAAACGTGCAGATACTATATAGGTTTGTAGGAACTATTCGACATGGAGCCAACAACATTGGTTTGGTACTTACTTAACAGTCAAATCTGAGTAGTTCAGTTGTGCTATTCTCAGAGACCCCTACTCACATTTCCCCAGAGACGTCTGGAGTGGGAAGGGAACTATCTGCCACAGCTGAGAATGGATATCCTATGTATTGACTGTAGGTTCATCAAGCTTGAAGGACAAACAGTTTCTATTGTGCGCCAAACCTTATCTCAGTTTCCTTGCAATCCTTCCTTGAGAAATCTTTTTTCAACAATGAGTGAAGAAAACGCCGATGTGTGAGCACAACGTGCGATAGTTGGGAAAGAACTAGGAGGAGAAATCAACATTTCAGAAAATGTTAGAACTGCCCTTACTCAAAAGCTAACAGACTACGGAGTCACAGCTAGGGGTGGGACAGTAATTTCAGTGATTTAGGCACATGAATCATATAGAACAGAGGTATTCTATTCATGGGTTAAATTCCCACAAGCAGATGGACAATCAAAAACATTTCATTCTTTCTCTGAAGATGAAACACCAGAGGAATACAGTCTGTATTAGCACATTAAAATTCCACTCACCTACCAGGAGCACATAAACTGGTTTAAAGGTGCCCTCCCGCATATTAAAGACAAAGTAAGACTAGGTCCGCTCGGAAGAGATGGAGCCACTTAGCCAGTCCTTGCGGCTTACACGCCACATCCAGACATTGATACAAGGCCAGTAGCAGACTTATGTCCACTTCCTAAAGAAATAATAAACCTTTACAGAAACTTGACACAGTTCGTGATGAGAACACTCACCCTTCAGCCAACAAGAGCAACACAAGCAGGACCCATTGAGGGAAATGCAATTAAAATTACACAACAAATGCTAACGCAGTTAGGGGTAAAAAGCCCACTAAATGTGAACAAATGCTATTCTGGATAGCTCAGAAAATAGTACAGCTAGAGGCAGTATTTCCACACAAGCCATCAAGAAAAACACAGAATGCTAACAATTTGCTTGCCAATGGGGATAGCTCCCCAGATAGAGGATTGTACCACTTGGAGTACAGTTTTCGCTGCCATAAATACAAAACACCTTGTATCCCGTTATTAGCAAAAATACCAGATGTATTAAGACAAATACAGACTGAGTATGGAGCAGAACCTGCTATGAAGTTAGGGATGAAGTTACTAGGCAATTTTGCCCAGGTATCAGCTATAATATTAGCAAATATAAAAGGGGAGGCAGCAGCAGTGGCAATACGCCAACACCTGAGGGATTTCACTCCTTTACAACAGGAACGTGAATTACGTAAAATTATCAGAGATACCTATGCTGAATTATGTAGAGATAGTTTGGGAGCTAGAGCAACAAAACCTCAACTCATGGCTGGTCCTGAAAAAGAGAACACCAAGCAAGCACCCGATCCTTCCTAGAAGAAATGGGATAATAACACAAAAAGGTTTAGAGACAATAGATCTCTATCCTCAACAGGAGCCCTCTGAAAGGAAATACAAACTTAGAAATAGAGATAACTTTAAAAAACCTGACATGTATCAGGATACTGATACACGTTCCTCTCGTTCCTTTCAGGGTTCACCAAGAAACTCAGAAAGGGAAGGACAGTCAGAATACAGACAAGAAGAGAGTACATAGTCCAGAGCCACACAACGCGCTTCAGACTTCACTTCTAAAAAAGAAGAAAAGTCAAAACCTAAACCTCAATTTAAAAAGAAGAAAATAGCAGCTCTTAAAGTTAGACATGCCCAGAATTCTGAGGACTCAACTTCTGAACGGGAAATGGGCTCTGACGAGGCTAGACAGCGCAGCAGAAGTTACAATAGCTCACCAGAACCTGATGGAATTTCTGGTGACAGCGGAATTGAATAAGCAGATCACGGTGGTAACATCTGATACAAGGGTAAGTGTCCTGCATAAGTTACATGAGATAATGCTCCAAATGGAGGGGACAAACCCAGACAAATTTAAGGTCTCTTTTGGGAGAACCTGGCTTTTGGCTGTGACATCTTTTTAGCTGAAAAAGATTGGCCGCCAGCAATTGTTATGGATTGTCCAAAGGGAGAAACAGTTATTTTACTGGCTTTTTCTGATCTCGTTCCCACATACTTAAAACACACAAACGTGCAGGAGTGGGAGGTAGCCCTGGCTCCAGTAATGTATTGCAACCATGTTGGGTGGGATGCTGAGTCAGCTCACCATGTAATCCCAGTAAAAACGACTCCAGTTCCACAGAGACAGTACCCAATAAAACAAGCGAAAAAACGGGTCAGGGAGATCTTATACCAACTTGAATACCAAGGTGTGATTGAAACTTGCACCTCCTCAATGAACAATCCTTTGTTTCCTGTAATGAAACCTGATCATTCATACAATCTGGTTTTAGACTACAGACATCTGAACACATACACAAAAACATTTGCTGTACAGAATGTACATAGCGCCGCATTAATGAATAACATTGTGTGGAAAAAATACAAAACAATACTAGATATTTCTAATGTATTCTTCTGCCAAAATATAGCGCCTGAAAGCACGTATTTAGCAGCATTCTCAGTGCTAGATTCCCAGGGTCAATTTTGTCGACTCCCCTAATGGTATACGAATAGCCCCGGGTTGTTCAGCTCTAGGGTAACATAATTACTTCAGAATTTGGATAAAGAGGCATTGTCCTATGTAGATGATATTTATCTGACGGGTGATATTTTAAAGGATTACTTGGCCAGGGTGAGCAACAATATTTTGGGGTTCGCCTCGGAGGGCTACAAATGTAACTTTAAAAAATCAAAAATAGCCCACCTCAATGTCCTATTTTTGGGATATAAGTTATCAAGTGAAGCGAAAAGCCTGGCAGCTAACTTTTTTTACAAAGGTGTGCACTGCTCCAACCTCCTAAATCTTTTAAGAACTTACAATCCATATTGGGATTTAAAAATTTTGGCAGAACATACATTTTGGATTATGCAGAAAGAGTAAAACCTTTCTATGACTAAGGAGGAGCAGTGTGCGACCATATTGGATTGTTGTTTATTAAGGCTCCCTTGAGCCGGTCAAGCTGACGAGCTCATGGTTACACACCTGCGTGCCGCGAGAGGTATCAAGACCTGAGAACATTTTTGGCAGCCTACGCAGCAGCCCCATACACACGCCTATTCCCTGCTGATGAGAGGTAATGACCTCGAAACACGTGTCCAGGGAAGGCCAGCACAATGGTGGATATACTCGAAATTTTTTCTGAAGCGCACACGCTGGAACAAACTGCATTTACCATAATGCCCAGGGGCCAACTCGCTGGTAGGAGGAGCAGTGTGCGACGATATTGGATTGTTGTTTATTAAGGCTCCCTTGAGCCGGTCGCGCTGACGAGCTCATGGTTACGCACCTGCGCGCCGCGAGAGGTATCAAGACCTGAGAACATTTTTGCCAGCCTACGCAGCAGCCCCATACACACCCCTATTCCCTGCTGATGAGAGGTAACGACCTCGAAACACGTGTCCAGGGATGGCCAGCACAACGGTGGATATACTCGTCAATTTTTCAGAAGCGCACACGCTGGAACAAACTGCATTTACCATAATGCCCAGGGGCCAACTCGCTGGTATGAGGAGCAGTTTTTGACCATATTGGATTGTTGTTTATTAAGGCTCCCTTGAGCCGGTCGCGCTGACGAGCTCATGGTTACGCACCGGCGCGCCGCGAGAGGTATCAAGACCTGAGAACATTTTTGCCAGCCTACGCAGCAGCCCCATACACACCCCTATTCCCTGCTGATGAGAGGTAACGACCTCGAAACACGTGTCCAGGGATGGCCAGCACAACGGTGGATATACTCGTCAATTTTTCAGCAGCGCACACGCTGGAACAAACTGCATTTACCATAATGCCCAGGGGCCAACTCGCTGGTAGGAGGAGCAGTGTTTGACCATATTGGATTGTTGTTTATTAAGGCTCCCTTGAGCCGGTCGAGCTGACGAGCTCATGGTCATGCACCTGCGTGCCGCGAGAGGTATCAAGACCTGAGAACATTTTTGGCAGCCTACGCAGCAGCCCCATACACACGCCTATTCCCTGCTGATGAGAGGTAACGACCTCAAAACACGTGCCCAGGGATGGCCAGCACAACGGTGGATACACTCGACATTTCTTCAGAAGCGCACACGCTGGAACGAACTGCATTTACCATAATCCAGGGGCCAACTCGCTGGTAGGAGGAGCAGTGTGCGACCATATTGGATTGTTGTTTATTAAGGCTCCCTTGAGCCGGTCGAGCTGACGAGCTCATGGTTACGCAGCTGCGCGCCGCGAGAGGTATCAAGACCTGAGAACATTTTTGCCAGCCTACGCAGCCTCCCCATACACACGCCTATTCCCTGCTGATGAGAGGTAACAACCTTGAAACACGTGTCCAGGGATGGCCAGCACAACGGTGGATATACTCAACATTTTTTCAGAAGCGCACACGCTGGAACGAACTGCATTTACCATAATGCCCAGGGGCCAACTCGCTGGTAGGAGGAGCAGTGTGCAACCATATTGGATTGTCCTTTCTATGACTTAATCAGACCTGTGTTTTCAAGTAGGCATTGGACACAGGAACACACAGATATCCTTAGTTCCCTACAAGCTGACATGATAGCTTCAAAACACTTGCAGACACGCGTAAACGTACGC
Organism: Lissotriton helveticus; assembly: GCF_964261635.1. Classification (NCBI taxonomy): domain Eukaryota; kingdom Metazoa; phylum Chordata; class Amphibia; order Caudata; family Salamandridae; genus Lissotriton; species Lissotriton helveticus. The sequence goes on along the minus strand of NC_136068.1, from coordinate 703,015,862 downwards.
AATCTGGTGATCCGCATTATAGCGGGTCAATCTGGGTATACTTACCTAACCTTCAGTAAAGGCAAAACAGTACCCATAGCATACAAATCACACTTGTACACAAATGCTGAAATGCACTTTGCTTCTACAGAGAAAATACTGACAGCAGTACAGACAGCTGTAGTAAGAGAAAGAGCACTGGCTCAGGGGAAACAAATAATTGTCGTAACTCATGTACCAGCCTTAGAGGCTACTACAAAGGCAAGCTTTCCAAATGCTAAAGGCTTACATTCAAGATGGATACAATGGGCTAATTCTCTCACTGCAATGGATGTAGAATACAAGTATGATCCTAGTTTAAAAACACAAGCATTCCTGCAATATGAACAAGAATATCCTCTAACAAATGAAATAATGCCTCTAGATCAGTATGAATATATTATTTACACTGACGGAACTGCTCAGCTGGCCATAGGAAGTAAACAGCAATACAGCGCCACTTGTGCGATTGTAAAAGGTTGTATGCAGGATGGTAAGTTCCATCCCAGCGATACGAAGACACAGTCTCTAGGAGATTGCATGGCTCAGCTGGAAGAACTAAAAGCCCTGTTACTAGCACTAATAAATACAGATTGGGAATTCCCCACACTGATTGTGTGCGATTCTTTTTTATTGTGTCCAGTCGTACAACGAATATCTACACTACTGGGGTCAGAATGGGTTGAAAGACTCAAAAGCTGGCACAATTAAGCATAAAATCGTATGGGAACAGGTAGCTGAGATGAAAAACGAACCACTAGAGCTCACGTGATACATACAATGAGTCATCCACATGATGGCTTTCACGTTGAAGGGAATTCATTGACTGATGAAGCCGCAAAGGGGGCAGTACGTACTGCTGCAGTAACAGCAGTCACTCATTCAAAAACGAGAATAGACGGACAGATAACGGTAGCTGTCATTGCTTCACACAAAAATAGCACAGCCTTACTGAAAGGTTTTCCACTCAAATACTCCTACAAGTTAGATGCAAACAACATTCTGTATGCTCAGATTCCAGGAGTGGGGGATAAAGTTATACCAAACATGGGGGTCCATTAGGATGGCGGACGGATCCGTCTGCCATCCTTGCCCGTCCGCCACCTTTCTTCCCCCGCCATATTACAATGGCAGGGGGGACCGTGGCGGAGGGGAAGACCGTCTTCTGCTTTTCTGCCACGGTTGCCTTGCGACCGCGGCGGAAAAGGCCTGATATGGTGGCGGTGTCTATCAGACACCGCCAGCCATATTAGGATGGCCTGGGAGGAATTCCTTTCCGTGGTGGCAATGCCGCCACGAAAAGGCATATGGTGCCTGCTTTGGGGGCCCGTTGCGGGCCCCCAGGGTGAAGGGGGGGTGGGGGATGCATATGGGGGGTACCTATGGTACCCCCCTGCGTTTCACAGCACAATATGGCAGGCACCGCGCGGTGCCTATCATGTTGTGCTGTGAAACGCACAACAAGCATTTTTCACATTGCGCCGGCCGGTGCTTTAAGCACCGTCCGCCGAATGTTAAAAATGCGGGATGCACCCGCCACTGTGGTGGGTGCATCCTAATTGGGGGCACGGTTCCTCCGTCCGTGTGGCGGACGGTACCTGCCCCCGACAGGATGGCGGACGGACTTTGTCCGTCCGCCATCCTAATGGACCCCATGGATTGTAGATTGGGTTTAATGCTAGCTACACACGAGGGTCTAGGTTCTGCACACAAAGGGATAACCGCGACTGGTGCATTATTGAAAAAACGCTATTGGTGGCCTGGTTTAAATAAACAGACAAAGAACTTAGTCTTAAATTGCAAAATCTGCCTGTAGATGAAGGGTTCCACCATAGCACGTCCAGCGCAGACACCTTCACTAATATCAGACAGACTAGTAGTAAAAGTAGTAAAAAGGCTTTATTCGATTTTAAGACAGGATAAAATCATAAAAACAACAATCATAATATACAGTTTCTTATACAATCATCTTATACAGTCATAAAAAGTGGAATAAAAATAGTATTAAACAGTTTGTAGATTTTTACCAAATAAAGTCTTATATAGCTACAGTTAATTGATAAAAATTTGAATTCAGCCGACTCATTATATAATATCAAACAGAGGTGCTATAGCTATTCCAGGTTCCGGCAAAGCAATTTTAATAAAATACTGGAACTATAGTTGATCGTGACTACACCGAATTTTCAGGCAATTTTTGAGGAACATAGCTATACTTTTGGCACTGGATACTGATTCTAGATGTTGTAATGCCAATAAGGCAGGGCGGCATCTTCTCAAGCCCTGAGATAACAGTATTGGAGTGAGCCAGCGTTTGCGTGGTAGATCGTAAAATTTACAGAACAGTATCACGTGAATATTAGTCTGTTCAGAAATACCATCGCAGGGGCACCGAATAATTGATAAGACTACTTACTTGTGTTTATCTGGACTACTGCGGCCCCCTACATTCGGATGGGGCTTAGAAGTATATCTTGGTGGCAGTGGATTCATGCTCTAGATTCCTATTGGTATGGCCTAAGCGCTCAGCTGACACTCAAACTGTTATAAAAGATATGCGAGTCTTTATATGGACATCCGCAGTTGGCGCATTACATTCTGACCATGCCCCTTGTTTAGCTCTAGAAAGCCATGGAAGGTTTGGGTGCAGCACTGCGGTACTCTTCTCCATACCATCCAGAGGAAAATTTGGTCATGGAGAGGAAGAACCGAGACTTAAAGCAATCTTTAACAGTGAGCGTATTAGGTTTGGGTGGTAGCTGGGTCAATCACTTAATGGGGTAAGCGAGCCCTCAATAATTTTCCAAGTAGTTCTCTAGGGGGTGTCACTCCGTACAAGGTCCTATTTGGGACAAGATGTGGGTACCTGATCTTGATTATGAAAGCACAGTGGCGGATGATAAACCATTTGACATCAATAAACTCTTGGCTGTTTTACAGGTTCTGAATGAATCCAGAGCACTACTAAGCAACGTGCAAGTAAAAAGTACTGCTACTGGGGAAGTCAAATCAGTCACAACAAGACCTGTCTGGATCCCAAAAGTCAGGGTCAGAGAAAGGATCGCGAACAAGAAAGAATTTGGGCCATCATAAAGAAAGCCCGTTCCTGTCCTGGCGGTCGAAGGAACAAGAACAGTACTCCTTCTGCCTCTTGCCAGAAAAAAAGGAAAGAGATTCTTCTCCATTGATCTGATCAAACCACATTATGTGGCTGATACTGAATAGAAGGCCTTGTGGGCTCATTGGTAGCTGACGCTCTCCTCTCGCTACCTTTACAGGAAGTTTAGACGCACAGGCTTATAACATTCGAAGAGTCACCAATACAAAATGACGTAATTTCCAACAATGAAATGGAACTCGTTCCTCTGGAAACAGAACTTCAAAACACAACTGAAAGACAAATTTCAATTTGGTCTTCAACCGATGTCTACATCAATATGCCTCGACAAGAGACACCTGTCAGTTCAACACAACCTGCTGAGCTACCGAAGATTGATCGAACTGCATCTGGCTACTTCATTGATTTTGATACCTTCTTTCTTGATCCCAGTGAACCTGAGACAATGCCAGCTCCAGTTTCCCCTAAGTAACACATTTGTAAATATTACACTTTTCTGCAAAAGACTTACTTAGTTTCACCTTGGCTCCAGCTCTGGATAATATCTGGAATATTTACTTTTCTGTTCTGGATTGGCCTAGTGACTGTCTTTTGCTTACTATTGAATGGAAAATATCTCCCAGAAAGCTCTGCAGTATCGAATGTGAACTTGGTCTTGAAACCACATACATCATCTAATCGTGAACAAAGAGACTTGTTTTCCATTAACATTACAGCTTTTCCAATTCCTGGTGGTATTGTTTGGGACAAAGTTGATTGTGATGTATTTGGCCCTACTGAACTTTTGAAAATACTACATTTATTTAAAATTTCTTTAAATGGTTTCATTACCTCCAGACCAAAAACAACAAATTTCCTTTTCCAGCATTTGCACCAAAGGAAATGGTCCTGATGGGCCTCTATCTTAAAACAGAATATGGGTCAAAAATGTTGGGTCTGGTCTATGCGTGAGTTACCAAATTTACAGGCTTATATAAAACAACAATAATCAACATAAGTGTATTCAAAGGACATAAGTGTTAAAATTTCATCAATTTATTAGAATTATTGTTTAAAAAAAACAGCAAATCTTGCTGATTATACAACTTATACCATAGTTCAAAACAAATCAAAACATAATATTCATAAAAGAATTCATTAAAAACATGCACCATTACACATAGACCCATTCCTTTTCCAGGTGAAAGGGTAACTCCCTCCTTATTGTGGTTGTTCATTACCTCCAGTACATTTTCTGATGATTGGGATTTTGAAACTGTAAATAATATGTTGTCTGATTTGGAACAATCCGCTGCATTTTCAAACAATTAAATGTTAGAGCATGGGTACTCACAAACTTTATCTTGGGGGCCAAATTTACAGTGTGGTTTGTGGCCGAGGGCTGCATCGGTGGGGGAGGGGTCAGTGGGGGGGGGGGGCCGGGCTAGAGCAAAAAAAAAACTGTGACCATAAGGTTGAACACAGGCCCCTGCAGCGGACGCCTTCGTCCACTGAGCCACCAGACCTGGCATATTTTTTTCCCTCTCTCTCTCTCTCTCTCTCTCTCGCCCTCTGTCTGTCTGTCTCCCTCCCTCTCTCTGTATCTCCCTCCCTCTGTCTATCTCCCTCCCTCCCTCTGTCTATCTCCCTCTGTCTATCTCCCTCCCTCTGTCTCCCTCCCTCAGTCTCCATCTCCCTCTCTCTGTCTCCCTCCCTCTCTCTATCTCCCTCTCTCTGTCTCCCTCCCAACTGTCTGTCTCCCTCTCTCTCCATCTCCCTCCTTCTCTCTATCTCCCTCTCTCTGTCTCCCTCCCAACTGTCTGTCGCCGTCTCCCACCCAACTGTCTGTCTCTGTCTCCCTCCCTCTGTCTGTCTCCGTCTCCCTCCCTCTGTCTATCTCCGTCTCCCTCCCTCTGTCTGTCTCTCCCTCCCTCTGTCTCTCCCTCCCTCTTTCTCCCCCTCCCTGTCTCTCACTCCCTCTGTCACTCCCTCCCTCTGTCTCTCCCTCCCTCTCTCTGTCTCCCTATCTCTGTCTCCCTCCCTCTCTCTGTCTCCCTCTCTCTCCGTCTCCCTCTCTCTCCGTCTCCCTGTCTCTCCGTCTCCCTCCCTCTCTCTATCTCCCTCTCTCTGTCTCCCTCCCAACTGCCTTTCTCCGTCTCCGTCCCTCTGTCTGTCTCTCCCTCCCTCTGTCTCTTCCTCCCACTGTCTCTCCCTCCCTCTGTCTCTCCCTCCCTCTGTAACCCTCCTTCAGTATGCACTTCGTATCCTGGGGTCTGCAGGGTGTACACTGCCTCCTGTGCAGTGTACCATTCAATGTGTCCCCTGATCTGAGCATTCATTGTGTGCTCGGACCTCTGAAGCATGGGTTGTATAGCACGTGCCGCAAACACTGTTCATGGTGCTGTGCCATTACTGTGAGGCAGGCTTGTTATGAATCCCACACTGCGGCATGTGCTACATTCTCTGGACCTTGGATTCTGAGTGTGCCTCTGTGTGTCATGGTCCTCGTGTGTTGTCATCTGTACATCTGGCGGCACAGTATGTGTTGGCTGTCCCTGGTTCTCAGTCTGTGCTGTGTGCAATGCGATTGTGCTGCACATTGTTCACTGAATATGTGCTCTGTGCTATACATTGCATGTTGCGTACTGGGCATACCTATGGATTTTTTCTATTTGCCACATAATCGATCATGTTGCATAATTTACAGGTTTCAACATAAGTTGAACATTGACAACGTCTATATGCCTGGCCTTGGCGAATTTACTAATTTTATTTGCAAACGTATCTAGTGTGTTGCCGAGAAACTCTGCTCTATGGGGGTCGGGCGAATCCCTTATCCTTCTGTCTCCCTCCCTGCTGTCTTCTGTCACCTCACCCCGAGCGTGTGTCAGCCTGGGCTGAAACAGCTTCCAGGCACACACAGCCGCACCCGAGTACTTAACAGGTCTTTAAAAAGACCATTTACATGCTAATGAGGCCTTGTTCTATTTCACCTCTTCTTAGACCCCTGCAGCTCCACCGGGACTATTGCTGGAATCGCCGGACCCCCTTAGAGCAGAGATTCTCGGCAACCGGCGGTGCTGACACTCAAAAAAAAAACACAAAAAAGAACACAGGTGCAATGCAGCAAGGTCCGCGGGCCGCCAAGGAAGACTTGCCGGGCCGCCACCGGCCCGCGGGCCGTACTATGAGTACCCCTGTGTTAGAGGATATATCTGACTTTGATAGCATGTACTGTTACCAGCATTATGGTCGTCACTTCTTGCACAAATCCAGTATGCCAAGAAATGTTTTTGCGTACCACGAGTGGGAACATTGCCCAACACCACCAAAAAGTAGTTCAAAAACTTTTGCACAGAAATGTTCTTATTTTTCAAGGTCTAACACCTCTGACCCGACCTCATGTTACTATAAGGTTGCACCTACACCTGCACAGAAAAATATGCTAACACTAAACAGATTTATTCTTCAGTGGAGGGACATAGCTCCTCCCCTTTGCGCGTGTCACTAAACAGTGGATGCCCTGCCGGCCGCGCCGAAGGCATGCCTAGGGCAAGCCCGTCTGCGCCCATCTGCGCTCGGGCCGGGCTGAGGGCTAGTCCCCCTGGTTCTTCTCTCCCAGGTGAACCTAGAAGAATACATTACTCTAGAGCAGGGTTCTCCAACCTTTTGTGTAGTCAGAGCTACTTCTGGCCAGTGAAAATCGTCGTGAGCTACTGAACCCAAAGCAGCTCGCGCATTTTTCCGAGAGACCCCCCAGGCTCAGTTTCATTGACTTTAAGCCTAATTTCATCAGAGCCCATACTGTGGTTTGAACAAAATACCCAAGACAGGCCTTACTTAAGAGTTCCCTAGAGCACCAAAAAGACACTTGTCTTTCCCTTGTTTTTGTGCCCCATTTGCCTTCTGTTCCACTCATTTTTCCCTCGTTTTTTGTGCCTTTCTGCCCTCTGTTCCACTTGTTTTTTGTGCCTTTCTGCCCTCTGTTCCACTCGGTTTTCCTTTGTTTTTTGTGCCTTTCTGCCCTCTGTTCCACTCGTTTTTCCCTCATTTTTTGTGCCTTTCTGCCCTCTGTTCTCCTTGTTTTCCCCTAGTTTTTTGTGCCTTTCTGCCCTCTGTTCCACTCGTATTTTGCTTCATTTTTTTTGCCCTTCTGCCCTCTGTTCCACTCATTTTCCCCTTGTTTTTTGTGCCCTTCTGCCCTCTGTTCCACTTGTTTTTTTGTGCCTTTCTGCCCTCTGTTCCGCTCATTTTTTGTGCCTTTCTGCCCTCTGTTCCACTAGTTTTTCCTTCGTTTTTTGTGCCCTTCTGCCCTCTGTTCCACTCATTTTCCCCTTGTTTTTTGTGCCCTTCTGCCCTCTGTTCCACTTGTTTTTATGCCTTTCTGCCCTCTGTTCCACTAATTTTATATGCCTTTCTGCCCTCTGTTCCACTCGTTTTCCCCTTGTTTTTCCTTCATTTTTTGAGCCCTTCTGCCCTCTGTTCCACTTGTTTTTTGTGCCTTCTGCCCTCTGTTCCACTAATTTTTTATGCCTTTCTGCCCTCTGTTCCACTCGTTTTTGCTTCCTTTTTGTGCCCTTCTGCCCTCTGTTCCACTCGTTTTCCCCTTGTTTTTTGTGCCCTTCTGCCCTCTGTTCCACTCATTTTTTTGTGACTTTCTGCCCTCTGTTTCACTTGTTTTTTGTGCCTTTCTGCCCTCTGTTCCACTCGTTTTTTGTGCCTTTCTGCCCTCTGTTCCACTCGTTTTTCGTTCGTTTTTTGTGCCCTTCTGCCCTCTGTTCCACTCGTTTTTTGTGCCTTTCTGCCCTCTGTTCCACTCGTTTTTTGTGCCTTTCTGCCCTCTGTTGCACTAGTTTTTGCTTTGTTTTTTTGTGCCCTTCTGCCCTGTATTCCACTCGTTTTTGCTTAGTTTTTTTGCCCTCTGTTCCACTCGTTTTCCCCTTGTTTTTGTGCCCTTCTGTCCTCTGTTCCACTCGTTTTCTTTGCCTTTCTGCCCTCTGTTCCACTTGTTTTTGCTTCATTTTTTGTGCCCTTCTGCCCTCTGTTCCACTCGTTTTTTGTGCCTTTCTGCCCTCTGTTCCAATCGTTTTTCCTTTGTTTTTGGTGCCCTTCTGCCCTCTGTTCCACTTGTTTTCCCCTTGTTTTTTGTGCCCTTCTGACCCTCTGTTCCACTCATTTTCCCCTTGTTTTTTGTGACTTTCTGCCCTCTGTTCCACTCGTTTTTGCTTCGTTTTTTGTGCCCTTCTGCCCTCTGTTCCACTTGTTTTTTGTGCCCTTCTGCCCTCTGTTCCACTCGTTGTTTGTGCCTTTCTGCCCTCTTTCCGCCAGCGCTCTCTGACGCCTTGTCAGCCATCCCTCCCACGGGATCCCTAATTCCACCATTGATCTTACCTGTGGTGGAAGGCACGTCTCCTAGTGTTGGAAGGCACGTCTCCTGGCTGCTTCTGGCGGTGGAAGTCACGTCTTTCAGTACACGATGACGTCACAAGAGTCAGACTCTCACGAGAGGATTCTGCAGCTCCAGGAGAGGAGCGTCATCATCTTTGCCCACCCCCAACCCAGCTTAGCTCCAATCCGAGCAGCTCGTTTGGGTGAGGGCGGGCAAATGGAGCCGGAAAGGCTAATAGCCCAAAATACCACCAAATACTACTGAAGGGCTACACGAGCTACTCCCGGCGTCTCCCCGAGCTACTGGTAGCTCGCAATCGACCGGTTGGAGACCCTGGCTCTAGAGACACCCTTATGAGTATGGATCCTTTATATGGAGAGGCCTTTTGCCCGCGAGCCTTGCCTAACCTTCAATTTAAGTTGGGAGCAAGGCGCTGGCCAAAATGTTTGATCCCTCTGCCCTCCATTACATCATTCTGTAGTATGCTATCCTTATCACCATCAGGTAACGTTACCGAGTGGATACATAGGGAGGATTCGCGTAATGGAAGCCCGAATACTACGATGCCTAAGTTAGCTCATGAGGGATGGAGACAGGGGAGCCCTAGACTGTGGATTACTTAACGGTAGATCTCTTCCCAGGCACTCAACGGAGGTACAATTACTATTAGGGACTAACAACCTTGACGCCCTGTTTCTAATCGAAACATGGACTGTGACAGGGATGGAGCTGGAGTTGGAGCCAGCCTGTCCAGTGGGATATAAGGCCTAGGTCCAGGGGAAGGGGAGGAGTCGGAATCATTTTTAAGGAGGGGCTAAATATTACTATACTGGATATAGATGAAGCCCCCAGCGTAGAGCTCATGGGCTTCTCATTTAAGGAGGAGTCAGGTTATGCCTTATCGGGTATGATCTGCTATAGACCACCAGGTCTAATCAACCTATGCCAACAACAGGAATTGATTAATGCATTTAACAACATGGCACTTACACATGCCCGGTTAATAGTACTGGGAGACTTCAACTTATGGGAAAACGGGAGTTTGGATGGAGCCTTTCATAATATTAGTCAATCCTGCACTAATTTGAATTTGAAGCAATGGGTCACTGAACCAACACACAGAGGCGGGCATATTTTGGACCTGATTTTTGCTGAAGAAGGCCTTGTTGACATGGGGGAAATTCTACCAATGGGGTGGACGGATCACTACCTTATTCATTTTAGGATTCAAGGATTGAATAAGAGAAGGCATGGGGATAGAAAACCCAGGATGGTTCTGGGACGAGAGTGGAGAGGCCTTCTGAAAAAGGCAGAGGCTGGAGACCCCCTGTTTCATATAGGGGATCTGTTTAATTCTGAGAAGCAGATCATAGAGAACCATGCGACTTTCAATGAACATCTAATTACGAAGCTGGATCAGCTTGCCCCTCTTAAAGTCATTAAGAAAAGAGGAAATCCATCAGAACCCTGGTACACGTAGAGATTGAGGAGCCTCAAACTCTCGTGCAAAATGGCTTAGAGACAGTGGAGGAAGGAATACTCGGAAAAAGACAGAATAAGCTGCAGGTGCATCATAATGAAATATAAGCAGGAAATAATGTCGGCCAAGGCAGAGTACTTTGCATCCTCTATATTAAAAAGTGCTAATAAACCCAGAGATATATTTAGAATAGTGAAAGGTATGACCAACCCTGAGTGTATTAATAGTAAAATTAAACCCTCTCAAGAGTTGTGCAATGGCCTGGGTCTCTTTTTTCGAGAAAAAATAAATAAAATTGTGGAAAGTATGACGGATTCCTCTCAACATATCCCGCTAGCTCAAAGTGAAGGGGCGGGAGGTATACACGAAAAGGAAGCTGGTAAGCTGGCTGCCCCTGGACCCTTGTTGGATACATTTCTGATCCGTTCGGAAGAGGAGTTCACCAGAGTGGCCTTAGGAATCTCCTCCGGTTCCCCATCGGACCCCCTGCCCCATAAACTGATGAAGGAATTCGGGTCAGAGATCTTCCCCGTCTTATGGCAGATTTGCTGCCAGTCCCTCAATACAGGTATTGTGCCTGTTAGCTGGAAGAAGGCTGTTATCACGCCACTTCTCAAAAAACCTACCCTTGACCCGTGTCGCTATAAGAACTACTGACCTATTTCCCTCCTGCCCTACTCAATCAAGATTGTGGAATGGTTGGTCAGCAGAGCCCTGTCCCTTTTTTTGGAGACGAATAACATTCTTGAAGAGGAACAGTTCGGTTTTCGACCGGGTCATGGGACAGAGTCAACTTTGGTGGTTGTGTTGGATGACCATTCGACACAGTGAACCATGATATTCTGCTCTTAAGACCTTTAGGGTAAAAAGAGTAGCGCTCAGATGACTGTGCTCCTATCTGTCGGATAGATGGCAGGCGGTGGCACTCCCCCCGTACAAATCGGAACCGGTGAAAGTCCTACATGAGGTTCCTCAGGACTCGTCAATTAGCCCCATTCTGTTCAATGCTTCTATGCAACCTTTGCTGGGAATCATTAAAGCGCATAATATCAGTGTGATTAATTATGCGGATGATACACAGCTTTTGATATCCTTGGATGGGGAGCAGGCAGATTCGCTGAATTGTTTTCATGATTGCATGCTTGAAATGACGAAATGGTTGAAGGAAAACTCACTACAGTTTAACAGTGAAAAAAACAGAAATTTTGCAGTGTAAGGTGGGGGGGGTCATGCGAAGCCTACCAACAGACTTCTGGCCTCTAACTTCAGATGGTATACTGACACCAGTAAATGCGGTGCGCAATCTGGGGGTCAGTTTTAACGAAAATTTTAATCTAGAGACTCACGTTAGCAAACTGGTAGGAAGCTGCTTTTCCTTGATCCGTGGTCTTCGGAAGGTACTGCCACTACTACCTGATCAGGCAAGATCAACAGTAGTTAGGAGTACTATTCTCAGCCGCCTGGACTATTGTAATGCTCTGCTATTGGAAACCCCAGGATATCTGATTACCAGATTGCAGAGCATCCAGGCGGCAGCAGCTAAGTTAGCACTTTTTCGACCACGTTGGTCGTCGACTACACAAGCCTTGGTGGATCTTCATTGGCTCCCAGTAGCCCAAAGAATCCGGTTTAAGTCATTGTGCATTGTATTTAGAGCACTCCATGAGCAGGGCCCTAAGCCGCTTCAGGGCAAGTTTAAGTGGTACAAACCTACCCGGAATCTCCGCTCTGCTACTGCCAATTGGGTCAGAATTCCCAACATAAGGAGGGTGACCATAGGAGGGAGAGCCTTTAGCGTGGCAGCAGCCCACCTCTGGAATTCCCTCTTTGGAAATTAGGAGGACACAAAGTTTGCTGCTGTTCCGCGAAAAATTCAAGACTTGGCTCTTCCCTAGGGTATGTCTGTTATTCAGGGTAGCAGTGTCTTCCTGGATGGTAAGCCCTTTATTTCTGTGTAGCTGACAGTTCTTGTGCTGATTGTTCTCTTAGCGCCAGGATGCCCGTGGGGTTACAGTGCGCTCTACAAATGTTAATAATAATAATAATTATTATTCTGCATCCTTTATTTCCCAACTGTCTCAACAGGGTTTCGACTTATGAAAGGAGAATATAGACACAAAATCTGTCTGGGGTTCAAAGAAATGGCAAGTTCAGGGAACAGAAGCACTTTTTAGAGCGTGCCTCATTCCAAAGCAGATCATCTTTTTTAATGACCCAGTGCAACAGACTTCCTGTCTTGGACTAGCCAAGAACAAGGATTTGAAAGTACCGCAGATTCCAACACCTTCACATATCAATTTTACATTATGTGGAGGGGATATAACAGATGACATCATGCAGTACAATACTTCAGACCCCAATTGGAAGGGATGGTTAGTTTGGCCCACAGACACAAACAAATGTCAATCAAGATTATGGGGTACAACCGAAGGGATTAGTATACAGAGGCCAGACCCACGATATGTACAAAGAGAACATCCGGGGGTAGTGACATCATACAGGGTTGGGAAGTTATGCCTCAATTGGCTAAACACCGTGACACTGTCCCAGGTGAAAAAGCACTTATCCTTACTCTCAGATGAGGTGGATTTAAGGGATTTTTTGTAAGGTCCCGAAAGCCACGCTAGAAACATTTCTATTATACTGTCTATAATGAAATCTGGAAAATCTCTCAACAAGAAGCTGTGGAGGGACTTTGTGAAATAGATAAAATTAATCTAGAAAAGGCGTTAGCTATAGTTGACAATGGTATGACTACATTAACATCCAGAGTTCATTCACTGGGCAACATTGTATCTTCTGCTATTGATATACTAGAACAAGACTTGTTCTTACTATAGCACGGACAATCTTAACTATGTTCTAATATGTTATTGAGCTGGACACTGCAATCATTGCATGCTGGTCATGTGCCATGACGACTTATCAACAGCATGTCTCTTCTTTCTGCATACAATATAACTGAGAAGTAGATAACGATGACACAAAGGGGAGCAGAATATACAATGTTGCTTATTGAAAAACTGGACAAGTTACCCTTTACTGTGGCAGAGTCACCATCCACAGAATGGTTAATCTATGGCAATATAACACTACCGGTCACAACTTTCCAGTTTCAGTATTGCCTTGAACAATAACAGGCAGGCAGATATGAAGCGATGGGTATGGAATTCATCAAGGAATCTTGGGAATTACCTTACAGATTTTGATGCAGGAATGGGAACATGGAAGTGTTCCTTTGCGATACCAACTGTGAGAATTCCTTAACTGTATCTCTCATATGCCAGGATATCATTCTTCACGGGGCCTGTAATGCAATGTCCTCAGCGTATTCCAATGTTGATGTCTGCATTCTTAGCGCCACCGCAGGATGCTTCAGCTCCTGTCGGAATGGATACCAGCTCCTCAACAAATACTCAGGCCTTGGATGACACACAAACATCCCCAGCAGAGGCTGTGGTGGATACGGAGGAACATCTATGCTTGATTGACTTGATCTGCGAGGTGTTGCAGTGACCATCGTCTGCGATTGCAGGCAACAGTGATGGTGCATCTCCCAGTGAGGACACATAAACATTTGGTTCATCGTGTGCTGGGAAAAATGTGCCCTATTTCTAAGCAACCATATTAGGAATTTTTAACAAGAACATTTTTCTAAACTACATGGCTTTCAGTCACTCATTGTTCGGACTATATATTTGAACATATTCAGTACAACACTTCTATTGTATGCAATATTTTATATTTTAGCATTTTTTAAATGTTACCTTTTTTAAGTACTATTTTTATGGACTTATTAACAGTTTGCACATCACATTTAGCTGTACGTTAGACTTTATAGTATGTCATCCAGTCGGATGAGGAGTGGGTGTTATGTTCCATATAGGCACCCCAATATAGGCTCAGGTACTCACCTAACCTTTCACTTATATTCTCCCCTACCATTACACTGCATAACGGTTCTTAGTACAGACCTTTTACCTAGTTATGGTAATGTCCAAAGATGACATGGGGTTTTCTCTGAAAAGTTTAAGCCTCATTCATTATACATGGGGATTCTCTGAATAACAGCAGGACAGCAGGCCTACCATCTCCTGCATAATAACTATGTACATGGGTCATTACTTCCGTCATCCTAGTCAGACATGCCACAGCAAAGTACATCCCCAGGGGGGTTCCAATTTGAGAATATATATACACCATACCTTACTGAAGTAGTCAGAGGAGAAAAGGACTTCCATGCCAACACACTGACTCGAGATGCTGAGGTTCCTGCAAGCAGACACTCCAGCTCGCCGTGGTTTGACATCCCATGCGTGGTGTCTATCTCGAGACCAAGATGGGGTCCCACAGTCTCTCACTTCAAGTAATACGGTTTACTTTATCCTAGAAAGATTCTTGGCTTTACACCCACATACATGCTAAGTACACTTAGGTACATCTAGCCAGGGTCTCATCATAAGAGTACTCATTTATTACCATCATGTATTTTAATACCTGCCTGCATTCATTGTTTTAGCACGATGGTAGAAATCTACCATCCTTTTACTCTGTTAGTGCTTATAATCATTGATATCTGTTACTGTCTAGTGGTTGTTTCAGCACACCTATTTTACACTAGAATGTTGCTGGCTCAACAAATGCTTATTAAAAAACGTTCCCGCCGTTTATTCTGTGTATCTCTCTGAGACCAAGTGAGCACGAGTGACTGAGCGAAAAGTAATACACTGTTTCCACGATCTTGAGGGATCAGGGTTGTCATGTTCGATAGTTGCCAAGAATTATTCTCTCCTTGGTTGGAGGGGTTGCTAGTGGTACTGTGAGCTAACTGGTATACAGGCTAACATACTCAGTAGGGTGTCTAGAATCAGTCTGACCCCAATCCTACATTGTATGTTGTCTAAACGCGCAGCTCCTTTATAGCTTTATAGCTACTACATGACAAAGTAGAGGAGTACCGTTTTTTAGACTAATGGTTCCGTAGAATAATAGTATCTAGTGTCCCTCAAATCACACTGAGAAAAGATCAATGATTCAATGTGACAATCTACCTCATCTACCAGGGTAACCAGCTCCTCTGGAGTACAGGCGCGTGTCATCTCACCAACATGGTGTACCATAATTGCTTTTGGGATTTTCACGCCGTACGGGAGGGATCTGTGACTTTATTGCACAGAGAGGTTTCACCCTCTTATCAAACAAAAGAGCGGATGAGCATAGGTGAGAAATAGATGCGAATTACCATGCTCATGCTTATGTAACTATTGAACTTTGACAAAACAGATTATTATTTTAAAACATTGGCAACAGAGAGGATGCTGGTTTCTCGCCCATATTGATATATGTCTATCCGTCCAATATTGGACCAATAACATCCAATTTATCGTGTTAGCATTAAGAAGCGTTTGGAGCTTTAAGAGCCCCGCTCATTTTTAACATTCACCAGTGGAGGAAATATCAACCTAAACCACTGGGTATCAGCAGGAAGAAGTGATCCGTGGTTTGAAGGACCCCTCTCAAATTCCATATCTTACAACCACCTCATGGACCGCCTCAGAGTTTTCAGGAGGATACATTCATGTTTATTTGGGAGAGAGCTATCTATATACATTGTCCTGAAGAAGGTGACTCACAATAATATAAACGCCACCAAAATGCGTCAACGCAATATATGGTGTTATATCCAAGGATATGACTGGGTGTTGAATTGATGATACGATTGATGGACACCCATGTGATATTATATTGGATCTTATGTGGAGTAACGAAAATGAGGATGTTTTTATAGTTTTGCACTGTTGTTTGCTGCTCTCTTGTTTTTATCTTCTATTTGTCAACAAATGTGTGCTTTTTAATTATGTGTGTACATTATAAATTTACTGAGAAAAGGGTTTTTTTATCACTGTATGACATATATGCAATGTATTTTTATTAAAAATTAATTTGTTTACTTTTGTATATCAGTTGCTTTGGAGTATTGTTTTACATAATTGACTGTTGGGGACCCGAGTGGTGGCAAATGTTAACATCACGAGTGTTGTGAATGAATGCAGACTAGAAAAAAAGCCTGTTTGGTTGAGATCCATTTACAGTACCATTTTTAGTTCATTTTAAGTTTTCCCAGGAGAAATGTGTTCTTTATGTACCATAAGTGCTTCCAGAGGTGGCAAACAGCAGCTAACATGGAGAAGGTGTTGATAGCAGCAGTGTCAGAAAGCAAGTGAGCAATTTTTCAAACTGTGGCATACATGTATGCCACGTACACGATTATCAGCATCGGCGCACACATCCATTGGACCGCGACTGTCACTATAACCAACATTAGCCTATCGCTGTGACCACTGTGTATCCGACCACCTACCGCATGGTCAAAATATCCTATTAGCGAGGTCAGGAATCTGACATTTTAGCAGTTGGGAAAATAGTAAAGGTTTCAGTTATGTGCGTTACCACCACTACAAATGAGGGCAAGTATGTTTACTTTTAAAAATATCCGCCCCATGTCATGTTTATTACAAAACATCATCTGTGTAGTGCCTTACTCTGCACATAGGCAAAGTGTGCATGGTGCACTATACACTGTGGTAGGCACCAAATTCACATGAAATGTTATGATACCCTCACTATAGTGCCAATTCACTATTTTTGATTTGAAGATGTGGACAGTTCTGTTTCAGACCTGTGAAGGCCAACTTGGGGACAGTGGCATAACAAAGGCCACTGCAGCGCCCACAGTGCGGGGGCCCCAAGCTCCAGGGGGCCCCCTCACCTCAGTACCCTGGCAGAGAGCTCCTGAGTAAGTCCGGAAGGGGGGCCCTTGTTGTAATTTGTAGGGGGGGCTCAAGTTTCTCTACGCCACTGCTTGGGGATAACTGGTGGAATATTAAACAATTGCCACTGATGATGTGAAATGTGTAATGCTTCATGAAGCATCAATGTTCAGAAACATGACTTTTGCCTTACTCTTCATAAATGGTACTGTGCACACTGTGATAAATATCAATTTTTGTGTCACTCCTCATATAGGTACCCTGGGAGAGGGAGGAGACACCAGGCTCCAGTGTACTGCCTATTTCCAGACCTTCAGACCATGGAAGAGATACATCTGATACAACAATTTCATGTGAATAGTCAAACAATACTGGACTTATGTTATCAGTTGCAGCCTGACCTCATACCCCATGTCACGTATCCTACATCAATCTCTTTTATTTTATTAAGCAGAGCAGAAAGCCAGAAAATAACATAGCATTGATCATCAGGGAGGAATAATATCCATATTGCCACAATTAGCACATATATCATATATCATACATCCATAACACCTATACCCTATGTTCCGTTAAAAGCTGAGACCCTCCAGACCAGAATATATACATCTTTACAAAGAGTACTCCACACCCTTAGTTCATAGATATCAAAACATTAATGAGTTACCCCTTCACATCTAAAAATTACCTAAAGTGACTAGTGCCAAATAATTAGTTTCAAAGTTTCAAAGTTTCAAAATAAGCTTTATTCGGCTTTTGAATTTAAAACCATAAAAGCAAGCAGAAAAAAGATGCAAACATACAGAGAACCAATCCAGCAAATCAAAACATAATTAAAAGAAAAAAAAAAAAAAAAAAAACTGTTTAGGACAAGCTAAGGCAGTTTGACGAATAAAACTATTCATGATCCCAATCCAAAATACACAGAATCCTCCTTTGTCATCAGGTATGATAGTAATTTGGTACACCGGGGCCGGGATAAAAGTCATGCAGATCCCAGATACGGATGGAGCCATCTCCAACCTTATGTTGGGTAGAACGTAAAAAGGGAGCAATGTTTCTGTCCTTAAACTTAATTAAAATCAGATCTCCTGGAACATTTTTGGGCAGGGAACCAAGCCACCCCACCCTCCTGACGCTCAATATCCCGCCGTCTAAAACAGATGGTAAAGGTCTATGGTTTTTAAGCCAGAAAATGGCTTTATTCATTAGGTCCTGCTGTAGTTCACGTTTACCCGGGGTGAGTTCAGGGACCCCAGAGAGCACGGTAACGTATGGCGCGGCTTCCGGGGGTAGGTCCAATTGATGCCTTCTTTCCAGGAGTCTATGAGTGGTATTAAGAGGAGCGTTGCTACCACTTAGGATGGGTGGTATAGGAGGGGGGTCACAAATGGGAAGTATGGTAGAAGCATTATTCATAGGCCTTTCATGAACGTTAGTAAGGGTAGAGGATGTGGATATCATCATGTTGGCATTTGGTGGGAGGGACCTTATTACAGTGTTTTCGATCCTGGTCAGCCTCTCCCCCAGATCATAAATTTTTGCGACCAGTGGTGATAGAGCACTGTTTAACATTCGTTCGATTTGGGCCAGCAGGGTCAAATGAAGGGGGGATACGGAGTCGTTTGGTCGAGTCTCCACTTTATCCGAAGTGTGTGATATATGGGGGCTACAACAAGTTGGTTCGGGGGGTGCGGGAGGTGTGAAATTTATTAGTTCATTGTCTCTGACCACTATGGGGGGAGTTAATAAATCCTGGGCATAGTTTGTACCGCACATGGCATTCAATTCTTCCCAGATTGACATCGTGGTTGGGGAACAGAATACCGATAGGAACAATGTACAAATCAAAACAACAGAGGGGGAAAGGTTAGCATCTGATTTTACCTCCTCCTGTAGTATAACCAAGTGTAGTAGCCCGTCCCGTCCTCCTCTGGCCTCTGAGGGCCACAGAGGGCCCGCCCTTTGCCCGGGCTTAGCCCGGCTAGCCCCGCGCGCGTCCCGCGATGCGGGAGGGGCGGCTGGCTCTTATGCGCCTCCGGGCGCTGCTGAGTGATGCGGCAGGTCGGCGCCCCTGGTGGCAGCGAGGGGACGCCGGGAAATGGAGTCCCAATCGCTCTCCCCCCTCGGCGGCCGCGATGTCCAAGCGGCGGCGGGGGAGAGCGTGTGCAAGCAGGCAGACAACGGCAGAAAGCAACCACGGGACCCGGGACCCCCACAGGTAATGTCCGGTAACAGTGCCCCCAGCAAGTAGTGGCCCCCGCTCAGCCGCTGGGGCGGCTGGCTCTTATGCGCCTCCGGGCGCTGCTGAGTGATGCGGCAGGTCGGCGCCCCTGGTGGCAGCGAGGGGACGCCGGGAAATGGAGTCCCAATCGCTCTCCCCCCTCGGCGGCCGCGATGTCCAAGCGGCGGCGGGGGAGAGCGTGTGCAAGCAGGCAGACAACGGCAGAAAGCAACCACGGGACCCGGGACCCCCACAGGTAATGTCCGGTAACAGTGCCCCCAGCAAGTAGTGCCAAATAATTAACAAAACATCCAAGTAAAGCAGTAATTCAATAATTCCCCCCCCCCATTTGGCAGATCTAGGCAATGTCACAACAGTACAAACCCCTTAATTGCCATTAAAAATATATTGTGCATTAAAGTGCTTAGTTTTCTAAAGTGCAAAACGTGCTAAAGTGCTAAAGATCTTGTGGTTCCGCCAAGTTGTCAAAAAGCTTCCAAACCATTAAAAATCTTTTTGTTGCCCCAACCCGTTTGGCATATGCTTCCTTGAATCTCCTTATTCTTGCCATTGTATTTATCCATTTAAGATAAGATGGAGCCTTCCTCCAGCCTCCAGTTGTGAAGGATTAATGAACGTGCTACTGTAAAGCAAATTGAAATATACATCTCTTCAGTGTTGATTAGTTCTGACCTGTCTTTGGTAAGTCCAAAGAGAGCCACCTCTGCTTCAGGGTGCATGTTCTTTTTAATTGACTGGCTCACTGCTGAAAAAATATTTTCCCAAAAGGTCTCAAGCTTTGGGCATGTGAAAAACGTATGGACTCAATCTCCCTCACCCTGGGAGAGGCATCGAAAGCATTTATTATCAACTTCCGGAAAACATTTATTGAATTTTTCCGGAGTATAATAAGCCAGCCATCTCGAAAGGAAAGCTATCCTTTTAAAGTTAGCCGCTTTTAAGGCCTTGCTTCCTAATTGGGCTATTGCCTGCCAATCCTGCTGAGAGAGAACACAGGGGCATATTACCAAGGGCCATTATCGCCGCATTAGCGGGAGTTTTTCCCGCTAATGCGGCGATAATTGTATCGCCCTATTACCTAGCTGTCGCTAACACCAGTTAGCGACAGCTAGTAGGAGATAGCGGGCATTTAGGTGCCCACTTTGCATGTCAGCGATAATTATCGCTAATGACATGTAAAGTGGGCGTGCCAAGATGTTAGCGACTGGAAACAGTCGCTAACATCTCTATCTCCTATTACCAACTTTTGGAAATAATCGCGCTAAGCGCGATTATCTCCAAAAGCTAACGCCTGCCCAGAGCTGTTCTTAGCCATGTAATCCAATGGTAGGTGGATTACATGGCTAGGAGCATTTGCTCAGTAATGCATGAATATCGCTGACTTTACAGCGATATTCATGCATTTCGGCCGATTTTTATCACTTAGGAGATAAACCTTGATAATAGCATGGCTCCTAAGCGATAAAAATCGGTGGAGCTTGGCGATATTAATGTTGCCGCTAAACCAACATAACGATAATTATCGCTAGTTGTTGGTAATATGCCCCACAGTTCGTTTCCCGGGTTATTTTGCCCAAAAATTTGTCAACCAAGGGAAGTGCCTTATATTTCATAAGTAAGGAATACCAATTTCCCACTCCCTTCAAATTTCGTTTAAATAATGCATTAGCAATGGGAGTTGGAACACCATATTCTGAAAATATATATTTTTAATAAAGTTTATAATCTGTATATACTCTAAGAACTCTGGCTTCATTTGGCACCCTACCCTGCCCATTACTCCTTCCCAGGGAATTATTTTATTACCAATAAAGACCTGGCCTAAATACTCAAAACCAATATCTTTCCATATCTTAACATGGCTTGAATGAATATGTAGGCCAAACCCTTTACATTCATCTAATTTCAAAAAGGCGAATCCGGAAACATTGGCTTGTTTAAATAAAAATTTGTGTCCATTAGAATAATCCCGCACCATCTTATAACGGGACTTTTTCAGTAGTTTAGATGTTTTTAGAAACGTGGGGATCTGTGTACCGGACTCAACAATCACCTTCTTCTTCAAAAAAAAATCCATCTGGTCACTAGGATCCAACAGTCGTGCCGTATGGTCCAGTAACGAAGGTTCATAGTATGTGAGGAAGTTTGGTAGGGCTAAGCCCCCTGATTAGTCTCTAAATGTAGTATAGACAATTTGACCCTAGCCGTCTTTTTATTCCAGACAAATTCCCTGAACATGGTATTGATTTCCTTAAAATATTTGGCATTCATTTTTAAGGGAACATTAACAAACAAAAATAATAATAAAGGAAGAATTGACATTTTTAGGAGTGCAACGCCCCCAATCATTGTCACGGGCAATAGAGACCAATTATCTAATAAAGTTTTAATTTGGATTAGCCCGTCTGTATAATTTAAGTTGAATAATTGGTCTATATCGGGTGAGACCTTAATGCCCAAGTATCTGATTGGCTCATCTTTTTGAGCCTGAGTTCTTAAAATCGTGGGTAGACAGTCGCAGTTTGAATTAAGTAGTAACACCTCCGTTTTCTTTTGGTTAATCTTATAGCCTCCTATCTGTTCAAACTTCCTAAATTCTAAGAGAGCTTCTTCCACCTTCTATTTTTCCAGGGACACATACATGATTATGTCGTCCGCAAATAATTTTACTTTTGATATCCCTTCACTTGCAGCTCTAATCAGGGTGTTTCCCCGAATTCTTACCGTGAGGGGTTCAATGAAAAAAGTAAATAAAAGAGGGGACATCGGGCACCCCTGCCTTGTGCCGCGATTTATTTCCACGGTCCCTACTGACTCTACATTGACTATCAGCCGAGCTTGAGCACCTTGATAGATACTTTTTAGCATATTTAGCACTTGAGCAGGAAAACCAAATTTACCTAATCCGAAAAAAAGTGCATCCCAATTAACAAGGTCAAATGCTTTTACAGCATCGACCATAGTAACGAGAGTAGTTTTTTTTATTAATAGTTGCATAACCTAGTGCTTGAATGAAAAACCGAGTATTTGTAGACATGTACCTCCCAGCAACGAACCGGGTTTGATCACAGTGGATAAGCTCCTGGGCAATCGGCATAAAGCGTTGCGCCCAGATTTTCATTAATATTTTAAAATCGGCATTAAGGAGACTAATAGGCCTGTAAGAGTTTACATCTTTCACATTTTTACCCTTTTTTACAAAACTGACCAATATAGATTCCTTGAAGTTTGCGGGAATACTTCCTCCTTGGGTAATATTATTAAAAAGATTTACTAAGAACGGAGCCAGCTCTTTAGAGAAAGTTTTAAAAAACTCTATAGGAAAACCATCAGCTCCGCAGGCTTTTGCTCCTGGGATAGACTTAATAACCCTTAGAATCTCTTCTTCGGAAATATCTAACAAAAGCTGTTCCGCCCTAGACCCTGAAAGAGAGGGAAGCTTGACTTCATCATAGTAGTTGCTAATTTGACTTGCTCCAGCCTTATATTTAGTTGTATATAGCTGAGAATAGTGATCTAAAAAAACTTGAGCTATCTCCTCTTCATCTGTTACAGACACACTTTTTTGGGGATCTATAATCTCTGTAATAATGGATGCCTCCTGTTTGGTTTTTACAGTCCCAGCGAGCAGTTTACCAATCATCTGACTCTCCTCATAAGCCCGCTGTAGGTAAGTTCTCGAACTAGCAATCTCTTCCAAAATGAAAAACTCTTTTAACTCAAGTTTAGCCCTGTCTAACTTGGCTTTAGCATCCCCTCGAGCTGTGGACTGTGTGTATCTAATCTTTGTGGCTTCTGTTACGACCTGTTGGAGTTTACGAATTTTCTCTTTTCTTGATTTAACCAGAGAGGCGGTCAAAGCAATCGTTCACCCTACGAATGTCAGCCTTGAACGCCCCCCAGACAGAAAAAATTTCTGCCATATTCAGATTAATCTTTAAAAATTCCACAATCCATTCTTTGGTATCTAACACCCATTGATGATCCTGTAAAAGGAGCCGATCCATCTGCCATCTGGATCTTGTCCTCTTGTTCACCCCAAATTCTATGCCCAGTTTAATCAGAGAATGGTCAGAGAATGGATTGCTTTCTATATCGGAGGTTGTACAACCCAGGGATTTTGAAATGTAAAAAAAATCAATTCGAGAGGCCGTATGAAATTGACTGGAGTAGCATGAAAATTCTGCTTTAGATGGATTGGCAGTTCGCCAGAGATCGATCAAAATATGCTCCTGTTTTAAGGCCCTGATCATCTTTTTAGTTTTAGGTCCAAGCTCTTTTTTTACTTTTATTCGAGGTATCTTTTTTAAGGTCCTGGATGAAATTAAAATCCCCTCCAATAATCAATTTTCCGGGTATCCCTCTTACTAGTTCACTAATTTTACACAGGGAAGTTGTATCATCTATTATGGGGCCGTAATAATTAATAAAATGCAAACTTGTACCATTTAATTTAGTCTCGACCGATATCCATCTCCCCTGAGGATCTCGCTCCACCTGGCAAAACTCTCAAGGGATATCCCTACAAAAATAAATCGCTACTCCTTGCTTAGCCAGGCCTGCAGAAGAGAAGAAAACATGCGAGTACATTCTTGGAAGAAACATTGTAGGAAAATTAGTTTTTAAGTGTGTCTCCTGTAAAAAAAGTACTTGCGTTGCAAACGAGGCTATCCATCTAATAAGGGCTCCTTATTTTTGTTTGTTCAAGATACCATTCACATTGAGTGAAACAATATTACATTTACTTGTCATTGATAAATCTATGTCTAAAAGCCCTACCTGCTACAAAAAAAACTTTGCTTGTTCCTGCTTCTTATTCCAATCCAAGCCCTGCTACTGCTCATTTTGCAACTGCTTACTCCCCCTACACCATTCCCACCGTAATAGGGAAAGCCCCACCCCCTGAAATGCGGAAAAACCCCTGCAGACCACGCTGTCCACATTTCACCCCTCCCATCTATTTTCCTGGGTGTCATGGAATTACACCCTGGGTGACCCCGCTGCCCCGCATCCCCCGTCAAAAATTGGAGAAAAAATAAATAAAACATTAGTCAGTCTGCGTGCGTAACATACTAGCAAGGAGAACCTATTCCGCTTTTGGCAGTAACCTGTCAATAAGTGCATTCCCTAGCCCACCCGGTATGTTACCCTAAAAGGGGGCATCCTTTACAAAACCGTTACCATTGGCTGTATTCTATGCATTTTTTTGTGTTAACACACCGGGCCCTGCAAAACAGATGAATATAGGGGACCCCCCATCAATCTCACCACTTGTGAAAATAATGTCTGTATTGTATTGTTTGGCCAGAGGCTCATTTCAATTCACTGTTAATATGTCAGGTGGACTGTCACAGCCTATTTTCAGTCGGGTACCCCAAGAATTGCTAGTAGCACTGTGGTGACACGTGGACAGCAACATCTAGTTCCCGAGATGTGAGAATTTAGCCGCTGCGAGGTGGTTTTCTGTGCTTTTGGACACATCCCACATGTGATAGGATCCATTGATGGCACCCATATTGTGCATTAGTACCACCACTGATTTACAAATTGGACATGGATTAGTCCTGGGAATGTCTGTCTCAGAGTTTCGGTGTCCAAAACCAATACCAAGACAGCTTGCACCGCAATAGGATGGAAGTTACGTGGCTTCCTTTGGACTTGTTTCTTGTGGTGCATTGGTCCTAATGCAGTATGTTTGCCATCATGTGATCCAACACAATGTTGTGTTGGGCCCAGTTCATGCTATTCTGCCTTCACATGGTCTAATTCCTAATTGTGTATGAACGGTATATAGCTGATGATGTGTCTACTCATTGTAGGCCAAATTGCTTATGGTACATCACTGTAATTTGTTTGTGACATTCCAGCAAATGCAGGCAAAACTGGATTGAAATGATGCTGTGGTCAGAAACTGTTCCACTGACAAGTGTCTGTTTATTTGTTTATTTGATGTAGGATGTATTTTGTGAGGTAGGCAATATGGCCCCAGCTGATTATGTACACCTAATTTATTGTTGCCTATTGTGTAGGATATTGTCAGATGTATCCCCACCATCCATGTTGTGACTGTCTGCAAGTGATTATGTGATTACGGACACAGCATCTGGTCTTATTTGCTATGTTTCTGACATCATGCCAGCCTATATTTAGGACAATAGAATAATGATGTTATCAACCTAGACACTTGTATGTATGTGTTGTTGTGACATGGTAGTGATCCTGAGCTGAACATTGTTTACATACAACATACCCTTGCTGCCAGAAGCACCTAGATTTTGACATTGGAAAGTTCAAATGCAAGTACATTCACAGTGTTACATGTGAGAATTATAAAGGGAGGCAACGAATTGATGACAAGTGTTTTTAATGAAGTGAACAAGGATAAGATCAAGAAATGTACTAAACATTACACAGTGAAAAACTATAGTGAAGTCTTAAGTATTGTGGATGAAACCATTGTAGTAGAGTCCAAATTGCCTGGAATTCAAAATCCAACGTACAACTCCCATCAGATAAGGAAAAGTGGGCAGGGAGTGTCCACAAAGTGAATGTGTAGCATTGAAATTAAAAAATATGCAAGCATAGAGAGAGCGAGAAAGGCCTGCTCACATAAGATAAATGTTCATTATTATTCTGCAAATGAGAATAATTGTGAATGCAAGCTGACTAGGCCTCGGTAATACAAGCTGAACCACATCTTAATTAAGCCCTATTTTCAAATTAGTAAAAACTCACCAACGATCTTTTTTGATTAGTGCAGTTTTCAACATATCTTTATGATCTTTTGGTGTTCATATATGTCACACCTATATGCACAAATAATAAATGACTGTGCATATAAAATAAACTAATAAAATAATACTAACACTGTGGCTGTAATTTAGGATGTATGATGTTACAACGCATACTTTTACAACGCATACCTTTACAACGCATTTTTTACAATGCAACATCCATTACAACGCATTCCATTACAACGCATGCCATTACAACGAATTTTTAAAAACTACCTTTACAACGCATTCCATTACAACGCATACTACCTTTACAACGCATACCATTACAACGCATAACATTACATTGCATGGTTATGGTAAGTATTGGATAGTGTAGGGGTAAAAATTACTATTCTAACTCAAGGGGGGTGCAACAGTAGGGTAAGTGTTGGATAGGGTAGGGGTAAAAATTACTATTCTAACTCCAGGGGGTTGCAACAGTAGGGTAAGTGTTGGATAGTGTAGGGGTAAAAATTACTATTCTAACTCCAGGGGTTGCAACAGTACGGTAAGTGTTGGATAGTGTAAGGGTACTATGCGTTATAATGTTATGCGTTGTAATGGTATGCGTTGTAATGACATGCGTTGTAATGAAATGCGTTGTAGTGTCATGCGTTGTAATGGTTGCGTTGTAATGGCATGAGATGAATGGATGTTGCGTTGTAAAAGTTTCATTGTAATGGTAGTGCGTTGTAAAAGTTGCCTTATTACCAAAGTGTTAAATCCCTGTCTAGGATATATACATTGCATTTGTATATAGTAGGAACGTGAAAAATAACAAAAATTGTTTTCCAAGGCCAATAGTTTTTGGTTTTCTTACACATGTTTCAAGGTTTTTTGATGGTTATATCAAAATATTGTAGTCAGAAATACTGTCCCACATAATTATTGTGTCTTAAATAGTATTTACTGTGCGATTTGGTGTAGAGAATCCATGTGCCATTCATTGCAAGTTTAGTTTATATTATTATTCTAATATGGTAATATTTTGTTACATAATATTAAGAACACAATATTTCTATTGAACAATATTCTTCTAACAATATCGCGGTACCATGCTTTGTCAGCAGAATTTGTGTGCATTTCTGAATTTCTAACCAATCCGTGCAAGATTGTCATACTGATGGCCCCGCCCTTCAAGTTATTCTAGTACTCCGAACGCTAACACTTTAAAATGCATACAAAGCAAACAAAATACAATAAAAAGATTATGTTTTTTAATTAGATCAGAAGTATCTAAAGCAACAATCATGATGATTAGCTCATCTAGAAGATGAAATGCAGTGTGGGACCTTTTAGGATATTTACTGGCATTTACTATGTTTAGGCACCAGGAAGTATAAATGGATTCCACATGTACAGAGGTTCCTTGGGTACTCAAGCCGCGCTCTTTATTGCTAATTTGTCTGGTCGTTTTAGTGATTAGAATTATACAGGCTATTGTTTTCACTTTGGCCTGAAGTTCAAACGCAAAGTACTTTGGCTGATTTAAAGAGCAACCCCCTCTCCTTCTTGCTATTAAAGGAAAACGATGTTGCCATCATTCACCCTAAACTGTTCCTTATTTATGTCAAGTCAGAGGGAGGAGGTTACAGCTCCCACCACAAGGGCAAGACTTCTGGCGAGGATCCAGCCCCCTGTGTTTCATGGAAGAAACGCGATAGGCCAGGACTTCAGAGGGCTCTCCACGGGCCGCAGAGTGACCATTCTGCCACTTACGGAAAGAAATGTGTTGGAAACAATAAAAATAAAAAAAACAGAGCTACACGAAATTTAAATTCAGCTGAAAACCATTATCAGACTTTTTGGATATGACCAAACAATTTCTTTGCAGAAAATGTTTGCCAGAGTATTTTTTTATACTCTGGACTCATAAATCAACATTGACTCTTGCTTTTCCCTTCCCCTGCAAGCATCTTTTCTCTTTCTCTCAGGAATTTTTATTAAATTATTATTTTTATTTTTTTGGAATCCTTCCTTTTAAAACTTTATTATTCGAATTAATACAAATTATGATGTACTAGAGGCAGAGATGTTTAAACACATTTGGTGCTCATGACGAGCTGAGCTTGTCATGAGGCACAGTGGCGCCGTGCTAATGACGAGCTGAGCTCGTCATGACTGCCACGGAACACCCATGCGGGGATAATTCCCCTCCTGCACGGGGCATTCCATTGAGTGGGCGGAGTCATGACGAGCTCAGCTTGTCATGAGCACAGTGCCACCGTGCTGCATGACGAGCTTGTCACAAGCACCGCGGTGCCGCGCACGGCCCCCCTCCCACCGCGCCGCGGGGGAATTAGCCCTGCACCGAAGGGGTTAAGGCATGAGCAAAGTGAGCTCTGGCCCGGGTGCCCCAACTTTTCATGGGGCCCTCTGCAGAGCCAGCTCTGTCCTGTAGAGAGTCTTGCCCTGGTGACCGTGAATAATTTTTAAACAGATTGTAGTAGACTCTCACACATTACCCATATTCACAATAAATTAAAGGAAACCGTATTTGAAACAGACATTTTGCAGAGACATTTTGTGTTTGTTTCATTCTTTCAGATCAAAGCAGGACTTCTAATATTCATATGTCACAGAGATTATTTGCGGTAATATTAGTGAGCTGCTGCTGTGTTAAAATATTGAAAACACGCCTCACTATCCCTAAATAATATATGTAAACACATTTAGAATATGGACCAATGTGCCTGTCCACTGTCAGTGACCTGGCTAAAGAGGGCATGAAAGTACTGAAAATGGATCATAAATTCAAAGCTGTTCCGAACAGGGACCCCCCAAATTCTTAAAACATGTCCCTGACTAGATGTGTCATCTCATAGGGAATGACAATAAGCTAAGCCCGTTCATGATGCATGTACCCTGCTGCCACTAGATTCCTAAACCATCCAACATCTGAGTGTATGATATGAAATGAATGCCATTGCATAATATTAGAGAAGTAGAGAAAAGAGTGCAATCAGAATCCATCCTGGTATGATTATGTACAATATGTGGCTCTGGATGGTAATACAGCAAGGAAGGTGACCTGAGGCTGGCCCAGAGACCTGTTCCCTCGTACATACATTTTCTTATCACATCCACACAACACAGGCACTGCATTTTCTTTAACCAAATAATTCTGATTCTAATCTGGCACGGGACGGACTGACCGGCTCACACTATATTTTGATAGTAGGCCGTAGCGTCTGAAAGATGGCCACCACTTGGACAGTGTTTCTTCACTTCATTGACTGCTGGGCCTCTTGCGAATCCTTATGCACATATCATGAGTCTTAAATGAGATGGCATAGTGGACAAATGAACGATGAGTTGAAATGCCACCCGAGTGATTGCCAGTGGTTAGACTTATTGCAAGCCTGCCTCTCATCACCTATTTTATTTTTAATATAACACCCTGAGCGGCCAAGAGTATGCCCAGATGTGAGTCTCATGCTCACTGTGCCAGCGGACCAAAGCTACAACTGACTATATAGACCTAATCAGTACAAAACCGGTCTTGGGTTGCTTGTGTTCCAGTTCAGGGAGGACCTGGCCTAGCAATCTGGGCTGGACTGCGCCTATTTAAGCAGTGTTAAACCTGTCAGCTTTATGGCGGTCTTCAAACTTTTTGACTTTCTCCTTCATTTTTTATAATCTTGTTTATGTTGGCATTGGGACTCTGTGCACTTTACCGCTGCTGACCAGTGCTAAAGTGTGTGTGTTCTCTCCCTAAAACATGGTAATATTGGCTTACACCAAATTGCCACATTTAATGTACTTGTAAGTCCTAATAAAGTTAAATTACAGTACCCAGGGCCTGTAAATTAAATCCTACTAGCGGGCCTTCACCACTGATTGTGCCACCCACTTAGGTAGCCCTTTAAACATATCTCTGGCCTGCCGTTCCAGCCTGTGTGTGTAGTTTAAAATGCCATTTTTACCAAGCAAATAAACTTTTTGCCAGGCCTAAACCTTCCTTTTTAATACATATAAGTCACCCTTAGTGTAGGCCCTAAACAGCCCATAGGGCAAGGTTCAAGGTATTTAAAAAGGTGAACATGTATTTTTAAGTTTTACATTTCCTGGTAATGAAAAACTCTTAAATTCGTTTTTCATTACTGTAAGGCCTTCCACTCTCCTATACAATAACATTGGTTTACCTTGTTACATTGAATAAGTAATAGCGTTTAATTGGCAGCAGGTAGAGATGTTGCATTCGGTTTTGAAAGAATTAGAACTAAAAGTCAGCCGCGGGCCGTGGAGGGAGTTACGGTGGGGCAGGGAGGTGGGGATATTGTGTGCACGCTACGAATTTCGTTTTATTAATTAAATTGTGTACTTACCTGCAATTATCCATAAGCCCGTTTTTAGGTCCCTCCACCCTGCCCCTCCCCCTCCCCGCCTCACTGCCCCACCGTAACTCCCTCCACGGCCCGTGGCTGCTAAAAGTCCTGTTTAATGGTAAGGTTATGGCATGGTTGGAAAGTTTTAACAGGACTCACAGCTAGATTCATGAAAGGAAATTGCGCTCGCAATAGCTGCGAATTCGCAATTCCGCTCACAATTTGAAGGGAAGGAATTCAAGAAACCCAAACAACCAAAATAGCGAATTCGCAATTTAAAAATAGCGAAATCGCTATTAAATTCGCAGAATCCTGGAGGATGGGCATTTGCAAATCGGAAATTGCGAGGAACCATGGATTCTGCGAATTAAATAGCGAATTCGCAAAAAAGCCATTCATGAAAAATCGCTAAAAGCGAAAAACGTGAAAATCGCTATTTGCGACGCGCAATTTAAGAAGAACTCAAATCAGGTGGTAACCAGTACTGAAAAAAAAAATATTCAAAAAACAGTTAGGTCACTCCCAACAGGTGCAGGGCTGATCAAACACATTTAAGGACATGCAGCTGGAGCCTGGTGATTCCCACAATGCCTGGACTTTACATGCTGGTGAGGCGGCGTAGGCTGCAGCGAGCTGCACGCAACAGACGGAGGATACAGGAGCGGATATTCCGCCAGCGGGTCACCCTTCTGGGCCAAACCAGGGAGCAAATCTATGCCAAGTACCGCCTGAGTGGGGCCATGATAATCAAGCTCATCCGGGACCTAGACCCCCGGATGCAGCACCCTACAAGGAGGACCAATGCCGTGCCCACACATGTGGAGGTATTGTGCTGCCTGCACCTCCTGGCCTCCGGAAGCTTCCAGGGGATGGTCGCAGTTGCAGGGGGGTTTCCCAGCCCACCATGTCCCGCTGCCTAAGGAGTTTCCTGGAGGCAATGCTGACCCGGCTACACCACTATATATCATTCCCCACCAGCCAACAGGACCTCAATGATACAAAGCTGCAATTTTACAATGTAGCTCAATTCCCACACGTCATTGGATGTATTGACTGTACGCACGTCCATATTTGCCCACCTGCTGAGACGGAGTACATGTACCGCAACCGGAAATGCTACCACTCCCTCAACATCCAGATGGTTTGCAATGCCAAAACAATAATCACGGACATTGTGGCACAGTACCCAGGGAGCACACATGACTCCTTCATCTTCAGGCACAGCGGCATCCACACACGACTGGACAGGGGAGACTTTGGGGAAGGACACCTACTGGGTAAGTACACATGCCCCAAATGTGTACGTTGTGATCATGTAGCTGCACAGAACAGGCACTCACTCTCTGCTCCTTACATACAGGTGACAGCGGCTAAGCTCTCCATGAGTACCTTCTCACCCCATACCTCAACCCTGCAACTCCACAACAACGGCGATTTAATGCATCACACATTCGCACAAGGAACTGTATTGAGAGGACATTTGGCCTGTTGAAAAGCAGGTTCCGCATACTGCACAAGACAGGTGGGGCCATGAAATACGATCCTGAGGTCTGGTGCCGCATCGTGGCCGTGTGTGCCATCCTTCACAACATTGCTACCAAGCGCAGAATCCCTGTTGACATCTCTGGCAGTGAGTCAGAAGGGGACAATCGGCCACCTGCACATGTGCGTCACGCACGCGGGGAGAATCCAGCAGAAGGACACAGGCGCCGCAACCAAATCTGCATGAACTATTTCTAGGGCACCCACTCCCCACACCCATTACTCAACTCATGCATGATAACATTAATAATGACATGAGGCACTTTACGTTATTCAGAATTTTAGTTACTGTTACTGCACAATAAACATGGCATTCTGAAAAGTGTGAAAAGATTGACATATTGCGTCATATGTCCAGGTTAGTCTGTATGGCATGCTTGTTGCGTCAGCATGTGGCCTCATTGTAATGCACAACAGTTCAGTGGCGTCTCCGGGTAGTTGCCCCTGACCTCCTCTCAACGTCCTCCTCCAGATTCTGCCGTGCGGCAGCAGAGGTCCTGCTGCTGCGGCGGGGTGCTACGACCAGTGGTATGGACTGGCTGCTGTGGCTTGATGTTGCCTCACTGCTGTCATCTGCCTCCCCCGCCTGGCCATGGCCAGTGGCCTGCATGCCCTGCATGGCTGTTGCTATGTTCTCCAGGGCTGTTGCGACGTCCTGGCAGCACTGCAGCATTTGGACCTGCATGGCCAGGGAGCGTCGCGAGAGCTGGCGTTCCCAATAATGTGATTTGACCGCGTGTACGCCGACAGGCGGGTCAATAGTTGGCGGTGTCTGCGGCGATTAACATTCCGCTGCCTGGACATTGCCTGAGTGTTGGCCTCCACAGCTGCTGTCATATGTGCCACATTACGTGCCGTCTTGTCCAGTTGGAGGTGGATGGCGGCTAGGTGTCGGGCCTGGGTCTGGTGCACACTCAGCATCCTGCGCTCAATAGAGAGCCCACCTGCTCGCACAATTCTGCCCCTGTCAGCGCGGGATGTGTTGGTGCGTGGCTCCCTGACCAGACCGCTCGTCTGACTCCTCACAGCCGCAGGGCGGCGGGTTTGTTGGCGACCTGCTGCTGGTGTTGCAGGCCCCACTGGTGGCTGTGTGCTGCGTGGTGCTACAACAGCGCCTGTTGTCATGGGGGTGGCACGGGCCACAGGGGCGGGTGGTGGGATGACCGCTGTTGTGGCAGCTTGCCCTGATGGTCCGGGCTGTGGGGTATGATGTGTATCCCCCTCCGTGTCCTCCGTGTTCTCCTCAATCACCAGGGCCTCGCTGTCTGTGCTGGGGACATCAGCCCCACCTGTGATGTGAAGTGGACGTTGATTAGTGACATGTTCCGTACACAGTTAGGCTTGCTACATGCATGCAGTCTACCATTCCCTGTCTCGCTGCAGGATTGACTCTCACTGGACATGTCAGGCTCTATGGTACAGGATGGTAATTGTGGGCAGACTACATGTCCCACAATGCAATTGCGCTATGGAGCTGTACTTTGGCTTCATGATTGGGGTTTGTTATGGGATGCACTGGAGTCATGGACGATGTTAGGGGACAGGGGGTTGCAGTCGCATGGCACTTACCTGGTGTGTCTTGGGTGGGTCGGGAGGAGTCAAGCTGGGTCACACCCATGCAGGCCTGTGGGTTGATGGTCTCCTCCACTTGGTCCTCCAGTAGGGTGTTCGGTGGGACAGTGGGCTCCCCTACACCTGTCGCAAATTGCTCCCCCAGCCTCTCAGCAATCTTTTCTTTTGCCCGACCTCTTAAGTCATACCAGCGCTTTTTCAGCTCGTCCACCGAGCGCTGGGTCACCCCCACGGCGTTCACTTTGGCGCGGATGCGCAGCCATATGTGCTTTTTGTCCGCCTCTGGTACCCTTCGGGAGTCTCTGCCAAATAGGCGGTTGTGATCCTTGGAAACTCCTTCAATTAGGTGTTCGAGCTCCTGCTCAAAAAACTTTATTTTGCGCTTTCTCCCACTGGTGGAAGCTCCTGCTGCATCCTGTGCCATGCTTGCCACTGTGGTGTCTCCTGCTGTAGTCCTGTGGGAATGCTGGAGGGGAGCTCCTCAACTGCTGCCTGTACTTCAGCCTCTCACTGCTGAATGAGGGTGGGAGCTGCCTACTTCCTGGTTGTGATGTCATCACTGTGCTCAGGATGCGACTTCCCGTTTTTGCGATCTCGCAGTTAGCGAGATCGCTATTTGCGATATCGGTAATTGCGAAATCGCAATTTCAACAGGGGTATCGGCGGAATCTGCGATTTTTTACCGATTTCTGGCTTCTCGCAATCGGCGATTGCAGCCGATTGCGAATCGCATTTTTAAATCGCAAAACTTCATGAATGCCGTTCTGCGATTTCTAAATTGCGATTCGGATTTTCTCGCAATTTAAAAATCGCAGTTTTGGACATTGATGAATCTGGCTGTCAGAGCTGTATGCGAAGTGTTTTGACGCAAATGCCCCAAGGAGAAATCTGGCAGAGGGTTTGACCGGTACTGGCGGTCAAGACCTGAGGTGAACCTGTTGTTCCATCACGGACCACCGAAGGCAGGCAAAACGCCAGCTTATGCATGGAGAGGGAATCCCCCTCCCACACATATAGCACCTTAGAGAGTGCGTCACATTTTTTCAATCCACACACTCACTTAAGTATAAGATTGCACCTTCACTTATTTAATGGTCCTGAGGAAAGCCAGTTTTAACTTCAAAGGCCTGGCTGAAACATGTAAACCACACCTGGATGCAGGAGGCCTTAATATATACTCCTATCACACCCACCAGCCTTTTTAAACACTAACAGAGGCCCAGTTATAAAAGATTAATTAACCCTCAGGTACTGGGACCACTGTTTAGCTTTTTAACTATCACTATTCACGTCACCACACTGCACACTCAGCTACATACCCGTCCGCTGTATCCAGGTGCAGAAGCACACCAGGGACACATTAGGTGTCACTGGGTGGGCCCGATGATAAAGCATGCCACCACCTAGGTTGGTGGGTGAGGGCTTCATTAAGAAACCTAATGGTTTACACTTCCTCATACAGCTCTGAGTCCTGTTAATACTTCACAGTAGGCTATTTCTTTTTGATTTACATATAAACCCTGGGGATATAGACTAGCTACCTAGTCCTCTCGCTCTCTTTTGATAAACGGCATGGTTAAAAAGTTGCCATTCTTTTGTCCTAACTATTTGGTGCCTGTCATCTGTATCATGGGTCACATGACAAGATGTAACTGACAGTTTGTGTTTGTGCATTGCTCAGTGAGATAAACGGGGAATAGGTTTTGGCAGGACAGGGGAAAGAGCTGTCACCTACCACACTTATCCATCACAAAGGCTCTGCATCAGCACACTCACAAAGGGTTTCACACTAGTCTTTTGCGCCCCCAGACAAGCTGGGGACAGAGCAGGGAGATGGGAAATTCCAAATGCATCTGGCAGTGCAAACCACCAGAACCTTCTACTTTAAAGCAGGCACCAAATATAAATATTGAATATAGCATGTTACAACGCATGCCATCACATTGTGTTCTATTACAACGCGGTCATTACTACGACCGCGTTGTTAGAACGCGATACCTGTACATCGCAGTTCATTTGATCGACTTGCTGTAGGGGGCGCCCTGGACTTAGGAATAATATAATTTACTGTTCCAACTCCAGGCTTCACAACAGTAGGGAAGGTATTAGAATAGTAGATTATACTATTCCTTATGTTAGAGCGTCCCCTACAGCAAGTTGATCTAACAACTTGCGATGTAATGGTATCACGTTCTAACAGCGCGGTCGTTGTAACGACTGCGTTGTAACAGTAATGCGATGTGATGGCAGCGTTGTAAACGCTGTTTCCCATAAATATTTGACCCTCAGACTGACTCTTCAGTGCACTCCTGTACTTGTGGATACTACAGAAGAAGGACCCCTGCTGCCCTTCTGCTTGAGTCCTGCCCTGCTTGCAAAGAAGAAAGACTGGGCCTGTACCATTCATCCCAGGCTGAAATGACTCCAAGGAGTCAGTTGACTGACCTTCTGATCTGAGCCACAATGACACAATAAGCTCCGAGGTCTCCTTTCAACTGCCCAGTTGACCTGTTGCACTGGACCTGACTGGACCTGTAACTGGACCTGCATGAGCCCTGCTGGCCTCTGCTGGAGTGAGTTCCTGATCACCAAGAGGCACCCCTCAGGTTCTGGATTCTTGGTGTGGCATCAGTTGAACTCCTCCTTGAAGAAAAGACGAAATCTTGAAGTGTCGGGCTCTTCACAACCATGACCGGATCCGTTCATGCCAAGATTTTGCTACCCGTGCTGACCGCCAATGCAAATCTCCATTCAACCAAACTCTTTGTGCTACAGTGGCCACCAGTGACAACTGGATACAGGAGATCTGCACTTAACTGTAAAGTATCGACAGCCCGCAGTGAACACTAACATGAATCTCCAGCAACGACTATCGGAGACACCTCACTAGATCTTCACACTACATCAACGACCATCCACAATGCCTGGCCTTGTATTGATACTACAGCGACAACCATCTGCAATGCTCTCCCTGTTCCTCACAAATTGGACTCTGTGTGCTAGACTTTAGAAGGTAACATTTTCAGAGGGACTAGCCTGGTCCTTGGTTCCCACCTGCACTTCATAGTGAACGTCCTAAACTTATGACTTTCCCAGGGTCTCGCACAACCAAATAATCACAAGTGGCGCTTCATGCCTTTAGGCGCTACACTTATCTTAACGCCTTAACCGCGGCGGTTTTTCCGCTGTGGTGCGGGCGTTCTAAAGGATGGGCGGGGCTCCGTCGGCCATTGGCTGACGGCAGCACTAGGGAGGTAGTGCTCCCGTCGGCCAACGGCCGACAGCAGCACGCAAGGGGTTAATTCTTTGAAATGTAATATCTCTGGTTCTATTGATAGGATTATTGTCATGTTGGTGTCAATCAACTTATTACATTTGACTCTAGTTTTCTAAATTTGTGTGGTTTTTTTGTTGTGGTATTTTCACATTCTTACTGATTGAAGTGCTGCACAAATACTTTATACATTTCCTCAAAGTTAAACTTGACTGCTTTTGTGGCAAGCTACCAGGGGGTTAAGCACAGGTTAGTTTGGGTTGCTTGTGAATTCATCCTGAAAGGAATTGTGGTTGTTGCTTGAGTAGGGCTTCACCCTCCTCAACCAGTAAGCAAATCCCCTACATTGGTTTTCATCAGTGAGGATTTTTACTTGTGTTTGTGCAGTGCCATACAGTGATTTTGTGTTACATCAGACAAATAATTTGATACCAATTCAAGTTTTTATTTAAATTCTCCTTGATTGGCTGTTTTAGTTTTTTCAAATCCACTCTCATTCCACCTGACTGTTTGTGACCATACCTGCAGAAATGTAATTTGAGCTAATCAACCTGGAGAGCTATACTGTGGTTGAGCTGAAGGAGTTATGTAAGGAAAGAGGACTTCCAACCAAGAAAGGCACCACACAGTAAGAGCTTTAGAAAGCTCTGATGGCCTGAACGGAGGCTCACAGTTACTGACTCTCTGCCATGGCGGAGGGCAGTGTGTCTTCACAAGACCTGTTCACAGAAGAGCCTGTGGAGAGGAATGCTGAGAGAGAGTTTCAGCTACAGATGGCAAAATTGAAAATTGAGAAAGAGCTTGCCATGGAGGAAAAGAAATTGCCATGGAGGCGAGGAGAATGGCCTTTGAGCGTAGACTCAGAGAGCTGGTACTCAGAGTCAAGCAGGCACATTCCAGAAGTAATGGTGGCAGCATACCCACGGTGTCTGAAGGGGACAAGAAGGTTCACCTACCCAACGAATTGGTACCCAGGTATGTGGTTAGGGATGACATTGACAAGTAGGTTTCTGCCTATGAGGTGGCCGTCAAGATATACAGAGTTCCAGAAGAGTTTTGGGGGCATTACTCTGGAAACAAGCTGCACCACCACCTGATTGATAGTAAGCCCACTCACACCAGGGAGCTTGCTAAAGAGGCAGACCTCTAGGTCAGCACTTCTGTGTCCAAGAAGGTATCTGGAGGGGATCACAAGAAGTTTGGTCAGGGGTCCTGCTAGAAGAAAGGGGGGGGAGAAACATGTTTAAAATAAGGAGTTGGATAAAGGCCCCCAAAATAATTCTCAAGGGAACAACTGTAACCATTCACAATCTGAACCAAAGAAGAATGGGTTCTTTGACAAACCAGCCTTTTCGCACCGGCGTTATTGAAGGAGGGTTCGGACTGCTCACCAGACTTGGCGCTCGTCGCGTTTGTATACAGAGTAACCCAAGACGGACGAGGGATTTTTAAGACTACCCACAACGGCAGAATACCGAGTAGGGAGGACTCCATCCATCCCTTCGCTGGGAATAAAAATAGTGAGAGTTTACAGAACTCTATATCAGAGAATTAAAAGAATCAAAAAATAAAGTGGACCCCTTTGTGAGATAAAAACAAGACTCCGAAAAGAGTCAGGAAACGAGCACTACTTCTTACATGATTTTATCGATTTTCCTTAAAGTGGCGAAAAAGAGGAGACTGATAATAATCAGACTGATCAAATACTAATAAAAGTCCTGTGTGAGAAAGTATAAAACCACAAAACATAAGGATGTAACCATGATGAAGGAAGGAAAACCAAGTAAGATGATATAAGGATCTGTTTGAAAACGGCAACCACCCAGTGCCTGAAATAGGAGAAACCTATCCATCTTGTCTTGAAAAAGATGGTTAATCACAAATAAACCATCGAAACGCGTCGACGCTTAGATTAACATAATCAAGGGATTGAGCTTACCCCAGAGATAACAAATTCTGAGTGTGTCCTGGAGTGGGTCTTAAATTGCAGGTTCCCTGATATGTATCCATATGACAAACTATAGTGTCTGTTTTGTTTTCTCCTTTAATTTATCCTGTTTTGTGAAATTTTCTGTTTTTATAAGTACGCTCCCTTCAAGCAAATGATTGATTTTAATATGAAATGTATATGCATTTGAATGTTTTTATTATGTTGTGTTTTTAACTTTGTACAAATATCAAAAAATTCCTTCTTACTTAAAATAAAAATGAAACCTAAAGAAAATTGTATTTTGTGCCAAACTTTTATTTTTTTATATATGGGCTTCGGTGATGTAATATATGCATCATAGGTTACTGATAGGTGATATCACCAAGGGATTCCCTTTTCTCACTCTTCTTTGACAAACAGACAGGAAGGGTTGTCCAGCCGTGCACTGAGTGTTACAGATTTGGGCACTCAAAGGGAGACACTGCATGTCCCAAGAATGTACAGCCCAGACCAGTGGGCAGACACCTGAGTTGGCCAATCTAACGCTTGGGGAGGAGGTGGTCGCAGTTAGTTTGGGGGAGAGAACAGAGGTTACCATAGTGTCCCAGCCCACCACTTTTGCCTGTGCTCGCCGCCACCGAGGTTTACATGCTGAGAGTTTTTTTTACCAAGCATTGGGCAATTGTTTGTTTTCCCTACCTATGTTGTCTTGGGTAGTGTAGAGGGCAGGAAAGTTCAGTGGTATTGCCCCTGTCATAATTATGGTGGGGCTACTGCTGTTGTGACCCGGCGGTTCTTTAGGTGATAGGCTGCAGGATTGAGGGTTTCTAATGAGTGAACTAGCTAAGCTTCTGCTTTAGAAGCCCTTGGCCCACCTTTAAATGTGGGAGGGGATGCTGTGAGCTCATCAGGGATGGAGACCGCAAACATTTATGGAGGACCTTCCATTCTGCTGAACTCTAAATCGCTCCCTGCAACTGAATTCTAATATCACCAAGTCATCTATTAAGGTAATTATCACTAGCAAAGCAGTGGCAATGCTGCCACACCTGGACAATCAGTTCTAAAAGGTAGTTGTGACAATATAAAAAACAAGAGTCTTATTTTATTTTAGATGTAGACATTTGTCCTACATAACCAATACTAAAAATTGTTCTGCGTGGAAAGTAGAATGTGGATTATGTGGGTCATTTTGCAGTATTATGTAGTAGTAATAAAATGAATAGTGTGAATGTGGTAGGAACAAACATACCCAAACAAAATATTTTGTTGAGGAGCTAGCTTCTTTAACATTGGTGTCTATAAATTACAAATATATAGAATATGTTGATCCTTAAGTCAAGGTTTGCCTTGGTGGTGGATCTCTTGATCTATTAGTATGTGGTGTAAAATAATACATTTATGCCTGATAACGCCTTCTGTCATGAGTGACCTAGTGATGCAGATCAGAAACCTTATGATGACCCACCTGGCACATATGGAAGATCATCCATTGACATAATGCCAGTACTTTGATTCTGATGTTCAACCCATAAAAGGAAATTGTAGGAAAAGTTATGAAGCAAATGTGTATATATTATTTTGTTTTGCAACACAAAGAACTGTTTATAATAGGCTAATGCAAAGTGTCATTTACGCCGGCATTATCTTACATAATTTCCTTAATGCTGCATTACACTTATTATGCAAAATGCCTTGGATTACACTGTATCATGAAATAACGATTTCCTTTGGGGAAAAGTCCTATCACAGGAGCATGGCAACCATGCATGTAAACAGAATGCAAGCCGCTGTTCTTCGTACCATACCCGATTTGGGACTTTTTTTTCTTGAAATGTGTCCTTGTATCCTAAATGGATACAAGAACCATTTTGTACTAAAAAGAAATAGCGCAAAGTGCCGAACCAGTTGTTGTTTGATAAAGTATAATTTTTGGTACATTATGCGTAATTTTTGCAAAGGATATTACGCAAATTTCATCCACACCTAGTTGAAAATCGTACTGAGCTTGAAACACATGAGCAGGTTGTGGTGATCTTTGACCAGTGGAGGCTCGCAGAGGGAGTGCTGTGGGGAGGTGTGGCGGGGCAGGGTGGGGGGTTAGTGGACTCGGACTTACGATGGGCAGGAGTAAAGTAGGAATAAATAAAAGGATTTACCTTGCGCACGCTGCATCGCCAACTCCGCGATGCAGCGAGTGCAAGGTAAATCGTTTTATTTATTATGGGAGGAGCTTCTATGCCATACCTCAATACAGAATGCCTTGCAGCGCAGTATATGCGCTGCCAAGGCTCGCCCTAATGACAGCTTGATTTTGAAAAGGACAGAGACTTTCATGATGAAATTTATCAAAAACAAATTGTGAGTTTTAGAAAAAGCAAGGGCAAGTCAAAGAAAACACAAACTAGGCCTTTGTGCATCAGTGTGGACTATTTGGATTAATCTATCTCAGGTCAAGAAATTAAAATACACTTAGGGGCTAATTTATATAAAATGGGCAACGGCCCGTTGTTCCGACAGGGAGATGGAGTAAATTACTCCACCCCCCTGGTGGAGGGACTGCCTGCCAGATTTATAAATGACCACCAATCTGGTGTTAATTTATAAAGCTGTGACAGGAACTGTGTCACAGAGGTTCCTATTAATACATATTGCTGTTTGATTCAGGGTTGCGTCATCATGACCCAACCCTGCATCTAAGAGTTAAAAAAATGTTTTTAAAACAAAATCCCAAAACAGGATTTTCTTTTTTCAAAATACAAAAAATAATGCACCCTTTGTCATGGGGAGGGGCGGGGGGGCTACACGTCTGTCTACACTTATCGGGCGGGCGACATGTAGCTACTTCTCTGACAGCCCATACTCCATCAGAGATGTTTGGCTATGGCTGTGACAAAGTAGTCATCGCCATAGCCAAACCTGTGGTTAAATTGGGTGGGTGGACCATTACTTTGGAGGTGTGCATACTCCGTTGCCGTTATGATGGAGTACATACACCACAAATATATAAATCAGCCCAAAGTCATTACTCTAACGCATCAATTACAGAATAAAGAATAAGTCAGGCATTTTTCAGTGAACATTTTACAGTAAATATTGCAAAAGAAGTTTGTAATCAAAATAGCTATATTTTGGTGATCTCGTAAAAAAGGAATGTAGTTTAAGTTATGACTAGTGTATCATTGAGGCATTTGCCTTACAGATGTTTAGAGGGGATTTAGTCTGTTGTATTACTGTTGAAGCAAGTGATTGAAGCCTCAGGACTTTCTGATCCCAAGTGGATGATAGGAGAGCATTTATGCAAGCTCTAGCTTCTCATGTACTGAGATCTATAGAGAAATGTTCAATGGAGATTGAAAAATACTTGATGCCTTGTTTGTAGGCTGTTAGCAATATTAAAACTTTGTGTGAGGTAGACATTTTTGTTTATGATTTGACCATTGCCCTTGTTAATATTTTGAAAGGCAAAACATAAAAAATAGATAGGATATGCACTAAGGGGCCTATTACGATGTCGGTAAGAGTTTCCACAGTGTGGGAAACGGGACCAACCGACCACCTAATTGTGAGGTGACTGCACATGGTGCCGTTGCATTCCCACATTTCCCTAATGGAGCATGTGTTACGGCCGTAAACCTGCTGTAACACAAGCTCCCATGGGGAAATGGGAGGTTGTGTTAATCCCTCTACCACGAGGCAGGAACCTCAAGGTGCCTGCCACAAGGTGCAGAGATTAACAGGGGGGACCATAGGGTGAAACCCTACCAGAAACCATGCATCGTAATCAGGACGGCATAAACTGGATTACAGGACGTTTACAACTAGCCGACAGGCTCCTGGAGCCCATCGGAAGCCAGCTGGAATAACCGTCCGGTTTCAATTCCGGCTGGCTGTATCGTAATCAGCAGGTCGGAATTGAAACCTACGATGTCGGTCGTAAAGCCCCTGACTTAAGGTCGGAAGCTTTATGATGGACATGTAATCGGCCCCTAAGACTCTCAAATTGGTATGTACTAAATGCCAAAAATGTCAGAACTGACTACCCAAGGTCTCCATTTGACAAAGATCCTTTTGACAATGGGACAGACAAAGCTGAAGAATGTCTAGCTGCCCCCATAGATCTATGAGTGGAAAACCTTGTTTGCCTTGTGCATTCAGAATGAATGGATGCAATAAAGGATGACCACATGTTTATTAAAGTTCAGCACGCTATCTCAGAGGTTGGCCAGTTAAATGTAAGTGGATGGGGATCTTGGCCCTTTTTGAAGGCGTATAACTATTTGGTAGGTAGCAAAGGGCACAGTTTTCAGAGTAGAGAAACCCCATCCCTCCCCACCTCTGCTCCACATTAAGGTTAGACAGAAAGCAATTTACATCAGTCATAAAAGTCACTTATGTCTACTGGTAGCCAGGCATGGACAAGAATCTGGTGTGGAATTTGAATAAATATTTGAAATTCAACCAGATTGACAACTATTGTATCACTGTATCAACTCCTTTATTACTTGTAGAGATCCTGACAATTCTGGAATCAATCTTGCTATTGACATTTAAGATCTTCACACATCAAGGTTTTATTGAGTTCTTAACTGATGTATTCTCCAGAAAACACAAGGTTCAATTTAATTCCCAATTAATATATTCAACAAATAACAGTTCCCATAAAAACCCAGTTATGAGATCAATGTCTAATACACTTTGACAATATAGTCTATTTCTTCAGAGAAATAGGAATTCATATTAAAAAATCTTCTCCGTTTCA
Organism: Lissotriton helveticus; assembly: GCF_964261635.1. Classification (NCBI taxonomy): domain Eukaryota; kingdom Metazoa; phylum Chordata; class Amphibia; order Caudata; family Salamandridae; genus Lissotriton; species Lissotriton helveticus. The sequence goes on along the minus strand of NC_136068.1, from coordinate 702,972,679 downwards.
TCCCCCAATCCAATGGATTGACAGATAATGTAAAAAGAATGCTCTCTGAGTGCATACATGTGGTTGTAGCATGCAAAAAACTATTACCTCATCAATCGGTTCTCTTTTGTAGTTCTACTGAAACCCTTCACAATCCATATGAAAGTTACTCCACATTATATTGCTCAGAGAATAAGCAGAGAGTAAAGAAATGCATCTAGCATGGATGAGAAATCATGTGGGTAGACAGGCTAATCCTGTTCTGTTATCTGAGTATGCCAAAGTCAATATTAAAGGAAGCCAGTCTCATGCCAAAATAAAATATGATGACAAGAATCTGTTTGCATCATTGTTATAAGAAAGAAATTAAGAATGAAACACTGTTACCATGTACTGAAAACATTTCCAAAGTTTCATAAGATAAGTATCATTGAAACATTAGCAAAGGTCCTGTCAAAGATAATGATAAATGGTGAAACATGAGTAAAATGGCTACGTGCAACAACTCTAAAAAGTCAGAGTTTAATTATACCTACATTCCATGTGTACACAAAAGATACAGCATGGGGACAGAGGGAAATTCCTGTTCATCTCAAAGATAGACCTATACTAATGCAGTTTCTTTAGCCATTCTTATTATTCAACAGGAATCAGAAGATTGGCTGCCATCGACTGCTTTGAAATTCATGGGCTGACTGACCAGACACACGTCTCTTGATAAAAGACTGGGGTGCTGGCGGCTCTGTTTGTCTGAGGACTAATGCACCCACCGGAGAGGACCTAGGCTTCAGTCCAGTGCTGGATGATCCTCACAGTCAGGACGTATGCGCCTCCTGCACACCGCCACCTCTGTGGACCCCTGGTTGGCTGCCACACGAAAGGAGCTGTCAGAAAGTCAAATTACTCAACTCTAAAATCCTAGTGGCATTCATAATGGGCTAGCACACCAGAAATAATGGCTACTTTAGTGCAAGCCTTTTCCAGCAAAAGAAAGGCAAGAGGCTACTAATGGAGCAATTCTGGACTGGGGGTGGGATAACTGCTGTGAGCCTTTGCATGACTTCATTTTCCAGGTAATGACTTCTGTACCTGGAATCATCTGTGTGTTTTCAAATATTGTGCTTTTCTGCTTGTGTGCCTTGGGACATATATTCAATGTGCCATAGTACAGGGTGGAGGCATTTCTGCTGAGACTGTACCTCTTCTATTGTGTAGCATATACTTTTGCTATCTTCTATTGGGGTATAACCAAACCTTCGCTGTGAACAGTGAGCATATCTTGGGGTGGAGACTGTTAGAGGTAGCTACAAAGTGTGTGACTCTGTGGGTGTTATCTGGAATTGGGTCCACTGACTGTTGCTGGATATTACATGAATATCAGAAGCTATTTCCTGTTTGCCCATTGCAAATCTACACTGTCAGTGGTTGCTCTGCTGAAGTATTTTTTTATGATGCAACTTTCAACATCTGCGTAATAGCTGAAGTACCAGAACTTGCTGTTTTATCTTGAGTGCCCCACTGATCATACTTGATATGCGTTGTGCTCCTTTGATTTCTACTTTTGCTTTGTTATTCATGTGGCGTAATGGGAAAAACCAATCAATAACAGGCAGATCTCTCTGATCCCAGGAAATCGACTGAAAAAATTGACACCTTACCATCGTGCAAAGATCGCATGTTAGAGTGACTCGACAAGCAGGCCCCAAGATTATATTTTGCTGAACACAGGGAATCAGATTAAGAAGATGAGATATCTAGGCACATAAAAAAAGGCCTCCAGATGTTCTAGAGGCTTTTGAAGCAAAAAACAAGGACCTTCAGGCACGGTCCAGTTCAACAACTTGATTACTGATATGTTGGAAACTGCCAGAAGTGAAAATATGGAGTCCTTTGTGAAGGTTCTCAACTCTGACGTGTTTAACAGAGACAATGTTTCACCAGACTTTATTGTTGAATGTGCACACAGATCTATAGTGCCCAAGGCACTTCTGGAGATGTTGTCACAGCCCATTACTTCCCCATCTTGAATTACAGGGACATGCCACAGCCGTAAAACTAGCATGTGAAAAGCATGATATCAACTATCAAAGGCATCTGTCTCTTTGTTACCAGACTTTACGACTTGTAAGCTCACAGAAAATTTACTAATGTCAAGAAGAAATTATAAAGTTTTTCCCAGCACTCCTTACGCTGACCACTGATGGTCCGACACTCATATGTACGGAACCTTAACCCGCCAATTTATTTTTCAAGAAACATGCAAAATTCAAGTCACACACGCCCTTTCATACAGCTAAAGGCGGAATAGATTTGGACAGGCATAACAATGGCTATTGCTATTCAATTGTTATTCGTTGTTTTACACTGACCCATACTGTTTTCACTGCTTGCTTGTTGTGCTTCCTGCTCTGGCATTTTGTTGGGCTTGATGATGGGAAGTGACCCTACTGTGAGTCGAAAGTTCACTTCTTTTGCTGCTGCTTCTGTGAACTCCCCAGGTACTGGTGTTGTATGGCATTTTAGATTCTGACTGAATTTTCCCTGAGTCATGCCCTTATATAGGTACAATCCACGTTGCCCTTATATAGGCATAGAACTCGAGCCCTTCTTTAGGCATAGCCCATGCTACCCAAATACAGGCATGGCAACTTCCATCCGTTTATCAACGTCACAACGATTTCTTGGAAAACCAGACTCTTAAGCAGAAGGTGACGCTGAGACCTATATGGGCTATTGGTGACATCACTACTATTGAATCTGAAGATAGATATATGCTGCATTACACCCCTGGTTTTCTAACCCGTTTAAGGGAAAAATAAACTTTTCTCTGTTCTTCACTGTCAACCTATTCTGAAACACTCATATGCGGATTCTTTGATATACTAACCATAACATGTCTGTAAAATGCAGATAAAGAAAAGTTATTCCAGCTGTTCATGGTCAGTGAGATTAAACAAAACACGTATTTTAGCATATTTAACAAGGTACTTCATTGCTATTAATTGCGGCCATCCCACAGGGAGGCAATAATTATCACTCTTCTGAAGCCTTGTAAGCCAGGGTCAGCCTGGATTTTTTACCTTTTGCTGGACCCTATATTTATGCTGGCTGTAGAACTCTGTGCACTTTACATTTGCTGACTAGTAATAAAGTACCAGTAATTCAAATTCAACTTATGAAATTGGCATAGCTCCAATCACCATATTTAACTTACCTATAAGTCCCTCATATATGTTACAAAGTGTACCCAAAACCTGTAAGTTAAATGTCAGTAGTGGACTGCAGCATCCATTGAGCCACCCTTTACAGAGACAGTGCAAACATGACTGTCGGCCTACTTGTTGTAGCCTGGCTGTTGCATCCTTAAACTTCAAATTTGACCTGTCAAAATAGCCTCTTGTGGCATGCCAAAACCTTCCTTTTAACTTTCTATAAGTCACACCTATGTAAGCTTTACTGCCCATAACGCAGGGTGCCTAGTATTAACAAGCAGGACATGTAAGAATGCAATAGTAAACATGTCCTTAACGCTATTTTAACTGTTGCAAGGCTGGCTGTTCCATACAAAAGATACCTGGGTTATATTATCACATTGAATAATGCTGGCTAGAAAACAGGTACAAAAAAAATAAAATATTTTAATTGTTATTAAAACTCCAATTAATTGTGAAGTTGGAGTTTTGATGAATATTAACTAAAAGGTACTTTTAGAAGGCTACCTTTTCCCTGCCTAAAGCCTCTAGAGAACGATTTGCATATGCTTTCCCACTTTTGCCAGCCAGTAGTTAGCATTTGGATAGATGTGAATGGGGGTGAAATGCGTCCCAGGAGCAAAGAATTGACTAACAAAGAATGGTGACCCCCCTGAACCTGACGCAATATGCAAGGTGGTGATGGGGAAACCATCTTTTTTGATATTACAGTGTCGAATCCTGATTGAATATCAAATTATGTGTGGCAGGTCTGCTGGGTTTTACATATGACACTCGGGGCACACTAAAATGTGGTGAAAACAGGATGCCAGAACGATTCTTGTGTATCCACTGTTTGGTTCCTGGAAACTCCTGCTTTGATCTGACAGACTTCTGTCTCAGAGTTTATTGGGGGTACGGTGACTGTCCTAAACTGTGTACATTTTAGTGTTAGATGTGGGAGGACACTGGGATTACCATAATATACACCCCGTAAAAACAACCAGCTCCCAGCCCAAGTTTTGTGTGTCTTGATGATGACCAAATCGGGTAGGGTTGGTCCTGGGAACTTTTATTCCATTGGTTAGGGCATGAATTGAAGTTATTCTAAACCACGTGCTTTTGTCAGACATACATGTGGAATCTTAGACACCCAATGCAGAGCACTCCTGGTCCCGGGGAAGATCATATGAGGACTGAACCTGCTGTCTATGATCTGAGAAGAGCCCTGACCGGACTGGACCTGCTTTCTCTTGTATCCAGGGCAAACAAGTGGACTTTGAGGGATTATAAACCTGAAGTCCTGGATTAGCTACAGGGACACAGCAATCTATAATAGGCCTTTGTCTGCAACTGCCCAGCAGACCAGTAGCAATTGTACTTGGACTGGACCCTGCTGTTTGGCATCTGCCCGATGATGCCGCTAAGTCACTCCACTAAGTTCATAGGTGGCTTTAGAAGTGTATTTTTTTGGTGGATTGGGACTTAAAGGACTAAAATCAGAAGGTTAAAGCTTTGACCAGGATGAACATGATTGGTGTACCCGACTTCTTCTCCATCGCCATCAGCCTCTTTTTGCACCTACTGCGTCATTTGACTATCATTTGCATTATATGCGTGTAGGTGCTAAATACACTTTACATTTAAAAAAAATCATATTAAAGGTTCCCCTTGTTGGATGCTTGAAATTTTGGCATAATTCTATTTATTAAATTATATACTATCGTTCTAATTCATTTTGGGATTTTTATTGTTTTGCGTTTGACTTTATTACTGTTTTGGTACTTGTAGGAAAGTAGTATCGGCTTTCAAGGTTACCCCCAATTTTTGCTGGTGTCATTCTCTTTTCTGACTAGTCGGACTGTGATCCTCCTAATAAGAACCCTAGTCTCTCTGCTTCCTCCTTAATTGGTCCATGGTGAGTACTTAGGCCCCCCCCCCCCAGATTGCCTACTGCTGTATCCTTATATAGTATATGATACTAACATACCCAGGGCATAGGTACATCAGGGTCCCCCATGGGCTGAAGCATGTAGTATGCCACCCATGGGGGAACACTCAAAGTGTGACTACAGGCCTGCAATTTCAGCCTGTGTATGCTGGTGCTAGCACCACTTACAACAGGCATAAGGTTTCTTATGTCTGAAGTTACTACACTTAAAACCTCTAAGTCACCCCTAAGGCAGGCCTTTCAATCCTGAAGGCAGGGTGCTTGGTAAAAAGTGTGAGGGTGTCCCTGCATTAGCAGGACACCCCTACAATCCTTAGAGTCCATTCTCCAGCATTGTAATTACATAGATTGGCAATGCATCATTATGCAATGGCTAACTCTACCCTGGCTGTAACAAACCCTGGCTTATTTGGTATCAAACACGTTGGACTCATACCCCAACACCGTAAACGGTATTGGAGGTATGATTCCATGCACTGTGGAGCCCTCAGTGCTCCCGGTACCAGTCTTTCAGAGGTTGACAGATAGCTATGGCTGCTGCCGACCACAGACATGATTCTGCCCTCCTCCTGCTGAGCCAAGCTTGAGCAGAGGAATGTAGGACAATAGGTTTCCTGTCACAGGGAGGTGTGACCACCTCCCAGACAGGACAGGGTGGGAGCGCTTGAAGGGCACCTTTTGTGCCCTTCTTGCATACTCCAGTTGAAACCAGTTCCAACTATACAATAGCAAGGAGGAGTGGGGGGACAGATCACGCCAGGTGGCATGAGTTTTGGGGGTGACAGCCACTCCCCCTCTCCCACATGAGTTTGCCATGGGGCGGTAAACACAGGAATTTAGGAATTATCGCCAGCACTCCTCCTGCTCTTCTAGCCGCCGCAGGGCGAGAAAGGAAGAAACTGCCACGGGCAGCAAAGTGCCAAGCGACACCACTGGTTCAGAGAACTGTTTGCTACTGCTCTGCCGCGAAACTAGACAAAGGACATGAAAGTATCTTCCCCACTGTTCAGCTCCTCTTCTGGGAGAGACCCTTGAATCATCTCAACCCTCTCTTTAGGGTATTTAAGAGCTTACCAGTGGGTAGTTCTTTAGATTTGTCATGCGGCAAGATTTAGATCTGAAACCACTTCATCTTCAACCATCAGGGCACTTTGGATTTAGTTGGACTTGGCTTTGGGAGCCGAGACTGCACCGGGAAGACTCCTTCTGCTCTTGGTCTCGCCATTCTGCCAGTCTTCTGCATAGTCTATACCTGTGCTCCATACAGTTTCTTCACCAGAACTGTGAACATCAAACACACCTGTGGGAATCTCCCTTGAAGTGAAGGAGTCACTCCCCTGCTTCTGCAGACACCACAACAAAGCCAACCAGTCTGCTGCTCCTGAGCTCCCACAGACTCTGATGGTTCTTCAACTCCATCGAGGCCTGCTCTGTCTTCACAGCAAATTTGAAGCCCGTATCCCTAGTCGGAACCGCTGGGGCATTACCCCTGTGCAGTGCATCGACTTGCTGTTGCCAAGGATTGTTGACTCACTTACCTGGTCTTGGACCTGCAAACGCCGTTAAGGAACTGCTGCTGGTATGTTCTTTCCGTGCTCCACTTGCTCCACTTGCTCCACTTGCTGCACTTGCTCCACTTGCTATTCTTGCTCCACCTGCTCTTTGGGTGCCGGTACTTGCGGGGGTGTCCCGCTGCGTGACGCAGCCGCTGGGGCACTACAACACCCATAACCCCCTGCATGACTCACACCTGTTTTGGACTTGCACTATTAACGGCAGGTGAGTCCTGCTGCGCTGGGGATTCTTACCTGGACTTGGACCTGCAAACGCCATTAAGGAACTGCTCTGGGTGTGTTCTTTCTGTGCTCCACTTACTCCACCTGCTCTTTGGGTGCCGGTTCTGGAGGGGGGTGCCACTGTGTGACGCAGTCGAGGGGGCACTACAATGTCACAACCCCCTGCATGACTCACACCTGTTTTGAATTTTCATTATTTAAGGGCTAGTGAGTTCCGCTGCATAGGGGATTCTTACCTGGACTTGGACCTACAAACGCCAGTAAGGAACTGCAGCTGGTGTGCTCTTTCTGCGTTCCACTTGCTCCACCTGCTCTTTGGGTGCTGGTTCTGGCAGGGGGTGCCTCTGTGTGACGCGGCCACTGGGACACCACAACACCCATAACCCCCTGCGTGACTCACACCTGTTTTGGATTTGCACTATTTAAGAGCTGGTGAGTCCCGCTGTGCTGGGGATTCTTACTTGGACTTGGACCTACAAACGCCATTAAGGAACTGCTGCTGGTGTGTTCTTTCCATGCTCGACTTACTCCACCTGCTCGTTGGGTGCCGGTTCTTGTGGGGGTTGGCCGCTGCATGATGGAGCCGCTGGGGCACTACAATGCCCATAACCCCCTGCGTGACTCACACCTGTTTTGGATTTGGACTATTTAAGGGCTGGTGAGTCCCGCTGTATGAGACGCACACGAGCCATGCCTAGGCAAAGCCCGGGCCGAGGGCGTGCCCATCTGCGCCCCTCAGTGAGAGGAGGAGGCAGGGCTGGGCCCCCCTCTTGGCTGGTCATTTTTAAACAATCTTTTCATTCTGTTACCTTATGGTTTGGCAGATATTGCCAGCTTGTGGTGATGGTTGGCCTCACCCTTCCTGGTAACCCATTTTTGTTTTTTAACAGCCCCCTTGACCTAGGCTCCTGGGGAATTGGTGGTTTTTCTTTTCCTGCCAATAATTATTGCATTTTAACGGCATTTAAGTAACTTGGATTTTTGCTGTTTAGCTGATTTCCTTTTCTTTGGGTCTCTCAATCTTCTTGGGCTTTTTAATTTGATCATCTTCAAAGAAGGCTTTTGTTGCTTCTGTCATTTGATAACCGGCTATTGCTTTCATTTAGATGATGGGGAAAAGGAAACATACTAGCATTACCTTAGCCAAGCCCCCTTCAAAATCCCGCTTGTCTATTATGAACTAGATTACAGGGGAAAAGGGGGACATAGAAAAACAGATCCTTAGTGTGGAAGAAACATTAACAACCTGCACCGGGGGGGAGGGGGGGTGCTCTGATTCGATAAACCCATGTTTAGCGTCTTTACCAAAGGCCCATTTTAATGGTGTAACTGATAAAGACAAGAGTCTATCGAATTCTACCTCACTGTGCTCCTTGAACCCTTGAACCTTCACTCGCCAACCAAGCGCCCAAAAATGGCTAATAGCAGTGCTAATGATCATACTGAGGCCACGCAGGATGGATCAGTGCTGGTTAAAAAGAAGGCACTTACCCAGAAACAGGCAGCCAAAACTAAACCACACAGAGGCAGCAATATAAAATCTGGCAACTGCCCCCTTGGACTATTCTTCATTGGAGGCTTCAGTTCAGTCTCAGATAGATTTTGTTAAGGTTTCTTTTAGTATTTTTACTGGCAGACTTAAAGTCACACCCCGGTAGCTAATCATCACAAGGGGACGCCATGGGAGGGCCGAATGGTAACACCAACAGAAGCGGTTCAAATTCCCCGACATTCTGTTAATCTTACACTACAGCCGTTTACTTCAGGGAACACTGATCAATCTTACTGTCTTTTGGCAAATACAGCGTTTGTGATCCATCAAACACCAGCTTTAGTAGTAAGCAATTTTCCCAAACTGAGGACTTCTTCTCCCCCCCTATTAACAAACGTTCTGGGGATAACGTCTCTAATCACTCCTTGTCCAAATCAGGCAGATTAGACCTTCCTCCAGCTGCGACCCCCTATGCCGTTATTTTGGCCAATGTGCCGACTCTTCTTCCGTCTATCCAAGAACCCTGGGAATCTCTAAGAAAAAAATCTCTTAATTGGTTAAATGCAAGAGTAGAGTTGAGGTAGTCCTTTTTGCGGATATCAAGATGGCTAGATGGGTCAAGTGGGTCGGCAGTGGCCCCAAATGTTTTCAGGGGTACTGCGTGGGTCTCTCCTTTAAAACTCCAGAATTGGCTAAAACAATACTAGGTAAAGCAAGCACATCGTTCTTGAATCCCAACCAAATTTCTCTTTTACCCCTCAGTGTTTTCTATCAACCCTTCTCACAGTCCTCTACACAGTTCCATTTGTGTCGCATCCACTCCTTCAATTACATTCCTTTCATCAACTGTCAACCTCTAACCTGAATTATTCCTGCCCGCGTATGTTTCCCATTTCGATCACTAACAGATTTGACTGTCTCTCCTCCCTTACTGGTGTGGGCTGACTGTGGGCAGCAACCCAGAACAGAGAAAATTCTTATGTAACACCTTCCATAACTCCCACCAACCCTACCAGCTCAATGAGTGAGGAACGTTCATTGAACCTACTAACAAGTGCCATGCCGGGTTCTCCGAGCAGTGAGGCAAATGTTGTCCCGACAACCCAAAGTGCATGTGCCACTGCTGTTTTATATTGGAATGTAGCAGGGCTTTATAGTAAGCATAACCTGTCAGAATGTTTAAATTTCACGTCCAGTTTTAACATTATCTGCTTACAAGAAACTTGGGCTGTTGTGCCAATCCATCTCAACGGCATTAAAACATTTAAATCCCCAGCTATCCCCTCAAGATTTGGTAGGCCTTAAGGTGGCCTCTGCAGCTATGTCTCCAATAAACTGTTTTCCTCCTGTATAGCTGCTAAGTCTACCAACGCATTTCATCAAATTGTCTCTATAAAACTGTCAGGTTCGTTATTTCTGGTATTAGTACATTTTTATAATAATGCCTGCGGCTTAGATGTATTGAAAGTCTTATGTCAACTGGACTCCGACCTAGAATTACTAATTGCTAATGAGCATAGAGATAAAATTCTTTTATGGGGGGGGAGATTTTAACATTCAACTATGCCAGTTGCCATCCAACAAAATCTGTGACTTGGTTACCCCCACTAATGATGACATCTCCCATTTTACACATATAGAATATGGAGAAAAACTGAACGAGTTATCTTTTAAGTATGACCTGAGCTTTAGCCACATCACTGCTTAAGAGTTTCCCCTGCTGTTCTGGACAGCAACGAAAAGGGGTGTGGTCAGCTCGTCATGAGCACCTGAGAGGTATATGCCATGACGAGCTGAGCTCGTCATGAGCATGGAAGGGGGGCCTGGGCGTAGTTCGCGTAGCCGCACTCCGCGAGCTACGTGTAGCTCCGCGGACATGCGTAGTAGCTTGCTAGACCCGTTCGCGCGCCGTTTTTCGTCTTCGGGAGCGCGGTGCGCGTGTTCGGGGCGCTGCCTGCATGCTCGCAATAGCTAGCGCGCTAAGTTACTCAATGAGGTTTGTCCCGCCCGCTTGCGTTCCCTTATTTCCGGTTCCGGGTCACAAGTAACGTGTTCGCGTTGTGTTAGACATGTTCGGGAACTCATCTTCTCGTTCGCACTGCCAAAGTGCGTGATCGCGTCAAATATCGCGCGAACTTACCGCGGCGGTCGCGACGGGCAGAGCCATCTTCGATTTCACACTCTGGCTATGGTTTTGGGCCTACTTCAGCATCTCACTCCTATCTCTTCCATCCTGGTCTTTTCCCTCAGTTTTTCTAACTTTCTTTACTTCTTACCTATTTCTGTCTGTGCCTAGGTTTATATTTCTCATTTTATTTTTACTTTTACAACTTTTTTTGCAACTTTTCTCTTGTTTTATATTACTTCCTTCTTTTATCTTTCTTCTTTCTTCCCCTAACCTTTTTGTCTTCAACTTTCCTTCTCCCCTCCACCCAGAACCATGGTGAAGGGTGCCAGCAGAATCGGCGGCTCAAAGGGCAAGGCGGCTGTGCCTAAAAAAACCAGGCTGCCTTGCGGCAGAATGCGCCCGGCAGGAGTGACGCCCCGCCAACTTTTTGGGGAGGAGGAGGTGGCCGCCCTGGTCTTTTTTATCCAACGTCACCTCCCCTTGACTTTGGCAGCAGGCGGCAGGCCCGGCTCCGGATACCAGCGCATTGAAGAGCGTCTCCGGCGGTGGGCGAAGGTGCGCCGTGCAGTCTTCCGCTGCTCCGGTATCCGGCGTACCCACCATCAGCTGTCCCACCGCTGGGCCGACATTTTGGACCGGGAGCAGGACCTGTTGGACCTGCTTGGTGTGGAGGTTGTGGGTCTTGGTGAGTGGCTACCCCAAAAATAAAGTGTGTATATATATATATATATATATATATATATATATATATATATATATATATATATATATATATTTATATACATATAGATATATATATATATATATATATATATATACATATATATATATAGTTGTATAAATATTGTTATTGTATCTTTGTAAATATTGGCTGAATAAGTAACGCGATGACTGTTGCCCCTAGTTACATTTGCGATGTATTCTGGTATATCTACTGTCATTGTATGACAGTGTTCTTCTTCTTCACTGGCTCTTGCGTGTTGTTTCAACTTGGCGCTAGCTGTTGCTGTTTATTGATGTGAGATTTTCTTTATTGTTGAGAACTGAAGTTAGTTAATGCTATTAATAGAGTCTTGTCCTTCCTTTGTCCGTCAGTGAAATAGCGGTGGATGGATAATTGTACGTTGTTTGCATATTGTAGCATTTTTTTCACGGCCTTCTCTTCTGCATGAATGGAATCCTTTTCTTGCAAAGAATGCTAACGTTACTTTGTTCTTCTTACCTCAGCCAGGGCCGGCTCTAGGGGGCATGTGCAAGCTGTGCAACTGCACAGGGGCACCAAACTTCAGGGGCCACCGCACCAATAGATATCCTTAATTTAATAATACTCTAAGGATGTATACATATTTGCGTTGCGGCCCCTGGCATGGATTTGTTGCCTCCGGCTCTGTTCCACTGTAGCAGTGTGATTTGCAATGATGTCTATGTTTCACATCACTCAATGTTTTTATCTTTGTTTATTATTTTAATTTTTACATCAACCACAGAACCCAGGGGCAAGCAGAATACAGGGACCGAGTCGGCGGGTGAACCACCAGTTACACAGAGCTCCTCTACTGAGGATCCTGCTGCTGTCCCCAGTAAGTCCAACAGTGCTTGTTTTTTCCTCTGTAATGTGTCTGCAGTGCTTTGTCAATTGACAGCAACCAAGTAGGCATCCAGAATGATGTTTGTCTAGTATTTTTGTAAACGTTAGTATACCACTACTAGTCTTGTGGGTATTCTTCTATCTCCTATGGAGTTATATACATATTACACAACTATGTAACTATGCACACGAAAATTGGATGTTGTTGGTACTGATAGGCAGGTTGGACCTTACTTACACCTCAGTCACAGAACTCTGAGGAACGCACAATTCACTGAACGTCAGCCTATATGGCCTGAGTCATTGGTCTATTGTTCAAATCACACTCCTGAACCCCAATACCAAGATGCCGAATGCTTTTAGGACACAAACCGTTACCTAAGAAACCCCCTTTTGCTCACTGACTCGTGTGAGTCTCTAAGACAACAGACACTGAAAATAAACTTCAGAGTCAAAGTGGTCATTCAAAAGCTTTATTTTGTTAGAAGTAAGTAAGTAACATCAATGTTTTTAAGTTGTTCCGTCCAATACGTTGAAGGGCCCACCAGAAAAAATCCAGAGTTAAAACAGGCATAATAAAGTAATCAACATTTGTACAGCTACTAGTGCACAATAGGGAAATGTGGCAACTATCGGAGACCTCTCACCAACGTATACTGGTCAGATATTCCTCTTTTTTTGTAAGCTATGGAAATGTCCGCTTCGTAGAAGGCAATCTTCTCACCTGCCGAAAAATAATGACAAAAGTGGTGCACGTTAGACAGTATTAAATACATTTATGCCAGTTTTATGCAGCCATGCTAAAAAGAAGTTGTAACCTGTAAGCAAACTCTATCCCACAATCCACATAGAAAACTTAAATACGGGCCCTTTTACTTTCCCACCTCTTCAGGTGTATGCATTGAACAATGATGTGTTGCCCCAGAGCGTCTTCTCGTACTGCGCAACAAGCTGCGAGTTAACACATGCGCAAAACTGGATACATTGATGTACAAAGGTTACATAGTTCACTTCCAATTTCCAAGGACTAGAGTAGCAGGACAGATGAGATGAGCTTGGGTACCATACCATAACAATGAATGCTAATAATATGTGTAGTGACTCTGCTGTACTATGCAATGTGGACTCATACTGATTACGTACGTTGGACTTCACTGTTTTGAAGAACTCCATTCTTGGTGAACAAGTACAAAGGGGGCTGTGCATCCATCTAAAAAGGTGTACTTATTTTTATAGGTGCAGAACCCTTACCATCGACCAGTGCCGACGGGGACAGCGGCGCAGCTTCAGCGATCCCGGCGGGGACAGGAGGAACAGAGGCACCTACACCAGCAGCAGTGGGGGGGGAGCCAACAGCGGCGGGCGATGGTAAGTTACATTCAATAGTGATCTGCATTACTTGGTGGGAGGGGAAAACTTTCTCACTGTACTCTACTGGAAAATATATGATGTTACCTTTACTTGTCATTAGCATGCTAAGCATTACCACTACAGTAATGCAAGTGCCTGATAGCAGTCGGATGCATGGGTTGTTGTTAAAGCATGTAAAGGGGAAAACACAGCTGCCAGCGTGGTTGGGAGACACACCCAATACCGGTGGTTAGTGGATAGTCTCAGCAGCAGCGGTGTTTTGGGCAAACCCAAAGGCAAGGGAAGGAGGGGACGACTGGGTGCATGGGTCGTTGCTGGTGAAACACAAACCAAATAAGGTTTGTTGCGCGGTATAAAGTATTATAGTCTTTACTAGACATGTGCTACTAGCTGCCCCCTGTTAATTAATGTTACTTTGAGAGTGTTCCCGCCTTCCCGGAACAAAAGGAGATATGAAAAAGACAGGTGTTCGTTCTAATGTGTGTGACCGTTGAAGTACACCCATGCTAATAGGGCAGGCATAATGCCGTGACAAAAAGTCCGAAAAATTAATAGAGGCTGTAGAATGTTCAAGATAGACGCAACACAATTTCTGGTACTCAGCTTGCTTGCTAGTGCTACTGTGCCGCCCACTATGTGTTGAATCAATGTTGTGTTCTTGATTTGCGGGGAGTTTGGATTAACAATTCTGTTTCTTTCTTTATAGTTACTCCTTCCCAAAAACCAACAAGGAAGGAGTTGGCAGTCCGGGCCCGGCAGCGGAAACTGCAGGCAATTGTAGAGGCCTACCGCCGGCTGGTGGATCAGGCCGAGGAGGAGGAGGCGGCGGCAGCAGCTGCTGCCTCTTCCAATGCCCCGGGCCCCAAGCCTGCAGGACTACGTTGCCGTGGTCAGGCAGCCGCCCGCCGCCGCATTGTTACATCTTCGGCGGCCCCCCACAACAACAACAACAACAACATGCATGCAAGTGTAGGTGCCGTGATTTCAAAGCAAAGATTCTCCGCCGGGTAGCGAAGTTGGAGGAGGAGCGGAAGAAGCAGGAGGACGGTCTAGAGGAGCGTGTGAAGATACTGGTGGACAAACACCTGAAAGCCCGCCGGCTTTGAAATGGACCCTGTTTTTTGCCCCTTTTTTAATCCTTTTGTTGGTGGGTGGGATGTGGGAGTTGGGGTGTACATTTGGGTTGAAATTTGGTTGGGGTTAGGGGAGGGTAGGGACAGCTCTGGGTCAGGGGGTTACCTTTGTTATATATTTTATTTTTCTATTATCATTATGAAAATATAAAAATAAAACAAAGATATTTTCACAAGAAAACATTTGAAGTTCATTTGTGTTTGTTGGGGGGGTGGAGGGGGGACTGTTTCACCAAATAATGTACGTTGTGCAACATGAACATGAACTACGAACGATAAATTAAGTACTGACTGCACCTGTAGTAGTAGGGTCACAAGTGCATAAATAATTTATATTATTAAATAACATGGGAAAATTGCCCATCACGTGAGTCTGAAGTTACTACTAGTATACTTTAATTCCATGCACATTTGCTCAGAGTCGGCTAAACAATCCTATGCAATGCATTGCATCATTCCTTTAATATACCTGTCCTAGTTGTCAGGGAAGAGGAGCTCGTCCTCAAACTCTGTGCGTTCAGACAGAAGTAGGTCATGTAACCCAGTAGTGAGGACGTCTTCTTCACACTCGCTTTCTTCATCCGGCGGTGATTCACGTACTTGATAGTCTGGTGGTATGAAGCGTTGATTCATTTTTATCATTGTCAGCCGCTCCACGCTTTTGGGGGAGAGACTAGTCCTTTTCGATGTGACAATGGCACCAGCAGCACTGAAAACCCGCTCAGAGGAGACACTGGCTACAGGACAAGCCAGATACTTTATCGCCAGCCTGCTCAGCACTGGCCACCGTCTCCTTCTTTCATACCAATAGACCAATGGGCTTTGCTCCATGAACACCTCTGTTGTGTCATCCAGATAGGCCTGAACCATCCGCTCAATGTTCATTGGTGCTCGGCTTTGCTGGTCCTCTTTTCCCTTTGCAACAGCAACGGACTTACCCATCCCTTTCTGTAGAAAAAAAGCAGTTATGCTTTTGGTTGGGTCTGCTGAATCAGATCGTGTAGGTGCTGCTTTTGGTACTGTTGGTGCCTGCTGGAAAGCAGACGCACTGCTCTCACGCTGTGAAGAACTTGCGTCAGGAGTACTTGGACTGGCCTGGGCTGGCAGTGGCAGGCCTTTAAGTAACAGCCGTTCAGTTTCTAACTCATTAGCTTCCGCAGCTATGGAAGTTTTGTACTTGTCAACATCCTCATCTGAAAATGGAATTACTTCGTTACTGCTGACAAATAATTTGTACCGTGGATCCAAGATTGTTGCAGTTATGTAATGTTCACCTGACACAATATTGTTGAGCCTTACATTTTCACACAAGCGGTTGACTAAGCCCTTGGCTAAGGTATATGCATCAACTTTTTGTTCGTCACCTTCGTATGTTTCACAGACCTCCTTCACCTGTTGCTCAAGCATGTACAACAATGGGATGGCTTGGCCCATAGTACAGTCCTCCCTGCTAACTGCACGTGTGAAGACCTCAAAGGGTTGGAGCATCTCTGTGATGCATTTAATGAGGTCCCACTGCCACATCTCAATGGTCAGGGCTTTAAGATTAACAGTAGGATCCCCTAATCTTCTTGACATGACATAAGCATTCAGTGGGATGTACTGCTCAAAGAGACGCTCAAGCATGAAATAAGTTGAGTTCCAACGTGTTGGGACCTCCTGTATCAGTGCTTTGACTGGCAACCTATGCTCTTGCTGAATGACCCGTAGCAGCTTCCGTCCTTTGAAAGAATGGTTAAAGTGCGTGCATATTCTTCTGCAGATGGCCATTATGTTGCTGACTTTGGCTTCATTTTTCAGAAAGTCTTGCACGAAGTTTATGCAGTGTGCCAAACAGGGTACCCTGAAATAATGTCCTTCTCTCATTGCCTTCACTACATTACTGCCATTGTCGGTGGAAACAAAACCAATCTTAAGGCCTCTTGGTTTCAGCCATTCAAAGACCTTGTCATTAAAGTCAGACAAAATGTTTTCAGCAGTATGACTTTTGTCCATACCAAACATGGCTATAGTTGCATGTCTGCGCGTATCATTAAAAATTCCAGCAACGTCACGGAGGCCTGAAGTTAACTTGTCTTTAACACCTGCAAAAGAGATCCAGTGTGCGGTGATGCACATGAAATCTGTAGCATCGCAACTGCTCCACATGTCTGTTGTCAGGTGGATACAATGGACAACACTCTGTTGTAAGGCTTTCCCAATCAATTCCAGCACATCGTGGTGTAGTGCTGGAACAGCCACTCGGGCAAAATAGTAGCGACTGGGAACGTTCCATTTTGGGCAGAGGGTTGCCACTAATTCCAGAAATCCAACAGCCTCAACAAATGAAAATGGGAGAAGGTCCAGTGCTAACATTTTCGCAAGTTTGGCATTGTATAAACGTGCTACTGGGTGGTTCCGCTCGTACTTTCCCTCCTGCCTTAACATGCTAGGAATGGTAAGCTGCTTTGCATGTCTTTGAGTTGTGCTAGACGGACCACCTTGCATCGCAGACTTTGCACTCCTTGGTGTTTCCAGCTGACTCTGGTGCCACTGAGAAGTTGCAGATGCGGAGGATGTGGTCTTTACCACTCCAGTACTGGCGACAGGGGTCGATTGTGTACCACTCCTAGATAGAAGGTCATCGTCTCCCTCTTCTTCTACCTCCTGATCAACCATGAGTGGACCTTGTACCACTGTATCCCCACCAACACGAGTGCTAACATTTTTTAAGCTTGCAAGGTGGTTCTCCCACCTGATCACGTGTGTTTTTTTCAAATGGGTCGTTTGGCCTCCAGTCCCATAGTTTGTACCAAGCTTACCACGACTAACATTGGCATGACAAATGGTGCATACAGCAATGTTCTCCTGAACTGGGTGAACCGTAAAGAAGTCCCACACTGGGGAGGTAAACTTTTGTCTCCTGCCATAGGAAGAGGAGGACCCACTGCCAATGCCGGATGGACTGGAGGATTGTGGAATTTCACTATGGGACAGCTCAGTCCTAGTACTGCCACTACCTCCTTCTGTTGAAGTGGCGCTTCTGCTGGATGTCGGATGCTGCCGGGCCTTCGCTGTTGAAAAAATTGGAGCTGGTGTTACTGTGGGTGTTGAGTGTGTAGGAGTTATGCGTGGTACCTGCTCATCAGTCATTGCAGCATTTCTGGATAGGGTGAAAATGTTTGTCTCTACATCCTCTGCACCAGGAATAACGCTTGTGATGATGACAGTGTCAGACCCGTCTTTATCACCAGCAGTATCCTGCTCACCTACATCGACCTCCATAAGTTCAAGCCTGCCTGGAAACTTCCTTTTTCCTAGCATGGTCTTCTTGGGATGTCTCTCCTTTGAATGCGCAGATAGTTGTGGCTGCCAATCCGTATCAAGGTCATCGGAAGGGATGCTTTGCGAAGAACTCGATGCACTAACCCTCCTTTCCCTTGGTGAATTCAAAGGAAATAGATCACCTACAGAAGTGGCTTCCTCTTCTTCTTGCTCGGAAGGAGGCTCTACTTCCTGAACTGCCCCGACTTCGGGAGGAACAACTACTACTATTTGGTGCGGAGATGGTGGTTGTTGTTCTTGAGGAAGTACTATTGCGGGCTGGGGTTTTTCAACAACAACTGTTGCGGGCGGTGGTTGTGGTTGTTCAACAACTGTTGCGGGAAGTGGTTGTGGTTGTGGGTGAACAACTCCTATTGCGGGCGGTGGTTGTGGTTGTTGAACATCTACTGCTGGCGGTGGTTGTTGAGCACTTCCATCTTGCGTGGATTGTGTACTACTTTGAGACAGCGATAAGTTTAGTTCTGGCTCAGTATCACTGCTCGCAAGCAGAAGGCTGGCTACCTCTTCGACCCTCATCATGTGCTTGGCCCTGGGATGCTGGCTTGCCCCCACTAATGCAGATGTGCTGGTCCCAGCTTGCACCCCAGACCCCGCTGCTGCAGGCGTACCTTTTGGGGTGCCAAAAAAGGTTTTGGGGTCCATACCAGACTTAAGTGACACTTCCTTCTGCTGTTCCTTCTTCGCAGCAACTTTCTTTGTGGTGGAGGACCTGGTAGCTTTCTTAGGGCCCATCTTCTTCTGATGTCAGTCAGCTCACAGCAGCACAAATTGCAGAGATGTCTGGTCAGATGAGTCACACACCACACGTGGCGTACAACTGAAGGACGTCCGTCTGGCAGTAGAACGAGCGATGGATGAAAAAACAACCAGCACCTCCTCAGTCTTTTTTGTGCACCTACAAGTAAAGAAGGCAGAACAACATCAGTCAAACAAGCAGTAAGGCAACATGAACAATTGAAAGACACACAGGTCAATGTATAAAAGACAAAACAGAAGACTAATAATACCAGTCCAGCAGCACCACAGCTCAAAGGCCACATGAAGTCCAGAAAGAACCAATAAAGTCAAGCAGGCCTATAGATACCAATATGGACAGAAAAACGAGGATGCCTGCTGCACATGACAGGTTAATGTGCAAGGAATAAATAGCCCATGGCTAAGACAGAGGTTGTAAACATAACACCGCAAAAACACATACAAAGAAACCCCTGCCCAGGCTCCCAAAACAACAACCAAATGACAAATTCTGTTTTTTTGGGTGCACAAGAAAGACCTGCAACATTTTTGAGAAACTTTTATGCAACTCGGGACATATTGTCCGCGAGAATGCTAAATCGGCATGTTCGGCAGCGCGAACGGAATAAAAAGTCGTGTTCGCGTTCCCGAGCAAGTACATTGAGTGCGCGAACACGACAAAAAATGTAAGTTCACGTGCTCACATGGTGCGAAGTTACCAAAACTACCCAAGCTGTATTCCTAGGGTTACCTAATGGCAGAAATTGACAGAGTATTTAAAGTTTAAACACACCCAAAACCAGAAATACCCCACACATAAAAATAAGATTTTCTATATCAATCCAAGACATCCATGATTTTCACATTAAGGGTACACCACAAAAACAGTTGATGAACTTTCATGACCCTACTATGAGTAGTACCTATGGCCTACTGCCAGAGTAGGCCACAAGGTTGGAGGCCTATGCCTATGGCAAAAGCACAAAGGAAGGACACACAAAATGGCCGCCGACATAGGGCCTGGCCACCAACAACAACATGGCAAAATCACAAAGGATGTATACACAAAATGGCCTCCACCACATGGCCTGGCCACCAACAACAACATGGCAAAATAAATCACAAAGGAAGCATACACAAAAAGATCACCACCATAGGGCCTGGCCACCAACAACAACATGGACAACTTTACAAAATGGCCTCCACCACATGGCCTGGCCACCAACAACAACATGGCAAAATATATCACAAAGGAAGCATACACAAAATGGCCGCCACCACATGGCCTGGCCACCAACAACAACATGGCAAAATCACAAAGGATGTATACACAAAATGGCCTCCACCACATGGCCTGGCCACCAACAACAACATGGCAAAATAAATCACAAAGGAAGCATACACAAAAAGATCACCACCATAGGGCCTGGCCACCAACAACAACATGGACAACTTTACAAAATGGCCTCCACCACATGGCCTGGCCACCAACAACAACATGGCAAAATAAATCACAAAGGAAGCATACACAAAATGGCCGCCACCACATGGCCTGGCCACCAACAACAACATGACAAGAAAGAGAAGACAGACAATAATGCCTATGGCAAAGGGACAATGCTTTGCTTCAGAAAATGGACACACCACACCACCGCCCAAATTGGTCACCCCACCCCAAAAAAAAAAAAAATAACAGAGGAGAGAAAATGGAAGTGGTCCATGCTCCAAAAAGAGAAAACTACTACCAAAATGAGAACATAACATAAATGAGGACTTTTTATGTGCACAAGAAAGACCTGCAACATTTTTGAGAAACTTTTATGCAACTCGGGACATATTGTCCGCGAGAATGCTAAATCGGCATGTTCGGCAGCGCGAACGGAATAAAAAGTCGTGTTCGCGTTCCCGAGCAAGTACATTGAGTGCGCGAACACGACAAAAAATGTAAGTTCACGTGCTCACATGGTGCGAAGTTACCAAAACTACCCAAGCTGTATTCCTAGGGTTACCTAATGGCAGAAATTGACAGAGTATTTAAAGTTTAAACACACCCAAAACCAGAAATACCCCACACATAAAAATAAGATTTTCTATATCAATCCAAGCCATCCATGATTTTCACATTAAGGGTACACCACAAAAACAGTTGATTAACTTTCATGAGCCTATGAGTAGTACCTATGGCCTACTGCCAGAGTAGGCCACAAGGTTGGAGGCCTATGGCAAGAGCAAGTGGCTGGAAACATTAAATGGCCGCCAACACATGGCCAGGCCAACCACAGAAAGTTAATACAATGAACTCATGCATGCCTACACACTAACTACATGGGGTACTAGGGTCAGATATTGGCTTAAAAATTAGAAACATTTTAAATTCCACAAAATGCAATGTTAGAAAAAAATTACAATTTGGGACCTCATGAAAGTACAGGCCTCCATCAATAATTTCATTCCAGGATTGAATACTGTTGTTAAAAAAAAAATCAAATCAAACAAGCACAAGTCTACATCACTCATACATTACACAAACTTACTTGAAAAAGAGAATTCCAATTCAAAAAGTCCTCATTAAATCCAAGGTAAATCAGTAATGCAGCCAACACAGACAGAAAGTGATCCTTCCAGCTCAAAATCCAAAGGAAAGTGAGCACCACATGGACAAAGCACTGGGAGGAGCCTGGTGGACAGGAACAGGAAGTTGTAAACTCAAGAGCCCTTCCTCCTTACTCTGCAAAACAAGAGTAGAAACAAAAAGAGGGGTCCTTCCCCCCTAAAAATAAAGCCAAAGGTACAACTTTAAGGTTTTTTGCTTTTTTTTCCTAACCAAAATGGTAATTTATTATGGTTTTAACATGCTCGCGAGTTATTCTGTGCAAGAATGCAGTTTCTGCGTGTTCGGCAACTCGATCTTACCAAAAAGCATCCTCGCGCATCCTTATGACGCTATCTCGCATCAAAATGACGTTATCGCGTTCGCACAGTCGCACGGGACTGTGCGAGAGTGTTTCCAAACATGGTGGCACAAGCGACCAGGAAAAAACGAACGCAGAACGAAGGTAAGCCATTGCCGCGCACGCGATAATGTTATTCAGCGCGCGAGAACTACGCTACGCACCGGATCGCGGAGTTATCGACAGCTACGCGTTCTCCGCGGAACGCGGAGCTGCCGAAACTCCGCAAGCTCCGCGAACGGAGCGTAGTTCTTCGCCCAGGGTTACATTACTTGTACATTTATTGGTAGTGTGGGTAATAGCGTTGTCAGCCGCCAGGCCTCTTGCACCCTTTCCTTGTCTACTAACCATCAAATAACTACCAGTCCCAGAATGCACTGTGAGGGCTATCGCCTTGTATGCTTTCCCATGCTGCACTAGTAGCCGTCAGCTTACCTGTTACAGCATATAGACTGTCAGCTCCCGGTATCAGGTGCTTGGCTTTCCTTCCTGGTTAGGACCACGCCCCTTTTTCCTGCGTGCTCGATTGTTTTGGACTCTCTGCTGTGGCTTGCTTCTGCGGACCTGCTTTGGAGTTCAACCGTAAACAGCTTTTTAACGATTTTCCCAGCGTTTCATAACCTGCTCTCATGTCTGATTTTGGATCTACACGCGTACTAACGCTCCTTTACTGTTGGCTCCTGAGCGCGAGGACGCGCAGTTTACAGCCCTTTTTCCTTCCTCCACCTCGGACGCGAGGCATGTCGTTTTTTGTTTGTTGTCATTACTGGTGTGAGACACGCCATAATTCAAGCCCTTTTTGTTTATTCAATTCACGCTAGCTAGCGCTGAGTTTATCAGCCTGATTCTTCTTTGGACTCTTTCTCCTTGGGCTCAAGAAAGGAACATTATTTATTTTTTGCTTCCCTTTTCCTTGGAGAGACCTATTCAAGTTCAACACTGGTAATGTGCATGTAAGTATGGGCTAGCATACAATGTGCACTCTTGTCCATTATAAGTTTAAAATTGCATGGGCATTCATCCCTATATAACCTTCTTTCTTCTGTCTCCTTGTCCATCTGCAGGATTACCCGACCTTCAATTAGTCCATCTTGAAAGACGCCCAGGTGGTCCTTTCCGGTCTCTCCACTCCCTGGGGGTATCAGTATATCCTCAGTGTGCCTAATTGGTTTGATGTAGCTATACCCTACAGGAGTGAAGAGGCGTCATCTTCGCTCCCGTGGATCTTGGTTCAGCTGGTCTTGACATTGGCAAATCTGACAGAAAGCCAAGCACATGATCGTAAAAATCCCCTGAGCGAAGAAGAACAAAGGCGCTTCTTATCACGCGCTCATGTCTGATTCCTTGCTTCTCGATAATCCTGAAGTCACCATGGCTGAGTTAGCAGCCGCGGTAGTCAATCTGCAAACAGAAATTAGAGTATTACGGGGGGAAACAGCATCTGGTAACTGAACTTTATGTTTCAAAAACCCCAAAACAATTAGAGACCTCGGTGACGGAAACACATCCCAAATATAAAAGCAGTTACATTCAGCCAGGTCATTTTCAAGTCCCTTCCCCCGCCACCAGTGCTCTCTCTAATCCCACTACAGATCCTGTTAATGTGACTGTAGTTACTCCACCACAGACACCCTTAGCCATGCCAGAAAGGTTCAACGGGGATAGCAATAAGTATCTATTCATGAATCAATGCCACCTACAGTTCCTATGTCGTGCGACCTCCTTTCTCGATGACGCAGCTAAAATATCCTTTATCATATCTTATTTAAGTGGGAATGCAGCCCTTTGGGCTGTGCCTCTTGTGGAGAATGACGATCCCATTCTATATGACTTATCTCAGTTTAAAGAGTGGATGAGAAGTCTTTTTGTACGTCATTCTTACATGCAGGCAAGCGACAATGATCTGCTTAGTCTCAAACAGGGTTCAAAAGATTTACTGACATATATTAATACCGTCAATAGGTTAGTTATGGAGACTCAGTGGCCTGAGAAGAAGAGAACGTCCCTGTTTTATGGGGGATTAAGAGATGAACTCAAAGATATCTTGTCGCAAATAGTGGATCCCCAGAGGAGTGTTCAGCCTTGATGGACTTAGTGGTAAAACTTGATCATCGATTGACGGAAAGAAAAGGGGAAAAGACTAAAGGAGAATATCTTCGCCTTTTCTTTTCTCAAAGTGAAAAGAAAGATAATAAAGATGTTAGTGAGCCTACGCAAATAGGAGGAGTAAGGGGTCCATTGTCCACAGAGGAACGAGAGAAAAGAAGAAGATTGAATCTTTGTCTCTATTGTGGTATGGGTGGGCATTTTGCCAGAGAATTCCCCGTGAAACCTAAGGCTACCCTGAAGAGTACTGTGGTGAGTTCAGGGGAAGCTGTGTCGTCGGAAAACTAGCTGACTTGGAGAGTCCAGAGATCGCTCCTCCAAGTCCATCCTTGTTACAGATCTCACAGTCCTTGTCTAACACTCTTCCTCCTGTGCCTAAATAGTTTGCTATCACAGTTGTCTTTATTTTACCTTCTCAACATAGAAAGTCCATGTCGATATTGTTAGATTCAGGGGCAACAGGAAATTTTCTAGATATTGCAGTAGCCAAAGCTCTAGGGTTGGAATTTATTCCAAAGTCACAACCTGTAAGAGTAAGACCTGTGGATGGGACTGAGTTATCCTCTGGATCAATAGAGTGCCATATCCCTGATCGTATCATGTTATGCGATAACGGTCATTCAGAGGTGACCTCCTTTGATCAAATTGGCACCCCAAATTTTGGGGCTATTCTTGGAGTGCCCTGGCTACAACTGCACAATCTGCATATATATTGGGTCTCTAGGAAGGTAACACTTCGATCCTCACATTGTATGTTACACTGTTACCAAGAAACGGCTTTGTGGCAATCTCCTTTGTGCTGTGCCCTTTCCAATACTGAATCACCCAGTTTGCCTCCTGAGTATCTGGAATTCTCTGGCGTATTTGATGAGGGTAAGGCTGTTGCGCTTCCCCCGCACAGAGCCTATGATTGCAGGATAGACTTGATCCCTGGCACGGAGTTTCTTGTTAGTAGAGTATATGCTTTAACGGAACCAGAGAATAAATACCTCTCTAAATATCTTCAAGACATGTTAAAAAAGGGTTTTATCATGCAACCTCCCCCGTGTCCTCTCCAATTTTTTTTTATACCTAAGAGGGAAGGGGGATTGAGAGCATGCCTGGACTATCGAGCCCTGAACAAAGTGACAGTAAAAAAGAAATACCCTCTTCCACTCATCTCCAACCTTTTGGATCAGGTATGAAAGACCAAAATCTTTTACTAAGCTTGATTTGAGGGGAACCTACCATCTGATCCAAGTTCGGGAGGGAGATGAGTGGAAGACGGCCTTTCGCACTAAGTTCGGACTATATGAATACTGCGTAATGCCCTTCGGCTTATGCAATGCCCCTGCGACATTTTATTTTTTTGTAAATGAGATACTCCGAGGATACCTTCACATATTCGTTATCGTTTACATTGACGACATCCAGGTCTATTCTCAAAATGAACAAGAGCATGTGGAGCATGTAAAGTTAATACTACAAACACTCCAGGAAAATCATTTGTTCGCCACACTGGATAAGTGTCTTTTCCATACTCAGAGGGTGGACTTCTTAGGTTTTGGTATATCACCTGAAGGTGTTCACATGGATCCTACCAAAGTATCTACCATAACCAACTGGGCCAGTCCCAAAACAGTCAGAGAAGTGCAATCCTTTTTAGGATTTGCCAATTTTTATAGAAGATTTATACATTATTTCTCTGAATTAGTGGCTCCAATAACCAGGTTACTAAAAAAGGGAGTAGCGTTTGAATGGGATAATGCTGCTGAGACCACTTTCCGTGCCCTGAAGAACAGATTTACATCGGCCCCCATTATAAGGCATGCAGATGATACACAGCCATATTTTGTGGAAGCTGATGCTTCTCAGTACGCAGTAGGGGGGTTATTGTCACAGAGAGATGTAAAATCAGGCGCTCTCCATCCAGTCGCTTATTTCTCGAAAACCCTATCACAGGCAGAACAGAATTATACCATAGAGGAAAGAGAACTTTTGGCTATAAAGATGGCGTTCCAAGAGTGGCGTTATTATCTGCTAGGGTCTCCTCACACCATAACTATTTATTCTGACCATAGAAACCTCCAGTTTTTCCGGTCTGCCAGAGCCCTTACCCCCAGACGGATGAGATGGGTATCATTTTTCTGTGAATATGATTTCGTTATTACCTTTCGTCCAGGAACCAAGCATGGAGGAGCAGATGCCCAATGACGGTTAGTAAAAGATCACAAGTATACAGAAGAGACCCCTGTACCCATCATACCAGAGCATAAAATCATAGCACTGGGTGAGAACCAAGAGGTGAATTCAGACTCTTTTTTCTTACAATTAGAGCAAGAGTTTACTAAACTTGATCGAGGGAAATGGTTGGCAGGTGCTCTAAATAAAATAGTAAAAGGCTTGTTCTACCACAAAACCTGTTTGTTTATCCCTTCAGAAGAAACAAGACAACTGATTATGAAATGCTGTCATATCTTACCCATGGCCACACATCCCAGCGGAGAAAAGACTCAGCGATGGTTCTGGTGGAAGGGGATGTCGCAGGACATTTCTGCCTTTGTCAAACCCTGTCCTACATGTGCGCAACAGAAACCACTACATTGTGTTCCTGCTGGGCTCTTACAGCCTTTACCTGTCCTTGATTGCCCTTGGTCCTGTATTAGCATGAATTTTATCACAGATCTCCCAGTGAGTAGAGGGTTTACTGGTATACTAGTAGTAGTGGATATGTTATCCAAGATGGCACATTTCATTCCTCTCAAGAAGCTTCCCAAAGCCAAAGACCTTGCTGAGACATTCATAGAAAACATAGTGAAATTCCATGGGTTGCCCTCTGTCATTGTCTCAGATAGAGATCTTCAGTTCGTATCTAAATTCTGGCAAGGACTATGCACTGTACGTCACATAGATCACAGACTCTGTTCGGCTTTCCATCCTCAAACAGATGGACAGATGGAGAGAACTAACCAAACCCTTGAGCAGTTCCTTTGGTGTCTACTTAGCACCACTACCAATGACTGGGTCCGAGCTCTCCCATTAGCGGAGTTTGATTATAATAATTCTACACACTCTGCTTCCAAGATCTCTCCTTTTTACTTTGTTACATGCTGTCACCCTAAATTCCTCCCTTTACACCTCCCGACAGAGAGGCTAGATGTGCCAGCAGTCACTGAACACCACAAATTCCTCATGTCTATATGGGAACAGGCCAAACTCGAACTACTTGAAGCCAAACAAAAGATGAAAAAATACGCTGTCACACATAGACAGCCTGCACCTGTTTATGCAGTAGGAGACTGGGTATGGCTATCCACAAAGAACCTTAAACTACCTGGACCACGTAAACTTCAACCCCGATGCATGGGTCCTTTCTCAATAGTACAGGTAGCTAACCCCGTTGCTATGAATTTAGAGCTGCCATTAGTCATGCGTCAACATCCTGTCTTTCATACGTCTCTGCTCAAACCTTTTGTCTCTCCTTCATATCCTGAGCCTCCGTCTCCTCCCATTACCATTGATGGGGAAGTAGAGTACAAAGTCAGACGTACTGTTGATTCACGAAGACAGCAAGGAAAGCTACAATATCTTGTAGATTGGGTAGGATATGCTCCTGAAGATAGAACTTGGGAACCAGCCAAGAATATTCTCACCCCAGTATTAGTGAGACGTTTCCATGCTTTACACCCTTCTAAACCTATACCTGTGAATAGGCGGTTAGGGGGGAGAACTGTCAGCCGCCAGGCCTCTTGCACCCTTTCCTTGTCTACTCACTGTCAAAGAACCCAGTCCCAGAATGCACTGTGAGGGCTATTGCCTTGTATGCTTTCCCATGCTGCACTAGTAGCGGTCAGCTGACCTGGAACAGCATATAGACAGTCAGCTCCCGGTATCAGGTGCTTGGCTTTCCTTCCTGGTTAGGGCCACGCCCCTTTTTCCAGCCTGCTCAATTGTTTTGGACTCTCTGCTGTGGCTTGCTTCTGTGGACCTGCTTTGAGTTCAACCATAAACAGCTTTTACCAATTTTCCCAGCATTTCATAACCTGCTCTCATGTCTGATTTGGATCTACACCTGTACTAACACTCCTTCATGGTTGGCTCCTGAGCGCGAGGACGCACAGTTTACAGCCCTTTTTCCTTCCTCCGCCTCGGACGCGAGGTGTGTCATTTTTTGGTTGTTGTCATTACTGGTGTGAGACACGCCATAATTCAAGCCCTTTTTGTTTATTCAATTCACACTAGCTAGCGCTGAGCTTCAATGGAGAAGTACCGAGTTAGGTTGTAACACTTCTCGGGCATTCTTTTTATATCATGCTGACGTTTGAGCCAGACAGAGTTTTTCCGCTTACACTGGACAGCATGATATTCAGTCGCTGTTGTTGTTTTGGATCTTTTGTTGGACTTCTTAGTTTTACCTTACTCCTGCCTCATTTAAAGAACTATATTACGGCAGCTTAATCTCCCCAGGACTGATACCTTTAATTACGTTTGAGTTAAGCTCATCAACCTTATTCTTCTTTGGAATCTTTTTCCTTGGGCTCAAGAAAAGAACATTGTTTATTTTTTGCTTCCCTTTTCCTTGGAGAGACCTATTCAAGTTCAACAATGGCAATGTGCATGTAAGTATGGGCTAGCATACAATGCGTACTCTTGTCCATTATAAGTTTACAATTGCATGGGCATTCATCCCTATATAACCTTCTTTCTTCTGTCTCCTTGTCCATCTGCAGGATTACACAACCTTTAATTAGTCCTTCTTGAAAGACGCCCAGGTGGTCCTTTCTGGTCTCTCCACTCCCTGGGGGTATCAGCATATCCTCAGTGTGCCTAATTGGTTTGAGGTAGCTATACCCTACAGGAGTGAAGAGGCATCATCTTCGCTCCCGTGGATCTTGGTTCAGCTGATCTTGACATTGGAAAACCCGACAAGCATTATTGACTATCTGCTGTTCCCTAACCGCTATTCTGCTTTAGTTTACAAATTCACGGTACATGACCTTGCAATGAGTGATCATTTCCCTCAGAGCTTAAGTTGGGCATTAATTCTGTCAACAACCTAGGGGATTGCCATCGGCTCTCATCTGTTGAAAGAATTGAATTATCTCACTAAAAAGGCTTCACTCTGCGTTGGTCTAAGGTTGATCCAACAACATTTTTAGAACAATTAATCCATCATCAGAGAAGGGCTTTTGATATATGCTTAGAGGAGGCAACAGCAGCTATTACTTTCATAGATGCATTTAACTTAATAACCAATGAAATCAAAGCAGGACTAACCTCCCATCAGAAGAGAGGAGTTGTAAAAACTAAGGTTTGGTTTGACCATGCTTGTATTGAGATTCATCAAAACTTAAAACATGCTTTAAATACTTTACCTGGGAACATCACGTTAGTTTAAAACTGCAGACGGGCGAATAGGCTTGCCCTAAAAGACCGCAAAAATGGCTTGAAGGAGGAGGCCTGGGATCAATTGCATGAGGCAAGTCGTAACAATGACAACACAGCATTTTGAGGTGTTGTAAATTCCACTTTCTTTAGTGATGATAAAAAGCCCAGAGTTCAATTTGCAGTAACTGAAGAAGACTGGCTGGCTCATATTCTAATTTATATACCAGTATGGATGAGTACGGCTGTAACTATCTTGAACTAGCGCCTGCAGTCGACAATTGCTTGTCCACACCCCCTCAATATCAGTTTGACCTTCACTTCACTCAGGACAAGGTCAATTCAGCTTTAAAGTTGAGTAAAGGAGGCAAAGTGCCAGGCCCATGTGGCATCCTGATCGATCTTTTTGGGGCTAATATTGATCTCTGTGGCCTCCTTCTAACTCTTGTCCTAAGATCGTGGCAGAGTGATGGCTTTCCAAACTCCTGGTCCGAGTCACATATTATCCCTATAGATAAAAAAGGTGACAGAAACTCCCCTGCCCATTACATACCAATCTCTCTGTTAGATTCACTAGTTAAAATGGTCGGTCATATACTCTTAGTAAACTACAGGAGTGGGCTGATTGTAACAACATCATTTCTGACCTACAATACGGATTTCAGCCGGGAAATGAGACCACGAAGCAGGCTATCAACCGGAATCTATTGATAGGCAAATATAAATATAAAAAGTGTGGTAACTTGTTCCTGGCATTCGTCGATTTGTCCACTGCCTTCGACTGTGTTGTTCATGACAAACTCTGGTCTGTTATTTTTTCAATGGGAGTAGACACCATTATAGTCAACTTTCTTAGACATTTATGTTCAACCAGCACTGCAAGGGTTCGCTATGGACAGACAGGTCAATATACTCTATTTTTCAGCATCGAAAAAGGGGTTCGACAAGGGTGTGTACTCACTCTGTTTCTGTTTAACTTGTACATTAACAAGTTAGGGTAGCATTCTTGCCAATAAATGCTCCGACCTCCCGCAAGTCGGGCACTGGTCCATACCGGTTCTCCTTTATGCCGACGATGCGGTGCTCATGGCTCTCACCCCGTTGGCCCTGCAGCGTTTTCTTAACAAATTTGTACACTATAATCTGAATCTGGGGTTACAAATTAACACTAGTAAAACCTTTGTTATGAAAGTAGGTCATAGAACAACAAAATGCCGTAATTTTGAAATTGGAGTAGCTATCATACCGCAAACACCCTCCTTCTTTTATTTAGGAATTGTATTTGATTGCGAGGGGAATTGGAGAAGTGCTATAAATACTAGAAGATTGTCATTTTTTAAATTAATTATGGCCTTGTCAAATTATTCTAGGAAATTGGGTATTAAACATCCAAAAGAAATGTTGACTATTTATAATGCCAATGTCGATCTATTGCGATGTATTACTCTGACGTTATGGGGATATGTAAACGTGGAGACTCTACAGCTGTTGGAAAATGCTTTAAAAAAAAAATCTTCTAGCACTTCCTAATAGCTGTTCTAACTTTTTAATAAACACAGATTGTGGGTTTGCTTTAATTGAACCTCACATCTCAAAATAATGCCAATTTCAAAAGAGAATCCAACATTATTCCTGGCAACTGTGGCCGGGGTGCTATCAAGGTATCTGGCACCTACCCACCGAGGCGTCAATTAGTCCTTGGATTCAGATGAATCCCAGGTCACACATGGATATACAACATACCTAAGCACACCATTAATGTTATTTTTAAACAGAAGGGCGTGAAAGTATTTCTTCAGACTGATATACAATTTCTTTCTCCCGCCCTGTATCCTATACACATGTAGGTATCTTGATGGAGTTCACAATATAGAAAACAAATAGTCCAATCTGATCTTCTGTCTTGAGATTTGTTTAATTTCCACAATTCACAAGAAGAACCATAACAGCCGACGCGCGTTTCGCCCACAGGGCTTTTTCAAGGCTTCGCGTAGTCACTCCAAGACCAATTAGTAGTAGAATCTGCACAGAATTGTATCTCCTGAATGTGACTGGCAGTTCGACTGTATCAAAAAACGTGCTTCTAGTTCAACAATAGCTGTTCATCTCTTCAGATACGGTCATGAAAATATCATCTCTTCATTAGGTGAAATAGTCGAGGTGTGACATCATTTTTCGTTATTAGCTTGTTAGTAAAGCCTCATCATATGTAGCATCAGGTCAACGTCGGATTTTGATAGATCCCCACCGTCTCCTTGTCTTAATAAACGTTGTCCATAGCTTCACCGCCAAGTCAGCGCTGCAAGTTTTGTTTGTACCTCAGGGCTGAAACAAAACTTGCAGCGCTGACTTGGGTTTTTTATACCTACAACTACTACCAGATTTGTATACATGTGTGGTTTCAGCACAATTTTTATGGGCTGATATCTTCCATAAGAAGACGCTGTCGGGTAAGCAAATCCTTGCTACATTACCTTCAATTGCAGTGGTATTTTTATCTTTTTGCTTTTTAAACAATTCTTGTTTTTATTGTATTGTATTCTGTCATACTTTCTTTTATGATACACTAATACACTATGCAAATTGAATAATGTTTATTGATTGATTGACTCTGTTCTCCAGAGATTTTTGGGCTCCAAGAAGTTCTAGTCTCAAGCATCCTTTGCTACCGAGATCTTCATCCCCACCACATTTTCTGCACCGTGAACCTGCATCATTATTGAGCTGCTCAGGGTCATCTTACAACTCATGTGCCTTTTGGCCTGTGGGCCTCTTGAGGGTCTTCTTTGGCTCCAGTGGGCTCCTTTGTTGAATAGGGCCTAATCTGACTTACCTGCACTTGGTGAGTCACTTGGACCTTGCTGGCCCTGACACTGCATCTTTTTCCTCTGCCACAATTGCTGCCACTGCCAAGGCTTATTGGTACTCCCACCAGACACCGACCTCCTGGCTCTTGACATCTGACATGTGAAAGCTTGTAAATGGCTCCTCGTATTCCACAGCCTCCCCCAGTCCCCACAGCTACAGCGCCAAGGTCACCGTCAATTCTCCTGTATCTTCTGACATCAGTGGGATTCGTCTTCCATGCCTCCTGGTCACTCCTGAGTGACATAGACCATGTCCCCTCTGTTGCAGGTACCTCTCATCCTGAATCCACCCTGGGATGCCAACGGACTCTTTCAGCTTCTTTGCCAGCTGCATCTTTACTGAAGTCCTCCATTGCGGTCTACGGCGGTTTCTGGCGTCACTTTGCACCTACGCCCCCGGATTTCCTGGTGTTGGTTTCCTACTTCTCTGGGTATTCACAGGTGGGGTGACTCTTCAACCTTTTATCTTCCAGGTGGTTTCTTCAGAGCCCTCTGGGTAGGGTCCTTATTCTTAAAAAGTACAACTATGACTTCCCCATTGACATGTGTTGATCATGCGGTTGTGTTCCTACTCTGCACATGGCCTTCTTTGGGTTCCTGGGTACTTACTTTGGATGGTTCATTGGGTCCCCAATACTTCTACATATTCTGGGTCCAGTCTAGACTTAGGTCGTAGGTTGCATTCCACTTTCTTAGTATATTGTTTGGTCGTTCCCTGGAGACCACTGCGTATTGGTGCTATTTCTGTGTTCTATTATTAGTATTGTGTGTATATCTCGGGGGAGGAGATAATGTAATGTGTTAGTGTTTATAATAAATACATATTTTTATAACTAAACTCTGGGATTCTTTTCACTTAGCCTACACTATATGCTTAGTACTGGTAAAACAAGCTGCTTTACACACCTTCTGGACTAAGCCTGAAGGCTGCTCTCCACAGCTATCACTTGGAGAGCTTTCTAAGGTTATCTAAGACCACTAAAACCATCATAAGGGTTGTTATGTTATGTTATGTTATTTGCATTTGTAGAGTGTGTGATTACCCCTGGGTGTCCTGGCGCTAAGTACTGGTTACCTGAGGAAGCTGAGAGAAATTTTTCTGCGAGAAGAGCCATGTCTTCAGGCCCTTCCGAAATGTGAGAAGGTCCGGAGCAGTCTTAAGAGAGAAGGGCAGCTCATTCCAAACTCTTGAGGCACAAAGAGTGAAGCTCCTGCCCCCCCAATTAACCTTTTTTGATATGGGAACTTGCACTCGTTTATCACTGGTAGATCGTAATGTTCTGCCAGGAACATATCAGCGAAACTTTTGCTTAAGAAACTCGGGACCAATTCCATTAATGGCTTTAAAAACAATACAGAGTGCTTTAAAGCAAACTCTTTGTTTTATCAGAAGCCAATTTAGTTTCTTAAGTTGTCCTCTCACAGAGACACAATTGGGAGTTCCAGACAGCAGCCTGGCCACTGCGTTTTGGACTAGTTGAAGCCTATACAAGTGTTGTTTTTGTATATTCAGATATAGGCTATTACAATAGTCCAAACGCGATGTTATAAGGGCCATGACTACTGTCTTGAGATTGATCTCAGTCAGGAAGATCTTAATTTTCCTTATGATTCTAAGAATCATGAAACAGGCTGAGGTAACCATGCTTACTTGATCGCCCATGGTGAGTTTGTTGTCTACTATTACCCCCAGGTTGTTGGCCTTCCTGGTGGGTACAGGGCAAGCGCCCAGATCTTCCGGCCACCAGCCTGGTGTCCACACCTGTGGGTTATTCCCAAACATTGAGACCTCAGTCTTATTAGAGTTGAGCTTTAGACAATTGGAGGACATCCAACAGGATATTGCGCTCATGCATTCATGAAAGCGATCCCCGGCTTCTTTCTCACCCCCCTAGTCAACGACAACACTATTTGTGTGTCGTCGGCGTAGTAGGTGAGCTGGAAACCAAACGATCTGATAACTCCTGCCAGAGGTGCCACGTATATATTAAAAAGCGTTGGGCTAAGGGAAGAGCCCAGTGGCACACCGCAAGGGACTGTGAATGGTTTAGAAGAATTGCCATCCAGATCCACAGTTTGTGATCTGTCGGCTAGGAAAGATCGTAAAAGTTTCCATGCCAGGCCTTTGACACCAATCACAGACAATCGGTCCATCAATAATTTATGATGGACCGTGTCAAAGGTGGCAGACAGGTCCAATAGAATTAGTACCACACTACCTCCTCCATCTACTGCCTCTCTAATTTCCTCGGTGGATTTCAACAGAGCCAGCACAGTGCTGTGATCTGCTGTAAACCCATATTGCGATGGATCCAGAGAGTTAGTACAATGGAAGAAAGCACCGAGCTAGGTGTTCATAACCTTTTCCAGGACTTTAGCAGGAAGAGATTGGCCTGTAGTTATTGGGTTCTTTAGGATCCAGATTCTGTTTCTTCAAAAGTGGAAGAACAGAAGCTTGCTTCCAAATTTTGGGGAATATGCCAGATGCAAAAATAGCATTTATTAAGGGGGCCAAAGCCATTCCGATCACTTCAGGTAATTGTTTAATGATCCAGGCAGGGCAAGGATCACTCGGAGCACCCGAGCGAATCGAGGACAGGACCTTGGATAACTCGGCTACCTCCAATGCTACAAATTGATTAAACACCAATGAAGAGTCATCACTGCCTGATCCGTTCAAATTCAAATTGGACTGTGCTAATTCATTTGCTTCAGTAAAGGAAGAAAATATAATTTCAACTTTACGCTTGAAGAAGTCTGCAATTTCTTCACAAAATAATAAGTTACTATGGCTACTTGGAGCGGTAGGAATGGATAGTTTTTTTATGATGTTAAAAAGTTCCTTTGAGTTGGACTTGGCCAAGGCTATTTTGTTTGAATAAAACTTTCTTTTTGCTTCCAATACCAGCTGTTTATGAATGGTGATGCAATATTTATATCTTTCCTTATCTGCTTTACTGTAATTTTTGCGCCAAGCCCTTTCTAACAATTTACAATTCAATTCTTTTGCTCTGAGTTCTTCTGAGTACCAGGGGGCTGACGTTAGAGCTCGTTTGGGAATCCACTGCTTCCTTGGGGCTAGCTGATTACAAGATGTGGCTAGCCATTGAATATTGGCTACTGCGGCATTTTCAGCTCCCGTGGGAGAGGGTTGCATCGAGCTACTAAGGGAATTTCCAAGTTTATTAATATCCAATTTTCCCCAGGCTCTGGTCACAATCTCCTGGGCTGGTTTAGTATTAACTAGTTGGTTCCCCTGGCTATTCAATTCAAACTGAATAGCACAGTGGTCCGACCATGGAATGGGAAGGACAGAGGTATAAACAAGGTCCTGGTTATTTGAATACATACCGTCAAGGGTATGTCCTTTTTCATGCGTAGGGGCCTTCACTAACTGTAAGAGGCCACCAGCCCCCATGATTTGCTCCAGTTGAATAGTATCTTAGTCCAAATGATTTTCTAAATGGAAGTTAAAATCGCCCATAACTGTGTAAGATTCCAGACAAAACACGTCTTCAAGTAGTAATCCTACTGTCTCCAGAAAACCATTTTTAGGACCCGTTGGGCGATGTACTAATATACCTTTAAAGTTCCTATGATATATAGAGTGAATGTTAAAAGCTAACTCTTCGCAGTTCGTATTGGAGAGTGGAGAAAAATTGATTCTCAGAGATTGATGATAGATAACAGCAAGCCCACCCCTTTTTTATGTAGCCTGTCCAAGGTATAACAATGAAACCCAGTAGGGGTAGCCTTCACAAAATCCGGTCCTGAAGCACTGTCTGTCCAGGATTCCATAATAAATGCCAGCTTTACCTCTAATTCCTCTAACAATAAGGCACATTCCATACTGTGCTTGGTAAGAGATCTAGGGGCAGATGTATCAATATAACCATTTGCGATTTCTAAATAGCGATTTTTAAGGAATCGCTATTTAGAAATCGCATAATGGGATGTATGTAAAAAATCGCTAATTTTTAGCGATTTCTTAATCTTCCTTATTTGCGAATTTGCAATTTGCGAATTCGCAATTAAGGAATAATTTCCCATTCATTCCTATGGGCCATGAGGCCCATACGAATGATTGTGAAATAATTCTCAAATTGCGAATTCGCAATTTGCAAATCGCAAATTGAGAATTATTTCAAGGGTGCAGGGGTGTCTCAAAGACACTCTGCTGCACCCCTGAAATGTACATGTGTGTGCATATGGCACACATACATGCCCTATGGGCATGTGTGTGCGTCACATGCCACCTTTAAAAATGCCAAATTGTGCATTTTTCAAAGAATTTTCAAATTAACATCAACTACAAGTTGGTGTTAATTTGTGATTCCTTAATCAAAATTTGCAATAAAAAAATGCTACATACATAGCATTTAAGGAATCGCAATAAATGCGATTCCTTAAATGCTATGGCAAAATAAGGAATCGCAAATTTTTGCGATTCCTTAGTTTGCAAATTTTTGATGCATGCCAAAACATGCAAATAGACCGTTTGCGATTCGCAAAAGGCTTGATACATCTAGGACCTAGCATCAAATAGTATACATTTTAGTACACCTGGACTGGATGCAACCATCTTATAATCAATCGCAATTCTAGGACTAAGTGCTGGTAAATTAAGAACACGTGGAAGTTCCTGCCTACAGCTACGGCAGGAACTACTCTCCATGCCTTTATCAATATCCCATAAAGGATCAGTACAGCATAACCTACCCTTCATGGGGTTTAATCCGTGAAGCTCCTCGTGGTATACTTAATACATTTTAAGGTACGATGGCCAGGGGGACTGGCCCTGTGCCCAGCCGGCGCATGGACAGGCGCAGACGGGCCTGCTTTGGCGTGCCTTCGGCACGCCAGCGGCGCACCCGCTGCGCGTCCGCGTCAGCATGCGGGCTAAATAGCCACGCTTCCAGCAACTAGACGGCTGACCTGCTACTCAAGCGGTTCGGCGGTTGGGCGGTTCGGCGGTTCGGCGGCTCGGCGGTTCAATCCCACCTCCCTCCTTCAAGTCACTAGTCAGTGCAAGTTTAAAATCAATGCGGGCACAATTTAAAACAATATGAGCAGAATTAAAACAAAAGTATAGCCAGAAACTAAATGGAGGTGTCACCTGGCGAGCATTCAACGCAGCTTCGCCAGGGAACCAGCGCTGCGCGTCCGCATCAGCATGCGGGCTAAATAGCCACGCTTCCAGCAACTAGACCGCTGACCTGCTACTCAAGCGATTCGGCGGTTCAATCCCACCTCCCTCCTTCAAGTCACTAGTCAGTGAACATTTAAATTCAATGCGGGCAAAATTGAAAACAATATGAGCAGAATTAAAACAAAAGTATAGCCAGAAACTAAATGGAGGTGTCACCTGGCAAGCATTCAACGCCGCTTCGCCAGGGAACCAGTGCTGCGCGCCAGGCCTTTGACACCAATCACAGACAATCGGTCCATCAATAATTTATGATGGACCGTGTCAAAGGTGGCAGACAGGTCCAATAGAATTAGTACCACACTACCTCCTCCATCTACTGCCTCTCTAATTTCCTCGGTGGATTTCAACAGAGCCAGCACAGTGCTGTGATCTGCTGTAAACCCATATTGCGATGGATCCAGAGAGTTAGTACAATGGAAGAAAGCACTGAGTTGGGTGTTCATAACCTTTTCCAGGATTTTAGCAGGAAGAGATTGGCCTGTAGTTATTGGGTTCTTTAGGATCCAGATTCTGTTTCTTCAAAAGTGGAAGAACAGAAGCTTGCTTCCAAATTTTTGGGAATATGCCAGATGCAAAAATAGCATTTATTAAGGGGGCCAAAGCCATTCCTATCACTTCAGGTAATTGTTTAATGATCCAGGCAGGGCAAGGATCACTCGGAGCACCCGAGCGAATCGAGGACAGGACCTTGGATAACTCGGCTACCTCCAATGCTACAAATTGATTAAACACCAATGAAGAGTCATCACTGCCTGATCCATTCAAATTCAAATTGGACTGTGCTAATTCATTTGCTTCAGTGAAGGAAGAAAATATAATTTCTACTTTACGCTTGAAGAAGTCTGCAATTTCTTCACAAAATAATAAGTTACTATGGCTACTTGGAGCGGTAGGAATGGATAGTTTTTTTATGATGTTAAAAAGTTCCTTTGAGTTGGACTTGGCCAAGGCAATTTTGTTTGAATAAAACTTTCTTTTTGCTTCCAATACCAGCTGTTTATAAATGGTGATGCAATATTTATATCTTTCCTTATCTGCTTTACTGTAATTTTTTCGCCAAGCCCTTTCTAACAATTTACAATTCAATTCTTTTGCTCTGAGTTCTTCTGAGTACCAGGGGGCTGACGTTAGAGCTCGTTTGGGAATCCACTGCTTCCTTGGGGCTAGCTGATTACAAGATGTGGCTAGCCATTGAATATTGGCTACTGCGGCATTTTCAGCTCCCGTGGGAGAGGGTTGCATCGAGCTACTAAGGGAATTTCCAAGTTTATTAATATCCAATTTTCCCCAGGCTCTGGTCACAATCTCCTGGGCTGGTTTAGTATTAACTAGTTGGTTCCCCTGGCTATTCAATTCAAACTGAATAGCACAGTGGTCCGACCATGGAATGGGAAGGACAGAGGTATAAACAAGGTCCTGGTTATTTGAATACATACCGTCAAGGGTATGTCCTTTTTCATGCGTAGGGGCCTTCACTAACTGTAAGAGGCCACCAGCCCCCATGATTTGCTCCAGTTGAATAGTATCTTAGTCCAAATGATTTTCTAAATGGAAGTTAAAATCGCCCATAACTGTGTAAGATTCCAGACAAAACACGTCTTCAAGTAGTAATCCTACTGTCTCCAGAAAACCATTTTTAGGACCCGTTGGGCGATGTACTAATATACCTTTAAAGTTCCTATGATATATAGAGTGAATGTTAAAAGCTAACTCTTCGCAGTTCGTATTGGAGAGTGGAGAAAAATTGATTCTCAGAGATTGATGATAGATAACAGCAAGCCCACCCCTTTTTTATGTAGCCTGTCCAAGGTATAACAATGAAACCCAGTAGGGGTAGCCTTCACAAAATCCGGTCCTGAAGCACTGTCTGTCCAGGATTCCATAATAAATGCCAGCTTTACCTCTAATTCCTCTAACAATAAGGCACATTCCATACTGTGCTTGGTAAGAGATCTAGGGGCAGATGTATCAATATAACCATTTGCGATTTCTAAATAGCGATTTTTAAGGAATCGCTATTTAGAAATCGCATAATGGGATGTATGTAAAAAATCGCTAATTTTTTGCGATTTCTTAATCTTCCTTATTTGCGAATTTGCAATTTGCGAATTCGCAATTAAGGAATAATTTCCCATTCATTCCTATGGGCCATGAGGCCCATACGAATGATTGTGAAATAATTCTCAAATTGCGAATTCGCAATTTGCAAATCGCAAATTGAGAATTATTTCAAGGGTGCAGGGGTGTCTCAAAGACACTCTGCTGCACCCCTGAAATGTACATGTGTGTGCATATGGCACACATACATGCCCTATGGGCATGTGTGTGCGTCACATGCCACCTTTAAAAATGCCAAATTGTGCATTTTTAAAAGAATTTTCAAATTAACATCAACTACAAGTTGGTGTTAATTTGTGATTCCTTAATCAAAATTCGCAATAAAAAAATGCTACATACATTGCATTTAAGGAATCGCAATAAATGCGATTCCTTAAATGCTATGGCAAAATAAGGAATCGCTAATTTTTGCGATTCCTTATTTTGCAAATTTTTGATGCATGCCAAAACATGCAAATAGACCGTTTGCGATTCGCAAAAGGCTTGATACATCTAGGACCTAGCATCAAATAGTATACATTTTAGTACACCTGGACTGGATGCAACCATCTTATAATCAATCGCAATTCTAGGACTAAGTGCTGGTAAATTAAGAACACGTGGAAGTTCCTGCCTACAGCTACGGCAGGAACTACTCTCCATGCCTTTATCAATATCCCATAAAGGATCAGTACAGCATAACCTACCCTTCATGGGGTTTAATCCGTGAAGCTCCTCGTGGTATACTTAATACATTTTAAGGTACGATGGCCAGGGGGACTGGCCCTGTGCCCAGCCGGCGCATGGACAGGCGCAGACGGGCCTGCTTTGGCGTGCCTTAGGCACGCCAGCGGCGCACCCGCTGCGCGTCCGCGTCAGCATGCGGGCTAAATAGCCACGCTTCCAGCAACTAGACCGCTGACCTGCTACTCAAGCGGTTCGGCGGTTGGGCGGTTCGGCGGTTCGGCGGCTCGGCGGTTCAATCCCACCTCCCTCCTTCAAGTCACTAGTCAGTGCAAGTTTAAAATCAATGCGGGCACAATTTAAAACAATATGAGCAGAATTAAAACAAAAGTATAGCCAGAAACTAAATGGAGGTGTCACCTGGCGAGCATTCAACGCAGCTTCGCCAGGGAACCAGCGCTGCGCGTCCGCATCAGCATGCGGGCTAAATAGCCATGCTTCCAGCAACTAGACCGCTGACCTGCTACTCAAGCGATTCGGCGGTTCAATCCCACCTCCCTCCTTCAAGTCACTAGTCAGTAAACATTTAAATTCAATGCGGGCAAAATTGAAAACAATATGAGCAGAATTAAAACAAAAGTATAGCCAGAAACTAAATGGAGGTGTCACCTGGCAAGCATTCAACGCCGCTTCGCCAGGGAACCAGTGCTGCGCGCCAGGCCTTTGACACCAATCACAGACAATCGGTCCATCAATAATTTATGATGGACCGTGTCAAAGGTGGCAGACAGGTCCAATAGAATTAGTACCACACTACCTCCTCCATCTACTGCCTCTCTAATTTCCTCGGTGGATTTCAACAGAGCCAGCACAGTGCTGTGATCTGCTGTAAACCCATATTGCGATGGATCCAGAGAGTTAGTACAATGGAAGAAAGCACTGAGCTGGGTGTTCATAACCTTTTCCAGGATTTTAGCAGGAAGAGATTGGCCTGTAGTTATTGGGTTCTTTAGGATCCAGATTCTGTTTCTTCAAAAGTGGAAGAACAGAAGCTTGCTTCCAAATTTTTGGGAATATGCCAGATGCAAAAATAGCATTTATTAAGGGGGCCAAAGCCATTCCTATCACTTCAGGTAATTGTTTAATGATCCAGGCAGGGCAAGGATCACTCGGAGCACCCGAGCGAATCGAGGACAGGACCTTGGATAACTCGGCTACCTCCAATGCTACAAATTGATTAAACACCAATGAAGAGTCATCACTGCCTGATCCATTCAAATTCAAATTGGACTGTGCTAATTCATTTGCTTCAGTGAAGGAAGAAAATATAATTTCTACTTTACGCTTGAAGAAGTCTGCAATTTCTTCACAAAATAATAAGTTACTATGGCTACTTGGAGCGGTAGGAATGGATAGTTTTTTTATGATGTTAAAAAGTTCCTTTGAGTTGGACTTGGCCAAGGCTATTTTGTTTGAATAAAACTTTCTTTTTGCTTCCAATACCAGCTGTTTATAAATGGTGATGCAATATTTATATCTTTCCTTATCTGCTTTACTGTAATTTTTGCGCCAAGCCCTTTCTAACAATTTACAATTCAATTCTTTTGCTCTGAGTTCTTCTGAGTACCAGGGGGCTGACGTTAGAGCTCGTTTGGGAATCCACTGCTTCCTTGGGGCTAGCTGATTACAAGATGTGGCTAGCCATTGAATATTGGCTACTGCGGCATTTTCAGCTCCCGTGGGAGAGGGTTGCATCGAGCTACTAAGGGAATTTCCAAGTTTATTAATATCCAATTTTCCCCAGGCTCTGGTCACAATCTCCTGGGCTGGTTTAGTATTAACTAGTTGGTTCCCCTGGCTATTCAATTCAAACTGAATAGCACAGTGGTCCGACCATGGAATGGGAAGGACAGAGGTATAAACAAGGTCCTGGTTATTTGAATACATACCGTCAAGGGTATGTCCTTTTTCATGCGTAGGGGCCTTCACTAACTGTAAGAGGCCACCAGCCCCCATGATTTGCTCCAGTTGAATAGTATCTTAGTCCAAATGATTTTCTAAATGGAAGTTAAAATCGCCCATAACTGTGTAAGATTCCAGACAAAACACGTCTTCAAGTAGTAATCCTACTGTCTCCAGAAAACCATTTTTAGGACCCGTTGGGCGATGTACTACTATACCTTTAAAGTTCCTATGATATATAGAGTGAATGTTAAAAGCTAACTCTTCGCAGTTCGTATTGGAGAGTGGAGAAAAATTGATTCTCAGAGATTGATGATAGATAACAGCAAGCCCACCCCTTTTTTATGTAGCCTGTCCAAGGTATAACAATGAAACCCAGTAGGGGTAGCCTTCACAAAATCCGGTCCTGAAGCACTGTCTGTCCAGGATTCCATAATAAATGCCAGCTTTACCTCTAATTCCTCTAACAATAAGGCACATTCCATACTGTGCTTGGTAAGAGATCTAGGGGCAGATGTATCAATATAACCATTTGCGATTTCTAAATAGCGATTTTTAAGGAATCGCTATTTAGAAATCGCATAATGGGATGTATGTAAAAAATCGCTAATTTTTAGCGATTTCTTAATCTTCCTTATTTGCGAATTTGCAATTTGCGAATTCGCAATTAAGGAATAATTTCCCATTCATTCCTATGGGCCATGAGGCCCATACGAATGATTGTGAAATAATTCTCAAATTGCGAATTCGCAATTTGCAAATCGCAAATTGAGAATTATTTCAAGGGTGCAGGGGTGTCTCAAAGACACTCTGCTGCACCCCTGAAATGTACATGTGTGTGCATATGGCGCACATACATGCCCTATGGGCATGTGTGTGCGTCACATGCCACCTTTAAAAATGCCAAATTGTGCATTTTTAAAAGAATTTTCAAATTAACATCAACTACAAGTTGGTGTTAATTTGTGATTCCTTAATCAAAATTCGCAATACAAAAATGCTACATACATAGCATTTAAGGAATCGCAATAAATGCGATTCCTTAAATGCTATGGCAAAATAAGGAATCGCAAATTTTTGCGATTCCTTATTTTGCAAATTTTTGATGCATGCCAAAACATGCAAATAGACCGTTTGCGATTCGCAAAAGGCTTGATACATCTAGGACCTAGCAGCAACTAGACCGCTGACCTGCTACTCAAGCGGTTCGGCGGTTCGGCGGTTCGGCGGTTTGGCGGCTCGGCGGTTCAATCCCACCTCCCTCCTTCAAGTCACTAGTCAGTGCAAGTTTAAAATCAATGCGGGCACAATTTAAAACAATATGAGCAGAATTAAAACAAAAGTATAGCCAGAAACTAAATGGAGGTGTCACCTGGTGAGCATTCAACGCAGCTTCGCCAGGGAACCAGCGCTGCGCGTCCGCATCAGCATGCGGGCTAAATAGCCACGCTTCCAGCAACTAGACCGCTGACCTGCTACTCAAGCGGTTCGGCGGTTCAATCCCACCTCCCTCCTTCAAGTCACTAGTCAGTGAACATTTAAATTCAATGCGGGCAAAATTGAAAACAATATGAGCAGAATTAAAACAAAAGTATAGCCAGAAACTAAATGGAGGTGTCACCTGGCGAGCATTCAACGCAGCTTCGCCAGGGAACCAGTGCTGCGCGTCTATGTCAGCAGACGGGCTAAATAGCCACGCTTCCAGCAACTAGTCCGCTGACCTGCTACTCAAGCGGTTCGTCGGTTCAATCCCACCTCCTTCCTTCAAGTCACTAGTAAGTGCAAGTTTAAAATTAATGCGGGCAAAATTTAAAACAATATGAGCAGAATTAAAACAAAAGTATAGCCAGAAACTAAATGGAGGTGTCACCTGGCGAGCATTCAACGCAGCTTCGCCAGGGAACCAGCGCTCTGTTAGTCTGGTAGTCTGGATTAGTGCAGGGTGCTCCATTTACACAAGTGAGCATCATATACTAAGACTGTCTCCTACAGTACTGCATAAATATTTTACACATTTCCCTAATTAACTTAGCATGTCTGCTCTGTGGGGGGGTTGAGCTCAGGTCAATTTAGTGACTTTCTGGGTAGTCAGCCACTCTGTAGGACTTGGCCTTTTTGGCTAAAGTACCCTAAACATTTTGCTTTCCCCCTAGAGCGTTATCCTGACATAGAATAGTTAATTTAGATGCTTTGAGTACTTTGCCACTGCTGATCAGTGTCAAAGTACAAGAGTTCCCTGCTTAAAATGTACTGGTGATTGGTTGACAATGATTGGTATGTTTGCCTTACTAGTAAAGTCCCTAGTGATATGCACTGTGTGTGCCAGGGCTAGTAATGCAAAGGTGTGTGGAGAAGGGAACTCAGGCCTTCAGTGTGGGGCCTGGGCGCAGAATGTAAAGTTAGCATGTAGTCCTGATAAATGCAACCACTTGTCAGGCATGACATTCCCTTTTACATACATGTTGGGCACCCCTGTGGTAGATCCAAGGTAACCCCTGGGCAGGGTGCAGTGTAGGTAAAAGGCAGAACAGATACTGAGGTGTGTGCTATGTTCTGACAGTGAAAAACTCTCCATTTCGTTTTTCACCACTGAAAGGCCATCCTGCCCATAGGAAAGAATGGGGGGGCCTGGGTGTTGTGTTTGTTAGCCTAGTTTCCTGTCAGTTTATAATGGAGAGGCAAAGTTTAATATGTATGAACTCACAGCGTTCTAACACATCTTTCTGGGAAGGTGGTTTTGTCACTGTGTGTTCATAAGCCACTCTTTTAGAAAGTGGCTGAGTTTTATGCTCTGAGCATTTCTTTGTGTCTCTGAAATGTGGATTGTCTGTCTGGAACTGAAAGGCGAAAGGAGCTGGGGGAGGTCTTGACCCAAGGAGGGGTTGAGATGGCACTAAGCTGCCC
The DNA here is from genome assembly GCF_964261635.1 of Lissotriton helveticus. Classification (NCBI taxonomy): domain Eukaryota; kingdom Metazoa; phylum Chordata; class Amphibia; order Caudata; family Salamandridae; genus Lissotriton; species Lissotriton helveticus. The sequence continues at coordinate 702,927,847 of NC_136068.1, read as the reverse complement.
TGTATCTGGAGAGTAGGGGAGGTGAAAAGGTCTGGGCTGGTGCTATAAACCAATTGACCCATCTCCTTCTGAGTGATTAAGGATCCAGACCCCCAGTATCAAAGGGAGAGAGGTGACACTGGGAGGGAGACACCCAGTACTGATTTAGGGAGGGGTCAGAGACCCCTGAGCACATGCGAACAACAAAGACATTAAGGGGTATAACTAGGAGAGTTGAAACCCCTGAAAGAAGGAATGAAACAGATATGGATTGAGACTATAAAGGCTTGGACCCATTGTGTGGTCAAGAGGAACCTCTGCTAAAGAAGGAGCAACTGATGAGACTGCGGGGGGGAAGACCAATCGTTGCTTCGAGACCTGGGGCTTGTCTGCACTTTGCTGTTCTAACTAAGGGAGAGGCTGTTGGGAATGTGCTTGGTGGCACTGGTCCCCCTGCTTGAAGAAGACTGTGCTTTGTGCTTTGTCTTGTAACCTCCAAGGGCCCGAGGTGAGCTGGCTCCCTGTTTGGAAATATAGGATCATAAAATTTTCTGGAGAAGTCCCAAGCAACGTGGTGTATGCGTGATTTTACAGCTTGAGACCCTCAGAAGTTGTGCTGTGTGATCGTGGGCACGCAGAAGTAAGCTAAATCTCGGAAGCACTGGGTGCGTGTCGAAGTGCAGGCCAAGGTGTCGGTGAGGAGCGCTTGGTTGTGGTGTACACGGGGAGACGAAGTGCAGTGTGTGTGTTGGGGTGCAGCCCAGGTGTTGGTGAAGAGCACCTGGGCCTTGTAGGCACTAAAGCAGAAGTGAGTCTCAGACATGCTGGGTGGCTGTCGTGGTGCAGCCAGGGCATTGGTGAGTAGCCCCTGGACATAGTGTGCACTGGGAGAAAAGGAGAGAGTCAAACGCGCAGGGTGCGTGTTGAGGTGTAAGTGGAGCATTGGTGAAGAGCGCCGGATCGTCGTGACCACCAGAGATGAGGCGAGTCTCCGACGCTCGGTGTGCGTGTCGTAGAACAGCCTGAGGCCCTGGTGAAGAGGGATGTATGATCCAACATCGCAAACAGTTACACGGTGTGCTTTTACCACGCTGTTTCTACATCGCAATTGCTGTTACATCGCATGTTTTTTCACAGCATAGCATTTCAACTGTAATGTGTTTCCCCCAATGGAAGACAGCATTAGTACGTATACGAATACATCGTGTTACCATTACAATGTGTTTATTTTGTTTTTTTGTCTCTATACAAGGCTGCAGGGGAACCAGGGTTTTTTGTGTCTCCAGCCCCCACCCCATCCACCCCCCACCCCGCAAAAAGTTTTCCGCTGCGCACATGTGGCAATTAGTATTGTATTACGTTCAGTGTCCATAAAGGAGGAGCCGCCCCTGCAGAAAGTGGCCAAAATACTGCCAATGTGTCAGATGATGTCACAGGATAGCCGCGGGAGATGAAGATGCAATTAGCATAGCCACGGCAGATGGATGACATATTAGCAAAGGATGGCACTAGAGTACATGATGCACCATGATTTGTTGCAATGAAAAACATTTTGGCAAACGCTGGCACTAGATGCGGAAGATTACATATAAGATGCCAGATGCGTGCAGAGGACAGATGCGGATTATGACAGATGCAAGATGACATATGTTGCGATGAAAAACATATTGGCAAACACTGCCACTAGATGCGGAAGATGACATATAAGATGCCAGATGCGTGCAGATGACAGATGCAGATTATGGCAGATGCAAGATGACATGTGCTGCGATAAAAAACATATTGGCAAAGCCTGGCACTAGATGCGGAAGATGACAGATGGAAGATGACGAATTATGACATTATGTGTGCGTGCAAGATAACAGATGACGTCATAGCATAGCCACGGGAGATGAAGATGCAATTAGCATAGCCACGGCAGATGAATGACATATTAGCACAGGCTGGCACTAGAGTATGCCTTGGTGCAAGATGACAGATGACGTCATAGCATAGCCACGGGAGATGAAGACGCAATTAGCATAGCCACGACAGATGGATGACCTATTAGCAAAGGATGGCACTAGAGCACATGATACAACATGATTTGCTGCCATGAAAAACATATTGGCAAAGGCTGGCACTAGATGCGGAAGATGACATATAAGATGCCAGATGCGTGCAGATGACAGATTCAGATTACGACAGATGCACTGAGTACGATATATACAGCGAAGTGTACACAGCCTGACTCTGTTTTGATTTAGAGTGGAAACAATAAACCATTTAAACAAGTTTATAGCGCCACAGTCTGCCATGGCGCTGTCTATAAGTTCTTGTCTAGGGTGATTGGTGTTCCTCAAACATGCTGATCCCAAACCACTTTCTACACATTCTACTCGCAGTCCCCGTACTGCGTTTAAGGTGCATGCTTTTGGGGTAACCATATATAGAAAACAATCAATCGATCCGCGAGCTCCCTATGGCTGCACGGCCTGGCCTGTAGGTAGAACAGCACCTGTGATTTCCGTCATGCTCATTTATTGATTGTTCACGGATCATGTGGCATTATTATTTTTACTTCTGTTCGGCCTATTGATTTTTCTAGGATTGTGAGCTTTTCTCGCCGAAGCCGTTCTACTCTTCCTGGCTCTCAGAAGTGCATGTGGATTTATTGTAAAAATAAATGTCAATATTTATCTTCTTTTATATTCACTTTTTACAACCCCAAGCATACCAAACCTGCATTGTAATAGCATTCCAAACCACGTGCGTGCGGGCCGGATTTATTGTAAAAAAGAAAATGTCAACCCCACGTATTCCAAACCTGCGTTGTAATAGCACGCGATGTGCCAAACCATGCGATGTAAGAGCATGCGTTGTAGAGCCATACTATGTAAACGTTCCCGCGCAGTAACATTTGCGTTGTAATGCCACCACAATGGGAGCCCATCGATGTGATGGGTGTTCGCCGGTGAGGAGTGCCTGAGTAGGGGGTGCACCGAATTGGAAGTAAAGTCTCCACAGTGCTGAGGGCGGGTCTTGGTGTGGACTGAGACCGCCGGAAGGAGGGCCAAGTCATTGGGCCCTCGGAGTCACTCGCAGCCATCCGGACTGGCAGCCACGGAAGAGCTGAGCCGCCGGCCCGAGCCCGCCGTAGCCCGGGACGGAGTTCTGGATCAAGGCCCAAGTCGCTGACGTCGGGGAGGAGAGTGGGGTACCGCCCCCCCCAGCTAACGTGGATCAACACATAGTGTGGGGTGCGGACCCGGAGGGACACTCTCTCGGCCTCCCGTTTCAGTCAGCTGCGTGAGCTGTTGCTTCAGCTCGAATCCGGCCCGTGCTGACCCAAGGAGGGGCAGTACAGGGGCCGTAGTGGGAAGCAGTACTTTTGTGTCATCATTTGATCCATAACGGGGGCACTGTTAACTGAGCACGTAAAACTGTTGTATTACACTTTGCATTATTGCTGCTAACGAACTATCGAAACTGTTGTATGACGCCTGACCTCATTTGGGCCTGACAAGTTACATGCTTGGTGCGCTACGCACTGCATTATTTTTCCCTTGCATATTACCTGATTGTAATGTGGCGTATTGCATTATTTCTTCAGTGCACAGTATCTAAGTATAACGTGGCGCAGTGTATTATTTCTTCATTGCACTGTACAGGATTGTAGTGTGACACATTGCTTTGTTTCTTCCTGGTATAGGGCATGCTGGTGGTGATACGCATTGCATTATTTCTTCAATAGCAAAGTACATGACTGTGGCACTACGTATGGCATTGTTTCTCAGTTGCACAGTCTAAGAAATATCGTTAGGCATTGATGTATTTGTTTCCTTTTGCAACGTGTGATTCTAGCAATACGACTGGCCTAACCTTTTGGAAACTGTTAGAAGTGAGCTTAACAGGTAGTTAGAAGCAGTGGTTGGGATTAGAACCTACCAACCCACTAGAAAGAATACTACCCATTCTTTTATGTTGATTTTGTATCATGCTGTTGTATCATATAATTGCTTATATAAAGATTATACTCATTTTATCAAAAATCGTGTGGAGTCTATTTGTGGTGACATCATGGCATTACTGTGAGCGTGGTGGCACATATTCAACACTTGTGCCTTGGAGATAAGCCTGGCTGCTCATGCCAAGCTACTAAGGGGATGAGCAGGATTATCTCAGACGGTGTCCTTACTAAGCCTAACGTTGAAGGGAGGGGTCGAGGACTGCTGCCTCCAGCATTCGGTGGCGGCGGTAAGCGATAAGGACCCCCACTTCCAACACACTCCTATTAATTTCAGCACTGAAAATGGGTAATAACGTGAAATTTGATGCTCATCTCATCTAAATCCACATATCCTCGTATTTTCCAGGTCATTTGTATCTGTTAAATTCTGTTAGAGTTTACATTTAATCGGTGTGCAAATTTTAATGCACACAATAATTGCAGAGTGCAATAAACTTTGCACCACTTATAATTGTGACCGATGAACAAAGAGGTGTGCAAACTGATAGTTGTACAAGGGTTGTAATTTGCTGGGCCACTCATAATTAGGACCTGAGTGGCATTTGTGAAAGATAGAGCTACCAAAGGCGAAACCTTTCCTTTGTTACACAGGGTACATTTTAAAGAAATAAATTGTCATTGGCAGCAATTTCATATGTTATGCTCAAGGCATGTACAATTTGTAATTATCAATAGGAGGTAATGTATTTTGTGTTCTTCGTTGCAGAAAAGAAAATACTGGATATATGAACAACAAATTAACCTCCATGCTAAGGGACAAAAGGTATTTTGAGCAGTACATTTTGTAGTCATCATTGTGACATTTGGCTCTGTTGTATTATTTATGTGATTTATACTTGCCCTGCTTTTGTGTATATGTACACACCGAAGCACATACACAGCCTAACATGCACAGTTCTTTTTTGCATTGGTTGATGACTTTTGTGGGGAAGCAATAGTTTATTTTTTGAATTTACATAGTTAAAGCCTGATGTCACTACCATTAACTGTTTGTAACCTCATTATGGTTTAAGAAGGAATTGATGTGTTTCTGAGGAGGAGGGTGATTGAGGTGATACTCGGTTTTTCAACCCGAGAGCTGATGCGGCTTGATTGCTAAGAAGCACTTCAGCACTTTCCCCTTCAAATGATCAAATGGCTTCCAGAGCATTGTAGCCCATTTTTTAGAGTTTTAAGCCTGACAGAGCAAAGTTTTTGTTTGTACCCCTTCGTCACTTCAATCTGAAGCCACCGTGCCCAAACCGTCACGCTCATTAGTATACTGTCATACTTATATGAATGGTTCGCTGGACACAGCCTAAATCAGGGTTTCCCAAACTGTGGGTCACGAGTCAGAAGCCTATGGTGGGTCACCAGAAGATTCTTGGTGACCCACCATAGGCTGGAAAGTCAAAGCAATAAATAAAGATGCTTTTAAATTCTGTGTTTATCTTGTCACATTTGCCCAGCTTCAAAGACAGAGGTCAAATGTTAGGCTGCTCTATTGTTTTGACACGGGGATTGCTGTTTACTTTTCATGTTAAAGTGACTTATGTGACAATCTTGCTGGAGTACAGGGAATGTGAGTGAATGGCTGTTGGACTATCAGGAAGGAGGTATTATTTTATATTTTCATTGAGTTCCACATCAATGCCTCCTTCCTCTGATGAAGTACTGCTGCCACCAGAGAGGGAATTAACCACTTGTCTTCTCCTTTGAGGTAGCATGCAAAAGGTGAAAACATGGCTGCTCATTCACAAAAATCCAATCCATTCCACTGCTTTGGAAAGGGGGTCCCTACTCTTACCACGAACAACGTCTTGCTACGAGCCACGATTAGAGTTCACTGTACAAAAAAGAGCATTGAATACTTTCTGATACCTTGTTGTCTAAATTGATGGTCCAGCCTTATTACCTGTGACAGATTGTGATCGAAGAACAGGCAGCCATCTTGTGTAGATAATGATTTTTAGTGGAATAATTAGCACGCCCTGTCTCTGGGTGAGCCACGGTTTAGACATGCTAATTTAATTCCTTCATATTTTAATGTAACAAATACTTGCAAGGTTGGCTAATCACACTCTGGAAGAGCCTTTGGAAACAACATGCTTTAATTTGCTTTCAATAAAACATGGTGTTGTGAAATTCTCATTAAAAAAAAAACGCTCGATTCACATCTGACATTTGAAAACTTTCTTGAAATAGTGTCATCATCTTTTCATTTGCCAAGGGAAGAGACGTCCCCAGGGCAGCTTCCATTTATCTTAATCAAGCTACCGGTGAGTCAGGGCTGACACCTCCCAGTTATAAAAGGGAATATGCAATTACCTTCTTCTCTCCGAAAGTCTTTCATTTAAGCAATTTAATTAAGAATGACTTGCAAACCGAGTTTCAAAAGACAGGCCAAACCAAGAGTCTGGGATCCGCCTATTTATTAAGTCTGGGGCTTAAAAGGGATCAGGACAGCTTGTGATTCCACAACTTTAGCGGCATAAAATTTCAATAGACAGCTGAGCTTAGGGCTCTGCAAAAACAAACTGCGTTTGGCAGCACCTTGCAATTTGTCATCAGTTGCATTGCCTCGCAGTGGCCATTGAGTCCTAAAAGAGGTAATGTCTTTGAAATGGGCTTCTTGCCAGCTTTGACGGTAATGTTCTTTTGCTCGTTACTCTTTTGATTTTTCAGGAGCATGTATTGGCTGTCCCGCGCGATGCAGTTCTTTGTGTTCAAAATATTTATTGAATTTTATAATGAGAACAACGACACAAAAAAGAGCATCAAATAAGGCACTTATATAGGACCAATACCAATATTAATAATAGAATAACAGTACATTTATAAAAAAAATTATCTAGGATATAGAAATCTTAATTAAAAAAATGGAAGAGGAGAAACATAGAATAAGAACAGTATAAAATGTAAGAACAAAGATACTATTAATAATCATGAAAACCATGTAAAAATAGGAAATAAATGAATGAATTAAAAATGGATAGCTATATAATCGTCAATTGGCTTCCAAAATACATGATACATGGAACTATTATGAATGACACCAGATAAGAATAGATTTGCACCTCTTCTAGTAAAAACTATCCATGACCACCATGTATGGAGTGATAATGATGAAGCATCTTTCCAACTAGTAGTAAAAGATTTCAAGGGTGCGGATAATAAAAAATCAGAGTTTATGTTCTAGAAAAGACATATTTATAGAAAGAACAACAGACCTACAAATCAAAATAAGATACGGTATTGGTTCAGAAAAGTTAAATATACTTTGGATAACAACCCACACCTCTTTCCAAAATTGAAAAACAATATTGCATTCATAAAGCATATGTTTTAACAAGCCTGTATGCCATTTACAATGCCAACAACAAGGAGTATGTATACACTTAGCTTGAAAGAACTTCAAAGGAATCCATAAACAAATTAAAAGAATATAGAGTTGGTTTGATGTAAGGAAACAGGAAGCCATCCGGAAACAGTATTTAACTAAATTTCCTGCCAAATATCGTGTGATAATAATAAAGATAATTCATTATTCCTGAACTTAGAAATCATGTTGATATTATTACCACACAAATGTGGCATCTTTTTTATAAATTAAAGATACAGCACGAGCTGAGGTATTCACTGTTTGATGATACATTTCTAAATCAGGTATATTATTTGAGGGAATATTATTAGAGAAGGAATCTAAAACAGAATTACACAAAATTTCATATTTAGGAAATTTAGATGAATGCAAAATCAATTTTTGTTCCATTTCTGCAAATGAGAAAAAGGCATTATTATGATATATGTCTCTAAGAAAGAAAATTCCTGCTATTGTCCAAGTCTTCTAAAATCATACATTTCTAGAACGTTTCAAGTGCGGATTATACCATAACGATATTTTTAAGAAGTGGGAACATGGAGAATGAAATAATGAATCTAAATCATGTAGTATCACTTTAGTGGATTTTAAAATAACAGATTTATTAAGTAATGTTGGAGTATTAGACATGGTTAGTAACGCAGATAAAGTAAATGGTGCTATTAATCCTTTTTCTATAAAAAGCCAGGTAGGAGGATTAGTAAAATGAAAATGATTAAGCCAAAGAGAACTTTGCTTTGATATAAATGCTTTGTGATAATGGAAGAAATCAGGTAACCCAAAACCTCCTTTGCATTTTGCTAATTTTAATTTATTATAACTAATATGAGGAGTTTTATTGTTCCAAATACATTTAAAAAGAAGTTTATCAATATTTTTAGAAAATGATTTAGGGAATTGAATTAACAACATATCAGGGAGCTAAAAAAAATGGGAGCGATTACCATTTTATTTAACCTATTTTTCCCACCATGAGATATGTAAGGAAGACCATTGGGTCAATGTTTCAATGATATAATTTATAAGGTTATGACAGTTTAGTGAGATTAATGCCATATTACTATCAGAAAAGAAAACACCAAGATGTTTAAGTTTCACCTTTTGCCAAATTATACTTTGAATAAGTAACATGTCAGAAGTACAATAAACATTTCAAGGAAAAAATCCTGTTTTATTGGTATTTAACTTATATCCAGAAATCTGAGAATATAACGAGATTAAATCAAATAAAGGAGGAAGGGATACTTCAAGGTTACTAACAAACAAAAGAATATCATCTGCATAAGCTAATGTACTATAATAACATTGTTAATAGTAACAGCAGCAATTCCTGTACAATTTCTAATAGCAGTGACCAAAGATTCAATAGCTAGAAAGAAAAGTAAAGGTGGCAAAGAACAGCTTTGCTTGTACCCATGAACAGAGAAAATTGATTAGAAATATGACCATTTTATAAAAAGTCGAGCATAAGGCTTAGAATAAAAAGCAGATATCATGCGAACAAAAGAATCTCAAAAATTAAACGCAGGTAAAGTTTGAAATAAAAATTGCAATTGAACTTTATCAAAAGCTTTTTCAGCATCTAATGCTAACACCCCAGAAGGTATCGACAAAGTGTGACATTGTTCAATAGAATGAAGTGACACCCTGGTATTATAGGAAGAATAACAAAGCTCCACAAAACCAGTTTGATCAGAATGTATAAGAGAATCAAGCACAAAGGACATAGTTTAAAATCTTGCTTTATTAGGGAGATTGGTCAATAGTTTGAAACAATATTATGGTCTTTGTTAGGTTTTGGAAGAACAACAATTAGTGCTTCAGTAAATGATCCAGAAGTGGCTCTAAAGAGCTAAAAGAAGTAAAAAGCCTGTGTACATTACGTATGAGGTGGGTAGCAAAATCTTTATAAAACTCAGCTGGTATTCCATCAGGTCCAGAAGATTTATTAGGTTTAAGGGTTTTAATCACCAAATTAATCTCTTCCAAAGTAATCGGTGAGTCTATATCTTCTTTGGCTGATTGTGATATTTTTTGTAAACCACAGTTGTGCAAAAAAAATTCAATTAATGAAGAGTCCACAGAAGGAGGGTTATTATATAACGTTTTATAATAATTTAAAAAAATCATTAACTATATATTTATGGCATGAGGCAACATTACCATTTACAGCATGAATTGCAGTAATATGAGTTTTTTCTTTTTTAATGTGCAAATAATTTGCCAAACATCTACCTGTTCTATTAGCATTAAAAGAAAATTGGGCTTTAATATTATAAAGTTGTATACCTGCTTGTTTACTTAATGTGGAATTAAATTCAAAATTAGGTTTTTGTAATTGCGTTTTATATTTGAGATCATTTGATGAGATAAATAGACTTTCTATTTTTGCAATTTGTTTGTCCAAAACTTTAATTTGAGCATTAAAAGATTTGTTTTCATGAGCCATAGGAGAAATGGTTATACCTCTAATATAAGCCTTAAAAGCATCCCATCGGGTGACCAAAGACACAGAACCCTCAGGGCTAAAAGAAAAATAATCCTGAATTACTGATAAAAGTTTTGGCTTATTAATTTCATTGAGAGCAATATGAGTATTCACACACCATCTAGATCGGAAATGTCTATATTATGTATAAATGGAGTAGAAATTGAATGAATTAACTGTTGGGATACTAATAAATAATCAAGTTGTGAATAAGAATTATGAGGATTTGAGAAAAACGTAAAAGATTTTTCAGTTGGATAATGTAACCACCAAATATCAACCAGTTTAGTTGTTTTAAAAAAGGACTTCAGGGTAAAAAAGCCTTATGCGGATGATATTTAGATTGTGTTGATCTATCTAATAAAGGATCACAAACTAAATTAAAATCTCTTCCAATAACGAGAGGAACATTACCCTCTGTCGTAAAGAGGGACCAAAATTTGGGATCTCAGTTTCTTGGTCCATAAACATTCATTAAATAAATATGTGTATTATCCAATTGATTATTGACAATAATGTAATGACCTTCTGTAGCTGAAAACTTGGTCAATATTTTAAAATGTAATCTCTTTCCAAAAAGAATATCCACTCCATTCTTCTTATTAACAGCAGGCGAATAAACCATTGTACAAACCCTTTTTTCTGCATATAAACTAGAACCACATGGAAAATATGTGTCTCCTGAAAAAAACAAATATCAGCTTTATGACTTGCTAAATATTCTGGAATTTTAACACATTTAACGGGATGTCTTAAAAACCTTTAACATTCAAAGAAACAATTGTTTATATTTGCCATGTTGTGAGAGAAAAATCAATAGAAAAGGACAAAAAAAGAAAGCAAATATACAAAAAGTAGCTTTAGTTATAAAAAAACTGATCTAAAAGGAAAGACAAGGACAAACATAAATAAGACAACAAAAAAAACACGAATAAAGTTGCAGAATCATGCACATGCATAACCAAGAGCAACCTACTCAGAAAACACTCACATAGCTAATTTTAAAGGAAGTGCAAGATAGATTGAAAACTATAACCCAAAATGTCAAATATCAGTAGCATTAATTTCCATGGACAATGGGGATTGTTGGTATAAGAAGGTAGGTAGATCTTCCGGTCTTTTAAAGGACTTCGAAACATCATCTCTCCAGATTCTCATTGTAGAAGGATCAAAGAGACCATATTTGAAACAAGAGAAGCGTAGTCCTGGTTACGGCTCAGCAAACTCCTTACAAAGATTAACAGTTTCCTTAGCAAAGTCTTGATGAATGTAGATTTTATTTCCATTTACTATTAAAGATGCAATTTCTCTAGATGCCTTCCTGATCATCACCAAATGGTTATAGTACAGAACTTTAAATATCATACGTCGTGGTTTACAGCAATGAGTGTTTCAGTGTGCCTTGTCCACTTCAAATTTATCAGGAAATTTTAACTGCAGCAGGCAATAATCTCTCTAAATACTGTCTACAATCATTTCCTTCCACATCTTCTGGCAAACTAAACATATTTAAGTTGCATTGGCAATTACAGTTTTCTAAATCCAACAACAACCAACTAATTGGTCAAATGTTTGCTGCCATAGGTGTGAGGCAATCAATGTTGGCTTTATTATCTTGAATTTTGTTTTGAAAACAGATTTTATTCGTCAAATAGCACATATGGAGCAGAGCTCTGTACCCCAGAAACTTCTGCATAAGAAAAGTATATCATCATGACTTTGACTTTTTACAAGTGCAAATCAAGGAAAATAGGAGAGCAATACAACTGAAAAACCAACAAAGAAACCATAACCCAACACACACCCCCATCGCACTAAAGTCCACCCCAGAGCAGCACATTAATAGAAAAAAACACCTTCTTTATTAAGTGTAACCCATCATTACACAGTAGACTATGTCCGGTACCAACAAAATGGAGATTTAAGCTGGGTCAAGAGGCCCTGCCGTAGAGACGGCTCCAACTGAAAGCATCAGTAGTCCGCCCATCGCTTCCAGATTTTAAAATGTTTGAGCGGGCACCCTCTTGCTGTGAAAATGGGAATATCCAGACCCATGCAGAAGTCCAGGCCGCTCTTCCATGTGGACACTGAGGGCTCTGCCGGTGCCCTCCATGCCCTGGCAATATCTCTTTTAGCCAGAGTGAACCCAAACAGCATAAGATGGTGCTTATATATGTTGCCCCAACTCCTTCCATAACATGTAAGAGTACCAGCTTCGGCGAGCGGGGAAGGTCCCAGCCCAACACCTCTGAAGGGCAGGCCATAACCCCCCTCCAGAATCGTGCCAAGGCAGAGCAGTGCCAGGCTGTGTGCATCAGTGTACCGTCCTCCCGTTCGCATTAGAGACACACAGGGACAGGGAAGGCCACCAAACCCGCCCTCCACAATCTAACCCTAGTGAAATAGACCCAATGAAGTTACTTGAACTGGATGAGGCACAAACGTACAGATATAGTAGCCCCCTGTGGAGAGGCCAGGGCCTCTGTCCAGTCTTCCTCCTCCAGTGGGCCCACATCACCCTCCCAGGGATGTATGACGTTACAACGCATACTTTTACTCCGCGTACCATTACAACGCGGTATTTACAACGAATACCGTTACAACGCATAGCGCTTTGGGGTGCTGGATAGTGGTAAGTATAATTTACTATTCTAACTCCAGTCCCCGTGGACCCTAGGGAAGGTGTTGGATAGTAAATTAAACTTACCTCTTATCCTAGAGCGCCCCCCAGCGCAATGCGTTGTAATGCCATGCGTTGTAATGCCCGCGTTGTAATGGTAGTGCGGAGTAAAAGTTGCGTCGTAACGGGTGTATACCCCCTCCCAGGCCTCCCTGAGCCTCTGTAGCATGGGGGAGCTATGGAACTTTGGACTTTGGACGCCTGACACTCACTCGCAAGGAATCGTACCTGGGACGCTGCCCCTTGGACAGGAGCCCCTCCTCTACGTCTTGCCGCACCCGCTTCGCGGGTGCCGCTGCGTGGTTTGCAATACCGCCTGGGGTCATCACCTTGTCGTTTGTCTGGGGAGAGAGGTGTGAGGGAATCAGGGGTGGAGTGCTGCAGGGACTCGCATTCCCAGGAGTCCCTGCTTGACCTGTGTCATCTGGTCTGCGCCCCCTGACTGCCCCGCCTCCTGGACGGCAAACGCCTACAAAATCAATCGGTCTTCCAGGCACTGGCGGGAACTTTGGACTTTGGACGCCTGACACTCACTCGCAAGGAATCGTACCTGGGACGCTGCCTCCTGGACGGGAGCCCCTCCTCTACGTCTTGCCGCACCCGCTTCACGGGTGCCGCTGCGCGGTGTGCAATACCGCCTGGGGTCATCACCTTGTCGTTTGTCTGGGGAGAGACGTGTGAGGGAATCAGGGATGGAGCGCTGCAGGGACTCGCATTCCCCGGAGTCCCTGCTTGACCTGTGTCATCTGGTCTGCGCCCCCTGACTGCCCCGCCTCCTGGACGGCAAACGCCTACAAAATCAATCGGTCTCCCAGGCACTGGCGGGAACTTTGGACTTTGGACGCCTGACACTCACTCGCAAGGAATCGTACCTGGGACGCTGCCTCCTGGACGGGAGTCCCTCCTCTACGTCTTGCCGCACCCGCTGCGCGGTGTGCAATACCACCTGGGGTCATCACCTTGTCGTTTGTCTGGGGAGAGAGGTGTGAGGGAATCAGGGGTGGAGCGCTGCAGGGACTCGCATTCCCAGGAGTCCCTGCTTGACCTGTGTCATCTGGTCTGCGCCCCCTGACTGCCCCGCCTCCTGGACGGCAAACGCCTACAAAATCAATCGGTCTCCCAGGCACTGGCGGGAACTTTGGACGCCTGACACTCACTTGCAAGGAATCGTACCTGGGACGCTGCCTCCTGGACGCTTCGCGGGTGCCGCTGCGCGGTGTGCAATACCGCCTGGGGTCATCACCTTGTCGTTTGTCTGGGGAGAAAGGTGTGAGGGAATCAGGGGTGGAGCACTGCAGGGACTCGCATTCCCCGGAGTCCCTGCTTGACCTGTGTCATCTGGTCTGCCCCCCTTGACTGCCCAGCCTCATGGACGGCAAACGCCTACAAAATCAATCGGTCTCCCAGGCACTGGCGGGAACTTTGGACGCCTGACACTCACTCGCAAGGAATCGTACCTGGGACGCTGCCTCCTGGACGGGAGCCCCTCCTCTACGTCTTGCCGCACCCGCTTCGCGGGTGCCGCTGCGCGGTGTGCAATACCGCCTGGGGTCATCACCTTGTCGTTTGTCTGGGGAGAGAGGTGTGAGGGAATCAGGGGTGGAGCGCTGCAGGGACTCGCATTCCCAGGAGTCCCTGCTTGACCTGTGTCATCTGGTCTGCACCCCCTGACTGCCCCGCCTCCTGGACGGCAAACGCATACAAAATCAATCGGTCTCCCAGGCACTGGCGGGAACTTTGGACGCCTGACACTCACTCGCAAGGAATCGTACCTGGGACGCTGCCTCCTGGACGGGAGCCCCTCCTCTACGTTGAGCCGCACCCGCTTCGCGGGTGCCGCTGCGCGGTGTGCAATACCACCTGGGGTCATCACCTTGTCGTTTGTCTGGGGAGAGAGGTGTGAGGGAATCAGGGGTGGAGCGCTGCAGGGACTCGCATTCCCAGGAGTCCCTGCTTGACCTGTGTCATCTGGTCTGCGCCCCCTGACTGCCCTTTTTAGCCAGTTAGAGACCATTTGTGACCGAACCGGGCCCCCCCTCTTGGTTCGTGTATTTTCTATAAAGACTCTTTGTTTGTATGTTTTGTCTTACCCTGTGGTATTAGTTGACTATCGCTGAACACACTCTGATATACACTATGTCTACGAGGGGTAGTAGAAGTAAAACTGCGGCGGAAAGAGGGCAGATAATTAGCCCCTTGGACAGCTTCATAACTAGAGCAAATGATGTCATAGATCAAGGTATTATTCTCTTTGAACGTAGAGTATCCCAAGGACTACAAGAAGCTAGACGTTCATCCATGGGACTCCTTGCTCTAGCCAGAACCCCAATACAAACCCAGGACTCAGGGCCCTTAAATGATGACAGGATAGAAACACTTAGTATGCCAAATATAGTGGACCTGTCTGCATCTGAAGTATTATCTAACTAACTCTGGCGCTAGAAAATACACCTGACTTAGTTATCAACCACACACCAGACGAAGTAAGGAATAGAGAGTTAAGGGGTAGGAGGGAGGGTGCCATACAGAAGCAAAAGAAACAAGTAAAGATACCAATGGTCAAAGAGAAGAGTGCACCAAAGAAAAAGCCAAGTAAAGCTAAAGACTCTCATCTAAAAAACGGGAATAGCAAACCAAATAATGATGAAACAAACGAGGATTTGGACTCAGGAAACATAGAGATCCAGACCACAGGGGGGGATATACGCAATTGCTGTGAAGCAACTAGTAATTTGTTAGTAAAAATTGGGGAATTGTTCAAATTATATCTCTCCCCAATAGAGACCAGACTCTTAAACATAGAGAAACAACTGGCTGGGCTCAATGTTCCGTTCAAAAACATCCCTAATAAAGCCCCGAATAAATATAACCCCGGGGCAATTTTATCAGGTGGGATACAACCTAGAAATAGCAACATTGTAGACCCAGGGGCTAAGAAGACGACGGCACAAGTGTTGAATACAACTCTAACATCAAAGACACCAGCAGCCCAAGTTAATAAAAACCCAGTCAAGTCGATAAATGATTCTGCACCGCCCCAACATACAAAACAAATAGAAAGCCAAACTAGGACAACTTTAATGCCCCCTGATAAGGACCAGAAGAGGGGAGAAAAAGAGCATAGACGCACAGTTCATCTCCCCCCAGAAGCAAGCTTGCTTGTAGTAGTTATGACTGGGGTCCCAGAAGTAGCAGACCATACTATTGAAACAAGTTGGTCCCTAAAAAATAAAGTACACTATTGGCTAAACGCTAACCGTCCCCTCCCCCCACATTGCACAAGTAGGATCCTGACAGTGCGCAGAGTACCCTGGATAGGGAAAGAGCGTAAAAGTATCCAGGGTGACTGTGTCATAATTAATTTTGAGGAGCCCCGTACTGTAGACTACATATGCTCCTGGAACACACAGGACTCCTACAAACATATAGAAACTAAACGACTCTCCTTCTTCTATCCCTCTAGGAGTCGTGCTTGGCCAGGTCACGACAGGAATTGGAGTAGACCGGCTATCAAGAATGGGATGAAGAATGGGGAAGTTGGGGAGGGAACTTGGGAAACTGGGGAGGGAACAGGGGAAGAGATGTAGGTTTCAAGGACAATTTTATATAGCTGTCTAGAGATGGTCGATTGACTGATACCAACTACCAATCCCAACAAAAATGAGGAAGCCCCTAGAAAGCATGAAAGTAGAAACAATCAGCTGATTAACAGCTATCAGCCGCCCAAACTGATCCCAAAAGGAGCAAATGGAAAAGTATCCCCTACAGAGGGATCCTCCTCACTTACATGGACAAATAACAACAGAGGGGAGATGATAGCACTAACTGTAGCATCAACTGTAAGTAGTGGTGAGGGCATAGATAGTCCGCCACACGTTAGGAAATCCTTCAGTGAGGGGTTTGTAATTGTAACCGATCAATGTACCGGAAAAGGACTCCCTAATACACCAGCTAAATCTGACCTTGCGATCCTTAGTTGGAACGTGGCAGGACTAGAACCAAGACTACTAGACCCAGATTGGTTAAAGATTCTCTCAGATAAAGACATAATCATGTTCCAGGAAACATGGGCTACCACCAATCTGCATATTGAGGGCTTTCACTGTAACAGCACAACCGCAGTTAAACCGGTTTTTGGTAGACCGATGGGTGGATTACTAATCGGTATTAGGATTACTGCAGGTGGTAATATTAAGGTAATGTATGCCAAAAAGGGGACACTGTTCCTAAAGCAAGGTGCAAAAGTCACCCGTTCAAAACTGTGCAAAAAGTCACCCATTTAAAAACAAGGGAAGAAGATAGAAAGAAAGAACAGGGATCCTAGGTAACAGACCCCACTAGTGATAGGAAAACCATGTGGTTGTCCTCTGTTGCCCTCACACACCCCGAAAGGTGTCATGCTTCATCATTGGGCAGTTGCTCCTCGTAGGGCCGGCGTTGCAATTCCCTACGGGTCCCCCCGAAGGGTCTCTTTATCGGAAATCTTTTAATAGGACTGCCGGTTGATGCATGTGGGTGTGTGGGGTGTGGGGAATGGGTTTGTTTGCCCTGATTTATGTACTGATCAGGAGCGGTTCCACCATGCAGTTATAGCCAGAAGCTGGGCATACAGGTTACTGCGCCGCCCTGATTTATGTACTGATCAGGAGCGGTTCCACCATGCAGTTGTAGCCAGAAGCTGGGCATACAGGTTACTGCGCCGCCCTGATTTATGTGAGGGTATTTTTAGTTTTCTTTCACGTGCACTTTACACACTATAGTTCTGGTCCTGAAGAAGCGCCAACGATCCTTATGGCAATATAGGCGCGAAACATGTTGACCTATGTCGTTCTATACCAGGGCATAGTATGCCATTGCGGCTAGATTTTAATTAGCAGTTGAGACTACTCTGGGTACACCTATTTACCTTCGCTGCATGGTGACCCTACTTTTATATCACACTTGCACGTCAATTTATTACCCTCAATTGAATATGAACAAACCCATTCCCCACACCCCACACACCCACATGCATCAACCGGCAGTCCTATTAAAAGATTTCCGATAAAGAGACCCTTCGGGGGGACCCGTAGGGAATTGCAACGCCGGCCCTACGAGGAGCAACTGCCCAATGATGAAGCATGACACCTTTCGGGGTGTGTGAGGGCAACAGAGGACAACCACATGGTTTTCCTATCACTAGTGGGGTCTGTTACCTAGGATCCCTGTTCTTTCTTTCTATCTTCTTCCCTTGTTTTTAAATGGGTGACTTTTTGCACAGTTTTGAACGGGTGACTTTTGCACCTTGCTTTAGGAACAGTGTCCCCTTTTTGGCATACATTCATAATTTAGGAGCATGGACACTGGACCTTAAAAAGCTCCTTGGTCCCCCCCTCTTTTGTTGAATCAATATTAAGGTAATACCCACTAAAAGCCCAAACATCCAGATTATTGAATATACAAGAAAAGTTCCCTTTTATGCAATCAATTTTTATAATAATGATTTTTACTCCATCCCAAACAAAAATTTGATTGATTTGTCTAAAATTCTGAATGACATAACTGAAATCCCAGAAAATAGTATATGTAAAAGGATTATCCTGGCTGGGGACTTCAATGCAATTTTTTTTAATTCAGATCGACCAGGGTTAGATACCCGAAATGATCGAGCTGCCAAAAGGGGACAAGAACTGGACTTGCTTGTCCGCGAACACATGCTAACTAATATTATGGACGTAAGTCCTACCCCTAACAATAATTATGTTCCTACTTTCAGAGGCAGAGATTATTCTACAACCATAGATTACATTTTGATGTCACCTGAACTTATCGACAGCCTTGTGGTGGCCAAGGTTGTTGAGACCGCATTCGGGGATCATAATGCCCTGGCTGCTAACATCAGACTAGGGTCCGCGATAGTATTCAAAACTACTGCAGGGGCCAGGGATATAACCCCCGCCACAAACAATTTAAGATTGAAATGGAGAGGGGTGGATAGTGGAAACATAACTAATCAGCTCATAACTAAATACCAAAACGTAATAGATTCCTGCACATTATCTGATGGGAATTACCAAAGGGTGACATCAGATTTTACCAACTTGTGCACAGTGATTAAAACACTTTTAACTGTCCCTAATCGTAAAATCAACACGGACCCTAAGTGGTTCGATAATAACTGTTCAGCTGCAAACAGGGCCCTACGTAAGGCACTGAATGCTAAGCCTAGATGCCAAACTGAAGTCAGGGAGGCAAGAAAGAAGTACAAATTAGCAATAGGGAAACGTAGGGCAATTATTTTGTCAGAACGCTGGGAGGAGTTATCAGATTCCGCATCAGGGAAAACAGGCACTACTTTTTGGGCCGCAGTGAAAAATATGCGCAACATGGGTGCACAACTGTCAGTAATAAGCTGTACCATCTTCAGCCGTCAGTGGAAAGATCATTTTTCTAAAGTGTACGCAACACCACCAAATGTTAGTAATAACTATGCACTAGGCAATTTACGCCCTTTAGAGATTAGCCTAGGAGAGGTTATCGTGGGCATTAAACAAAGCCTCGGTAATAAAGCCCCTGGGCCAGATGGCCTACCAATTGACATTATTAAATGGAAACCTTAACTTTGGGCACCCATTTTGAAAAATGTATTTAATAGCCTACCTCTAGCGCCAATACCTGATACATGGTCCACAAGCATTATAGTGCCCATATATAAAAAAGGAGAAAGAACAGATCCAATAAATTACAGACCCATCTCGCTCCTGGATAATACTCTTAAAATCCTGGGGCGAGTATTATACAATAGAATTAATGAATGGGCAGATGAATCAAGGATTATAGACTCCTGCCAGATGGGGTTCAGGAGCGGGGTTGGAACAACCGAGCAGTGCCTACATTTAAATTTAGTAATTGGCAAATATACCATCGCTCGGTCAGCACCAATCTACCTAGCATTTATGGACTTATCGTCCGCATTTGACCTGGTAAATAGGTCCAAACTGTGGTCAATTCTCCTGGAATACGGCTTAGATGAACCGCTTGTACACTTTCTTGCATATTTGCACACTGACACAAGGGCACAAGTAAGGATTGGGATGGGGGGGGAAGTGTCAGAGCCCATAAAGGTCGAACGAGGAGTTAGACAGGGGTGCGTTTTAGCACCCTTGTTATTTATTATCTACATAAATGGATTAAACAAATCCCTAAAATTAGCAACTACAGATGTCCCAAAAATAAGGGGGGGATTACTACCGACTCTGCTTTATGCAGATGATGCGGTGCTCATGGGTCTTACTCCGAACGCTTTATGCAGTCTGGTAAAAGATTTTGCTCAATACATGGAAAAACTTGATCTTAAAGTAAATTTAAAAAAATCTTTTATTATGTCTTGTGGCCCGGGGAAGAGACAACTAAGTGTTATTGTGGTGGGTCCTGATAAACTTTATTCCACTAAAACTTTTCCCTATCTAGGAATGGTTTTTGCTGCGAGCGGCTCGTGGAGTGGACACCTGGTCCACGCCACGAGCAAGTTCTCAAAATCCATTAACTCTATTCTTAGCCTTCCACGGCCTAAGAAAGTAGATGCCACAAAAGCAATTTTAAATGTGTGCCAGTAGCCACCTATGGGGCAGAGATCTGGCGTCTGGGCAAAACACTGAGTATTCAGACTGAGGAAAACCGCTTCTGTAGTAAAATTCTCGGAGCACCTATTTCCTCTTCAGAATACATCTGCCACTGCGAACTGAATCTGCACTATATATCAGATTTTATTGCTTCTAGACCGGCAATGTTTTGGTTCGCAATTTGGAAGAAAAACTCGGCTGGCCTAACCCATGACATTATAAAAGACTGCCTTAATTGTGAAAAAGGGATGTTAATCCCCTGGCTTTCTGGAGTTTTTAAAAAATTCAGTAGCGTAGGCAAAGGATATCTTTTCCTTGACCCTGGAAAAATTGAGCTTAAAGATAAAAATATTTTAAAATCTGCACTGTACGTACTTTATAGAGAAGAAAGATTGGCAAGGGAATTAACCAAACCAACAATTAAGGCTTATGTGAATAAAGATCTGTATACACAACCAATCCCATTGTATCTCACGCTGCCAATGACAAACTGGGAAAGATCCTTACTCTTTCGCCTTAGGGCAGGCTCAGTCAGATTTTTATTATGCTTCCCATTAGGCCATTCATCCCTAAAATCTGGAAATAATTTGTGCCATGTGATGATATGAGTTTGCAAACTGAATTACACTTTTTCTTCTTTTGTAAATTTTATCAAAAATATTTTAAATGGTTTTTAGCACCGTATTTTAAAAAACATAGACCACTTTCTTTGGAGGAATCAAATTTGATGATGTTAACTTTGAATAACGAAGAGCCGATATTTCGCACTAGCACTTTTCTAAGGGTTATTACTCATATTCGGAAAACAATGGAGTACCCTTAGTAAACTTCCGACTTTACAGATAATTGATTGTATTTAATAATATGCTGTATTTTGTAACTATGGTAATTTGATTTGGGATTGTGTAATTGCTTTTATGAATTTGCAAAAATTCGAATAAAGATTTTGGATTTGGATTTTTAGAGACGGCTACAACTGAAAGCCTCAGTAGTCCGCCCATCGCTTCCAGATTTTAAAATGTTTGAGCGGGCACCCTCTTGCTGTGAAAATGGGAATATCCAAACCCATGCCGAAGTCCAGGCCGCTCTTCCATGTGGACACTGAGAGCTCTGCCGGTGCCCTCCATGCCCTGGCAATATCTCTTTTAGCCAGAGTGAACCCAAACAGCATAAGATGGTGCTTATATATGTTGCCCCAACTCCTTCCATAACATGTAAGAGTACCAGCTTCGGCGAGCGGGGAAGGTCCCAGCCCAACACCTCTGAAGGGCAGGCCATAACCCCCCTCCAGAATCGTGCCAAGGCAGAGCAGTGCCAGGCTGTGTGCATCAGTGTACCGTCCTCCCGTTCGCATTAGAGACACACAGGGAAGGCCACCAAACCCGCCCTCCACAATCTAACCCTAGTGAAATAGACCCAATGAAGTTACTTGAACTGGATGAGGCGCAAACGTACAGCTATAGTAGCCCCCTGTGGAGAGGCCAGGGCCTCTGTCCAGTCTTCCTCCTCCAGTGGGCCCACATCACCCTCCCAGGCCTCCCTGAGCCTCTGTAGCATGGGGGAGCTATGGGTAACCAGGAAATGGTAGATTTTAGAGATCTTGTGATCTTGGAGATCTCCCATGAACACCTTTGCCTCAATCGGGCTAAACTCAGCTAGTGACTCTAAGCCCTCCAAAATAGGGAAGATAGCATGCAGGGACTGAAGATTTCTATAGAATTGGGTTTTCGGCATATGGAAGCAGCCGCGGTCGGTAGGGGAGTACCTGCCGGGGCGGTGACGTGGGGAGAGGGAGGGGCAGGGTGGGCGTTAGTAATGTATGGATAATGGAGGTTTGCAGGTAAGTAAACAATTAAATAAATCAAATGAATGTTGTTGCGTGCACTCCATTGCATTTGGGGATGCAGTGTACACAATGAAATTCGTTTGATTTATTTATATGTTTACTTACCTGCAAACCTCCATTATCCATACATTACTAGCCCCCACCCTGCCCCTCCCCCTCCCCACATCACCGCCCTGGCAGGTACTCCCATACCAACCGCGGCTGTATGGAAGTCTTTCTGTAGGTCTTGAAAGGACTTCAGGACCGGCCCCCGCATCACGTCACCCAGAGTAGAGATACCAATGCTATCCCAGCCACGAAACCCAAATAGAGTAATTGCCCATTGTCAGTCAATTCCACCACCCCATCCTCCGTAGAGCTTGCCTCCAGATTTGGAATACAACCTTTGTAGCTGATGGCAAGGAGTTACGTAGTGGACAGCGTATAGTATAGTGTGCAAAGAGAAATCTCCCATACACCTCCGTTCGACAGCATAGGCAGGGTCGGCCCTTTCCCCGTACCACCAATCATTTAAGATGAGCAGGTGTGAGGCCATATAGTACAATAAATGTAAGAGGTCACCAGCCCCCCACAGTATGTAGATTGAAAGCACGTCCGCAATACAACTCTCGCCACTCCACCGTCCCACAAAAACTGTCCCAGGGCCGCATTAACCTGTCAGAACCATCTGAGAGGGATCGGGTAGGGGTGATTTTGCAGGTGGTAGAGTAAGCGGGGGAGCGAGACCATCTGGAAGATGGCCGATCTGTCATATATAGACAATGGCATATGGGACCAAGTCTTGAGATCCTCCCGTACACGTTCCCATATTAGAGCCAAATTTCTGTCCCAAGATGTGGTAGGCGAGTCTGACAAAAACACTCCCAGATATTTCCTCCCCCCAGAAACCACTTGAACGGACGATGCCCAGGAGCCAAGACCCGCTGTATCCCCAAGGACCCACAGAGTAGACTTTTGGGAGTTCATATATAAACCAGAAGACTCCTCCGAAGATCTGCATGATGCGAAGCAATCTCGGCCCGTCCTGTCTAAATTGGTGAGAAAGAATAGCACATCATCGGCGTACAGTGCAATATGGTCTGACAGCCCTTGTGCCCATTCGAAGCCAGTCACTTGTGCATTGATTCGCACCCACGCGTCCAGGGGATGTGAACAATTATGGAGACAAGGGGCAGCCGTGCCTGGTGCCCCATCCAATGGAAAAAGTGGAGGAGGTAGAGCCAGCTACGCGCACTGACACAGTGATGTCGGTGTAGAGCAATGTCAAGTAGGACAGGAAGTGTGGTCCAATATTCAGTCTGCGTAAAAGCGCGAATAAACCCAACTGAGGGAATCAAATGCCCTATCCATATCTGCCAGTAACATCGCTGCTCGTTCATCTTACCCCTGGATGGCCGCAATAGTAACGTGCTCCCAATGAATTTTGTGACGAGTCGCCTGCTGGGGCATAACACCAGCCAGGTCGGGATGTACTAGGGAAGTGATGTGGGACCGAAGGCGGTTGGCCAAAGCCTTGGCCTGGATTTTGGCCTCCACGTTCAGTAGAGAGATAGGGTGACATGACGCGTGTTGGTCAAGAGGTCTACCAGGCTTGTTGTAGTACACCACCACCTCAACGTGTCTCCAATCATGAGGCCTCCTCCAACACCCTAAGATAGTGGGGCCCTAGCTGCAAAAAATATTTTTATAAAATTCACACCATTTGGCCCTGGGGCCCTTCCAGCATGTAGGTCTCGTAGGGCGGCACCCAGCTCCTCCTCTGTGAGTGGAAGATCCAGCTCCGCACTCGCCTTATCGGACAAAACCTTAGGCGAAAGGTCATCCAGAAAACGGCCTATCACTTCCTCATATAAACACTCTCTGGGGGCATATAACTGCATAGAACTTAGTAAAACTTTCAGAGATTTTAGAGGAATCCGTAAGGGACACCCCATCCGGGCCTACAATATCAGGGAGGGCCTGGGGGTGAAGTATCCCCTGACACAGCCTTTGGAGCAGCTTACTGGACGTATTTCCTCACTGGTAGATCCTGCTATGGGTCGCTAGCCAAGCCAGGTGATACTCATCTAATAGAAGGTCCGCATAGCTCTGTTGTGCCAGCAACAATTGTTGACGGACCTGACTGCCCCCGCCACCCCTACTGCGGCTTTCCAAATCTATAATATTGGCCTCAGATTGTAAAAGGGACTCCCTACGCACTCTACAGGCTGCCACACAAAAGGAAATGTCAACACCCTATATTGTTATATTATGTTACAGTGATTTATAGCGCGCATGGCTACTTCAGAGTCTCCCGACGCGAAAGCCAAAATTTAAAACTGTAGGGAACAGAGAGAAATGACCGAGTTATTAGTCTTTTCTTGAACAGGCAAGAGTCGTGAGTACTACGCAGTTCGAGAGGAAGAGAGTTCCAAGCTTAGACCACTTTGAAGGATAGAGAACTACCTCCAATTCTAACCAGCCAAAAGCGAGGTCCGATGCCAGCACTGTGAGGTGGACAGCAAAACACACAAGGTGATGGACGGAATGTTGCACATTGACAAAACATTCACCCCCAGTCACAGACCTGGGTTTAATCCATTGTTATTTTGCTCACCAAGCCACCCCAGCTCAGACATGGCCATATGCAAATCAGTCTTGACCCTGTGCCTCATGGGAACAGTCCAGACCAAACTGCCAAGACATGTCTCCCCTGGACCGGAATCAAGCATCCTAGGATAGCTTGACTCCAGTGGCGCAGTGAGCACGGGACCCAAGTCTGGGCATACCCTTCCCACATAGGGTGAACAGCAAAACACACAAGGTGATGGACGGAATGTTGCACATTGGCAAAACATTCACCGCACTGTGAGGTAGAGCGCAGATATCTTTGAGGGGCATAGAAACTAAACCGTTTCCTCAGGTAGAATGGCCCTGATCCATAAAAGTCTGAGTGGGCCATAGTGAGAGCCTTAAATTTGACTCTTTGAGCCACTGGGAGCCAGTGCATATCCGGTAGATGATGTTTTACACTAGACCTGCCCGGAATGCCCGTCGGAGCTCAGGCCGCAGCAATCTGTACCTGGAATTTCTTGAGCTGGTATCCAGGTAGACCAATAGAAAGTGCATTGGCATAGTCAAGGCGGCTGAGAATCAAAGCACGCGTGACCATCTCCTTAGCAGTCCTAGGTAATAGAGGTAGAAACTTCCTAAGGGACTTCAGTGTGAAAAAAAACAGGCCTGTCAGTTTCTTTATTTGCGTAGAGAACCAGAGATTCTCCTCGAACCAGACCCCAAATTCTTAACTGCCTGTCCAGTAGAACTGGGAAGGGGGTAGTCTGGCAGCCAGAGAGCTTCCCTAAATTGTGGGGGAAAGGATCCGTATAAGAGGATTTCAGACTTATCCTCGTTACACTTTAACTGCGCTGCTGCAAGCCACTTAAATACGGCTATTAGACAGTTTTTTGCGTGTGTTGGAGAAGTATCAGAGTCCTTCCATGCGAAGAGTAGCTGTGTATCATCTGCGTAAGCTATGATCTTAGCTCCCAGCTCCTCAGCAAGATAGACCAAAGGGGTTATATATAAATTAAAAAGGAGGGGGCTCAGGGTAGAACCCTGAGGTACTCCAGTAGTCACCTTTTATGGGGCCGATGAACAAGGGGGTAACAAAAATTGCTGTAATCTATCTTCCAAAAAAGATTTAATCCAGTCCCATGCTAGGCCAACAACTCCAATGCTTGCAAGGCGGGATAATAACAGAGAGTGTGGTATTGTATCGAAGGCGGCAGAAAGGTCTAATAAAATCAGTGCCACTCCCCCACACCCATCCAGGCACTCTCTGATAGCTTCTAATATTTCCACAAGCACCGTCTCCGTACTCAAAGTAGCTCTAAACCCCGGACTGAGCAGGATGTAACGATCCAGAAGTTTCTACAAAATTGGCCAACTACTTAAAAACTGCCTTTTTGCATACCTTAGCCACAGCTGGAAGGAGGGAAATGGGGCGATAGTTGGAAGGGTTGGCCAGGTCTAGAGAGGGCTTTTTAAGCAGAGGAAGAACTTTGGCTTGCTTCCACTCAGGCGGAACCGTGGCAGATTGGAGGGACAGATTGATGAGGGAATTAACTTCTGGGTTGACAACTTCTGCCACAGCAGCCAGCAACCGAGCCTGACAGGGATCAGTTGAGGAGCCCGATTTCAGTGATTTCAAAATAGTCAGTTTACCTTGGTGAGCAACAGCAGAGAATTCAGACAAGAAGACGGACAAGCTGGAGACATGTTCGCTAGGACTAGCAAAATTCTGAAGGATAGGTAGTTCCCAGTCAGACTTAGAAGCATAAAAACTAGCTTGTATCAGATGAATTTTATTAATGAAGAAACTCAAGAGTTTCTCACACCATATGACCGATAAGGGTAGGGATATATCCTCTGCACTAGCGGTCACAAAACTTTGAACAATGGAGAAAATCTCCTCAGCATTATTTCGGGACTGGGCTATGCGCTCTGCATAATGCCGACTTTTAGCTAGGCTTATGGAAGTGTAATATTATTTCTGGACCTTTCTAAGTGCTATTTTGGCAAGAGAGGAGTAAGCCACTCTCCAAATACGTTCCAGTTTTTTGGAATATCTTTTTTGCTCTCAGAGCTCCCTTGAAAACCAGTGCTTGGATGGAGAGATTCTAACTCGCTTTGAGGAGCCGGGCGGAGCTAACTGTTCCACCGCTTGTAAAATCCAGCTCTCAAAATTTTCCACTGCTTCCTCCAAGCTGGTAGAAGAGTGAGGTCAAGAGTCTAACAAGGTTAAGCTTAAGGGAGAAGGATCAATTTTATGTATGGGCCTCCCTTGGACCTGCCTACTTGGGACATGGGGCACCTGAATGGTCTAAGAAAATTTGATCAAAAAATTATCAGACCATGTTACTTGGAGGGGCTCATTTATGTATAGGGGAAAATTACAGCAGACCAGATCTAAAGGATGCCCTCCCTGATGTGTAGGGGAGTTAACCCATTGAGTAAGTTGGGCGAGGGTCAGAGAATCATATAGATTCCTGTTGTCACTCGCCTCTACACAGTCAATGTGGATGTTAAAATCCTCAAGAAGTAAGAAGTTAGAAAATTGCAGTGCTCGAGGGACAATAATTTCATCAAGTGCTTTCAGGAAAGCTCCAGTGGGGCCTGAGGGTCTATAAACCAGCATGCCACCCAGCGTAAAATGCAGCGAGGTAATAATAGAGAAGTCGAGAGCCTCTCCTTCTCCAACTACGGAGATCTCGTCATGTCGGAAAGTCCAATTGTCTCTAAACACTACAGCACTACCCCCCTCTTCCCATTTTCTGATCACCCCTGGAGATCTTATACCCCCATGGAATGGTGAATTCAATGGCAGGACTAGAGAACCCATTAAGCCATGTTTCTGTAATGAAAAATAAATCCAATTGTTCATCCGAAAGAAGTTCGTAGATTTCCTGGGCGTGTTTGACCAAACAGCGAGCATTGATTAATGCAGCCTGAATGGTGGGCCTTCTAATAATGCTAGGACTTCGAGGACCCTGTGATGGAGAATTAGCCCCTTTAGTATACAAGCTAAACTTGTAGTTCTCTCAGGTCAGATGCGATTTATCTTTGATAGCGCACCCGCCAACACACTTTATGCCTTTATGGCGAAGCGTCCACAGCTCATCGCGGCTGTAAGAGAGACCTGGGCCAGGCGCCTCGGCAGACAAAAGGGTAGCATGGCTGGCGCTGGCCGCTCCTGGAACGTGGACAGGTGCATGCCAGGGACTTAGGCATGCCTTTGGCACACCAGCGGCGCATCCGTGCTGCATGCCTCTCAGTGAGCATTCCCCGGTAACAAGTAGAGCGCTGCCTCCTTAAGATGGCGGCCTCTATTGTCTGCCCCAGGCCCACCCCGAAGAGTAGCAGAAGACTGGCTCCTCTAAAGTGACATGTGCACAAAGAAAATAAAATTCAGTTGCCTGCTATTTCAGAATCGATTTTCGTTTTAAACAAAGTGCAGAGTCAAAGGTCAGTATTTTAAAAATGCAGTAACAGAGATCAATTTTAACATCAATTGTACTTGTAGTTAAAATCAGAATTTAAAATGTGCTAAATGCAATGCACAACACACACATGCTAAAATCATGGTTCGCAATAAAAAGAACGAGTGTTTAGGCACGGTATACTCTCCCGTTCCAAACCGCTCCTAATGGTTTGTGGGCTTCATTGCCTCCCACAGGGGTCCAGCCCCTGCAACCGATCCCATGTTGAGTGTCAGGTAGTGGTCAATAGCACTCTCCATGTACTTCTTTTAGTCTTCTTTCTGTAGGTTCCAAACCGAAAGGCGCCATTGAAAGACTGTCGCGTCCTGCCCACCTGTAGGGTGAGGGCCACCTGCGAGTGATAGTCCCTGTGGGAGGATATCCGCCTCCATCACCTTGTCTACCGCCACCCAGGGAACAAATAAATAATCGAGATGGGAATAGGAATCGTGAACCGCAGAGAGATATGTGTATCCCTGTGTTGTCCCGTGTTGTCAGCGCCAAGGGTCCACCCAATTGAGCCCCATCACCAGAGGGTGCAGTTTGACATTCCAGCTTACTATCCGAAGGGCCCTGGAGGGATCCCGTTGGCTACCTGACGGGGCTACCATGTGAGGCCATGATGCTAATTATTGGTGCATGGAAAGGTGTGTGGTATGTGCATTTTGGCTCTATACTAGCGTAGAATAGTGTGATCAGAGGACAAAAACAACAACCCAACAACCCCTCACCCTCTACCTCAAGAACAATGAAGTATCAGTCACAGCGGGTGTGGCCTGCAGACCCCAACAGGCAGTCCCAGCCAGCCCCGCCCATGAATCCCCAACTTACAGCCCATTGTCAGCTGGCACTCTCCCTGTCAGATGAGGTCCAACAGAGATACCGGCCCTCTTGTGTGCTTCTCCGGTCAAGGCTAAAGCGTCTAAGACCCACAGGACTGTGGTCACCTCCATCAATTAGGATGCCGATGTGTGCTGCGCAGGGGCCGATCCAGCCCGGGAGGAAGCACTGCATGACTGGGATCGACGTCTGGACCTGGAGCATCTCTTCCTTTTCAGCTTCGGTTTGGGCAGCGTCCGAGCTGCCTCACTGGTTGCAGAGTCTGATTCCCTCCGGGGTGGTGTGTGAGGACAAAGCCGCACCATCTCATCTGTCCACTGAAAGACCTCCTCCCGCGAGTCAAAAAAGTGGGTGCGGAACTGATACACCACCTGCAGCCTGGCCGGATACAGCAGAGCATATGGAAGCTTGAGATCCCGAAGACGAGCTTTGGTCGCCAAAGATGATTGTCGCTGTTGCTGGACCAGCTTCGTATAGGCAGGAAATATCAGGATGCAGACATTATCAAATAGCAACGGTTCCTTGGCCCTGGCCTGTTTCAGAATAACGTCACAATCATGATAGTTCAGCAGCTTTGCGATGACCGGCCTTGGGTGGGCCCCAGGTGGAGGCTTCTACATTAGGGCCCTATGGGCGTGGTCTACCACAAAACATTGAGACAAGGACCCTGGGGGAGCCAACTCTTGAGCCACTGAGTAAGAAACCCCTCCATGTCCCCCCCTCTCAGGCCTCCGGGAAGCCAACAAAGTGGAAATTGTTTATCGGGCCCTACCCTCAGCATCTTCCACTCGTGACGCCAAGCCACGTTGTGTAGTCTCCAATGAGGCCACCCGCTTCTGTAGGGTGGTGACCACGTCTTCCACTCCAGATATTCTCATCTCAGGCTCTGTGATGCATGCCACTGCGTTGTGCAAGTCTTTCCACAGTAGCATGAAGTCTGAGCAGACCACTCCAATTTTAGCATCCAGAATATCCCTAGATTGCGTGATGGCAGCCATGAGGGCAGCATTGTCCGGCATGTCTCCTTGAGCCCCCTTAGGTGCCGCTGTAGAGGCCGCAGGGCCTGTAAACTTGTCGAGCATACTCTTTTTGGCCGAGCCCCTTCCTGCTTTGTCTCTAATCATGGCAGCCACGAGCCCCCTGGCTTCCAGGATAGCCCCACACCAGCACCCCGTGCAGGTCCACCAGAAGACAGCGGGCCCCCAATGCAGGAAAGGGAGGGAGGAGGCACGCTCACCTATGCCGGCGACGCACCATAACACCGGCCGCCGAATGCAGGACCGCCAACAATGGGGTAGGGGAGGGGTCAAGGCGCCCAACACTTCTTAAGTAGCAATTGCCTGTAGTTTTCACCACTGGGGTGGTACTATGCCCCGCCGGGGCCCGCCTCACCGACCCCTTGGACTGTTGTGCACCTTCGGGTGTTGCTCCTGATGCCGCTACCAGCCGGAAATCTGGGGGGTCCACATGCTCCACTTCGCCCCCTCGAGGGCCTACACCGAGCTTCTCAAAGCACAGCAGCGGCCAAGGTCCACAACCTATACCCCCTCGGTGGATTTGCACGGCCCGATAGGCCGCCGATGCGAGCACACTGTGTGATAGAACGAGCTGAGGGCTTCCCACTGGGCGCTGGAGAACAGAAATAGCCCTAATCACCGCTCTGGCCCAGGATCGATAAGGTGCCTGCAGGCCCCTTGACACGGTCGCACCCCCACATGGCTCCACCCGTGGCCTGATACGGCCGCCGACAGCCAGGCCTCACCTCGTGGGGGGGAGGGTGGGAAGGAGACGCCCCTCACCGAGGGTAGGTGACTGGACTCGGATGCTCCCCACCGCTCTGAGACCCCCTCACCGTTAGGGCTCCCTGCAGGCTCTCCGCCGCTGGCTCCACACACCGCTTGGGGCCTCAGGCACAGCACGCTCTGGCCCTCCAGCTGCCGCACCAGGCAACGAAGGATCACCATCTACAGGCCGCACTCCAGGTCGCCTCTGTCTCGTCCCTCCAAGCAGCGATCCGAGTACAATACGTGGGTAAAAGCGCAGCTCCCTCACGCACCCCACCAGGGACACGGTCTGAGTACTGAAGCAGACCAGAGAGGCAGGATAATTGCAGGATGTTGGCTGAGGCTCGGCAGAGCTCGCCTAGCACAGGTCTGCCATCATGGCTTGCTAGGCCACGCCCCCATTATCTTGATGTCTTTGCGGATATTTTTAGTTTGTGACACAATAGAATCAGTATTTAAAGGTACAGCCTGTAGCCCCTCCAACATGGTGGATAAAGAAGGTTCATTAGAGTCAACAATTTTTGATTTGACAGCTGGAGAAGAAAGAGTTTGTTTACGCTTGTTATCTCCAGTAGAAATATTTTTTCCTTCCATTTTGTTGAAATAAATATAATTAAATATAAGAAAGTTAATTCTCACCAGAAACGACTCTGAAAAGGCAGAAATCCCTTGTATTCACCATAAAAGTTGAATGTGCAGCAGATAAAAACAACTGTAGGAGTGGCTTTTTAGGCCTCAGCCTCACCCTTTCCTGAGGTAAAGTCTGCCTTCCTGACAGGAAACAACAGCAGATCAGAGGCAGAACAAACGGAGGAAGCAGCAGAAAGGAACCAAGCATCACACTGCCCAGAAAGATTCCAACAAACCTCCTAAATGGTAGCCCTGAGGCCCACAGGCCAAATACTGGGCAAAATGTAAGTAAAATAAATGCTCTTATTGTCAAAATAGATTGTCGTTATGCAGGTGAATTTGGAGCGTCACCGGGAGGCGGCCATCTTGCAGCGAATGCTCCAGTGACTCTGTGGCAATACAGTTCTAAGGCTCATTAAGAGGCTTTAAACTGCACCACTACGGGACTGTCATGCCGCCCGCCCACCAGACCAGTAAAATACTTGTAATCTAGCCGGTGGTCAGCGGTCAACTTTGGCAGCAGGATGGTGGCATGGCGGTACTCCGGGACTGCCAAATGCATGATCAGGTCATTAATTTGACCCTTGAATCCAGTGCTTAATTTGTGCTGGATTGCACTGGTGTTAGCAGGTCATGAGAACTGGCACTCAATTTTAAGGACTGGGACATATTTTTATCATCAAACTTCGACTATGAGAAAGAGAGAGAAAGAAAGAAACAGAAGATAGAAGGAGAAAGACAAAGGCAGAAAAACTGTGACAAGTGAGAAAGCAGAGATGAATAAAAAAAAACAAGAGTGAAAGAAAAGTAAGGACCCTGAGGGTGGAAGATAAAAGAGGAGGAAGGTGGCTTAATGACTAAGCACCATTGGCATTCAGCAATCTTGGCATTCATCAGCACTGGTGACATATTTCTATACCCATGTATGTTTTGGTGCTTCCATTGCAGAAAATTAAGAGGTATAAACCCCATGTTTCACATGGAACTGTGAAATATGGTAAATATTTATTTCTTTATTTATTTATTTATTTATTTATTTATTTATTTATTTATTTATTTATTTATACCATTTATTAAGCGCTCTGTTACCGAGCGGTGTCCTGGCACTGAAATAATGTGAATATCTCCCCTAAGATGTCCGTAGATTTCTAAAGGCCGAAAAGCCATGTTTTAATGTTTTTCCTGAATTCCATCAAAGTAGTACTTTGTTTCAAGGCCAGGGGTAATTTGTTCCAGATGGTTGAGGCTCCAGTGATGAAACTACGGCCACCCCATCGTGCTTTCCTGATCCTACAGGTCTTGACTAGCACTTTATTTGCCGACCTTAGCTGTCTACTAGGTGTGTATCGTTGAAAGTGTTGTTGGAGAAAGGATGGACCTAATCCATTCACTGCCTTATACACCATACACAACGATTTAAACATAATCCGTTGCGTACCGGGAGCCAGTGCAATTTTCTCAGTTCCTGTGCAACCGGTGCAAACTTGGGCAAGCCAGTGATTAATCGAACAGCTGCATTTTGCAGCGTCTGTAGTTTATTGAGTAGACCTTGCTGGGCTTGCAAAAACAGACTGTTGCAGTAATCAAGGCGGGACAGCACAAGTGCTGTCACCACCGTTTTCCTGCTACTGTCTGATATAAAAGGGAGAACTTTCCTGATGGTTTTCATAATCCATTGAATGGAAGATGTTAAAGCATTGACCTGTGGTTTAAAAGAGAGCTTGCTGTCCATAAGAACTCCTAGGTTCTTTACTTTCGTTGCTGGAATGGGTGGGGTGCCCATATCAGGGGGCCACCATTTGGGACTCCAGAAGCTAACATCAGCACCGAAAAGAAGAAACTCATTTTTAGAGGAGTTCAATTTAAGACAATTACCAGCCATCCATGAGCTCACTGCCGACATACAGTCCTGGAACCTAGCCGCAATTCCTTCTTCTCTCCCCGGGAGCAGAGATACCACAATTTGTGTATCATCTGCGTAGGATGTTAAGTCAAATCCAAATGACCGAATCAAAGGGGCGAGGGAAGAATCGTATTTCACAGTTCCTTGTAAAAAACAGATATCATCTACATAATGACAGCTCCAAACCACTGTGCAGAGATTTGTCAGCGGTACTAGGATTTTATGGCACGGAGGACCAAAATATGTGGCAGTGTTATTTTTATTATGGGGAAAAACATGAAAATTATGCGGTGAACTCTAAGTCAGTATTTATTTTACATTTTGAGATGGAAACAACGTTTTGGAGAGGTCTACAAATATTGCAACAGTGATGCAAATTATGTGGCAAAGTTATTAAATCCATAATTAAGTGGTAGATGCTGCAGTCACAGGATAGCCTAAATCCACTGACCCTCATCATAGCCCATTGTTTTAATAACAATGTATTCACGAAAGATGAACAATTCAGAAATATTCTAATTTCAATCAGTGTCCATTGCTAGCTGCATTTTGAAGAAACCATCTTTGCAAGGTAACTGCTCCAATACAAACATGTAATATAAAAATAGATCATAGGCCCAATGTATAGTATGGCCTTATGTTGTATTATATTGGACTATGTTAGGGTTCTGGTTACACTTACAAACCACGCAGGCTTCGGCCTCATGGTTTATGTCACCAGAATCCCTTGTTGCAAATATTGGACAATATGACATTGTTTCCCCTTATTCACTCTCTATTTCTCTTTCTCTCTCTCTCTCATAAATATATCACAGTGGTATTCGTTCTTCCCATAGGGATAAGGTTTTTTGTTTCGCTAAGAACTTTGATGCCATCTGACAAATCTTCACAAAACGTTCCAAAAAAGGTTGATCCACATCAGCTCCTTCCTGGAAGGTTTAGGGGTAATCCTTCAAGCAGGGTCCATATGAAAGGGGGTCAGGGTCCCAAAACATGTTTTTCCTATGCAATTTCGCTTAGGAATTTTCAACAGCATTTTAGAAAATTACACAACAAAATTTTGCAAAAAGCTATATATTCACTTGTTAAATGTTCTTTTTGTGGTACAAGCCCGTTCAGCCATTTTTGAAAATGTAAGGTTTAAAAATTGGTGATGTCTGGTTGTTTGGTTTTGGAGAAGTACTGCATTACTGAAGCGGAACAGCAAATGAAAAAAACCTTTTTTGATTGACTTAGAGGGCTTTTTTCCAGTCAGTCGTCATGGTCCCACAGGACTACTCTTGGTAGTATGGGAAAGAGCTATCTGATTGTCTGGCCGCAAAGCAAACAGACATGCTGCGCCATCCATTAAAGGGCATGAGGACTCAGTCACTGTATCCTGACAGTAAAAATAAATTAGAATATAAGGAGGCTGGGTAGGGGTAGCCTGACCCCCTTACATTTATGAGGGGGTCCTAGAGGCAGACCCCAGTGGTTACATAAAAACAATTTGACATGTGGGCCCCGTAGTACTCCTGCGGAACCCAGAGCTGACCCCCAAGAGGGCTTAGACGAATCTTGCCAGAGCACATGGGGTATGCGCTGGGTTCCATGGAAGTACTTCAGGACCATCAAAGATAAATTAAAAAGAAGCTCCTATTGGCACAAGTAATGGAGCGATCAC
This sequence comes from Lissotriton helveticus, assembly GCF_964261635.1. Taxonomy (NCBI): domain Eukaryota; kingdom Metazoa; phylum Chordata; class Amphibia; order Caudata; family Salamandridae; genus Lissotriton; species Lissotriton helveticus. The sequence goes on along the minus strand of NC_136068.1, from coordinate 702,893,046 downwards.
TCCCTTGACACACTAAAGCCCCAATAGGTGGCCAAGTCCCTATTATGCGCGGAGTTCACTTTGTACAATACCATTCGCAGATAGGCAACATTTCATGTCCACGCAATGAGATGAGGGTGGCCAAGCCCCTACACTCACAACCTGAGTTTTGTACAAATATATTCATGGACAGCCAAATCTCATCAGAAACTGAAGCCCCTTTGGGTGGTCTAACCCTTACTACACACAGTAGTCACCCTGTACAGGACTCTTGCAGATCGGCGAGATCTTGTGCACAATCAGTGAGATGCAGGTGGCCAAGCCCCTACAGCACACAACCTTCACTTTGCAAAGAAGTCTTCAATGAAAGCCCATTCCATCCAGACTCTCAAGCCCCATTATGGGGCAAAGTTCCTTCTACACACAGCCTTCACTCTGTATTAGTCCCTTAGCAGGTAGCTGATGTTTAATGCACAATTAATGAGGTATGGGTGGCCAGGTCAGTACAAAAACCTACCCGTGCCTTGTACACAAGGCTTCACAGAGAGCCTACTTCCTCCAGACACCCAAGACCATTAGGTGGCCATGCCTCTACTATGCACATTATTTACAATATACAGAAGTCTTAACGGAGAGCCTACTTCCCTCCAGATACCAAAGCCCCATTAGATGGCCAAGACTCTGAATACACAATACGTTTCCCTTTACGAATAACCAACCTCTCAGACACAATCAATGAGACTTAGGTGGCCAAGCCCTTAAATGGACAGCCTACTCCTAATATACAGAAGTGTTCACAGAGAGACCTCTCCCTCCAGACACCCAAGCCCCATTAGGTGGACTGGTCCCTATTATGCCCACCATTTACCTTGTGATGAAGCCTTTATGGAGAGCCCAGTCCCTCGGGACACCCATGCCTCATTAGGTGGCTAACACCCTACTACACACGGGTAGCCAACTTCTCATGCACAATCAAACAGACATGAATGGCCAAGCCCCCATGCAGTGCATGACCTACACCTTGTACAGAAACCTTTACTGAGAGTCCACTCCATCCAGACACTGAAGCCCCATTAGGTGGACAAGTCCCTACTTCGCAGATCCTTTACCTTGTCAAGAGCCCTTCACAGAGAGCCCATTTCCTCCAGACACCCAATCCCCTCAAGTGGTCCAGCCCCTACTTTGTACTGTGTTTGCCCTACACAATTCTTTACAGAGAAGTCATTCCCTCCAGGCACAAAGGTCCTCTTAGGTGGTCAAGCTCCTACCCTGAACACACTTCACCCTGTGCATAACTATTCACAAAGAGCACACTTCATCTAGATACCCAGGTCCCATTAGGTGACCAAACCCATACTATGCACCAATCTTTAGACTGTGCGCAACTTTTTTATGGAGAGAACAATTCTTCCAGATTCTCAAGCCCCATTATGCAACCAAGCCCCTACTACTCACAGCCTTCTCCATGTGTACAACTTTTACCAGAGAGCCCACTCTCTCCAGGTTCTCATGCTCCATGAGATGGACAAGGCCATACTATGCAAAGTCTATACTCTGTGCACAACTGTTCACAAAGAGCCCACTGCCTGCACACATCCAAGCCCCATTAGGCGGCCATACCCCTATTATGCATAGCCTTTACCATATGCACAGGTCTTCACAGAGAGCCCACTGGCCTCCACATACACATGCCCAATTAGGTTCAAGTTCAAGTTCAAAAATTTGTATAGCGCACTACTCACCCAGAGGGTCTCAAGGCGCTTGAGGGAGGGGGGGTACTTTACTTATCAAATATCCAGGTTTTTAGTTGTTTTCTGAAGGAGAGGTGGTTCTGTGTAAGGCGGAGGTCGGAGGGGAGAGAATTCCAGGTCTTGGCCGCTAAGTAGGAGAAGGATCTTTCCCCCATGGTGGATCTTTGGATGCGTGGAATAGCGGCGAGGGCTTGATTGGACGATCGTAGTTGGCGGGAGGGGGTGTAAAAGGACAGGCGCGTGTTGAGGCATTCGGGTCCTAGGTTGTAGAGGGCTTTGTGTGCGTGGGTGAGGAGACAGAACGTTATTCTCTTGTTGACGGGGAGCCAGTGGAGCTCTTTTAGGTGACCGGAAATGTGAGCATGGCGGGGGATGTCTAGGATGAGTCTGGCTGAGGCGTTCTGGATGCGTTGGAGTTTTTTCTGTAGTTTGGTTGTCGTTCCGGCGTGAAGGGTGTTTCTGTAGTCCAGTCGGCTTGTGACCAGTGCATGGGTGATCGTCTTTCTTGTTTCGGTGGGGATCCAGCGGAAGATTTTTTTGAGCATACGTAGAATGTTGAAGCATGATGATGAGACGGCGTTGACTTGTCTGGTCATCGAGAGGGAGGAGTCCAGGATGAAGCCCAGGTTACGTGCGTGGTCCGTTGGTATGGGTGCGTTTCCCAGGGCCGGTGGCCACCATGAGTCGTCCCAGGCGGAGGGGGATGATCCTAAGATGAGGACTTCCGTTTTGTCCGAGTTCAGTTTTAAACGGCTGTTCTTCATCCACTCGGCTACTTCTTTCATCCCTTCGTGTAGGTTGGTTTTGGCGGTGTTTGGGTCTTTGGTGAGGGAGAGGATCAGCTGGGTGTCGTCTGCGTAGGAGATGATGTTGAGGTTGTGTTGGCGTGCTATGGATGCGAGGGGACTCATGTATACGTTGAAGAGGGTTGGACTGAGTGATGATCCTTGTGGTACGCCGCAGATGACTTCGGTGGCCTCTGATCTAAAAGGGCTGAGTCGGACTCTCTGGGTTCTTCCTGCGAGGAACGAGATGATCCAGTCCAATGCTTTTCCTTGTATTCCGACGTTGTTGAGGCGTTGAATAAGGGTGCTATGACAGACTGTGTCGAAGGCTGCGGAGAGGTCAAGTAGAATGAGGGCAGCTGTTTCTAGGTTGTCCAGTAGAGTTCGAATGTCGTCTGTTGCTGCGATGAGGGCGGTCTCGGTGCTGTGTTTGGCTCGGAAGCCGGACTGTGAAGGGTCGAGGGATTTGTTGGATTCGAGGAAGGTGGCAAGCTGACTGTTGACGGCTTTCTCAATGACTTTGGCAGGGAACGGGAGGAGCGAAATGGGGCGGTAGTTCTTAAGTTCAGTGGGGTCTGCTGTGGGTTTCTTCAGGAGGGCACTGAGTTCGGCATGTTTCCAGCTTTCCGGGAAGGTAGCGGAGTTGAGGGAGCAGTTGATGACGTCTCGGAGATGAGGTGCGATAATGGAGTCTGCTTTGTTGAAAATGTGGTGGAGACAGGGGTCGGTTGGCGATCCTGAGTGGATGGAGTTCATCAGGCGGATGGTGTCTTCAGTGGTGATTGGGTCCCAGGCGCAAAGGTTGTTGGAGGGGGGTTTTAGTTCGGAGGTGGGTGGGGTGGACTGGTCTCCAAAGCTGTTATGTATGTCAGCGATTTTGTTGTGGAAGAACGAGGCTAGAGAGTCGCAGAGGTTTTGGGAGGGTCGTTGGTGCCGGCGGTGGGTTTGGTAAACTCTTTGACGATGTTGAATAGTTCCTTGCTGTTGTGGGCGTTGTTGTCGAGTCGATCCTTGAGTGCTGATTTCTTGGTGGATCGGATCAGTTGGTGGTGTTTGCGGGTGGCGTTCTTGAAGGTGGTCAGGTTGTCAGTGGTTGGGTTTTTTCGCCAGGCTTTCTCGAGGGTGCGACAGATCCTCTTGGATTTCTTAAGGTCATCATTGAACCAGGGGGCTTTTTTGCTACCTTGCTTGATTTGATGGTTTTTCAAGGGTGCTAAATCTTCAGCGCTGTGGGGGATCCATTGTGTGAGGTTGGTGGCTGCTTGGTTTGGGTCCGATGATTTGGCAGGAGGGTTTTGGTGAAGTAATGTGAGGAGCTGGTCGGTGGTAATTTTGTTCCAGTTTCTGCGGGGAATTGGTTGAGGGTGGGTGTGGGTCGTGGTCTTATTGTAGTTGAAGTGGACACAGCTGTGGTCTGTCCAGTGGAGAGCTGTGGTGTGATTGAAGGAGACGTGCTTGCTGGAGGTGAAGACTGGGTCGAGCGTGTGCCCGGCATAGTGGGTGGGGGTGTCAACGAGTTGTTTGAGTCCGAGATTGGCGAGGTTGTCTAGAAGGGTGGTAGTGTTGCTGTCGTTGTTCTTTTCCAGGTGGAAGTTGAGGTCACCCAGTAGAATGTAGTCTTCGGAGGGGAGGGCGTGTGGGCTGATGAAGTCAGGGATGTCTTCGCTGAATTGTGTGAATTAGGTGGCCAAGCCCCTACTTTGCAAAGCCTTTGCTTGTGCATAGCTCTTCACAGAGAGCTCACTTCCCCCACACCTCAAAACTCCATTAGGTGACCAACCCCCTACTACACACTGCCTTTGCTTTGTGCACAGCTATTTACCGAGAGCTCACTCCCTCCCCTCACCCAAGTCCCATTAGGTTGCCCTGTGCACAGCTCATCACAGTGTGGCCAATTCCTACTCGAACTACTCAAAAAGGAACGTAGGAAATACAATAAGCATATCGCGCATGAAAAATCCTCCTTCTTTTGCGACACACTGAATAATGCAAAAAAACGCCCCCAAAAACTCTTCACCATTATCAGAAAACAAACATCCAAACGAACACCTACTGCAATTCCAGCCTCCAAAGACCTATTTAACAAATTTGCCAATTTCTTCAACGAAAAAAATACTAAAGATTGATCTCTCACTGATGGACCACTCGCATTACTCAAAGGCAATACTCATCAAAGAAGATATAAGCCCACCTAACCAACCAACCAACAACTGGCTAACCTTTACACCCACCACTGAAACGGAAATAATTGCACTAACTGCAGGATCCAAACCCTCATCGCACCTTGAAGACCCCCTCCCCGCTCAACTGTCAAAAAAACTCAAACACTCCTTAGCCCCTATCTGACTGAGATTATAAACAGCTCCCTGGAAACAGGAATCATGCCTGACTGCCTCAAAATAGGCCAGGTAACACCATTAATAAAAAAAAAGCAGGTGCCGACCCTAACGATCTCAACAACTACAGGACTGTCTCCAAATCTTCCTTTCCTAGCAAAACTACTAGAAAAATGTGTTCTCCGTCAACTCACCCACCACATGGACATTAACAACCTCCTCGACCCGCACCAATCAGGCTTCAGGAAAGGATGTAGCACAGAGACTGCCATCTTAAATGTCATAGATGATGTGCACAAATCACTGGACAATAACCGCTGCTGTCTACTCACACTCCTTGACCTTTCGGCCGCCATTGACACGGTCGACCACAAACTACTCATCAACACTCTCCAAGAAAGGGTAGGAGCAAAAGGGGTGGTCTCACAATGGTTCACCTCCTTTCTACAAAACTGCTCCCAAAAAATAAAAATAGTAAACTCCACGTCCGACCTACACCCTATAATCAGAGGTGTTCCCCAAGGCTCAAATCTTTCACCCACGCTGTTCAACATCTACATGGAGCCACTCACCATCATCCTCAAAAAAGCCAACATTCCCTTCCACCTCTACGCCGACGACACCCAGATCTACCTTGAAACCTCCTACACAGCAGACATGCAAAGACTAAACAACACCCTAACAGAAGTACAAAAGTGGCTGTCCCTAAACCATCTGAAACTAAATCAAGACAAAACGGAAATCCTTCTCATAGCCAACAAAGAACAGACCCCCCCCAAATCACGGAATGGATAAAGTCTATTGATGCTCTCGACTGTACTCTCATACCAGCAGACTCAGTGAAATCATTGGGTATCACTCTAGACCCCAAACTGGATATGATCAAACACATTAAGAACACAGCAAGATGTGCCTTCTTCAACTTAAAGCTACTGAGCAAAAATAAACCCTTCATCCCACCAACTGACCTTAAGCAAGCTACGCAATTCCTCCTGCTATCCAGATTAGACTATGGGATCTCCACCCTCACAGGCACGGCTAAACTTCACCTTGCTCCTCTCAGAACAACACTAAATGCAGCAGTCAGAATGGTGGCGGGAGTAAAGAAATACGAACACATCACCCCCGCTCTAAAAGAGCTTAAATGGCTCCCAATAGAAATGCGGGCCAATTTCTGAACTGCTTGCCTCACCCACAAAGCTCTGCACATGGGTAAACCCACCTATCTAGCTGCCAAACTCAAAAAAGCAGGACAGACAAGAAACCTCAGAAGCACCTACTCTCTGCTACTCATCCCCCCGAAAACCTGCAAACAAAAGACCTTATCTAGGTCCTTTACCGGAAATGCACCCAAAATCTGGAATGCCATCCCTATACATATTAGGACAAACGCTTCCTCCAAAGCATTTAAGAGCCAACTCAAAGTGCTCTTCCTCAATCGAGTCCCCACAAAGTGACAACTGACCTACTTGAATTTTTTTGTGTACTAGACTGTTATGAAATAATGTTGTAAAGCGGTCCGATACCTCCGGGTCTCGCTAGCACTATATAAAACTCCAAAAATAAAAAATAAATAAAAATATTAGGTAGCCAAAGCTCACTCCCACCAGAAACCTAAGCCCCCTTGATACAAAGTAATGCAAGGCAGGACACTGTATTACACTGAATCCTTTTTGGTTATAAACCGACACAAATTAGTGATTTCTGTAGGTTTATAAATGTAAACCTGAATTTTGTGTTTGGTCTCCATTAAATATTTAGCTCAAACCTGAAGCAAAATCGTTCTACATCTAAGAGAAATCTATTGTTATATGTATTTTGGTTTGAATTACACTTAAAGCAATACACTTACCAATTATTATTATATATAGGCCTCTATTGAAGACTATTATGATACATTAACCTAAAGAAACACACATGACGAACAACATTAAGTTTTCTTATTTTTAAACCAGAAAAGGTGGTGCTAAAAATAATTTTTTGGGTAGATTTGTAAACATTTCTAATTGTTTTTGTATTTTCAATTTTTTGGTGGGGTTCAACAGGAAAAATAAAAGCAGGGCATTGAGAGAGAAAAAATGGAAAAATACTACTTGTTCTTTGGACACTGGTGTTCCGACACCAACTTGTCCTTCACTGATCTCACTGATCTGCTCTGTTCTTCAGCGTAACCTATTTTGATGCACCTCTTGCAATAACTAATCGTCTCCTGGTACTTAGAATTTAGTCCCCCTGCAGTACCTCTGTGAGCACTGTATCCAACTGTCCAATGGAAGGTCCTGATGTTGAAGTGGATGCCTCCTATGCAGCTCTGTTGTGGCAAGCCCTGCAGGATACATTGACTGCATGTGCTTTCACATGCCAGAAGTACAATATGAATATTGTTATTAACAGTATCTCTTGAAATGTTCTTTCTGCAGATGCCGTAGATTACATATCAAAAGGAGACTTTTTTCTCCTCTGGAGATATGGAAAAAAATGCCATACAGGGACTCCTTGATGGTTTTTTGAGTCTCTGGCTCCTGCCTCTGTTCCTCCATGTCTTCCTCTCTCTTATCACCAGAAGCCATGGTTGAACCTATAACAAATTATAAAAAATGCAATAAAAAATCTAGGGACCAACACCAGATGTAACTTCACCACAGTGCTATTCCCAAATGAGGCTGGCAGGGGAACAATTTCCTGTAGATGAAGCAACAGAGGGACAATAACACAAGTGCCCTGGGATGCAACCGGCATTTACGCCCATTTTCTGCACCCCCGGGGCACTTTGATATTACCGAAGGTGCCGCAATTGCTAGTGCAAGGAACACTGAAAGGGTACCTCTGGGACCATCAATTCTCAAGTTTACTAGCAGTGAGGGTATTCTTATTTTACCTGCGTCACTTTCAATAAATGAAACCTACAATTTTTGATTGTTTGAACCTGTAAGATAGATAGACAGCACCTTTACTTTGTCTCTTTCCAGCATCAATGACCATAACTTAGATAGACAATTTCCATTATTCTTTTTCAAAATAATTTTACTTCCTTCATAGAGGCTCAAATTATAAATTCTTTTAGTGCTATATTTTACATTTGGTTTGTGTGCATACATTTACATATAACCATTTTTCTATGAGCAAAACACAAATATCAAGAGCCAGTACATTATACATCAATATTTTTGTACACAAAATCATTCAAAGACTCGTGATTTTTAGATAATCATACTGTTATTGTCATATCTGTACCGGTATACATAAGACTCAAATTATCCTCGATAGACTGTTACTGAATGGTCCTGCAATAAAAGACTGTGCTCAGAATAACATGAAAATCCTGTTCTATGTTTAGACCTTCTTATCTTTGCTAAACATGATATATCCTTTGCTCAATCTCAATTTTTATGTTACAACTCTGAGTCACGTGAGTATAAAAGTGAATGGTGTGTTGGTGCCAATGCATTTCGACCTTCGTGCTGTGGACCTTTATTATTTCTAGGAACGTCTTCCTCAGGGCTGGGGCTGTGAGTGTAGGATTAGGTGGTCTAATGTGCAGGGAAAATCATGGAGCTTGTTCCATTGTGCCGTCCTTGGGAACATTGGAAGTTTACATCTTCTTCTTTCCTTGTGATCCTATTCCTTTTATTTCACTTTCTCATAGCGCCTGGTATCCGTAGTGCTTCCCGAGGTCCTTTTGCAGACTCTGCTTCGGCGTTTCTCTCCCGCGCCCGAACACTTCATTATTGGTCACGGTGCCCCACTCCAGAGGCCTTTTTTGGCTCTAGGGACCTCATCCCCGGGGCTTTGCCTCTTTTTATTATTTTTTACATTTTATTTCAACGGGAGGGGGCCGCGTGACCTCCCTTCCCTTGGCCACTTTTGGCCCCAGGACCCCATCCCCTGGGGCCTGGCCTCATGTTGGGGACCACGGGGAGCCTAAATGCCCCCGCGGCCCCAGCTGGCTCCCAGTCTCCTGCGGGAGCCAGCATTGCTTTTGGAGAAAGGGAACTGCTGACATATAGGTTTCCTGTTCCGCCTCCACAAAGCATAGCAGTGTTTGCTATGGCAGGGCGGGAGCAGTGGTCCCGCCCTGCCATAGTAAACTGCAATTTCCTGGGGCACTACGGGACATTGCTGGAGCCAGCCCTGGGGATGGTGGTCCCTAGGGCCAAGGAGGGCTCAGGAAGGGGGGCCACGCGGCCCACCTCACAGCGTGAAAATTGGCCCGGGAAGGTGGTGGTCCCCGGGGGGCCACAATGGACCCCCACCCTAATTTAAAATTACCCCTGGGAGGTGGTGGTCACCGGTGCAGTATGGGGAGGGGCAGGAGCCCCCCACACTTTCTAATTTTAGTTTAAGCCCTGAGAAGTGGGCAGTCACCGGGGCTTGGGGGGCCAGCAAGGCCCCCGCCCATAATCAAAAATGCCCCAGGGAGGTGGCGGCTCCCAGGGCAGCATGGGGGGGTAGGAGCCCCCCACACCGTTTTTTTACAGAAGCCTCGGAGAGGTGGCGGTTTCCAGGGCTGCGGGGGCCGTTTGCCCATGCATATTATTTTTAAAAAACCTGGGAGATGGCAATCACCAGGTCTGCGTGGCCCCCATCATATATTAGCAACATTGTCCCTGGGACCCGACCCACCTGGGGGCCTATTAAATCAAAGTGAGCTTCATTTAAAAAAAAAAAAAACATTTAGGCTAGATTCGCGCACCATAAACAAATCCAGCTGGAAAAAAAAGCTTTTTGGGCCCCAGGGGTCCCAGTTGGACCCCCTGAGCAGGCCTAGGGGGTCAGGGTATTTCTACCATTGAGTGTATAAGAGAGTAAGTATGGGTTATTATCTGTATGAGTAAGTGAGGTGGTGTGTGCATAACTGTATAGGTGAGTAAATGGGAGTGTGATTGATTCTTTGCGTGACTGACTAGGTGTGTGAGTAACTCTATGGATGAGTAGAGGTATGTGAGTGTCTGTATAGATATGTGAGTGCATATGATAGTGCCGTCTTGATGGTTGACTGTATGTATGAGTGAATGTATGGGTGAATGAGTGGATGTGTGTGTAGATGTAGAATTAGTGAGTGGGTTTGTACTAACTGGTATTAGTGTGTCTATGGTTTCGAAAATGGTAGTCTGTATTTTAGAGTGGGTATGAGGAGGTGCATCAGATTATCACGTGGATGATGTCATCAGTGAGGTCATCAGTGATGTCATTTGAGATGTCATCAGTGATGTCACTCACCATGTCATGAATGATGTAAAATGTGACGTCATCAGCAGTGCATTGCGGGGGTGCAAGTTATAGTTAGCTGAACTAACTATAACGGCGGAATTTCTATGGCTTTGTACGAGTGAAATGTCCAACTAAATATTCCCTGAAACCTATGGTGTTTTTCTGTGATTATCGAAGGTTTTTTAATTGCTAATTACTAACTATATCGTCTCTGAAACCGATGTTTTTTTCAGTGAATTTCTAAGGTTTTTTAAATGCTAATTTCTAGCTATAACGTCCCTGAAACGTATGTTTTTTTTTGTGAATTTCAAAGGTTTTTTAAATGCTACTTTTCTTATTATAATGTTCATTAAATCTATGGTTTTTTGTGATATTCTATAACTTTAATATCCAAAAAATAGTTTTTGAAAATGTTTGTGTTTGTTATTGAAAGTATATGTCTTCTTTTTTATTAAATACTAAAATATATTTTGGGGGAGAAAAAAGGGGAGTTGTGCACCCATCATGTACCTATCTCAGTGGGTGCGTGGTTTCAAACCGCCATATTGGTGAAGTCATGAAGGATGTGTGTTTCAGCCAGCCCACTCCACTTATGCTTACAGGGAAGGAACGACAACGCTACATGTCCCAGGTCTTCCCTGTAGTGATCTGCTGATCACAGGCCTAGTTGTCAGCATGCCACTCCCTCATGGCTGGTTTACACCAACACCACACCCATGCAGCACAGGCGTCACAGTACATGTGACCCTGCCAATAAAAAGGGCCGGGCACAAGTGCTGGAGGCCATTTCCATTCTCTCCCTTGACTTGAAGTACACAGAGTTGGTGGCAGCAGAGGAACTTTGCCTGAAACGGGCCTCCTGCCATGTGGCGAGGACTTGAGTTCCACTGAGTTAGTGCCACTAGAACTGAGCGGGTGTTCAGCCTGCGATGACTCGTAGGCCTCGATACACCATCCTGGCAATCAAGACCTGATTTGAATTGTGAGCTAGGCTGTACCGTGAGTACACCACACAAAGATGACTCCTCAGCGCGGTTCTTGGCCATTGCGATATCAAGACCCAGAATCAAATGTGCGACCTTCTGGCTGCCAAGGACGTGGGCCACGGCCTTGGAGCTCGCTTCAGCATGTGGTGGGCCCTCTTGGACACACGCTGGTGGTGGAAGCTGAACAGAGAGGCTTGTTTGTGCAGCTGTGGACAGTCACCTCTCGGCAGTGGAAGTGGATGGTGTGTAGCAGCCTTGGTGCGCATGGGCAGGCAGACATCTCTGGATGGTGGGAGTGGATGGTGTGCAGCAGCCTAGGTGCGCAGGGGTGGGGCAGACACCTCTTGGTGGCGGGAGTGGATGGGGTGCAGCAGCCTGGGTGTGTTGGGGCGGGACACCGATGAAGGAGTGTGCAGTTGTATGTACTCTGCCATTACTGATTCTGTACTATGTTTCAGGTGAATGAGCTTGTGGGCTGCAGTATGTCCTGGCACGTGGTTGGAGACACACCAGTGGCGGAAAGGTAAGCTGTGAGGGTTTTGTCCGCAGTGTCAGCACTCACTCTCCCTCTCCATCTCTTCCTTTCTCTCTCTCACACTTTTTCTCTCTTTCTCTCTCTCTTCCTCTCTCTCTCTTTCTCTCTTTCTCTCTCTCTTCCTCTCTCTCACACTCTTTCTCTCTCTCTTCCTCTCTCTCATACTCTTTCTCTCTTTCTCTCTCTCTTCCTCTCTCCCACTCTTTCTCTCTCTCTTCCTCTCTCTCTCACTCTTTCTCTCTTTCGCTCTCTCTTTCTCTCTATCCTTTGATGGGTGCATGACTCACAATCTTATCTTGCTTTTTGTCTTGCAGGCTGTGATTCACAGATTGTCGAGGGATGACACGCCATGGCTGTACCTACTTTTATTTTGTTGTTTTGCTGAAATAAAGTGTTTTATAGGTAAATCCATAGATGACTGTGATTCTCATTTGTCCAATCTCACATGCATCTTGATTGTTATAATTGTGCGACATCAGCCGATTTGTTACATTCCAGATATCCGAAGGTTGTTGTCACATTTCTTGGTCAGGGGACAGGGGGGATGGAGGACAAGGGGGTGGTGGTGGGGTGTGACGGGGCACTCTTGGAGGTCCGAGCTGCATGATCATTGTGAGGAAAAGTGTCCTTCTTGTCTGCATTTATTTTGTGTCAGGACTCCATTATTTTTGCATTGCCATTTCGTGTCAAACACCTCTGCACGACCCTCCTGGTCGTTTCTGCTGATGTCCGATGAAATTCTAACTGTCACTACCACCCTGCCCTTCCTGCTCCTTGTGGTTGAGCCAATTTCGAAAAAGGGAACAAAGAATTGGCCTCACCACCCTCGGACTGAACTCCTGCACACATCCACCCAGTTTTGCAAGACTTGGTCATGCCACCGTCCCAGAACTTGTTTCTTTCACATATCCTGTTCTCCCACGTAATATCCTGTTTTGCAAGACCTGTCCGTAATCTTTTGTACCATCTTTAGCAGCCCCCATCCTGCCTGAACAAAGAATGTTGTAACTGCATTTTGATTTGGGGCGCCAGGCCCCCACCCAAACTGGTTTCTTAAGGTGGGAAATGTATATATAAGGCCTGTAAGCTGCGGAGTGAAGCAGCAGCCTCCTCTGTCTTGTCTCCGACGAGCTTGGGACTCTGTTCCATAGCCGGAGCTATTCGAATAAAACTTGGTTCCTCCTGCAGACGAAGGCTCCTGTGTCTCCTTTTTCTATTTAAGGAGGGTATCGAAGACTTGGGCAGTTCCCCCCCCGCCGAGACCCAGTAAGTGCAGTGGCGTCACTAGGGGGGTGCGGACCGCACCGGGTGTCACCCCATCTGGGGGGTGACACCAATCTACACTGACGAGTCTACCTGCGTCCTGCTTTAGTCAAGGGTTTGGGTTTGCATTGTTGTTTTGTGACGAAAATCGAAACGAAACCGAAGCCAAACCAAACCCAGTTATGCATATACCAGGCAGGCAGGCAATGGCATCGTTGACTTGCAGTTTTGTTTCACTGACACTTGCCCAGCAGTTTGGGTCCCAGGGCCGTCAATCTTATCCCTACTACCAATGACGTGACGGCCCTGGGACAGCCCCTGCGCTCTGTGCACAGTGCGCAACTGCACCTGCTGCGCCTGCTCTTAGCCTCTGACGCGTCACGGCGGTCACGCGCCCGCCAGCGCCAGGGAGAGTGCGCACTGTGCGTCGTGAGAATAAACTTAAAAAGAACGACGATGACACCGGTCCGAGCCGAGGCGAGTCCGACTCCTGCACTATCTTCTCTCCCCTTCAAATTTGGAACGGTGAGAGACTGCTGACTGTCACTAGTAGTAGAGACAGTAGAGAATAGTATAATTTTAATTTATAATATACTGTATATCATTATCATAAATACTGACTGCATGGCATGAGACTGTCGTAGTAGTAAAGCAGTGCAGTGGCACACAAATGAAAACACGGCCCTGAGGGCCCTCTTCGGCAGGTGCAAGCTGGCTTTCTAAATTCTTCCTATGCCCCACACATGCCCTTTTCGTCGAGGTAGCCTGCCCCTGCCCAGCCCATCCCCCACCCTCCAGCGCTTCCAGGGACTTTATTGCATTGCCAAATATAAACATTGCAAAATTGCTGCATTATATCAGAAAGCGTGCGGCCTGTTTCGAGGATTTCTAACCCTCAAAGACAGCAGGGAATCGATGGGTTTTTAATGAGCTGCTTTGTTCATTGAAGCCAGCGGACTGCATGCAGGTGTGTTAATAGAGATTCAATCTTTGAATATTATGTGACAGGCACTGTTGCAATCATGTGCAGGCCTCCAGTGGGAACCTAACATTTCATGTCTTTTTTGGATATACCAACTTAGGCCAAGAGCTCTGCCTGTTCCTCATGCTGTTCACACTCGCCAGCGTCTCACAAGAGATCTGCAATGCTTGACTGCAATTTTCTTTGCTCACAAGGCAACTCTATAGCAGCCTAGCTCATCTGAGGGTGCATGGTTTCCTATTTTTCAGTATCTTGCACAGTCTTCAGTTTTCCAGTGAACCAGTTCCAAATTTCAGCTTGCTCTTCAATACAGTGCCACCTGTTGCTCGCACTCTTGTTTATACAAATCCAGGGAAGACAGATGGAGTAAGAGTGAGAGGGAGACAGAGGGAGCTAGAGGGAGTAATACAGAGAGAGAGGGAGGCAGAGGGAGTAAGACAGCGAGAGAGGGAGACAGAGGGAGCTAGAGGGAGTAAGACAGAGAGAGAGGGAGCTAGACAGAGAGAGGGGGCTAGAGGGAGTAGGACAAAGAGAGAGGGAGCTAGAGGACGTAAGACATGGAGAGCGGGAGCTAGAGGACGTAAGACATGGAGAGCAGGAGCTAGAGGGAGTAAGACAGAGAGAGAGAGGGAGCAAGAGGGAGTAACAAAGAGAGAGAGGGAGCTAGAGAGAGTAAGACAGAGAGAGAGGGAGATAAAGGGAGTAAGACAGAGAGAGAGAGGGAGCTAGAGGGAGTAAGCCAGAGGGAGAGAGAGCTAGAGTGAGAAAGACAGAGAGAGAGGGAGCTAGAGGGAGTAAGACAGAGAGAGGGAGACAGAGGGAGCTAGAGGAAGTAAGACAGAGAGAGGGAGCTAGACAGAGAGAGGGAGCTAGAGGGAGTAAGATAGAGAGAGAGGGAGCTAGAGGGAATAAGAGAGAGGGAGCTAGAGGGAGCAAGACAGAGAGAGAGGGAGCTAGAGGGAGTAAGACAGAGAGAGAGGGAGATAGAGGGAGTAAGACAGAGAGAGAGGGAGAAAGAGGGAGCTAGAGGGAGTAAGACAGAGAGAGAGAGAGGGAGCTAGACAGAGAGAGGGAGCTAGAGGGAGTAAGACAGAGAGAGGGAGCTAGAGGGAGCTAGACAGAGAGAGGGAGCTAGAGGGAGTAAGAGAGAGAGAGGGAGCTAGAGGGAGCTAGACAGAGAGAGG
The DNA here is from genome assembly GCF_964261635.1 of Lissotriton helveticus. Classification (NCBI taxonomy): domain Eukaryota; kingdom Metazoa; phylum Chordata; class Amphibia; order Caudata; family Salamandridae; genus Lissotriton; species Lissotriton helveticus. The sequence goes on along the minus strand of NC_136068.1, from coordinate 702,878,034 downwards.
AGCTAGACAGAAAGAGAGGGAGACAGAGGGAGCTATAGGGAGCAAGACAGAGAGAGGGAGCTAGACAGAGAGAGGGAGCTAGAGGGAGTAAGATAGAGAGAGAGGGAGCTAGAGGGAGGAAGACAGAGACAGAGGGAACTAGAGGGAGTAAGAGAGAGAGAGAGAGGGAGCTAGAGGGAGGAAGACAGTGAGAGAGGGAGCTAGAGGGAGTAAGACAGAGAGAGAGGGAGCTAGAGGGAGTAAGACAGAGAGAGAGGGAGACAGAGGAAGCTAGAGGCAGCAAGAGAGAGGGAGCTAGAAGGAGCTAGACAGAGAGTGGGAGCTAGAGGGAGTAAGACAGAGAGAGAGGGAGCTAGAGAGAGTAAGACAGAGAGAGGGAGCTAGAGAGAGCAAGACAGAGAGAGAGGGAACAAGAGGGAGTAACAAAGAGAGAGAGGGAGCTAGAGAGAGTAAGACAGAGAGAGGGGGAGATAAAGGGAGTAAGACAGAGAGAGAGAGAGGGAGCTAGGGGGAGTAAGCCAGAGGGAGAGAGAGCTAGAGTGAGAAAGACAGAGAGAGAGAGGGAGCTAGAGGGAGTAAGACAGAGAGAGGGAGACAGAGGGAGCTAGTGGAAGTAAGACAGAGAGAGAGGGAGCTAGATAGAGAGAGGGAGCTAGAGGGAGTAAGATAGAGAGAGAGGGAGCTAGAGGGAATAAGAGAGAGGGAGCTAGAGGGAGCAAGACAGATAGAGAGGGAGCTAGAGGGATTAAGACAGAGAGAGAGGGAGCTAGAGGGAGCTAGACAGAGAGAGGGAGCTAGACAGAGAGAGAGGGAGACAGAGGGAGCTATAGGGAGCAAGACAGAGAGAGGGAGCTAGACAGAGAGAGGGAGCTAGAGGGAGTAAGATAGAGAGAGGGGGAGCTAGAGGGAGGAAGACAGAGACAGAGGGAACTAGAGGGAGTAAGAGAGAGAGAGAGAGGGAGCTAGAGGGAGTAAGCCAGGGGGAGAGAGAGCTAGAGTGAGAAAGACAGAGAGAGAGGGAGCTAGGGGCAGTAAGACAGAGAGAGGGAGACAGAGGGAGCTAGAGGAAGTAAGACAGAGAGAGAGGGAGCTAGATAGAGAGAGGGAGCTAGAGGGAGTAAGATAGAGAGAGAGGGAGCTAGAGGGAATAAGAGAGAGGGAGCTAGAGGGAGCAAGACAGAGAGAGAGGGAGCTAGAGGGAGTAAGACAGAGAGAGAGGGAGCTAGATGGAGAGAGGGAGCTAGAGGGAGTAAGATAGAGAGAGAGGGAGCTAGAGGGAATGAGAGAGAGGGAGCTAGAGGGAGCAAGACAGATAGAAAGGAAGCTAGAGGGAGTAAGACAGAGACAGAGGGAGCTAGAGGGAGTAAGACAGAGAGAGAGGGAGCTAGACAGAGAGAGGGAGCTAGACAGAGAGAGAGGGGGACAGAGGGGGCTATAGGGAGCACGACAGAGAGAGGGAGACAGAGGGAGCTAGAGGAAGTAAGACAGAGAGAGAGGGAGCTAGATATAGAGAGGGAGCTAGAGGGAGTAAGATAGAGAGAGAGGGTGCTAGAGGGAATAAGAGAGAGGGAGCTAGAGGGAGCAAGACAGAGAGAGAGGGAGCTAGAGGAAGTAAATCAGAGAGAGAGGGAGCTAGAGGGAGTAAGACAGAGAGAGAGGGAGACAGAGGGAGCTAGAGGGAGTAAGACAGAGAGAGAGGGAGCTAGACAGAGAGCGGGAGCTAGAGGGAGTAAGACAGAGAGAGGGAGCTAGACAGAGAGAGGGAGCTAGAGGGAGTAAGACAGAGAGAAAGGGAGCTAGAGGGAGCTAGACAGAGAGAGGGAGCTAGAGGGAGTAAGAGAGAGAGAGGGAGACAGAGGGAGCTAGAGGGAGCCAGACAGAGAGAGGGAGTAAGATAGAGAAAGTGGGAGCTAGTGGGAGGAAGACAGAGACAGAGGGAGCTAGAGGGAGTAAGAGAGAGAGAGAGGGAGCTAGAGGGAGGAAGACAGTGAGAGAGGGAGCTAGAGGGAGTAAGACAGAGAGAGAGGGAGCTAGAGGGAGTAAGACAGAGAGAGAGGGAGACAGAGGGAGCTAGAGGGAGCAAGAGAGAGGGAGCTAGAAGGAGCTAGACAGAGAGAGGGAGCTAGAGGGAGTAAGACAGAGAGAGAGGGAGCTAGAGAGAGTAAGACAGAGAGAGAGGGAGACAGAGGGAGCTAGAGGGAGTAAGACAGAGAGAGAGGGAGCTAGAAGGAGTAAGAGAGGGAGAGAGGGAGCTAGAGGGAGCAAGACAGAGAGAGGGAGCTAGAGGGAGTAAGACAGAGGGAGAGGGAGCTAGAGGGAGTAAGACAGAGAGGGAGCTAGAGGGAGCTAGACAGAGAGAGGGAGCTAGAGGGAGTAAGACAGTACCTAGCGCCGTACATTTCCGACAGAGGTGGTCCATGCGGTAAGTCGTGAGGGGGGTCACCATGAGTTACCCGCACCGGGTGACACCAACCCCAGTGACGCCACTGAGTAAGTGGGTATAAACGGTTCTTCAGTTGGCTCCATGGCATCTGTTGTCAATCAGGTGTGGCTGTGGGCTGGGCTCCCTTTGATGTTGCAGGTTGTAGTCCGACTTTACACCAGGTCAGAGAAGGTGTAAACTTCCTGGCGCTAACGCACCTTTTCGCCTATTTTGTGTTCTTTTTGCCGATATTGCTAGTCGTTGAGAAAGTTGCGAAGTGGTGTGTTTGCTGCTTTTTGCACGGGAGCGCCTACTCTGCATCTCAGTAGTGATAATTGCCGGTGTCATCCATGACAATGTTTTTTGAGGCTGCTTTTGCTGGTAAACTGGTGATATGGGCTGTTTGCACCAGCATGTAAATGGTGCGTTAAATTTATCACCATTTTGGCTGTGATAAAATGCTCTTAACTCGGTGATCTGTCCTTAAATATATGCCCTTCGGTGTTTAAAAGACCTGAGAAGTACTCCAGTGCAATGCTGAGAGCCATGCACCCATCGTGTTCATACTAGGGGGCTGTGCTGATAGCCGCACAGCCTTCGTATTCACACTAGGGGACCGCGCTGAGAGCCAAGCGCCCTTCATGTTACACTAGGGGGCCACGCTAGCGTCGCGACTCCAAACTTTTTTGAAAAAAATAAAACGTTCTCTTTCATTAATTTACAGTCGCCTCGGGGACCCCATTCCCCGAGGCATGCCCAAATCTACATTTTTTCTTTTTTGAAAGGGGAGGAAGCCAAATGACCCCCCTCGCAGGCCACTTCTGGCCACGGGAACCCCATCCCCTGGGGCCTGGCCTCTCTGTTGGGGACCGTGGGGGGAGCTCCAATGCCCCCACGGTCCATCCAACTCCCCGCCTCCTGTGGGAACCTGCATTGCTTTTGGGCAACTGGAGTTGCTAACATGCAGATTCCCTTGCCAAAAAGCAATTCTCCTTTCTTTTATTGAAGCGAGAAGAGGTTTTCCTCCTCTCACTTCAACAAAGCAAACTAGAGTTTGCTATCTCTGGGTGGAAGCCATGCTCCCGCTCTGTCATAGCAAATGGAAATGTTCTGAGGGTGGACACCCCGGGACATTGCAGAAGCTGGCCCTGGGGGGTGGCGGTATCCAGGGCCATCAAGTGCTCCAGGACGGGGGCCGCACGGCCCCCCTCCCTCTATTTTCAAAGATGGTGGTCCCAGGGGCTGCGGGAGTGCCGTGTGCCCTCCAGCTCCTAATTTACTTAGCCCAAGGAGGTGGCTGTATAATTATACGATTGCCCCCGGTACCTGGCCCACTTGGGGGCTCATTTAAATGAATTTGGGGTATTCCCAGCTATATTTAAAAAAAAAATTCATCTGGATTCGCCAACCAGTGTGCATTCAGATGTTTAAAAAAATAGAAATTGGGGGGTCCTTGTGGGACCCCCTGAGCAGACCTAGGGGGTGAGGGTGTTTCTACCCTGCCCCCTTTTCTTAATTTTTCACTTTCTTTTACTGTTTTCTTGTGAATTGGTTCTACCGAGTCACGAGATGGCTGCCAACACTTCCTGGCTTGGAATATTGGCAGCCAATTAGAATAAAGCTCGTGGTCGGGAGGGTTTGCGAACCCACCACGCCCATAGATATCAATATTTTTATTCTTTTACTTTCTCAGCAACTGCTGAACGGATTTACACCATTTTAAAAGAAGGTCGCTTTCTGAACCGAGAACTACCTTTTTGCCAATTTTGGTGTAATTCTATTCAGCAGTTCGGGCTGTAGCCTTGGCTATAGTTTCCTAGGGAAATTAACATAGAGGAAACACTTTTTGGAACCAGACGTTTTTCTCAGCCCCCGCTTGACGAATCACCCCCAACCGTTCAGGATAGGAGCTGACCTGAATAGACCATTTCTTTTTTTTTAGAATTTTTATGTCCTTGTTCACAGGCTTACTGCTGCTGCCGGTGATAAATGTGTGATTAACGCTTAGTATGCGGCGTCTTGATTGGGGCAACCTGTGTGTGATGTAAAATAGCGGCCAGTCCAGCTGCGAAGATGCCCCGCTGCTGTGGATAGTGGCTCTGCAGCACTCGGAAACACGGGCATTGGAAGAACTAAGAGACCAGTGTTGCTGGTACATATGGGCAGCATGATTAGTTGTTCCATGGTTGTGAAGGTACAGCGGCACCCACTTGGGTTTGTATTGTGTGGAGCTATAAGTACTAGTAGGCAATTTGGCTAACGCCCACTGGGGCGGGACTCGGACAATGTATATCGAAAGCTCACAAAGCCTGCTGCCTCCGTTGTTGTAAGCCTGTGAACAAGGACATAAGAATGTCCTAATCGCGTCTGGCCTTTTAATTTGAATTGAAGTGGAATATTTGTACTGCTGCTGCTAGCGATTAATGTGTGTGTAACTCTTAGGGCCCCATCACAAAGTCCGCCCGCCACCATATTGGAAAATGGCACTGGCTGCCAGAGGTGCGGAGATCCTTCGAGGCCAATTAGGATGCGACCGCCATCTCTATCTTTGCGACGGGTGGTTCTGTAAGCAGCACCCACCGCAATGATAAAGTGGCATCCCATGCATTGCCATGCACAACGTGACAGGCACTGCGCAGTGCTTGCCACCTTGTGTGTGGCAATGAAGGTGGGCACCATAGGTACCCCCCAAGTGCAGCCATCCCGGGGGCCCGCAATGGACCCCCAAAGTGATATACCATATGCCTTTCCATGGCGATGTCTCCGCTATGGAAAGGCATACCCACCGCCAGCATCATAATATGGATAATCATAATATGGATGGCGGTGCTTGGAAGGCACCACCGCTATATTGTGGGCCTTTTCCGCCTGGCTGGCAATCGTTACTCATCAATACAGTACTATAATATGCACTCATATATCTATACATACAATCACACTCCGCCACTCATCCATAGAGTTATTCACACACCTAGTCAGTAATGCGAAGAATCAATCAAATACCCATTTGCTCATGTATACAGTTATACACATCAAATTCGTTATTTATAGACACACCGCATCACTTATTTATACAGATACTAACACATATTTACTGTCTTATACAATCACTGATAGAAGTAGACACTCATTTATACACTCACTCTTCAAATAACTTACTCTCACGTATAGTCATTTATATACTCCAACACTCACATATAGTGCCTTAAAACATATGTAGTTAGTCACAGATATACCACTGAGACATTCATTCACTCACCAACACACTCATACACACACTAACTCACCCATACAGCCCTTCCCAGATGCACCTTTGAATCCATACAACCTGTGATTAACCCACTCAGACATGTATGCACAGAGTCATACACCCCCCCACCCACCCACACAGACACTCAAGGACCCATACAGATACTCAGACAACAAATCAATAACCCATATAGACACTCATGTAGCTATTCACCAACCCATGCTGTTGCTTACACACCAACTGAGAGACTAATACAGACTTTCACACAGTTCAGTCACTAACCCATGCATTTAGTAAGATACATTCAATCACTCGCTTATACAGTCAGTCACGCACCTACTAAATAATCCCTTCAGGCACTTGTAAATGCATTCATTCTTCAATACACATTGGCATAGATATATATGAAAATATTTAAACTTTACAGAAACACACATTCACTTGATGATTTCATCAGTGATGTCACTGTCCATGTCATGAGTGATGTAATATGTGACATCATCAGCAGTGCATTGCTGGCGCACGAGTTATAGTTAGCTCAACTAACTATGACGGGCGAATTTCTCTGGTTTTATATGAGTCAAATTTCCAACTAACTATAACATCCCTGAAACCTATGTTTTTTTAGTGAATTTCAAAGGTTGTTTAAATGCTAATTCCTAACTATACCGTCTGTAAAAACCTATGTTTTTTTCAGTGAATTTCGAAGGTTTTTTATATGTTAATTTCATATTTTAATATTTATAAAACCTATATTTTTTCTAATTTTTTTTGTAATATTTTGGAACTCTATTATCCTTTTTTTTTGTAACTTTAAAAATTATGTGATGTTTTATATCTTCCCCAAAAATATGTTTATCTTTTTTTGGGGGGGAGAAAACGGCAGTCCCATACTGGTAGTGTAAGCTACATCACCACGCAAATCTTATCCGGCATATTGCTAAACTCGTAAATGATGTGCATTTCGTATCCGACGGGTTTGTGGCACCGTGTCCCACGTAACATCAATTACGTATGAAATCGTGCCAAGCTGCTATTTTGGTATCCGACAGGTACGCAGTACCAAGCCACGTGTTACGTCATGTACATTTGGGGTTGTGCCCGCTGCGCGTTGCGTATGCGACGAGTGCACGCTGCCAGGCCCTGTGTTACATCATAGATGCATGGTGTCGCGCTGGGTAAGCCATTTTTTTATGTCTCAAAACTATATCTAAATAACTTTAAAGTGTATATGAGAGCATATATAATATAATAAATATTTTAAACATTTATATATTTCTAACTGTAATAAACTTATGATAAACATGTTTTCTCAAAATCGCGTCGGGTGCGGCCTCCTTGCACGCTCGATGCGCGATTGCCATGTGACCTTATAAAAAAAGCACTTGATTAGTTCATAACATTTTCCATTGTAACAGTGTAACCCATTTTAGTCATTCTCTCTACAGAGTTTGATGAGACACACCCCTTCTGCTTAGAGAGCTTGTTTGAAAAGTTTTTTGCTGTGTACACATATCTTATACTACACACAACATGAAGTGATCATCTTGATCAATATTCAGGGTCTGTACATTAGCCTTCCACGTGTGATGGCAATGCATCTGAAACGTTACATCAAAAAACAAATGTGTGTTACACGATGCCCCTCATGTGTGTGTGTGTGTGAGTGTGTGTGTGCGCATTATTGTGCTGCCTTTCGGCCTAGGTGTTGGTGGCTCGAAGGGGTGTCATCAGCCACGGGCAGAGTCCACATCCTAGATCCCATGTGACAAATAGTAAAGAGTAATGTGTAGATTGTGTTGCAGTATGCTCTGTTGTCAGGCTTTACCAGTAAAGTAGTGTGTCATATGTGAGACTTTTAGATTCACGTTTGATATGCATTGTTTGACTGTAAAGAGCGTTATCAGTATGTATGACGTAGCCTCATTGCTGATCCTCCCTCCATCCGAGCACATTCACAGGTGTGTGCTTCGCGATAACAATTTCAATAATACTGCATACCTTTGACATGCATGTATGCGCATATCCACAAGCTTGACAACGACATGTGATGTTGGCCATTCAATGTTTTTAAAGAGCATCTCATTAGCGATAGTTGCCGCCCTCCCGGTACAGGCTACATTAATGTAAATTGCGCATCCTGAAACATCACAAATGCAACAGAAAAACACATAAGTACACTTCCTTGCCAGGCAGGAAATGAACAACGCCCAGGTCCCCGGAATAAATATTCACAACCCTACGCTGACCTGGCATACGCAAGCCCAGCCCACTTTGCGTACGTATAAATATGATAACGATGACGCCACATGTCCCAGTTCTTCCACAATAAAAAAAAGGGATCCATGAGGTGTACACCATCCTGGCAATCAACACTGGATATGAATTTTGAACCCTACTGCCCGTCGTATTTGGACACACAACAAGGACAGCAGGTGAGCAGGGGGCCTGGGTGCACAGGGGCCTGAAATTGAGCGCGGTGCTGCGGGAGGGGTGGGGTGCATCAGCCTAGGTGAGCAGGTCCGAACAAGCAATGTTGTTGTGCGTAATGATTTGATCTCTGACCTCATTCAGTCACATCTCTGTCTCAATTTAAGGACCTGGTGGAGCGTACTGTAGGCCTGAACCGGCGGGCACACTGTCCTACAGACACGTGGCGTTGGCTTTTGGAACGCTGTAGTGAGTTAATTACTAAGTGTACATGCACATAGGCTTGCGCCACTGCATTACATGTGCACATTACGCTTCTAGCATGCGGTCTGTTCCTTTGTATGTGAACGTTGGCATAACATTTTAATTTTTAACCTTGTGTATTCTCGTGCACTCCAACTCCTCTTTGAACCACGATTACCACGATCGTACTTCAAGAAGGAAGGATGCACTTAACTGGTGTTCGCTATTAAGTTTGAAATACACCTTCACTTACCTCAAGACGTTTCCAGAATTATATTATTTCTCCATTTTCAAACATTGAGTTGCTTGTGCCAAAATGCCGGAGCAGGTGCTCACCCCGTGACAATGCCCTGGGCATTCTGACGCCTTCCATCATGGTATCAAGACGCCGTCCCTGACCAGAGACCTGCTGTGCCACCCTGAGAGAGGCACCCCGGAGTCGGAGCTTGCACCGGCACGTCGTTGGACACACCGGTGGTGGCAGGTGAGCAGTGAAGCCTCGGTGCGCAGGAGCTGCAACTGAGCAAACTGCGGGGGAAGGAGCTGGGGTGCAGCAGCCTGGGTGCACAGGTGCAGCCAAGCGATGTTGCCCTACATAATAATGTAATCTCTCGCCTCATTCATATCTGTTTCATTGTAAGGACTTGCTGGACCGCACTCTTTCTCGTGGACCCCAGCGTCCTAGACACACGGGTGACGGGAGGTAAACAGTGAGGGCTGGGTGCAGTAGGCCGACGCTCTGTCTCCTGCCCCATTCTCACTATCATCCTTTCATTCTGACTACCTTTCTTTTTCTCTTGGACATGGCACACATACTTACGTTTCTTTTTTGTCTTGCTGGTTTTGTACGCTGTTTCCGGAGGAGTCCCACCCACTTATTTCATGTTATACTGTTGTTTGTTCGAATAAAGTTGTGTTTCCATTTATTTGTTTTGTTTTAAGAAAGGTTATTTTTTTCACCAATAAATAAGTGAGTGTATGGGTCTTCTTTTTCTGACAACACTTGTCTGTAGTTTATTGTGAAAATCGACTGTTTATTGGAGGTTACGAGGGAAAACATTCGTAATTTTGTGGTACACGTACCAAATATAAACGAACAGACTATTACATATATGAAACCTGCGTAATTCTACAACTGCAAGGGTTCTATGAGTGTATCACTTTATAACACCATGAGTACTGCCCGTGTGATTGCAGAACCAATAAGGCACTGCGTAGGGCCACCGAGGCTTCAGGGACTGGCGAGGCCCACCCTGCATATTTAAGTAAAGCCCCGGAGGGTGGCGATCGCCAGACTTGAGTTGGCCTCAAAGCCCCCCGAACAATTAGTAAACAATACCCAGGGATTTGGCGATCTCCTAGGCTGTGAAATATCTCTGTGCCCTCCCGCGCCTAATTTACATATGGGATTGAGATCCCCAGTGCTGCAGGGACCCCGCAATAAAATAATAGGATTACCCACCAGGGGGCTTATTTAAATGAACGGGTGAGACCCCGCTTGATTATTTTTTCTCCATTTTTACCATCCGATCCGCTCTATTAAAGCGATATGAGGTTTTCCTCCTCTCGGTTCAACGAGGCAAACAAGGATTTGCTTTCACAGGGTGGAAGCCATGCACCAGCCCTGTAATAGCAAACATAAATGTCCCGCAGATGCACACCCTGTGACATTGTATGAGCTGTGCCTGGGAGGTGGCGCTCCCTAGGACCATGATGCATGACTGCATGACTGCATAACTACAGAATTAGTATAAACGCATACTAACACTACTTGCACACGTGCAGTACAGCAACCAGAGTGTAGTGAAGAGGCAGAGGAAGCCTAAAATTAAAAAATATAAATCCTACCAGAGGCCGGATGACATAGTTCAATGAGCCAATGACCGTGGGATAAGTAAAAACAGCTTCACGAAGAAAACGGGTCTTCAGCAGAACGCAAGCAAGCTCAAAATATTGGTGAATGCTGCCTTCTTTTTACCTTCTCCCACTCGTTGCCAAATTTATGTGGTGAAGAGGCAGACAGCAGTGGATCCGATAAGTAGAGTTATTGCTGGAAAACAAGACAGCTTAAACAGCCACCAACAGGAGCAGCCAGCAAGGCAACCGTCTTCTCCAGCACTGTGTACAAACTCCCCAAGGCTCCCCTCATGACAGCCCTACATTCTGACATTACATACTTACATTCTACTAGTATTACATACTAACATTTTACTATGACTTAAATTGGAATACTACACAGAGCACATGACTTTACAGCAATGAGCTCATGGTTTCATCCACGAGTCTTGAGACCGGTAGGGGTGAGTAGTTCGCTTCCCACTCCCTGTATTGTATAAAAGCAAACTAACACTACATCCACAGGTATGCTACACCACCCAGAGCACATCATTTTATAGCAATGGGCTTACGATTTAGGCTCACGGTTTAATCCCTGAGTCTTCAGACCAGTAGGGGTGAGTAGTTTGCTTCCCACTCCCTGTATAGTATAAACACATACTAACACTACTTACACAGTTATACTACAGCGGCCAGTATGCTATAGCGCCCAGAGCCCATCACTTTACATCAATCAGCTTGGTTTGATCACCGAGTCTTCACACCAGTAGGCGTGAGTACTTCTCTTCCGGTATAGTATAAAGGCAGGGTAGTGATCAGTAGATCGCTTCCCACTCCCTGTATGGAATAAACACCTACTAACACTACTTGCACACGTATGTTTAAAGACCAGATATGTTTCTGAGTGTGCAGTGTAGTGACGTGAAGGTGAAAATTTAAAAGCTAATTTTCTAGGTTGTTTAACATTATAATATGTTTTCATCTTTTGTCACATGTATTATTTTATATTCTTTTGTTTTTAACATTTTTTTGTATTGTAGTTGATATTTTGTTTGTTTTTAATTTTGCTTTGACTTAAGTGGAAATATTAATTTTTACCCCTCTGCTATCCAACACTTTCCCTACTGTTCTACTCACTGGAGTAGGAATAGTAATTTGTACCCCTCCACTATCCAACACTTTCCCTACTGTTGCACTCACTGGAGTGGGAATAGTAAATTTTACCACTCCTCTATCCAATACTTTCCCATAGGTTTCAGCCACGTTATAGTTAGGAATTAGCATTTAAAAAACCTCAGAAATTCACTGAAAAAACCATAGGTTTCACACATGTTATAGTTAGCTGGACATTTCACTCATACAAAACCATTGAAATTCCCCCGTTATAGTTAGTTCAGCTAACTATAACTTGCGCGCCCGCAATGCACTGCTGATGACATCACATATTACATCACTCATGACATGGTCAGTGACATCTCAAATGACATCACTGATGACATCACTGATGATATCATCCAGTGAATGTGTCTTTCTGAAAAAAAAATATTTTTTATATATGTATATCGAAAGGTTGATGGAAGAATAAATGGGTAAATAAGTGTCTAAATTGATGTTTTTTTTGTAAAATTGATTGAGTAACTGACTTATTAAGTATATTATAGTGAATACATGTATTAGCGAGTAATGTTTAAATATGTAAATATCTGTATCAGTGTCTCACTTTGTGTATAAGTGGCTGCATGGGTTGGTGAGTAGATACATGAGTGTCTGTATGGGTTATTAGTTGTTTTTTTGAGTATCAGAATGAGTGTCGGTATGATTTGGTGGGGGTATTACTTAGCGCACAGATGCATGAATGACTGACTAACTGTTTGTATGTGTTTTGAAGACAGAATGTGTGCAGGACTGTATGGGTGAATGAATGTGTATGGGTGTGTTAGTGAGTGAATGACTGTCTCATAGTATCTTTATGAGTAACTACATATGTTTTAAACTAGTATATGTGAATATTGATGTATATAAGTGAGTATATGTGAGAGTCAGAGATTGGAAGAGTTCCTGTATAAATAAGTATGTGTTTCTATAAGTGATTGTTTAAGAGAGTAAGTATGTGTACGTTTCTGTAGAAGTAAGTGTAGTGGTGTGTGTATAGCTGTATATGCAAGTAAATGGATGTTTGATAGTTTATTTGCATGTGTGAGTATGTGTGTGACTAACTCTATGGATGAGTATTGGTGTGTAGCAGGATGTATAGGTGTATGAGTACATATGATGAGTGAGTACACGTATGAGTGACTATATAGAACTGTTGGTGAATGAGTGGATGTGTATGTAGATGTTGGAATTACCTAATAGGTTGTTGTAACTGGTATTGTTATCTCAATTTTTTTGAAAATTTTAAAGTTTCTATTTTTGAATGTGTGTATTAAAGGTTATATTAGGGTGAGAGGAGGTCTGCCACTCTTTCACAAGGATGATGTCATCAGTGATGTCATCAGTGATTTCATTTGAGATGTCATCAGTGATGTCATGAATGATGTCACTGACCATGTCATGAGTGATGTAATATGTGACGTCATCTGCAGTGCATCGCTGGCGCACGAGATATAGTTAGCTGAACTAACTATAAAGGGGGAATTTCAATGGTTTTGTATGAGTGAAATGTCCAGCTAACTATAACATGTGTGAAATCTATGTTTTTTCAGTGAATTTCTAAGGTTTTTTAAATGCTAATTCCTAACTATAACGTGGCTGAAAGCTATGGTTTTTTCAGTGAATTTCAAAGGTTTTTTAAATGATAATTCCTAAATATAGCGTGGCTGAAACCTATGGTTTTTTCAGTGAATTTCAAAGGTTTTGCAAAGGATAATTTTTAAATGTATTAATTGTTATATTTTTTATACTAATTTACTACATTGTTTTAAAGTATTTATTTTTATATATATTATTTTTTAAATTACATTATATTTTTTAATATGAATTGAAAAAAAATGTTTTTAAAAATATTGAAATTGTACTATATATTTTTGGATTTAATATTTTTTTAATTTATATATATTTTATATAGCAGGCAATGATATCCTATGGAAGGAAATTCAAGTTACTGGTAAGTACAGTTAAATTTACTTTTCAGGAATAGTAGTGAGCTGAAAGATACAGCACTGAGGTCTCACCTGATAATAGGTGAGTAAATCGGAATTCGTAGTTCAGCTGAATTTAGAGGAATTTTTTAAAGTTCCAAAACTCCACACAGAAAATTTTTCAAGTGAAACCAGTCAATGTTAGCCTATGGAAGGAAATTCAAGTTACTGTAAGTATGGTTAGAATTACTTTTCAGGATCAGTAGTGCGCTCAAAAATTCAACACTGATGTCTCTTGTGATAACAGGTGAGTAAATCGGAATTCGTAGTTCAGCTGATTTTACAGGAACATTTTGCTCAATAGTGAAGGAAGGGGTTGGGGCCTGAGGTAACATGTGTGCAAACACACCCTGTGGCGCGTTTTAGGTTGGGGAATTAATTCCTCTTCGATCCTGAGGTCCCCTGTGAGCCAACTAGCCCACCATGTACCTCCAGTTTCGCCAGGGAGCTGTGTTGCAGAGAGCTGTTCAGAGGGCACGCCCCCTTTTTACAACACTCTGCAACACAGCTCCGTGGCGCTTACTGGAGATACCTGTTGGACTAGTTGCCACCTAGGGAACCTCTGGATTGAAGAGGAATTAATTCCCCAACTTAAAACGTGCCACAGGGCATGTTTGCACTCACATCACCTCAAGCCCCGCCCCCTACCTTCACTACTGTGCAAACGCGCCCTGTAGCGTGTTCTAAGTTGGGGGATTAAGTTCCCTTGCATATTGGGGGTCCCTGGGGGCCAACTAGCCCACCAGGAACCTCCAGTATGCGCCAGGGGGCTGCGTTGCAGAGAGGTGTAAAAAGGGGCATGGCCTCATTACACCTCTGCAACGCAGCCCCCTGGCGCGTTTGCGGAGGGGGAACTAATTCACCTGGCATACTGGAGATCCCTGGGGGCCAACTTGCCCACCAGGAACCTAGAGTATGTGCCAGGGGGCTGCCTTGCAGAGAGGTGTAATGAGGCCACACCCCTTTTTACACCTCTCTGCAACGCAGCCCCCTGGCACGTTTGCAGAGGGGGAACTAATTTCCCTTGAATACTGGGGGTCCCTGGGGGCCAACTAGCCCACCAGGAACCTCCAGTATGCGCCAGGGGGCTGTGTTGCAGAGAGGTGTAATGAGGCCATGCCCCTTTTTACACCTTTCTGCAACACAGCCCCCTGGCGCGTTTGCAGAGGAGGAACTTATTCCCCTTGCGTACTGGGCGTCCCTGGGGGCCAACTAGCCCACCAGGAACCTCCAGTATGCGCCAGAGGGCAGCGTTGCAGAGAGGTGTAATGAGGCCACGCCCCTTTTTACACCTCTCTGCAACGCAGCCCCCTGTCGCTTTTTCAGAGGGGGAACTAATTCTCCTTGCATACTGGGGGTCCCTGGGGACCAACTAGCCCACCAGGAACCTTCAGTATGCGCCAGGGGGCTGCGTTGCAGAGAGGTGTAAAAAGGGGCGTGGCCTCATTACACCTCTCTGCAAGGGAGCCCCCTGGCCCATACTGGAGGCTCCTGGTGGGCTAGTTGGCCCCCAGGGACACCCAGTATGCAAGTGGAATTAGTTCCACCTCTGCAAATGTTCCAGGGGGCACGTTTGCAGAGAGGTGCAGGGAGGGGGCGTGGCCTCCTCCCGATCCAGTTTTTTTTTTAAACTACTTTTAAGAAGGGGGGCTGTGCAGCCCCCCTTCTTTTTCTTTTTTTTGGCCCTGGGGACCCCATCCCCCAGGGCCAGCCCCCATTATTATTATTTTTTTTTTACAGGAAGGGGGCCGCGTGGCCCCCCTCCCATGGCCAATTCCGGCCCCGGGGACCCGATCTCCCGGGGCATGGCCAACTTTTCTATTTTTTTTTTTGTGGAGCGGGGCTGCATAGCCCCCCCTCCTATGCCCCCTTAAGGCCCCGGGGACCCCATCCCCCGGGGCCTGCCTTTTTAATTTTTATTTTAATGGTGGAAGGGGGCCACGTGGCCCCCTCCTGGGCAACTTATGGCCCCGGGACCCCATCCCGGGGCCTGCCCTCTCCGTTGGGGACCGTGGGGGGTCCCCAAGCCCCCCACGGTCCCTGCTGGCTCCGCGCATCCTGCGGGAGCCAGCATTGCTTTTCTGCTTAGGAAGCAGCTAACATGCTTTTATTTAAAAAAACAAAGGCCAGGGGGTTGGTGATCCCTTGAGCTGCAGGGGGGCCGTGAGCCCCCCACATATTTCATAATGAAGCCCCGGGGTTTGGCAGTCCCCGGGGCTCGGGGGGCCTCAGAGGCCCCCATCATACATATACAAGCCCCGGGAGGTGGCGGTCCCCAGGGCGGTCCCCAGGGCTGTGGGGGGCCCGTGTGCACCCGCTATTATAATTACTTGGCCCCAAAATGTGGTGGTCCCTGGGGCAGTGTGGGGGGATTGGGGTCCCCCAACACTTTTTTTTATTATGCCCCCAGGATTTGGTCCCCCCGGGGGCTAATTTGACAAAAAAATCAGACCTGTTTTTTTTTTCACAAGGTACGTGTACCTACGCGTACCCCGTGATTTTGGGCCTTAGGGGTCCTTGTGGGACCCCCTGAGCAGGCCTAGGGGGTCAGGGTGTTTCTACCCTGCCCCCTTTGCGTGTTTTGCACGTTTGTTTCACTGCTTTGCTGCCAACACTTCCTGGTTTGGAGAGTTGACAGACAGTTGACAGCCAATGACCATGCAGCTCGTGCTTGGGAAGGTACTGAGTACGGCACTTCATCTATAGATATATCTATGATTTTCTCAGGAACTACTGAACGGATTTACACCATTTAACAAAAAGGGTAATCGGCGAACCGAACTCTACCTTTTTGCCAAATTTGGTGTAATTCCGTTCAGACGTTCGGGCTGTAGCCCAGGCTAAAGGTCCCTAAAGGTCCCTATGGAAAATTGCATGGGGAAAATACGTTTTGGGACCCCCCTTTTTTCTCAGTCCCCGCTTCATGAATCACCCCCAAACTTTCAGGGAAGGAGCGGAGCAGGCCATTTTCTTGGAGTATTTCGCATGTATTCGTCGACCGGCACCAAAGTAATTGCAAATAGAATGTTGCGGATTTCCTATGGAAACTAGGTCCTAACTATAACTACCTACTATATATATATTTGTACATTTTTATATATTGATAACAGTTAAAAAAAATTACAATTATTAGTTCATTAATTATTTTAAAGTAAATATACATTTATATATAAGTTTTTATATATGTATGTTTAAAAATGTTAAATTAAATGCATTTATTATATTTGTTAAAATGTACATAAGATATAAAAAAAAATTAGGTTAATTTTATTATTTCATTAATTTAACTTTATTTTTAATATATAAAAAACGATATTTTGTACGTTGCTATTTTTTACATCTATATTAATTTTTCGATATGTTAGTCATTTACATTATAAAGATATGATGTCGATATTTTGGCAAACAATATTTTTGTGTCGCTATTTGTGCATAAGGATATTTTGGCCATCGATATGTCAGTGATCCCTCAATCCCATGGGTCCGGGTAATATGGGGGGCATAGGGTAGGCAGAGGGCTGTGTTGAGATTGCTTGATTAGGATTGAACATGAAGTCATGAAGCGATAAGGTGAGGCCCCTTTCGGATCAAAGTGTGGGGCCCTTGAAAATATCTGGGCCACAATTCAATGGAAGGCATGCACTTCCCAAACGCAAGTACAATAATGTAAAATAAGAACAAGCATATGCTGCAAAAGACAGGCGCACCATAGCATCGGGAAACCCTTTTGGGTAGCTGTTGCGCCTATATATAAATTTAAATAACATAACATTTAAATAACAAGTAATGTTGCAAATGAGGAGAGTGGAGTCACGACACCGTTTAACGTGGGTTAAAAAGGAAACTGGTGGCCCTTCAATCAAAGGTTTGAGAAACCTTGCAGACAGACATACACTACTGTTTACCCATGCACCTAATGACACTGCGGCTCACCCCACCCCCCCCCCAAAAAAATTTTTTTCCAATCATTACATAATCCTGTGTTTTTTCTTATTTCGTGTGTGTTCTTTTGTGTCCTCTTGCTAGAGGGCAACTTATTGTGTCTCTATTTCTTTCTTCATGGAGCAGGGAAATACAGCTGAGTGAACATGACGATTCACATCTCAAAATACCTTAATAGAGCTAATTTACATGAGTGTATTCTGAATGTACACACTATCGGCTACATAATTCAAATATATATTAAGTTTCAACTGTTCTTTGCATAGCCTAACTTGGCTAATAATACAAAAAAATCTGGGATTTTGGTGTGTGTGAAAAAAGTATTTTCTATATTATAGCGTTAGAGCACTATCACCAGCGAATTGTGACCTAATGTGGTCCTAATTTACCGATTCACAAATCATTACTTGCTCCTGGTGCATCTAAAGGCTGTGGCCAGTGTTGTATTAAGGATTTTGGGGGCCCGAGCAAAAAATATTTTGGGGGCCCTTGTTTGGAAAAACAACCTTGTTATCTGCTAACACAAGCCCCATCATGGCAAACAAAATTGATTCATAAAAGGCTGAATAATAGAAATTGATAATAGTGAAATAAAGAAAAAGTTTACTTTCTCAGGAGCCTCTTGGAAGATGGGTGCCCTGATCAATTGCCCACACTGCTTATGTCTTAAAACGTCTCTGGCTGTGGCAGAAGCGACACACCTCTTGACCAGAGCCATTGCAAATAGTGCTGTTTGTAACATGTCACTGCATTCTGTCTTAATGTATCTGTTTTTTCAAATATCACCATGCTCAAAAGCACAGCCATTTGAGCTTTAGTCCCATTTCAGAGAAACGTATTGTCACACGCCTTTGCGATTAACATTGAAACTATATACGGCTGAAATTTACACGCCAGCTTAATGTTGCATAATTTCAGTAATTTCACGTTAGGCTTATTATACAAATTTCTCAAAATTTCCCAATTACACCAACTTGGGTAAATACACACCATTCGAAGCAAAGGTTTTGCACAAGTGCACAGAACCAATGCAAATGACCAGAATGTGAGCAGGACTTGTTTCAAGTAAATATGGGGCATATCATCAACGGCCGGAGTTAAAATTATCGCTGCTTTTGCGTCCGTTTTCAGGCGAAAAGCGGCGATAATTTTAACGCCCTATCAGCATGGGCACGCTAATGCGTGAATCCATGCTGTAGGGCCCATTATCCTTTCACCTCGCCTCGCATCGCTAATGAGATACAAGGTAGGCGTTCCTGTGTGAAAGACACACAAAATACAGCAAAGATATTTGCTGACAGAGGTTCTCCCTATCAGCAAGGAAATCGCTAGCTGGCCTAGCGAGATTTAAACGAGCGCAATCAGGCATTGTCGCAGGTTCCTTACGCCTGATAATGACACGACTTAGCAATGTTTGGAATGGGAGGTGGATCATAATGCTAGATCCACCTCTCCCTATTGACAAGGTTTCCTCTGATTGTGTGTCATATCGCTGGTATACCTGTGATATTTTATGGTTAATACCGCTTTTACCGGGATTTCTATCGCCTCAGCGATGCGCTTTGTAAATATTACGCTGACCGGGCGATAGAACCCGGCGTTAGGCGGCGTTAAGATTTTGCACGCTATAGGCGGCTAGCGATATTTATCGCTGCCACTTGTAGATATGCTCATATGTTTTTGCACTACTTTCTAAAATGTGTCCTCCCCAAATGGATGGAGGAGGCATTTCAGGCTAAAATATAGCACCAAATGCCAGTATTACATTTTGTGTATTTACACATAATTTTGCACAACTTGTCTGTCCATTATGCAAAAGCAAATTAACTCAATTTCCCCCCTCCGCCCCCCCCCCCCATAGACACTTTTGGTCCTGCCAGTAAACATGAGTTCATTAACTGCGATTGTGTAAGCATTGACAGCAGCAATTTACTTAATATATTGAGAGTGACCATAAAAATGGAAGAATAATCAGCAACAGCATTGTTACACTTGACAGATACTCACTCTGCAAGCCATTTCATGCTGGAGACATATATGTTAATTACCAATAGGTATGACAGTGTATCTATCACACCTCCAAGTAGTTAATGTGGTCCCCATTAACAAGATCTTGCTAAGCAGTATATTAACTTAGAAACCTTACCAATGATCATCTGGTAAAGTTGACAATGAGCCTGGCTCAATAGCTGTCAGGTACAATCTCACCTTTTCAAATTTTCCAGTATTTGCTTTGTTTGCATAAAACCATTCAGTACACATTACTCTCCCCTTCTTAGTTAGTAGGTCCAAGCGGTGTGGAACTTGGCATACACATGATTATGTCAAACAGGCGTGGTCGTTGACAGAAACGTTTGGATTGATGTTCTTTCCAGAAAAGCTCCCATGTCTTTATTTGATTACTGTTTAAATCACTGTTTAGCGTTGAAAAGTATGGTAATTGTGCCTCACTGCTTTTCTATTGGCTGCTGGATATGTCCATCAGCCTCCAGTGTAATTGTTGAGGGACAATGTGAAACGTGACAATGTGAAAATCAGTTGGTCTGCGACCCTCTATCTCTATTGAGAGTGTGTTGACAAAAGCGTCTGAAAAATGGATGCTATAGAAAAGAAACACTTTTTAGGTCTCGCCTAGGCAGCACTTGCGCTGTCTCTTTGAGACATGCTGTTTTCAGGATATCGACATGAATCTCCACCCACTTTCTGCCCACCTTTTTAATTGGCTCCTGTCACTGTCTTTTGTAAATGATGGCTTTTCATTGGTCAATAGGCTTAGTAGTCCCTCCTTAGTACCGCCTCTTTCTCTTATTGTAACCTCTCATGAGGACACCCCATGTTACATGTGTTGCTTCTTGGTATATTTTAAACATAGCCTTGGAGCACTATTTTCTTAAATGCCTTTCTCCTGCTTTCTGTTGCAGGAAGGACCCGGTCGCTACCAACGCTTTAAAAAATAATGTAACCAGCGCAGCATGCCTCTGCTTGAATAATGGCGGCCGTGCCTTTCATTTTTGTAAATTGCATCGCCCAAGCAGCCGCATGACTTTTTTCAGTTTATTTACTAATGTTACAATGGCGGCACCAGCTCTAGGGGCTGCCATTGTAACCAAAGTAAACAAATAGAAACAAAAGGGTGCAGCCACCATTTTCTTTCTAATGCTATTGCAAATGCTTGTTTTCATAGAGCACAATAGCAAAATTAGGAATTCCGAGTCAGGCGCTTAGCCACAAGTTCCTGAGCCACCCAAGTCAGCTAATTCAAAGTAACATCTGGGTATGCATGGGTGTGGAGATGATACATAAAGTTTGTGTGCCTCATAAGTCACACACTACACCAAACGGTAGTGACACAGTACCTCACTACTGGGAGCAAGGCTAGCCAGCCTCCTTCACCCTTCTCAGCCAGCTTATCTTACAGAAGACTGCAGAGGAATAACCACCCCCTCCTCATTGTCATGAAGTCCTTCCACACCTGCTGCCCCCTTTCCTCGTGCAGCAGGGCTGGAGCGGATGCCCACAAATTATTCTGACCTATGCTTCACGGTGATGCTGCACTTGGACCTGATGGCGCAGGATGTCATGGACACCTATCAAGAAAGCATGCCCAGGGCGCCTTCTTCTGTGGAGGCAACTGCACTACTTATTCTATAGAGGTGTGCAAGCCAATAGATCAAACGGGAGAGTTGAGACAAGGGTCTTGCTAGCTTCTAAAAACCCTTACACTAGCCGAAACATGGCAAACTTTGCATGTAAAGCCTGCAACAAACCTCATGTAAAAATCTAGCAAAGTATTTTCAGAATTCGAAAAAATGTAGGGGCATATTATCAAGACAGGCGATAAAATTATCGCTGCTTTAGCGGCAGAAAACGGCCCCTAAAATGGCGATAATGGGCTTGATAATATGCTCTATGGAATTCCAATTGAAGCCCAAGTTAGATGTCCTTCACATCTAACATGGGCTTCAATTGGAATTCCATAGAGCATATTATGAAACCCATTATCGCCGTTTTAACGGCAGTTTTCTGCCGCTAAAGCAGCAATAATTTTATCGCCTGGCTTGATAATATGCCCGTTATTTCTTTACTTTTGAAACAATCGCAGCACCAGCACTTTAGCTTAAGCTGTTTAAAGCTAAAGTGCGAGTGCCGCCAATGTAACAAAAATAAACAAATTGAAAAAAAGCATGCAGCCGCCATTTTTCTTTCTATTTGTTTACTTTTGTTACAATCGCGGCACCAGCACTTTAGCTTTAAAAATCTTAAGCTAAAGCGAGGGTGCCATGATTGCTTCAAAAGTAAAGAAATTGAAAACTAAGTTTGTTTACTTTTGAGGCAATCGCAGCACCCGCTTTAAAGCTTAAGATGTTTAAAGCGTGCGTGCTGCGATCCATTTAGAATTAAAAAGCTCTTGCATTTCTGAAGGTTTGAGCAAATGGAGTTGCATTATTATTAGCAACACAAACATAACATGATATGTGTATTTGTAAAGCACACGTTCACCCCCAAATGGGCCTCTTGGTGCTGAATAACAGATGTTTTTTGTTACCCAACTCAATGGTACTCCTTTTATCGACCTCATAAAGGATGAAAGGCTGAGTGGACCAACCAGGATTTTAACCGGTTACCATGCAATGAAACCAATGAAGATAGGGGCCCCCTGAATGCACAAATATGGGGCAGACGAGCAAGGGAATCAAGAGCAATTCAGTACAAAAAACAATCTGCCCCCACTGATATAGAAAGAGGCTCAAATAGAGTCCCAAAAGTATGTAATCAGTAATAAGCTCACTTAGACCAGTAAAGAATCATAACATCCACGATAGTTGAGTCATGAAAAACCATTCAATATTTATTCCATTTTTTCATATATATATATTTTTAAATTATAACACAACTACATTAACATAATATAAAGTCCAATCATACAAACTAAATCCCACACATCCCTTCAATCAGTCATAACCAAATCACACATACTCAAACACTCTTCATACATCCAATACATATTACACTTCAGTTGCCCATTGTTAATGATGTATCCGGTCCTGCGTAGTCTCACGAAGAAACAGAGACTAGATGACAAAATAGCAGAACAAGCTTGAGGCGCCTGTACTGACCATGCGGTCAAACACAAGCCCCTGCAGTGGATGCATTATTCCACTGAGCCACTGAGCCAATATCTCAAACTTTCAGAAATGCGAGACCTATTGCATTGCAAAGGCTTGTTTCTGTAGCATCCATTTTTTCAGACGCTTTCCCTGCACTTGAAACCAATAGGATTGATGTTTGTGCAGTGTGGCACACCTGCTCTGCACGTCATACAAACATCAAATCTATTGGCTTTATTAATGTGTGTTTCTTTTCTGATGTTCCTTTTAAATTGAATATTCTCCCTGCTCTGTTACCGAATTAACATACTAAGTGCAGTTAGCAGTTATAGATAAGTGTTCTTGTTTACAGCAACTCCTAATTCAAGTTAGGGGAATTGCTGTCTAATGGAGGAACGTTTTACTGTTAATTTAACTTTTCCTTTGAAGAAACATAAGTAGAAAATTGCTATCAAAATGACCCATTATATTCTTTCCGTTTACTAGTGACCGTTCAAAAGAAGTCATTAATTCTCCAAGGGTTGCATCTGGGTTTTTTCCAGTCACAGGCCCGATTTACGTCGAAGATTGACAGTCAGTTTGTAATTACTCACTATTCCTATCGTCAGTTCATGAAAGGGACTGAGAACAGTGGTTTTCTCTCTGGTTTATGCCCCCCCCCACGGTTACCAATAAAAGGCTGGCTGGCTTTGACTTTTTGGCTGTTCTTGTTAATAGTTAAGATTTACTCTAATTTTCTCCTTGCTGGTTTATTTATTCCTTACAATTAGCAGTAGGTGAAATACCCCAAATCCTGAGCTTTCCTTTATATTCCCAACATTTCATTCACAGTTTTCTTTTAAAAAATTAGGGACATATTCTCAAGGACTTATTGCCAAGTTATCGGCACTTTATCGCAGCCAAAGTGGCAATAAATGTATCACCCCATTCACAAGCTGGTGCTGACAGCTGATATCACCAGTTTACCTGCGATAGCAGCCGCAGAAAAACATCACCACAGATGACCCCGGCAACTAAAGCTAATGAGATGCAGAGTAGGCGTTCCCCTGCAAAAAGCGGTGAAAGCACAACTTCGCAACATTCTCAATGACCAGCCAGATCAGCAATAAGATCCTAAAACAGGCAATAAGGCACGTTAGCAGCAGGTATTTAACACCTGCTCTTATCTGGTGTAAAGTCGGACGACAACTTGCACCATAAAAGGAAGCCCAGCCCAGAGCCACACCTGAAGACCAACGGATGCCATGGAGCCAACGATCATGTAGCTCGGACAACCAAAGAGGGCCACAACACCCACTGCCACCACCCCCAGGTCCACCACCCCCCCCTTCGATTCAAACTCAAAACAACTATTTGGAAGACTCATGGCCTGCAAGACAAAATTCAAGATTAGAAGGTGTGTCATGCGCTCATCAAGAGAGGGAGAGAGAGAGTGAAGGTGAGATAATGAGAGGGAGTGAGAGAGAAACAGTGAAAGGAAGAGAGGGAGAGGGAGAAAGAGAGAGAGAGAGAAAGAGAGAGAGAAAGAGAGAGAGAGAGAGAAAGAGAGAGGGTTACAGTGAAAGAGAGAATGAAAGAGAGAGAAAGAGACAGTGAAAGAGAGAGAAAGAGAGGGAGAGAGACAGACAGACAGAGAAAAGAAGAGAGGGAGAGGGAGAGGGAGAGAGACTGCCAACACTGCAGATCCAGGCCTCCCGGCTAACCTGCTCCCGCTGGTGTGTCTCCAACCACGTGCCGGTATACACTGCAGTCCACCAGGTCCTTATCTGAAACAGAGTCCAGATTTATGAATGGCAGAGTTCATATAATTGCACACGCCATCATCGCTTGGCCGCCCCTGCACAACTGCTCAGCTCTTTAGGAGCCACTAACTCTGTGACCCACGAGGCAACACGACGTGGCAGTAGGCCTGTGCTGCCTGCTGGCTTAGGCCTACACTGTGGTCTAGCAGGACTCACACAAATCCTTACCAGTCCTGACCGCCAGGAGGGGGCATCATTGCAGGCTGCACACCCACAAAGCACTTAAGGTGGCCCAACCTCAGTGCACCAAAAGTCACCGCCCGTGGCGGTAGGCCCATGCCGGCTGCAGAGTATCCGGTGCCACCAAGTCTGTGCAACACAAGTCTTGGGTCCTTTATGATTGAGTCTTGTTGTGCGGAAACCATCATGTCACCTCCGGCAGTAGGGACTGAGATGTGGTAGGGCCCTAGGCCCTCATGCATTTATAATAATCACATGTATACACCCAGATAGACAGTGGAAATTGAATTGAGCATGTGTGCCCAGCCCTTTTTATTGGCAGGGTCACATGTCCTGTGATGTGTGTGCTGGATGGGTGGGGTGTGGTTGTAAATCAGCCATGATGGAGAGGGTGTGGCATGCTGACAAGTAGACCTGTGCTCAGCAGATCACTACAGGGAAGACCTGGGACATGTAGCTGTGTCCCCCCGCTCCTGTAACCGTAAGCGGAGTGGGCTGGCCTGGAATATGCCAGTGTAGCGTAAGGGAGTGAACAATGACGCTAGGGCTCTGGGCGTGGTTCAGTCCTGGGCTAGACAATGTAGTAACTAATGCATGTGTCTTTGTTGTAGTGTTGGCGCCACCCAGACCGCAATTGGCAATGTGTCATCCTGTGACTCAAGTCCCACTACATGAGCACCATGGAAGTAAGGGGGAATAACTGACCCTACATTCATCCATACTTCCACACTTGAATGATCATAGACATGACACATCTGTGTGAATATGAATGTTTAATGCACATTCAGTGGAGTGTTGTAGCTGGAGCAGTACAGGGTCATGCCAACCCCACTTTACATTGTTGGCCCGTGGAGGGTCAGCCGGAGTCCTATAGGGAATGACAAGTACATCGGAAGAGGAAGAGTTCAGTCTGCAGCCTGAATGCTGTGTCATTGGTGACTAAACAGAATATGGCAGTCCATGTAGAGGTCCAAGGTGAGTGTCGGTGAGTGTCACAGAGTGTATCGGGGGACAGTGGAAGGTGATGATGCAGAGGGCAGAACCAAGCAGAAACCGGCCACATGGCGGAGATGAATGCTACTGCGTACTTCTTACCACGAAGGCAGAATCATCTGCATCGTCGTCCTCTGCTGTTTCAGGTGCCTCACAGGTGGGTGGTGGTGTCCTGTTTCCGCGTGTGTGGTAGTGATACCTCAGGGGCAGGAGGTGGAATGTCTGCCGCACTGTGTGGCACTGACACTTCAGGGGGCGGAGATGTGGATGGAGTGGTAGCAGCAGCATTCATCCGCGCCAGGCCTTGTGGCAGCAATGCCATGAGGAGGGTCTTTAGGGCATTGAGGAACCCAGCTAACTCTCACTGGTGTGCAGCCGTGGCAGCTGCTCTTTCCACCGCTCCATGTTCTCCATGATCCTCCGCATGTGTCCCAACTCCCAGGTGACATCGCTAGAGCCACTCTGACTAGACAGTTGTTCTTGTCTCAGAGTCAGAACTCCAGCGATGTCAGCCATAGATCATTGGAGAGCATGGAGTGGACTGTGGGTGTCCATTAGGGACCGTGAGTGGTCCCTGATGGGACTTAAACCCCCACATATAGCATCTAGTTTGGCTGCCATGTGGTCGAACCCCACCCGCACCTATTCAGCCAGCTAATCCTGGCAACCCAACACACAGCGTTGGAAGGCCATGTGTTCTTCATGGGGGTCCTGGGAGGCAGCCATGGTGGTGAGTGCTGCCTGCTGTGTGGTCTGTGTGGAGTGGGGTCTCCTCGATGCAGCTGCCCTGCTCCTGAAAACAGAGATAAAAAGTCTGGGCATCTGGTTGGACCAAAGTCTTTCATTCAAAGTGCTAGCCAGAAAAACCACTGTGCTTTGTTTTGGCCTGCTGAGAATGATTCGCAAAGTTCTGCCGCTACTACCAGATCAAGCAAAAAAAATCTTGGTTCAAGCGCTCCTCCTATCAAGAATAGATTATGGTAATGGCCTTTATCTGGGCGCCCCCAACCATGTCATATCAAAATTGCAGACTGTGCAGAATTCTGCAGCAAGACTGTTTACGGGAACCCAGAAATTAAGTTCTGCGAAACCAGCACTACGCCTGCTCCATTGGCTTCCGGTGCAGGAAAGAATTAATTTTGAGGCCCTGTGTATTGCCCATAAGTCCCTAAATGTAAATTGGCCTCCTATTATCAAATCTTTGATCCACCTTTATAAGGCCAACAGAAGTCTTCGCTCGGATGAGTTGTACCTCGCAGCAGTACCAAGGGTCAGGTAGGCCCGAAGCGGAGGCAGACGCTTCTCGTATAGTGCCTCCAGGCGGTGGAACAGCCTGCCGCTGCAGCTGCGCAGACAATCTAACCACTTAGCTTTCCATAAACAACATGTTATATTATGTGATTTTATGTTAAATCGTTTTATAGCACGCAATAGCTGCTCCGAGGAGTGTCCCAGCACGGAACCAAGAGGAGTCTCTGACTGAGCAACCAGCAATTACGGGAACAGATGAGTTTTTAATAGTTTCATAAATGCTAGTGGGTCCTGAGTATTGCGCAAAGCAAATGGAGGGGGGGCATTCCAAGCCTGGGTGGCCTTAAAGACAAGAGAGCGGCCACCCAGTTTGTGGTGGGAGAAGCGAGGCACCCTAGCTAACAGAAGGGCAGAAGATCGCAGTTGTCTTAGCGGGTTATAAAACGAGAACCATTTCTGTAAATAGGTGGGCCTTTGAGCGTAGAGTGCACGGTGAGCAATCACCAGCTATTTTAATTTGACCCTCTCTGTCACAGGAAGCCAGTGGAGGGCGCGGAGATGAGCTCGCACACTACTCCTCTTAGCGATTCCCAAGAGCAGCCTAGCGGCCGCGTTCTGCATTACTTGAAGACTATTCATATACAGGGCATTAGCATAATCCAATCGAGACAGGACTAATGCCCGAATGACCGTCTCTTTGGCAGACCTAGGAAGGAGAGGGCGAAAACTCCTAAGTGTTTTAAGGAGGCCAAAACAGCTGCCTGAAATCTTTTTCACCTGAACAGGAAAGGAGTGTTTGTCCTCAAACCACACTCCTAGATTTTTAGCGGATTTCCCATTAGTAAATGGAAAGGGAAATCCAGGAGGACAAATCGTATTTCTGAAATCAGGGGAAAAGTTGCCGTAGAGGAGGATCTCAGACTTATCTTCATTACACTTGAGTTGTGCCCTCGCAAGCCACCCAACAACCGAAGACAAGCACTTCTGTAAAGGCAATACAGAATCCTAATCTTTTCCCCAAGTGAAAAGGAGCTGGGTGTCATCAGCATATGCTATCACCTTAGCCCCCAACTCCTCGGCCAAAAAAACTAAAGGAGTAACATAGATATTAAAAAGAAGGGGGCTTAGGGAAGACCCCTGTGGGACACCTGTGGTTACCACCTGCGGA
This sequence comes from Lissotriton helveticus, assembly GCF_964261635.1. NCBI lineage: Eukaryota > Metazoa > Chordata > Amphibia > Caudata > Salamandridae > Lissotriton > Lissotriton helveticus. The sequence continues at coordinate 702,850,269 of NC_136068.1, read as the reverse complement.
GTAGAGGCAGCCGATGGCAGCCAGACCTGTTGTGCCTGCCCTTCCAGGTTGCACAACCCGAAGCTAGCTTACAGGAAAAGAAAGTAAGGAAATGGTCTGACCATGAAACTGGCAGAGGGTCCTCAGCCATGATGCTGAAATTAGAACATATAGGGTCAAGGATATGACTGCCCTGATGAGTCGGGCGAGTGACCCATTGCGACAGTTGGGCGAGTTGAAGGATATCCCCCAGCGCAACGGCGCCTTTCGAAGCTGCCTGGTCAAGGTGGATATTCAAATACCCCAAAATCAGATATTGTGAAAAGCGAAGGGCCCTAGTGGTCAGAGCATCACCCCAAGACTGCAGGAAAGACCGAGCAGAGCCCGGAGGGCGATAGATCAGTGAGCCTCCTCACAACAAATCGGGAGAGAACCTGATACTAAAGTACAAAGCCTTCCCGTCACCCCAGGCATGAATATCGCTCCTGATAAGGTCCCATTTATATCTAAATATGATTGCCACTCCCCCACCCCTCCCCTCCAGGCGATCAGCCCTGGCGATTTTATATCCTGTGGGGATGGCCAGGGAAACAAACGGGTCGGATGTTTTATCCAACCACATTTCTGTGATGAACAAGAGGTCGACCGGACGGTCAGAGAGGAGTTCAAACACATCGCAGTTATGTTTTTTTAGAGAGCGCATATTAATTAATGCCGCTAAGATACATTGTGGCTTATAGGGCTTGGGCAGAGAGCACGGGGGTTGCGGGATGACAGAGTTATTGAGCGTAGGCTAAACCCGCAGGCAGCACAGGTATTATCCTGGGCTGCCCGCAAGTCAAACTGGGAATGAGTGTGGCCAGTTGAGTGGCAAAGAGCCTCAAGTGCCTCCCTGGAATAAGACACACTCCCCCGGGTGTCGGTAAGCCGATGGGCCAAGTAACTGGCCATGGCTGCTCTGGGATGCTGACGGGAGCAGACGGGCTTGCCTTAGGCGCACTTTCGGCGCACCAGCGGCGCGTCTACGCAGCGTGCATATTTATAAGCCAGCAGCCGAAAAAAAGCTAGAGAGCGCACTGCGTGAAAATGGTGTCTCTCAATGGCTGACCGGCAATTCAGGAAGTGAGCACAGCCCCCGGAGAGAAAGATCAGTGTTCAATTCCCCACACACAATTGTTTTAAAAGTTTAAAAATTCCGTTTCAATTAGCAGCACAAAGATCACATCAATAGTTAAAATAGTGAGCAGCTAGGAAATGTGCAAAGTCATCAGTACTAGTTTGAGTATTAGCGTAACAATGGGAGAACCCCTCAAGGCACGCGCGTCCGCGCAGCGTGCATATTTATAAACCGGTAGCTGAAAAAAGCTACAGAGCGCACTGGTGAAAATGGCATCTCTCAATGGCTGACCGGCAAAGCAGGAACATAAAACCTGGCTTTTTCCATAGAAGGCAGGCCCTATTCTAGTGAACTCACAGCGCTGGGATGCTTCCGGGTAGCCATGCGCTATACAAAAACCCTTCTATTCTATTCTGGTTGTTGTCGAGTTTCTGCTCGGTTTTGCGCTTCACATCATTCCAGCGCCTCTTGACCTCTTCCATTGTCCTCCTCAGCACTCCGACTGCATTCAACTTGTCCACGATGGACTGTCATATTCAATTTTTTGTGGCCAATGACACAGTGGAGGTGACGAACAGTAGTTGATGGTGTTCTATCACCTCCGTTATCAGGATCCTCTTTTCCTGTGGACTGAACTGCGTCTTCCTCTTCTTCTTGACCTAGGCTGGTCCTCCAGGGGGCTTGTGGGGTTCTGGTTGTCCTCTGTACTTGCTCCGGCTACCGCCATTGTTGTTTTGCTTTTGTGATGGTTTTTTTTCGACTTTTATAGTGATTTTTCCTGCCTGTGGTGTGTGAATTGCAGGCCTGGCGCAGCTTATTGCGGATTTTTCTATCGCCGTTGGGCCCATTGCAACTTTTTTTACGCTGAAGTTTAGATTTTTCTCGCCGTCCCGGTGACTTTATCGCAGACATTTGACGCATTATCGGGATACTATCACATGTTACCACTGCGTTGTGAATAGGACGTTAACACAGAGTTATTTTCGATAGACGGCGATATGACACATTGTGATAACCGATTTTGGTGATGATTATCGCACATTCTTGTGAATATCCCCTACGTGTGCTCAATCTGAACATTTTCAAAAGCAGCCATGATGAAGAAGGATATGATAGATACGGACATGTATTTCTTAAGCAAAAATTAAAACAAACATGCTTAAAGTGCTCAGAGCTGTTGTGTGCATTGCTGCTGCTGGTATCGCCTGATCTGGGGAAGATATGCTGTAGTACAGATGAGAAACCCTGAGCTTAAAGCGTTTGATGATGTGTTGTATTATTATTTTCTGGGTTTTATATTGCATGAGCTTGTCCCAAGGGTTTTAGAGCACTTTTGCATGAGCATCACATTACATTATACAAAGCCAGATTTTTAAGTCTTGCCTGGTAAAGTGCATGTGCTGTTGTTTGCTAGATATTTTGTTAGCTTACTGTAGAGCCTGCCTACTGCTTACCATTGGTTTGCTTGATTGTCACTCTCATTTCCTTGCTTCCCTTTGGTCAGAGGATACCGGCTTCACTTCCTCTTCGTGTGCTTTTCTGTCCCCTTGATCAAAGCCTAAGTAGTTGTTTCCTTCCACAGCTCGCCCTTTTGAAGCAAATTGTTTCTTTTGGTTGAAGCACCCCATAAAAGTGCCATGTGTGTGCAGTCCCTCTCCGTCATGTGCTTCTACTCCTGTTACAGTCTGTGTTGTTGCTTGCCCCTCCGATCCTCCGATCCTCCCATCCTTCTCTGTGTTGTCTCTTGATCCGGGCAGTCCCTCTACTTGTTATTGCTCTAAATCTCTTTAAACCTGCTCCATGTTGTTGTTTGCCTCCTCCTACCCTTCTGTTTTGTTGCTTCCCCCCTCCCAACCCACACTGTCCCATCGGCCCCGCACTTCCCCGTTGCTTGCTCCCCTCCCTCCGCATCACTCATTGTTGTTTACACACTCTTGTCCCATCCTGTGTTGTTGCAACCCCCCTCTTATCTCATCCTGGATTGTTGCTTGCCCACTCCTGCCACATCCCACATTGCTGCTTGCTCCTCCCAAACTCCCCTCAATAAAAGAATGCATTGGCGAAGCCAAGAGTTCTCGCCTACCCAAACCATTGACATTCTCAATGTTTCGAGCCATACTGCACTGCACTGCAGCACAGTGGCTGTGCAGCATTGGTGAAAGTTTTTAAAAAGTTGTATGAGGTGGGTCATCATAACACTTTTAATTGCTGGAGGAAGGTTGAGGAGGTAGGTATCTATGCCCTCTGTGTTGCACACCTTCCCTCCGAGATGACTCCCATCACACCTTTCCGCCCGCAATTTTTAAAAAAAGCTATGAGGCTGCCTGCTCTGACTACATTGTAGTACTTTATAACAAGCAGTGGCATAGCCAATAGGTCTCGCTTTTGGGACCTTATAAGTATTTAGTTATACTGCACAATATCCTTGGTGCAACAACATCAGCCGTTGTATGTCTAAACACTTATAAGGTCCCCAAGGCAAGACAAACAAGAGAATCCTCATTTACCAGAGAACACAAAGCAAATTTGGCCACTCCATGAGCACGGCCACATCTCCAAAAGATAAGAGACATGCCCACAAGCAGCAACATTCCTGTCCGGCCATAAAAGGGGTGAAAAAACAAGCTGATCAAACAGAAAAGCCCAAAGGAAAAAGGTCCAGAGAAAAACGCAAAGTGCAGGGGTTTGGAACCAGCTACGGATGTTGTATACATTTGCAATATAAATGATGGCGATCCTTTCTCAGCACCTTTCAGACACGAACATTTCTAGCACACCTGCAAAATTGAACTGGGACAAAGGCAGTGAAATTGAAAGCATGTTGCGTTTCCTAGATTGTAACCATCTCTAAAGATTTTTTTCATGCAAATGGCTGAAAGTGCACATGGGGAGCTATAATTCGATTTCACCAATTGCGATGACGCTGGGGAAAGGGAATCAGAGGAAAGTAGTATAGGGAGGACAGAAGAGAGTGGTCTTTTACCATCCGGGCCGCTCTCTGCGGTCTGAATCGCTGCTTATGGCGGCCGTCCCTCGCATTAAGAGAGCTCGCCGGGGCGGCCGTTCTTTCAGTCTGCTAGCCCCACAGATGTGGAACGCGCTTCCACTCTCACTTCGGGGAGCGACTAGTCTTTTGGACTTCAGGAGAGGTCTTAAAACCTGGTTGTTCACCCAGTAGGCCTCATTAGCTGCTCTTTCTTGTTTTTTTGTGTGTGTGTTGTCTTTTTGTGTTCTTTTTAATTGCGTTATGTTATTCTGAATCTGTTCCCCTTACCCAAAGCGCCGGGACACTCTTTTTGAGTATCCGTTGCGCTATATTAAAAACATAAATAACATAACATAACAGATGTAAAGGCTGAGCATAGCTGGAAGAAGGGACACAAAAGGCATGGGATGCGCAGAAGGGAGCACATAGATAAGCGGGGAGTGCGCAGAGGCGGAGGAAAGCAGGTGCATATGCACAGATTCAGAGAGAAGCGGGGCAGGCATGGAGGAAGTGCAGTTAAAAAAAAAAAACAAGCACACGAGTTGTGCGTGCGTGCTTGGGTACGTGCGTGCGTGCGCAAACCAGCAAAATTGAAATGGGACAAAGGCAGGGAAATTGAAAGCATTTTGCGTTTCATGAATTGTAACCATCTCTAAAGATTTTTTTCATGCAAATGCCTGAAAGTGCATATGGCGAGGTATAATTCGATTTGATTTGATTTTAACAATTACAATGAGGCTAGGGAAAGGGAGCCAGAGGAAAGTAGGATAGGGAGGACAGATTTAAAGGATAAGCATAGCTGGGACCAAACCGAGAGAGGGAGAGGCCTCCAGAAATCAATACACAAAAAAGCATGCGAGTGGTGCGCACGCGCCAACGGCAAAAGTGAAAGCAGCTGCAGCGTCACGTCTGGCGAGTGGTGTGGGCGCACCATGATGAGAGAGGAAAGCCAGATGGCGCCTTTGCTCGGGCATGTGCGCGTAAACGCACGCTCTATGCCACCGAAAAAGCTGTAGTTGGACTTTTAAAAGCCTACTCACTAAATGTCTCGCCAGAGTAGCGCATGCGCTGGCTCAGGCGAGACCTAAAAAATAACTTTCCGCCACAATGCACAGCACCCACACTGCTGTGCAACATTGCTAAAAACATTGACAAAGCCAATAGTTTGTACAGGCAGGGCCTTTTCGCTTTGCCACTGCTTAGGTTTCCTTTGAGGTAAGGGAAGAGTAAATGACAAACAGAACCACAAATCATTGACCCAACAATTGAATTTAAACCTGCTTCTTCAGCTCCACAGTCTGCTGCTCTGGCTATCAGACTACATCTCTTCCTCACCTCTTGTATGGGAGACCTAGAACTATACTGCAATTGAGAGACAAGTGAACCAAAGGCAGCATAGGTGAGTATTATTGACTGGAAGTACACATCATTGGACACTGGGAGTGAGGGAAAGTAAGGGGGAGAAAATGGTAGAAAAAGAGAGAAAGGAGGGTACAGAGAACTAGGTATAGGGAGAAACTGAGACATAAATAGAGAAAAGATATACATTTGGGGTGTGTGAAATACAGGAAATTTGCTTTTGCATAATTAAGTAAAATGTTCACAAAATCACTCAAAAATAAATAAAATGCAAATCCATTATTTCACGCAGAAAAAGTGCAAAAACGAAAGCACCGTAAACAACATCTACTCGCGTTTTATTTTTCTCATGGGTTTGAGATACATTTTTGCCAGAAATGATGCAGTTGTTGTAAAGTTTTTCTACAAATAGCACATAATGTGCAAAATGGTATAATGGCATAATCTCAAGAAATTTAAGTATCAAACACAGCATGAAAGTTATGAAATCACGCATATTATGCCAGCATGATTCAACTTTCACACAGTCCTAATATAAATAGAACATTAGCTAGACTGAGAGGCAACATAGAAATGATAAATAGATACCTAATAGATTATAAATGGGAGACGCCTAGAGATTTTTAACTTTACTGGTCAAGAGGGATTCCTAAAAGTACAGTTTAATTGAAAAATATGAGAATTCATGTGTGTTGGTATCTTCTTGTGAGATTTTTTTTAACGGTATCTGCATCGTGGATGATGTAACAAGACAATAGAATGTGGAGCTTAGGATGGAAGTACATTTTCAAACTCTGCTGAGTCATTTGTGGTAATTCTGCATCCCTGCCAGTGTGTATAAAGATGCTTAATAAAAGCAGAGGTCATCGTACCTACCATAACTCATGGTGAGCTGCATATATTCATTGTTGATGATACTTGCAGGTGGTGAACCCACATGTGTGGTCTGTATCCTGTATTTCTAGCTGCATTGGGAAAACAAAGCAAGAATAAATGGAAGTTCTAGCAAGGTCATCAGTGAAGTCAGCATCCTGGGTGTGAGGCAAGCCGCTTCTAAGTGTTTTCCATTTCCAGGGAGTTGTTGTGGAGATTTTGTATTCCGTCGAAGGATGCCAACTTGATTGGTGCTCTAGTCCTCACTGGTGGACATACTGGAGGCATTTCGCTAGGCTTACGTAAATAGACCATTGCAGAAATCATAGTCAGTGGCCATATTGGATGTACCTTATTTTGGTATAAAATGGATGTGATTGCTTACTGCTACTTCCATCGCCTATGGTAATAGAGCCCACTGCTGAAGTTGATGCTTTCTAGACATCAATTGCGGCCATCTTGGAGGTATGTCCACTGCTGAAAATATTTTCTTTATTCTTTCTGCACATTTGCTCTTTTGGCATGCAGTGAAATTGAATATTTTCAGTTTTTTGTGCCAATCCTTCTATTTTACGATGATCTGCACTACGATCAGATTAATGGTGATCCTAGTGGTACATGGTTGCGTATGGAGTAGTTTAATTTTACAGTGGTGTGCACACCTTGCATATTATTATTAAGGTGTGTTTTAATTTCACAATGACATGCACACTGCACTGAAATTTTGACTTACAGTGATGTGCACACCTTGCATGTCATTGTTTTGAATATGTTTTACAATATGTTCTCCACATCAAACTTATAGTCTCATAAGTGATATGAATAGGTGCACAGACATAATATCGACTCCACAATATCGAATGGACAAAATATCGAGTAAAAAATATCGAATATAATAAAATATCGAGAACAAAAATATCGTTGTGAAAAATATTGATTACAATAATGATAATAAAATATCGAGTCCAAAAATATCGACTCAAAAATATCGACATGACAAAATATCGATTAATAGTCAAAGTAAAAAATATCGATATTATGTTGAAAAAAGGTAAAAAATATAAATAAATTGTAATAGTAATATAAATTGTAGTTAATGTTTAGGAGCGGGATGTTGGGTTAATAGGGGATAAGGGTGGGGAGTAATTTAAAATAATTAATTAATTAATATATGTTTGTAAATATTTTTATATTTTAATTAATTGGGAAATAATTAATATTAATTAGTTAATTAATTTATATAAATTTCAATAAAAATTTTATTAGTAATTAATTGGTAATTAAATAATATTAATTAGTTAATTGGAAAATAAATCATATTAATTAGTTAATTAATTAATATAATTGGTAATAAAATTTTATGTAGTAATTAATTGGTAATTCATTATTATTAATTAGTTAATTGGAAATTAAATAATATTTTTTATTTAATTAATTAATATAATTGGTAATAAAATTTTATGTAGTAATTAATTGGTAATTAATTATTATTAATTAGTTAATTGGAAAATAAATAATATAAATTAGTTAATTAATTAATATAATTTGGTATAAATTTTGTATTAGTAATTAATTGGTAAATAATTAATATTAATTAGTTAATTACATTATTTAGAGTAATTGTTATATATATAATATTTTGTTATAGTTCATTAAATAATTGGGGAAAATTTATTAATAATTACATGAAAATAATTACAACTAATGTGCTAAAATATTTTCATATTTGTTATTGGTATAAATTGTAGTTAATGTTTAGGAGCGGGATGTTGGGTTAATAGGGGATAAGGGTGGGGAGTAATTAAAAAGAAATAATTAATTATGATATGTTTGTGATAAATTTAAATTATCAATTAATTGGTAAAGAATAAATATTAATTTGTTAATTAATTCATATAATTTGGTACATATTTATCATTAGTAAATAAATAGTAATTAATTAATATTAATTAGTTGATTTAATTATTACTAAATAATTATTTTTTTCATATTTTGTTATTATTAAATATTTGTTTGGGAATAAATATTATAAATAATTATATTTAATTAATTACAGCTATTTTGCTAATATATTAACGTATTAATTATAGTTAATTAATCATTAATAGTTAATTAAATAATATTAATTAAATTTGGGTACAGGAGGAATTTTAGTGTTCAGGGTCAGTTTTCTCTCTTTAGGTAAAGGGGTATTTTTATGTTTCAAGGTCAGTTTTCAGTTTTAGGGTAAAGGGGTATTTTTAGAATTCAGGGTCAGTTTTCAGTTTGTGGGTAAAGGGGTATATTTAAGGTTCAGGGTCAGTTTTCAGTTTTTGGGTAAAGGGGTATATTTAGGGTTCAGGGTCAGTTTTTAGTTTGTGGGTAAAGGGGTATATTTAAGGTTCAGGGTCACTTTTCAGTTTTTGGGGAAAGGGGTATAATTAATGTTCGGGGTCAGTTTTCAGTTTTTGGGTAAAGGGGTATTTTTTGGGTTCAGGGTCAGTTTTCAGTTTGTGGGTAAAGGGGTATATTTAAGGTTCAGGGTCAGTTTTCAGTTTTTGGGTAAAGGGGTTTATTTAAGCTTCAGGGTCAGTTTTAAGTTTGTGGGTAAAGGGGTATATTTTTAGGTTCAGGGTCAGTTTTAAGTTTTTGGGTAAAGGGGTATATTTAATGGGTCAGGGTCAGTTTTCAGTTCTTGGGTAAAGGGGTATTTTTTGGGTTCAGGGTCAGTTTTTAGTTTTTGGGTAAAGGGGAATTTTTAGGGTTCAGGGTCAGTTTTGGGTTTTTGGATAAAGGGGTATTTTTTAGGGTTCAGGGTCAGTTTTCAATTTTTGGGTAAAGGAGATTTTTTTGGGTTATGGGTCAGTTTTCAGTTTTTGGGTAAAGGGGTATTTTTTAGGGCTCAGGGTCAGTTTTCAGTTTTTGGGTAAATGAGAATTTTTTGGGTTCAGGGTCAGTTTTCAGTTTTTGGGTAAAGGGGGATTTTTAGGGTTCAGGGTCAGTTTCCAGTTCTTGGGTAAAGGAGTATATTTTTGAGTTCATGGACATTTTTCAGTTTTAGGGTAAAGGGGTATTTTTAGGGTTCAGGGTCTGTTTTGTGTATATAAAGTGTGAGAAAAAAATGTATAAATATTACAAATAATTGAAAAATTTTAGTGAAAAAAAGTTGCTCATTTTTATGCTAATAATAATTTTTTGAACTACTCAGCAAAAAATATACTACTAATATATGTTAATAATATTTATAAAATATATATAAATATTTGACAAATTTTACACTATAACATTATACTACAGTAGCTATTCTAATTTATACATGGTCAGTCTTCAGCACCTTTCCAGATATTACTTTCACTTGAGTAGGAATAGTAAATAATAATTGGTCAGTGTCCAGCAACTTCTCTGATAATACTTTGACTGGAGTAGGAATAGCAATTATTAATTGGTCAGTGTCCAGCACATTTGCATATCATTTTACATTAGTGTGTTATTATATTACAAGACAATGGAAAATGGATGTTTTCACAAAACTTTATTACAATTTTCCAATTTTTTCATGTGTAATACAATACAATCACTATCAAATATAACAAACATTTTTGGAAATGTTGTATTTGCAGAATAACACATTATCATTTATGTACATGTTTTAATTTGTCACACAAAATTTTTTCACAACATTTTTTATGTCAAAACAAAATATTATCATCAATCACTTTCTGTAACAAGTATTTATATTGAAATAAATAAAATTCAAGTTATTTTTCTGTTTCTTCCATTTATATTTAATAATGTTAATATTATATATTAATATTATTAAATATTTAATTTTAATATATAAATTTTTATAAAGTAACATGACAATTATTATATTTGCTCAAGATATGGAAATACTAATTAAGACATTTTTTTTCACATATTTCTGACAATGTTGTTTTTAAATTATACATATAAATATATTATGTTGTTAACTTTATAACTGTAAAGGGGAATAATATGTTTAATAATAATATCTGGTATTGGTAAAAGATTATTTATGCAATTATATACTTTTAAAATACTTAGACATTATTATAAAACATTTTTAATTAATAAAAATAATAACAAATATATTTATTATTATTATTATTAATTAATACACTTAAACATTTATCTTTTCTTTTCAGAAATACATACATTCAGAGAAATAAAAATACATTATTTAAGGGCATTATTTATATAGTAAATGGTTATAATTTTTATATTAATAATAATAAATAAGTTATATTATTTATTATTATTAATTATTTACAAAACAATTAATAATGTTAAGTTATAAACAAACACAAACGTATTCCTATAAATGTACACAAAAATAAATGTTTTACATATATTATTTCAAGTGTTACATACTTATTTAATATTATTAATATATATTAATTACTATATATTAATTAATATTAAAGAAATTAAATTTTTTTTAACAGTTTAAATTATAATGAGTCTACTGTATTAATTTGTTACAATACCAATGTGTATGTATTATATTTTTATACTATAACATTGTATTTTCTATGATACCTTTTCAAAATTGGTTTAAGGGGACTACTTTTTTACCGCGTAAGGTTATTGCGCTTCATTCAAGACTGGAGAAGCTCGCGGTTGGGAGTTGCTTCGTGTGGAGAGAGGTAAGGTAAATTTTATATACCATTTATGACTGAGTGGTAATGTTTGAGGGTATATTCGAACTGTGTAGTGTTTTTGTGTGTATGTATGATTTGTTAATGGAGCGTTTAGGTGTAATGTCGTCGTTATAGATGCGTCGTGTATGTTTTAGTTCTAGTGTTATTTGAATTGTTAGGAAATGTCTTCTTACATGGTTAATGTTAATTGTGAGTGTATTTACAAATTTTATGGGCTATTTGTGGGTGGGTTTCGTTATGTATGTTTTTTTACAGGTTCCGGTTCCTCGCATGAAAACTACATGGAAGGAAGCGTGTTTTTTTTCGGAGATACTAATGTATGACTTATTATGGTTATATTTTTACGTGTATCTCCTATTTTTCGTGTTTGCCAGGAGCGGATTTTAATAATTTTAACCTTTTTTCGGGATTTTTGAGGGTTTCGTATTGGATTGATACATTGGTATGCGTCACCGTTTTTTTTTAAAGTTGTGTGTATATCACTTTAAATACTAAAGTGTCCACACTACTGTTTTCGGGATTTCCTGGAGCGTTTATTTTATTTTTACATAATTTTCGGGTTTTTGATGGTTTCCGATATTGGATTTTTCTTACTTTGTAATGGATTGTATGGATTGTATTTTGCTTCATTACGTCTCTTTCATCTACAGAAATTGTAAGTATTTTTATGTTTCTATTTATTGGGTGGGAAATGTCGATCTTTATGTAATGTGTATGTGTGATGTAATTATAAATATTGCATATTTGTTCAGAAATAATGTGCACAATTTTGATAAGTTTGTAAAACAAATATGTCTTATTTATAATTGTTTAGAAATGTTTATGATTGTTATATGTATCATTATTGTAAGAAGATATTAGTATATTTTGTCGAAATTTTTATAGTAGGGTTTTAGCTATTATTGACAGATATTCTAATCCTCTAGTTGTAGGGTATAGTGTGACTTGACTTTGCAGTAGTCAGAACATTTGTTTAGTTTGTTTACTTAGTTTTGGACCAATTTGGGTCACAGATTGTTCCATTCTTAGTTCATGATAGCTTTGTTCTTTTATCAAAGCTTCTAGTAGGTTATGGAATGTGGGTCTTGTTCTGCTTGTGGTAGCTTGGAAAGCATTATGCCACCCTTCTACACTGTTGTTGGTTTTAGCCTCTTGGTTTAAAGTACTAAGATAGACATTCCACCAAGGGATTTGGAATTTGGGTTGGCGTCGATGTCCAGATCTGTGCAACCTTCCCACCCAAGTATCTTCGAAATAATCCAGTAATGGGGTTAGTTTATCTTCATTCCTCTTGTAATATGTGCTGTCAATTAATAAATTATAGTGTTCCGCTACATCGGTAACAGGAACGTAGGCCAGTGCTATCAATTTTTTAATTTGATAGGCCAAGGTGCTATCTGTTGAGTACAAAATACTTAAAGTTGATTTTTGGAGATGTCTCCATATGCTCTGATTGAAATGATAGTAGCAACCCTGGATTGCTGTGTGGGGAAATATTTTCAAAATGCTATTAATCATAGCTAATTCGAAATCAATAATTATTTTTTCTGGAAAATAATTATTGATTTCATTTTTTAGAACATTTAATATTTCTGTGTAAGTGTTTTGCTGTTTGTTTGGTAGCAAACAGTAAATGAAAGGGATGTTATAGTTATGGTATAACCCGTGGATGGAATATAGTTGATAAAAAGGTTTTGGGCATGGTTTAAATGTTCCATCCATCATCCATTGGGGACACTGTTGGATTTTTCTTAAATTACTTGCAGTTGCAAACATTATGATTCTGTTTGTACTGCTTTCATTGTCAAAAAGGATAAATTTGTCTTTATTGTGTGTGATGGACATTTCTGGTGAAATAATAATTTCCTCAAAAGTAGTAGGGTTGGGTGGGGTTGTGGAAGTGCGTCTTTTAGTGTATGCAATTGTGCGTTTTAGGGAGTCAATAGAGGGTAGTTGACCTGAAGCATGGGCTGGGACTTTTAACAGTTCCTCTTTAAGGATTTGTGTTGTTGGTCTATCACTTTGTGTGCTAGCAGTCTTTATACTTTCTAAAGCATCTCTTATTTCAATTTCTGTGACATTGGGGGGATGATTGTGTTCCCTGGTAAATAGCACATTAGTTTCCTCTGTAGTAGCCCTTCCATAACATTTGTTTGAGTAATATTTTGTACATTTCCAGAAAACTTTTCTACCACTTTGTCTTTCCTGGCTATAAACATAACCCATATAACATAACAGTAATTTATTTTTCTGTGACATAACAAATTCTGCACCTTCTGTCATTTTGTTTTACTTGTTCTAGGAAAGATTAGAAAGAAACAAAATCAAATAACATATATTTCACTTAGTGGTGCTAACATAATTAATGTTGTATTTATACTTATGTTTACTAAAAGTAGTAATCACAAATGCAGAACTGTATTTTGAAGGACTTTCTTGTATGTATTTCTTTATTTACTGTTGGTATGAAAATATAGAAATGCTAAGTTAATGTTTATACATAACAAACGTTTTTCCTAGGAAAAAGCAGTTTTTTAACTTGCTTAGTACTACATTTGATGTGAACATTACATATACTTACTTGTTTAAATAGTTGAGTTGTAGTATTTGGTGGAGTACATCAAGGTAGTAAAGTTTAGATCTGTAGAGAAGATAGAATAAATACATGTCACATATGATAAAAATTATTTTGAAGCGTTGGGAAATTGGAAATATTTAAAAGTATACTAACTTCTAAATATGTACTTTTCTTTGCTGTAGGTAGAATAGATGTATGATGTATTCACAATATCTGTAGAGGAAATATAAAATACATAACATGGTGTTAAGAACATAGTTCTTGTTTTTATCGGAAGTTTTAGACAAATTGAAGTATACTTACATTTTTTACAAGGGTAGTCTTGTCTTTTGGTATAGTTGATGTAGGATGTTTTTATTGGATCTGTAGGGAAGATGTAATATGCAAGATATGTTGTTTAGAAAATAGCATTTTAAATATTGGTTGTTTACTAACAAAAACATATATACTTACATGTTTAATTAGTGTAGTTCTATACATTTGTAGTGTTGAAATCGGAAAATCGCTGAATATCTGTGAATAAAATGTTTTAAATTAAGTATGAATCTTGTGAAATACTGTTTAAAAACAGCTGTTTTTGTATAACAGACCATTAATATATACTTGCTATCTTATTTTGCAGGGGAAGAAATAGGAGCATGTATTAGGAATTTTTTTGTAGTAGTTTCTATCAGAAAAGTAGGAGGAGATAAAAATTAAATAAGTGGAAGAGTTAGGAGATATAAGTAAAATAATAGACTACTAATTTAGATTTTTTTTAAACTGGAATGTAACTTACTTGAATGATTAGCTAGTGAGCTGGATCTTTAAAGATGTTTGTTCAGGAACAAAATCTTCAGAGTGTTGGCATCTTCTTTCTATGGAGTTAGCAGCAGCAAATGGTAGAATGCATTTATCCCTTTTATAGTATGTGTATTTTGTGTGCTTGGATTTGATTGGTTGTAGGATGAAAGGAAGGATTGTATAGGCTAGTTTGATTTTTTTTTATGTTAATTGGTGTGTTTGTTGATGTGAGAATGGTGGTATGTGGTGCTTTCCGCATTAAAGCAGGTTAGTTGTTAAATAAAATAGATGTGTAAGTGTAAAAATATTATGAACATTTTAGTTACATGTAAAGATTCTTTTTCAAATGATAGAACGCATTTAATATAATGTATAGCAAATGATGATAAATAGTAATGTTATAAAAGTAACAGGTATTATATGTAAAATGTTTTTTTTATAGAGCAATGACTTTTATAGACCATTAATATGGTATTTTAGACATGAAAGGGTACAAAAAATAACTCGATATTTGTTTAGAAACAATATTTTTGTACTCTATATTTTAGTAGTCGATATTTTTGTAGTGTTAGGTGTAATTTCATGAACAACGATATATTAGTAGTCGATATTTAATAAGATGATATTTATGTACTCGATATTCTAAATACTCGATATTTTTTAGTCGATATTTTTGTATTTTGTGTAATAAGTATACAAAGTCGATATTTTTGTAGTCGATAATTATTCAACGATATTATTGCTAGTCGATAATGTGACCGTCGATAATATTTCAGTGATCCATATGAATACTATGTGTAAACTACTTTAGAATTATATTTATGACCTTTGTATGCTATTTTTGATTTATGTAGCTTATGAGCATTGTTGTGTTTTGAATTTTAGAATTGAGCAGGATTACTATTCACAATGCAGTAGAGCATTGTGCCTCAATTTGCTCCAATGCTTGGTACTTCTGGTACTGAGTGGGAACAATGGAAAGAAGGGTTTGAAGCCTTTGAATGCTATTGAGGCTGATGTATTCACACAGAAGAAGTATGATTCATTTTTGAGGAATTGCTTTGATTCTGAAGGTAGAAAGATTCTGAAACATTCACATCATCATTTTCCAATGGGGATGGTGACATTGAAGATGAGTATGTATTGGCTCTAAAAATGTTGGACATTAGATTTAAACCTCACAAGATTGTAATCCTCAAAAGGCACAGGTTTTACAGGCATTATCAACTGCCTGGTGAATCAAGGACATTTTTGGTTTGTGCTCTAATAGCTTCTACTTGTGAGTATAAGAATTTTGAAGAGGAATTAATAAGAGACCAGATTGTAGAGCATACCAACAATAAGAAAAATCAGGAGACACTGTTGACTATACCTAATCTAGCGCTAGACAAAGCTGTGGAAGTTGTGGCTGGAATTGAGAGCATAGCATCTTACTTAGCAGAAATGTCTATTTCTTTGCAAGGGTAAACCTCTCAAGACACAGTGGCAAATATCAAGGGAAAAGTGAAAAATAAGTTGGAAGTTTCTAAGACTCTCAAATAATAAAGATGTGGAACAAAAATCACTTGGGAAATTCTACATCATGTCCTGCAAGTGACAAAGTTTGTATGAAATGTAAAAAGAAAGGATACGTTGCCAAGGTGTGCAACTCTGGCAAAGGTCAAAAAGCCAAACTTGCCAATGCAATTAGTCAAAATGACATAGTGCAGGAAGTTTCTGATTACAATGATGAGAGTGTAATAGTGTGCATGAATATGGGTCCTTCGGATGTTGAGTGTGCAAAAGAATAAGCTCTGCTAGTGGGTTGCATTTCTTTAAAACAACTGTGTGGTTTGGTGAGTATTGGAGATTTTTATTTGGATGTAATGGCTGAATCTGGCTCCCTCTTTACTTTGATTGGAATGAATGATTGGAAAAAATTCAAAAACATCAACTTCAGAAATTTGAATGTTAAGCGAGTTCCATATGAGGGAAAACCCATTGAGTTTTTGGGTGAATTTGATACCCAGGTGGCTTTCAAAGGTAGTAGTACTCCAGCCTCCGTATATGTGGAGGCATATGGGTTATCATTATTGGGATGGTTTGAGCAAAGGAATCTTGGTATAAAATTGAATCTCAATCCTGAACAAGTACTCCTTAAGAATTAATGTAAGGGGCTATGAGGTGTGCGCACATTGGAATGGGAGATGAGACTTCCCAAGGTGCTAACCGATGTGGTAGGCAAGTTCAAGGGTTTTAAGTGCAGAATACAACTTAAATCTGGTATGAAACCTGTTGTACATAAATGCAGGAGGGTTCCCTTAGCGTTTAGACCTGATTTACTCAGTGAGCTGAATAAGTTATTTGCTCAAGGGTTTATGTATCCTATCAAAAGTTTTGAATGATAGTCTCATATTGTGCTAGCCCCGAAAGCTAATGGGAGTCTAAGGATGTGTGTAGACCTCAGTGATATGAACTTAACCCCTTGGCCGCAGCGGTAATTCCGCCGCAGCGCTGGGGGGGAAAGGGGGACCGCGCGGCACCGCCATGCTCGTGGCGGAACCACTCCGTCACGAGCCACGGGCGCACTGCGCTTGTGACGGAGTGCTTCCATCACGGCACCACCCGCTTAATAGAACGCGCAGGTGCGAAATTGATGCCGCGCAGGCACGGCTGCCGGGCCGTGACAGAACCATTCTGTCACCAGCACAGCGCGTCCGTGGCTGGTGACGGAGTGGTTCCGTCACCAGCATGGATGTGGTTAAATGTTTGAGTGGACAGCCATAAAAGGGGCAAGAATTTTTCTACTTTGGATATGGCATTGGCATATCAACAGATTGTGGTGGATGAGGAGTACCATCAATTAACATAATTTGTTGCTCCTAAAACGACATTTTGTTATAAAATAATGTTTGGCCTTGCTTCGGCCTCTGTGGTTTGTCAGCATTTAATGGATATGATGTTCAGAGATGCAGAAGAAATTATTTGTTTTCCAGATGATTTGTTGATCTATGCTGAAGACAGAGTATCTCATGACCGAAGGTTGGCATTTGTTTAAGCTGCATTTGAGGAGAAAGGCATTACATTGAAGGTGGAGAAGTGCAAATTTGTAGTGGCTAGTGTTGAGTATCTGGTTGTCCTAAAGTGGAGTTGAAGTGAAGGATAACTTGAATTATTCCCAATTGTGCAGAAAAAGCTCATAATATGTGGAGCCTACTCAAAAAAGGAGGAAAAGTTGTCTGGAGTACCGGGTGCACAGTGAAATTTAATACAACAAAGAAATTGTATTGCTAAGATTATACCGCTCAGACCTTTTGACACTAGAGATCCTAGTGTAGTGGTCATGGATGCCAGTCAGCATGGCTTAGGGGTTGTTTTGATACAGAGGAGGAAATAATGTCCGCATTGTTTGTGGGGTGCCAAGTTTGTGGTTTGGGTGGATCACAAAACCCCGGTTGACCTTTCCACCACTAAGGGGGCAGGTAAATCTACACACAGGGCTGCTAAATGGCAATTTAGGTGCCGGAATTTCGTTTCCACACGGAGTACATTCCGAGAATCAAAAACGTAATGGCGGATTGTCTTTCAAGATTGCTGTTAAGTCAACAGGAGCAAGAAGAGGAACAAGATGAACTATCAGTTTAAACCAGAGAAGCAATAACAGAACAGGCAGTGGTCTAGAGAGATTGAACAGGATGTGATTTTAAAAGTAGTTATTGAGTATGTGTGTCAGGGCTGGACAACATCTAAAATTGTGGATGAGGGGTGTGGGTGCTAGCCATCAAATTAGCCCGTAACTATCTGTGGTTTATGGATTGCTTTGTCATAGTGAGAGTTTGGTAGTACCTAATTTCATAAGATGTGGTTTTGGCCTACGAGGGACACACAGGTATGCTGCCCATGAAGAGGTGGAAGAGACTTGTTCTGGTGGCCAGGTATGAACAGGGCTGTGGAGCATTATGTAAGGTAATGTAGGCTTTGCCTAGCCAGGGACACGTATCAAGTTACTATACCTAGTCCTGTGTGTCCAGTACGGGTGCCTGACAAAGTTTGGCATTGATATTATTGGGGAGCAGATCAAGTAGGGTTTAGTACTCATTCATTATTATTCAAAATGGTTGGGAGTGGCTTTCATGAACCCGGTCACTTCTAGTATGGTAAAGGAGGTGTAGGAAAATGTGTTTTTCAAGGAAATAATTCCTGATGAGATTTTAACAGATAATGGGCCACAGTTTGTTTCAAGAGAATTTGAAATGTTCTTGGATGATCTAAGTAACAAACAAGTAATGGTTTGATGGAAACATGTAATTGTGTGATCACAGAAAACATGCAGTTGTCATTTGCAAGTGGTTTGGATTGGATGCATGAGGTAAAAAAAAGTGTTATGGACAATCGCCACTACACCTGCTGCTGACATAAGGTTTCTCCTTTTGTTTTAATGAAGGGAAGGAATCACTGACAGAATATCGAAGGTCAGAATATCCACCTACAGAAAAATCAACGCAAGAATATCGACGACAAGAATATCGACATGCTATCTACAACATTGTTAGTACAAAAATATCGAAAATAAAATATTGATCTAATAATATCGTTATTAAAAATATTGTTTTTTGTTAACAAATATGTAAAATAAACTAAATAATACTTATAAATAAAATAAACATAGTTAAAAATATTTAATAATGTTTAAAATTAATAAGTAATGCATATATATTAATAAAACATTAATTAAACATATACATACAATACATAATATACATATACTTTCTTAATAATCACTTTTAATAATCATTTTAATAACTTAAGAATTATTAAAACATATTATAAATTACTAAGCCATCTATACACATAAACAATAACAAATAAAAACTAAATAATTCTGTTAAATACATGTAAAAAATTATGTACTACATTATCTAAAACAATACAAAAATATTAAATAGCTAAAGAAATAAAACTACTATTCAAACTCGCAAAAAAACTACAGTAAAGAAAATGTTGGATAGCGTAGGGATAAAAATTACTATTCCCACTCCAAAGAGTGCAACAGTAGAGAAAATGTTGGATAGCGTAGTGGTAAAAATTACTATTCCCACTCCAGAAAGTGGAAAACTAGGGAAAGTGTTGGATAGTGTTGGGGAAAAATTACTATTCCCACTCCAAAAGTGCAACAGTAGGGAAAATGTTGGATAGCATAGAGGTAAAAATTACTATTCCCACTCAAGGGAGTGCAACAGTAAGGAAAGTGTTGGATAGCATAGGAGTAAAATTTACTATTCCCACTCCAAAGAGTGCAACAGTAGGGAAAATGCTGGATAGCATAGCGGTAAAAATTACCATTCCCACTCCAGAGAGTGGAACAGTAGGGAAAGTGTTGGATAGCGTAGGGGTAACAATTACTATTCCAACTCCAGAGAGTGCAACAGTAGGGAAGGTTTGGATAGCGTAGGGGCTAAAAATCACTATTCCATCTCCAGAGAGTGGAACAGTAGGGAAAGTGTTGGATAGTGTAGGTGTAAAAATTACTATTCCCACTCCAGAGAGTGGAACAGTAGGGAAAGTGTTGGATAGCGTAGGGGTAAAAATTACTATTGCAACTCCAGAGAGTGGAACAGTAGGGAAAGTGTTGGATAGCCCAGGGGTAAAAATTACTATTCCAACTCCAGAGAGTGCAGCAGTACGGAAGGTTTGGATAGCGTAGGGGTAAAAATCACCATTCCATCTCCAGAGAGTGGAACAGTAGGGAAAGTGTTGGATAGCGTAGGGGTAAAAATTACTATTGCAACTCCAGAGAGTGGAACAGTAGGAAAAGTGCTGGATAGCGTAGGGTAAAAAATTACTATTCTAATTCCAGAGAGTGGAACAGTAGGGAAAGTGTTGGATAGCGTAGAAGTTAAATATAACATACTTATAATTTAATTTTTGTATTTAAAATAATTAATGATTTAATTTTTAAATCACTCTAAATTATTTACAAATACCCATTAATAATTATTAAAAACATAATTACCATTGAATAATTAATTAACAATAAATTAATGATGAATACCAATAAACATCAATTATTAAATATTAATTACCAAATACATTTTGAACAATATAATATTTTTCATAACAAACAACATATTAATTATTAAAAAGTGATTAGCAATTTAAAAATGTTGATCAAATGATTTTTTATACCAAAGAATAATATTTATTAAACATTAATGACCAATTAATAATTACTTTTAATATATTAATTAAAAATATCAATACATATTTAATCATATTTAATTACCAATTAATGATTAATCAACAATAAAATAATGTTCATAACCATAAAACTGTAATGTAAAATATTTACCAATCAATAATTAATGTCCAATAAATGAATTATCAATACCCAACAATAAATTTAATAATGACTTAATTAGCTTTGATTTACTTCCAACACTATTCCCCTATAAACGCACAACACAATCCAATAATAAAATAATACACTTAACATAATTATCAATTAATCAATTAATAAAAGTTAATTACCAATTTATAAAAAGGAATTATCAAATACAAATTAATTACTAATTTAAAAAATGAATTACTAATTGAAAAAATGAATAACCAATTAAAAAAATGCATTACCAATTAATAATTAATGAAATAATTATCAATGCCAATAAATAAAAATAAATCATTACTTAATTACAATTAAATTACTTCCCACACAATTCCCCTATAAACCCACAACCCGCTACAGAACATAAATGCAAAAATTAATGTATAATTCCTAAAAATGAATAATTAATTTAGTATAATTAAATTACTTCCCACCCTATTCCCCTATAAACCCACAACCCGCTTTGGTACTAAAACACAAAATTAACTTAAAAAAACATTATTAACATATAAAAATAGTATACATATAATTTAAAACCAGTAGAATACTTTAAAAAAAACATATAACACATACATATTAAATACATAATAAAATACATAACAATAATATAAATATCGATATTAGTAACATCGAGATTAGTAACATCAATATATTTGACATCGATATTACTAACTTCAATATTGCCTACAACGATATAAAAAAAATCAATATCACTTACCTTAGGGTCGATATTCTGTCCAACGATATTCTTGACCTTGATATTCTGTTCCTTCAATATTACCAACTCAATATTTCTGTAGGTCGATATTGAGGATTCGATATTTAGACTGTGCACCGAAGGGAAGGTTACCGGGTTCAAAGCTTAATAGAGTGTGGGTGGAGAAAAAAACTGCCACTTAAAGATGTGTTGGCTTGTATGCTGGAGAAAAGGCAGGAGAAGCAGAGACAGCATGCAGGAAGAAACTGTCAAGGGTTAAATGTAAATGAGGAAGATACAGTGAGAGTGAAAAGGCCTTTCAAGATTGGGAGAGGTTCTTGGTTTTAAGAGCCTATGAAGGTAGTGAGAGTCATGATGGAAGACAGTAAATATTGGAACGTATGCAAATTATCCCTGGTGCGTGATAACAGACAAGAAAATTGCAAAACAAGGTTTGGGGGGAACTTCCTCTGTCACCTGATGCGTTTGAAATGATTTAATCTAGAAAGAGGTATTTCCCTGTGAAGTCAAGGTATTATGTTTTGCCTTGAAATCATGATAACATGCATAAATACATAAATATTTTATAGCATTTAATATATTTCTTTTCACATATAGTTTTTGGGTTCTGTTCTAAGTAAGAGTGTTATTTATGTATATAGAGTAATAATTGAATGTGTTCTGTTCTCTAAAGGGGCAAGTTGTGTTGGGATCTTCTTGTGGGATTTTGTAATAGTATCTGTATAGTGGATGATGTAACAAGACCATAGAATGTGGAGTGTAGGATGGAATGTATATTTTCAAACCCTGCTGGGTCAGTTGTTTTAGTCCTTTGTTCCTGCTAGTGTGTATGAACATGTGTATTAAAAGAAGAGATCACCATATCTACCGTAACCCATTGTGAGCTGCATCTTTTCAATGTCTACAGACAGACATGGGGCAATGACCCATTTCAGGTGTGGCATAATTTAGCCAAGTCACCTCTAAAATAATATATTTAACACATTTGAAATTACATCTTCAAAACATTGTATCAGTGGATTAACATTAGGCACATGTTTACTAACATTTTGCATCAGGTTTGCATTACTAACGTAATGTAAACTGGTGCAAAGTGTTGCGTTTTATTTAAGTAGCCCCAGGGTAATGCATCACAAGGGCGTACCATGGCTGGTACATAGATGTTCCCATCAAACCATCCATGGTTTTTCATTCAAGCCCTATCTACTTAAATAGGTTGACAGGAATTAACTGTAAAAAATGTACATTTCAAAGGAGTCATAATGTGTCTTTTCATAAATCCTTTCCAAGTGTGCATGTGTGCTGCGATGTACATCACACACACAAAGTTAGAAACATTTTAATTCTGTCTATAGTATTTTGGAAGGGTCCATTACAGTTCAAAGCCTATGCTATATATCATGCACACATCTTGCACAATGATGTCATGGTGTGTGCATGGAGGAAAGCAGCCAAACGTGCTCCATCGAGTAGGGTTGGAGGCAGTGGTATATCTTAGTACATCTGGCGCTGTTGCTCTTTCTCTATAATGCAATTTAGTGCAGCGCTGCGCCAAATATTAGTACATTTTGCCTACTATGGCCTATTAATGTTATGTAGATTCAGAGGGGTCTGGGGCCTGCATGCTTACATGCTAGAGTCTTTTACACATTACTTAACACATTCCGGTCACTATGCAATCCCGGTACATCCCTATTACTGAAGTCCAAGGTTTCACATTTGTTTTCAATTGTTGTAATTATTTGTAGAGCTATCTTCTAATATTTAGCATTTTTCGATGTTTTCTCTTTTTTTACAGCTCATCACAAGAGCCTACCTCCTCCCTAGTTTTAGAGTGGGTGAGAACACGCTTCTTACCAGTCAAACTAGTATTTACCTTCAAAAGTGTAGTGCAAGCGCCACTTGATTTCGGAAGACCATCAGTGATATATATGGAGATATACGTTGTCCCAGCACTCCCACGTGCAGGAGCCCCTCACACACTTTAAGATCATTTGAATACATGTGTGACCATTGCATTCTACATACCGAAGCCCTGCTTTTTACAATTCTTTTCAACCATTATAATTCTTGTGCTATCTGTTGTCAATATCGTGTCACGGTTTTTACTATTCATCAGAGAAGTCTACGTCAAAACCCTGGAGTGGCTGGGTGTGTCCCAGTATCCTGCTTTTCATTCCAGCAGTAAAATACCTGAGAACCATGGTGCACAAAGGGCTAAAGCATGGTTGCATGCTAGCCTCCATCCACTTCTATTTATTCATTGCAGACATGGAATCCATTGTGAAAATCCCAAAAACATGACCTCCTACTCAACTGTCCGACTTAAAATTCTACAATATGCCTAAGACACTGTTTTGCTGCACTTTTGGGTGATTTGGCAACAACACTCAGGTAACAACTTGGCCTCTTATTGTAAGACCAAAGGTCTAAAAAGAAGTTTGAACAAAACTAAATGTTCACTTTCACACGAATTTGGAAGCGGCACTCCTGGACAAGGAAACTAGGGGAACATGTGCCATCGACAGGGTCAGTTCATGTAAATATCTTGGCATTGAATTCCAGGCTTCAGGCACACCAAAGCTCCACATGGAGCTCTTCAAAACTAGGCTTCATGGATTGCAGTCAATCTCTGTAAAGTAGCAAACACCCTCACAGGCCCTTCACTCTTACAGCGGCTACAGGTAATAAAAGCGGAATTTCCGCCTTTGCTAGTCTACGGCCTTGAAGCATTCCTGGACAAAACTGGGGTTGGCTAAATTTGAATCAGTCAAGGCTAGTTCAACAAATCTTTAGAATCCCAAACTCTACCAGGGAAGCCCGGATCCGTCTGGTGTTCAGACTTATGGACCAAACCTTGGCACAGAGGGCTTCCCTGCTGAAATTTTTATTCAAATTAATAAAGATAGAAGCCAGGAGCTTTAAATGTCATCTTGGTCAAGATCTGATTAATCTCTCTACCTCACCATGGCAGGCAACGCAGAAGACCCTGGCAGATCTTCAAATGACCCAACAATTGTCCCTGAATATTTCAGGAAACATCCTTTACAACAAAACTTTTACAACGCAGTGCTTTTACAACGCAGGTTTTACAACGAAAACCATTACAACGCATTGTGCTGGGGGGCGCTCTAGGATAGGGAATAGATTTAATTTACTATCCAACACCTTCCCTAGTGTCCACGGGGACTGGAGTTGGAATAGTAAATTAAACTATTCACTATCCAGCACCCCAAAGCGCTATGTGTTGTAAAGGTTTGCGTTGTAAAAACCGCGTTGTAACAGCATGCGTGGTAAAAGCATGCGTTGTAACGTCATACATTCAAATATTTCACATGGCTTCTTCATATTCCTGTTGAGAAAGACAGTGAAGACCCTATCAGCAAAAAATGTTCTTATGTTGCTGGCAAAGTCCCATAATCAGTTTGCAATACCAACGTATGTTGAGCTGAAGTCTCAACCCTACCTGGCATTGCCCCGGTCACGATCATACAAACTAAACATTTTAAGATTACGAATGAGCCTATTTGATGTAGGGAAAGTGTCTCCAAGATGGAGGCAGGCACTTGTAGATGCCTCATGTGCTTTTGCCCTATCCGAAGGAGTCTTCAGCCCATGTGTTGTGCAGTTTTGTATTGGAAAGAAGACTTATGTTAAACCCATTATTTAGAGAACTGAACAACTGCTTCCAGGGCAAGGACTGAAGGCTCATTGTGAGATTGTTGAAGTTTATGGACAAAGTCAACTCGAACATTGCCCAACAGGCAAGTCCTGGAAGCACTTCAATCAAGTGAAGTATAACCATTAAGCTTTGAACCATGCACCCAGACCTTTTTCATTGTCCCCGTGGTATTCAGACCTCTATACCTAGACTTCTTTCCTTCCATTTAACTTGATTCAATAGCATGCTGCCAATACTATATCACATGCTTTTAATGAACTTCTGTTTTAATTTAAAAATAAAAAATTATATTCTTCTTTTTGGAACATGAAATGTAATTGTTTTAACAACATTTTAATGATTTTAATTAACGATCAAATAAATAACATATATAAACTATGGTGCACTATCCACTAAATTTGGAATACCAAGAAGCCAATGTTATGTTATCGGTATAGGCCACAGTCTGCCACTAAGATGCCATCGTAGCTGGACACCGTCGGCCTCACTCTACTAATGGTGCCTAGAGCGCTTCCCCACATTATAATTGTGACCCAGAGTGCTGATATGGGTGAGTGGGTGGTGTGCTTAAGCAAGGATCTGCATTAGATACTCACCTCAGTGTCCTATAGCTTCCATTGAAGAGCTCTTTCGAATGCTCGATTGTAGCCCTGAGTGCTTCCAGCCAATTACATTGACTCAAAGACCCATCACCAAGGCTCAGTTTCAAAGCTCTTGATGTCTCCTCCTGACATCAGGTGATCAGTACATAGCTTCTGCTGCCATCAAATTACCTACCTCTAGCCACTGAATAATTCTGTCGCCCCTCGACATTTGAAAAGCAACCCAGAGAACTGCTCTTAAAACAAGGATTTACGATGGACCTCAGAAGAGACAGGAATGATATCCTAAGGGCTGCCTGCTATGCGGACAATCCCACTTTTCTACGAACATGTGAGAGGTCCAAGAACATCACCTCCCCTTAAGGTACCCTGAAATCAGTCTATAACATTGAAACGTGTCTTTAATCTTCAGAATGGGACTGGCTTTACTCATTTTTCAGGCTCGTAAGGCAAGTGGTCCCAGCATTTCCGTGCTATCACTACAGGAAGTGGCAGAGCACTTCCTGGGGCACTTAACAGGGACACTTGTGTATCGCCCCCCAGGCCCATTGAATCACTTCCACTCCTCACTACCCTCGTTAGCGGCCGAATCTGCTATGTCTTCTTCCAACTTCACGGTGCTGGGCGACTTTAATATTCATTTCGACAACAGCACTGACAGCACCGCCAATGAGCTAGTCTCTAGCTTAGCCGCTATCCAACTAGAACAACTAATCCGGTCCCCCACTCATAACAAAGGTCATCTGCTTGACCCGGTCTTTAGCAATTGCCCCAACCTGACGGTTGGTACTATCACACACCTCCCCTGGACTGATCATTTTCTCATTTCCCTCAACTGGTCCACCCACAGCACAGATTCACTCCCCCCACCCCTACTTCACGAAAGATGAGAAACTGGTCCCGACTCCCGCCAGAGCAGTGGTCGAGCCTCCTATCCACCTCAAAGCCCTCTCTCTCCCAGAGCCCCATACCCGACAGCAGGAAATTCAATAAATGGATCGAGGACTCCATCGACTCCATCCTCCCCACCAGGAAAACCATATTGAAAAGAGCACGAGAAACTGCCCCCTGGTACTCGGAGGAGCTCAGGGAGTTAAAACGTCAGTGCAGAAAGCTTGAAAGTAAGTGGCGCCTAGGATACGTCACCACTGAAAAAAACAGGTACAGGGAAGCTATTAGGGCTTACAAACTCGAAATAAATACAGCTCAAGCCACTTATTACAAAGAGAAAATCATGGCAGCCAGATACAAGCCAAGAGAAATATACCAAGTAGTTAAAAGCCTCTCCAAGATCTCCCCCCCCCAGCCCCAGTCGACAATCCCATAGCTCGATGCAACGAGCTAGCTGAATTTTTCTATCAAAAGATTAATAAAAATATATGTATCCTTCACAGCCCCCGTCCCAGAGATTATCACCACTAAACCCCAACCTTCAAGCACTATAGAACACCCTCCGCGAGTATCCTTGAATGAATTCCCACCACTAGACTTAGAATCACTCAAATCCCTCGCACAACAGATAAATCAGGCTCTCCCCACGACCCAGCACCCCCTTGCCTGATGAACATGGCCAACCAAGTCATCCTCCCCACCCTCATGGAGCTACTCAATAGCTCCATGCAAACAGGAGTGGTTCCCCCTACTTGGAAACAGGCAATGGCGAAAGCACTACTTAAGAAGCCCAATCTCAATCCCACGGACCCTAACAACTACCGTCCAATCTCCCTGTTGCCTTGGACAAGCAAAATTCTGGAGAAGCATATTAATCTCCACCTCACTAAATTCCTCGAAGAGAATCTTCTACTGGACTCCACCCAAACAGGATTCCGTCCTAAACATGGTACGGAAACCGCTCTTTTAGTCGTGACGGAAGAATCCAGGAGGATCTTGGACAAGGGGGATCGGTGGCAGTGGTCCTCCTCGACCTGAGCGCCGCGTTTGACACGGTGTGCCACAAAACCCTGCTGTATCGACTATCCAATCTGGGAGTCTCCAGAGACGCTCTTGACTGGTTGGGATCCTTTTTGAGCGGAAGGACCTTTCAGGTCTTCGACGGTGACTCCTGTTCCACTAGCAGACCTCTAAACTGCGGGGTACCCCAGGGTTCCTCCCTGAGCCCTACACTGTTTAATGAGTACATGAGACCGCTGGCTGAGGTCGTCAGTCAATATGGCATCAAGATCATCTTGTATGGGGACGACACACAGCTGGTGGTCTCCTTGACACAGAAGAACAGCGGGCTCCCCCAATCCAACCTGGCAGCCTGCATGGAGGATGTCAGGAGATGGATGACAGCATCCTCACTAAAACTCAACGGCGACAAAACCGAGATCATGTTCCTCGCCCCCCCCCTCCAACCCCCATCGACCAACTATGGCCCTCCAGTTTAGGCCCACCCCCAATCCCGAATGAGGACATCAAAAGTCTGGGAGTTTGGCTGGACAAAACCCTCACTTTTAACACTCAGGCAACGAAAACAGCAGCAACCTGCTTCGGGATCATCCGGATGCTGAGAAAGATCCTTCCAATCCTGCCCTTCGAAGCCAAGCAGGTTGTCATTCAGGGCCTCATCCAGTCCAGACTTGACTTTAACAACGCCCTTTACTTGGGAGCCCCTGAATACGTGCTGCAGAAACTCCAGCGTACTCAGAATTGCGCAGCTCGTACGTTACTCCAGATCCCCCGCAGAGAATCAGCTAAGTCAGGGATCAGGTCACTCCACTGGCTCCCTGTCAGGGAAAGAATACAATTAAAAACCCTGTGCATATCACATCAAGCCTTCCATAGAGCTAGCCCTGAGATCAACCACACACTTCTCACCCCCTACTGCCCCGGCAAGCTACTCCGATCTACGAACGCATTCCTTGTCGCAGTTCCCAGAATCAAAAGGTCCAGAGCAGGAGGCAGGTCCTTCACGCTCAATGCCGCTAAACTATGGAACTCCCTTCCCCTTCCCTTAAGGTCCAACCCCATCCTCTCGTCCTTCCGTAAAGAGTTAAAAACATTCCTTTTCAGAAATTAAATACTCCCCCCCTGGCTCTCTCCCCCCGTCCCTCAGAGTACTATTCCCTCTACCTAGCACTTGGACGCACTCGGGCAGCAGTCGCGCTCTACAAAACCCCTTTCATTCAGTCATTCATTCATAGGACCTTAGTTCTATGAGTAAATTAGCCTTGGGTGGCACAGACATCTCTCCTTCGCTCATCGGGTTCTCCACTTTCCCAAATTGTTACCCTGTGCTTCTTGCTCGATTCACAGAGAGTTATATCTATTCTGCAGCACTTGTGTTCTGGTGTTTCCTGTTACAGTTAAACGTGTACCTCTTTATTTATTCTCCAACGGTGGCAGCTCCTTTTTGTGATCTCTGCAGTGGCTGCTCCTCCCCTAAAGCGAAGGAGTGTCACCCCACTGCCTTGAATCAGTAAAAGAAAGGAAAAAATAAAATGATAACGTAATGTTATTATCATTTTGATTTGTCCTCCTGCTGTGGCTGCTTTGCATGATAGGGCGGGGCTGCAGAGCAGGGGAGGAGTGGTACAACGCTCCTAAGTGCGCAATGACTGTTTGGCCGAGCCTCTTGGGGAGGTCAAACAGTCATGCACACTTTCCTTGTCCTCATTTCAGCCTGCATTACTGCCTGCATGGAGAACATGCCCAAGCCCCCAGTCCCTGCCTGAACGCCGAACCATGGCACTCAGACCTCACAATGCTGTGTTGCAGCATTGTGATTGGTCAGGAGAGGCTGGGAGCTTGCTTCTGGTTTCATTCCCAATGCGAGGAGAGACGAAGGAGAGACACAGCGCTAAGGTACGTTTTTTTCTTTCTTTTTTTAAATATGCCTATACTACCCCCCACTAACTTCCCACCACTCCAAATCCATGCCGGCTGCTACTGGGTACCTGCAGTCCATTGTGTGTCTCCTTTCCACAGGATTGCAGTTCTGCTCTGGTGATCCCTCAGTGAAGTGAGGTCAGTTGCTTCCAGTATGGGTTACTCTGTTGAGAACTGTGGACTAGGGTGGAACACAACACATGTGGCCCTGGAACACAGCACTCACCAACAAAATTGTCTTTCAACTGTCGCCTTCACTGGTGCAACTCTCTACAAATAGATCAGCAACCCTTGGCTCATCTCAGGCAGCAGATATCTTGGATTCCCCTGAGGATCCCCCCTTATCAAATAGAGCATGAACCCTTTTCAACACTCCTGATATCCGATTTCTTGGATTAGTCATTGGCGAATTGGATCACATTTCATCACTCTGCACGTCAAGACTGTACTCAAAGGATAGCAGTTCTGGTTTGATAATCCCACAGTGAAGTAGACTCTGGTTCTTCCAGTCTGGATTAATGCACTGCCTGCTGCTAGCAGGGGTAAAGTGCAACAGACGTGACTCAGGCCTTAAAAGCACCCACCAACCTAAAATTGTCCTTTCAACTATTGCCTTCACAGGTGCAACCGTCCACATCGAACTGCCAACCCTCAAATTCATTTTAGGCACCAGACATATTGAATTTTAGAGGATTGTTTCTCACCAACTAGACTGCCATCCCTGGTCCACATTTATGACAACAGTCTTCTTGGATCCCTCATCAGGTTGACCTTTAGAAATTAGGCAGACAACCTTGTGCCTTCGAGACATCAGGCTTCCTCAGAGAATTTGTCAAATTCTTGTCTGTTGATGATGCCATTTAGACTTTTCCTCCCCACCCCAGATCTCATCTCTTCCTTTATGGTAGATTCAGCATTAGCCACAGCCTTCTCACATGAACCATTCTCCCATACTCAGGTCCTGTTTCAAGAACATACAGGTGCCCTTTTGCAGTCTGCCAATTGCTTACCATTGGTTGGGTTTACTGCCACTTTTATTTGCTTGATTTCTTTTGGATGGCTTGACTTGTTTCAGCCTGACCCTGTGATTGCCCATCCCATGGAGCATAGCCATGTTACCTTCTCTTTGATTGGCTTCTATACTTCCTATGCTCACTTTCTGGGAAATTATTTTTTTGTTTAAGCATGAGAGTGTAGGTCAGTGACCCTCCAGGTCTTTACATGTTTCCCCCTTGTCAACAGCAGCACTGGGCTGCTGTTTACTTGACTAAGCACTATGAATAAAAAGATCTTAAATAAACAGGCAAGCCTTTATTTAAACGTTAATTGAAGTTAAAGAAAGGAAGTAAGTAGGTTGTCCTGCACTGCTTAACTTCAGGAGCACCTTCATTTTTAAAGACATCTAGCAGCAAAATGTGAAAATATGATAAGGGCTCTTCAAAAATCAAAAAGTGTATTTTATCAACACGCAGATCCGTTTCTTAATACATCAGATGACATTAGTGCATTGAGAAGTATTTTCATTTTAAGTGAAACTTTTCAAACATAAATTCAGAAACATTCATTCTTCCCCCACCCTGAGAACAAAGCCAATAGTGAACTAAGAGGCAAGTCAGTTGTTATGTGCACTCTTTGTGTGGTATAAGTGCCTTTTATACATGTACAGCATTATAGTTTATTAAATCAAACACAGGAGAAGGTTTTGTACAGTGCAGATCCTGAAGTCATGCATTTTGAGGTTCTCTTGTATGTGATAATGAAGAAAAAGGAGGGATAATTAAATTAAACAATTGCCAAGGATCACACAATTTGGTAAAGTAGGGAAGCTGGGATTAAATACAATACAACCCAGTTAAGAAGGGGGTCCAAGGGAACAATTTTTATAGACCAAGTAGTATCCTGTCCCCATCCTACAGTATACAATCACAAAAAAGGGAACTACTGGTCTGCAAGAAAGGTGAACTTAGGTTAAGCCAAAGGCACTGACGGACAGAGCGGGGCCTCATCACCTGAGCAGTTGCCAGGAGAGGTGAGGATTACTCCCATGATATAATGGGAAAGAACACTTGTTTCCTGTGAAAACCATCTTACATTTCGGAGTCACAGAATATGGTAGGATGTATCACACCAACCATTTTATTTAACTATTTTTCACCACACAGTTTTGTGCGTCGTATTTTGCAGTAGTGTAATCTCAAGTCCTGAAGAAAGCCAGTGGTTAATATTACCTAGAATGGCTGAAACATGTAGACCAGTTTAACCACCTGAAGATAGTTATTATGGCAAACTATCCACACTCTGTTTTTAACCTTGACACTGTGGTAAGCACATAATAAAAGTGGTCTTTGTTACCATGGTAATCAATTTTAATAGCACGTTCTAGTTTCGTTATACCCTTAATCACTGCAATATTTGTTTTTCAGCACCACCGTTTTCTAAAACATCTATGGCTTGATCCATCACTGGTATTATGGAATGGTACAGCTCTTGATTTTACAAGGAGAGCTGTCCTACTGAGTACCAAACTTACCAATACCAGCTGATGAAGCTCTGCCATTTGGTGGGCTAATGGAATTCTTTTCAAACGAATAACAGTCCAGGGTGACGTTAAAGATTCTGATTGTGCCTTATCTCACCTTTTCTTACAGACCAGTAGTTCCCTTTTTTGTGATTGTAAGCTGGGATTAAACCCATGTTTTCTGGTTTCACATTGTGCAATTCAGCCACTAGATTTATATACTTCACTTCCGCTACACCAAGCATACTACCACAATCTCCCCTCAAACTCCCCTTCATGATTGCCACCATATTAGCATCAATGCTGCTGTTGGTCACATCACATACCAAACTCTGTGGCCCATGGGAAAATGTTTGCGAGTACCCATGGTGTAGGTGTTTATCAGTTGTCTACCTCATGTTCTTTTCTACACTCTCCATGCTGTTTTCTGTCTCTCCTATGTGCTTCTCCTCCCTCTGCCTATGCTGTCTTGTTGCCCCCTCTCACCCATAGGCTTCTCCCCTGTGCTTCACATTGATATTTTTCACCTGCCTTCTTTCACTTTATGTTGCTTCTCTCCCACCCACCATGTTGCTTTATCCTCGCCCTTCCCTAACTCTTCCCATGGCCACTCATCCGTAAAAAAAAGAATTAAACAGTGCATTTCAACCGAGCATATTTATGCTACTTTTTATTTACCAATCCATCTTGGATCAGTAAATAATAATTTTAAAAAGCACGTCCTGTTGTAGGCGCAAGTATGCGCACTGCACACTGAACCTCTTTGTGCCGTTGACATTTATGAACCATCTGCTGCCAGTACATTGAGAGTGTGGAGCTGTATGTAGCCTATAACCTCAAGAATATTACTAACCCAGAAGGCCCTTCTAAATTTCTTCTGCTTTGTCTTGTCGCTGTCTCCATTTGCCATGCTAGGAAATTCCATCCAATCCAAGTAGACCAGAGGACCAACACAGCATATTAAAGCACACTTTACCGCTCACAACAAGACTGAAAGTGCCCTGATGAAGAATTGATATTGATCATGGACCTCTGCTGAGAACTAGACCTGGGTGGAGTCCACAGAGTTTTACTCCGTGGAACTCTGAGAAGTGGCACATAATCATCGCCTTGCTCTGCTGAGTTCTGCCTGCGGCAGAGTCTGCTAAGTCACACTGCTCGCACTGATTTTCAGCACCAGGAGTCTGTCCCGCACTGTAAAATCAGCACGTACAGCGCTATGCGTTGCACCGGAGTGGGCTGCTGCTTTCTGCTGCTCGAGTAGACATTCTACTCGAGCTCCAGCTTCCTCAACACAAGCAGCATATTTCTCAATGAGAGTAGTCGCGACCGCCCGCGTTGAGAAATCTCACCAGGTGGTGCTCTAGCACGTGATTTTTTTTCTCACAAGTGCTTGCCAACTTAACGTTGATGAGCTGCTTTACAGAAAAAACTCTGTTCCACGTCTCATCGCTGTGCTTTTCAGAATTCTGCGCTCCGCACGGAGCATGGAGTAGGCAAAACTCTGCCTACTCCGCCGGCAGAGTGGAATTCTTTGTCCACCCCTATAGAGAACCCTCAAAAATTTCAACAGAGATGAAGGCAGAATGCCTTAGAGATCACCTTCTGAAAATGCATATGAGATGGGTGGTGACTGCACCCTCCCTGCAGCTCTGTGTCATTTATTATTTTCACTACTCCTTTGACCTTGCTGAGTCGGCTGGTCCAGCACCCAGTAAGCTAGCCATTCCACCAGGTGCAGGGACCCCTTGTAGTCTACTGTAAGCCATGTGCACTCATTATTATGCATTTATACTTCGTGTTTATGTGAACACCCACAGGTTGGTGCACATGCAGTGCTTAATTTGAGCTGGAGGTTTCTGGTACTCCACGCAGCCACTTAATTGGTTTCCGGTGCTCAGCACTAGGACTTAATTGGCAACACTGCACTTATGAGAGTCTGCCACATGGTGGCACTACTCATCTCATTTAAAAATGAGCATAACAATGGGTGTTTATGAATACAATACACATTAAAAACTACTAATGCCTGCCTCCCCAGCCATTCCTTTAGCTTTGGGTACCTGGAATAATCTGAACTGTCGCTCTTGCAGGCAAGAGAGATGGTTAGTAGTTGTTTCGGCAGCGGTGCCAGGGGCGATGGGTGGTGCAAGCTGCATTGGCCTCCTGGTCAGAGCCCTGGCTCTTATTATTTTAAAAATTAAGCATTGTGCACATTGTACATCCACACACATGCACTCGTAGATACTGTCCCTTTCCTTTGCACGAACTATTAGCACTGTTGTTTCCAATGTGACTTCTTTGTGTTGTGCAGTTTAGATGTCTCCAACTTAATCAATATTGCAGTGATGTAACATAACATTTTTTGGCAAGAAGATTTCTATCCTCCGTTTAGCTACAGTGCCCGTTTAAAGGCTTTGATACCATTAGCTGTTTTCAAAACGTTTGTTTCCACACAGAAGGAATTCTAAGCTTTGAGGCCAACACTGCACCCATGTGATTTTCCCTGGGAAAATGTGGAGAGGTCAAAATAGCCAAAATTTAGCAGGACAAAAATGCTTCATTGTTGAGGTAAGTACCAAAGTCCTCATGATATTCCTCAAAAACATGTAATAGAGGCTCTTTATCATACCACACAAACTCCAACCACTGCTAAATTGGATATTAAGGGGTGTGATAAGTATTGCACCAATCACTAGGCAATTCATAATGTAAGTATTAACTACTGCCTTAATTGGTTATTGGCTTCTAGGTGAGATTATCTGTTCTCATTGTGAGATTACCAGATCATTGCTTCAATACTGTAAACAGCCCTTACAATGAATCCTTTACTCTGCATGCAGTTACAACATTGTAAGGACGCATACCATGGGGGGAGGTGGTGTTGGATTTAAAATCCCTACTGTTGCACAGACTGGAGTTGGAATAGTAAATTATACTATTCCAACATCCAGTGCCCCCTTCCGCAAGTGGTTGTTACAACTTGCGGGGTAATGGTATGCGTTGTTACAACACGGTCGTTGTAACCACCGCGTTGTAATTGCATGTGGGGTGAAGGCATGCGTAATAAGGAGGCATATTCCTTCAATACATTTGTCGATTTTGTTATGTACTTTCTAGTTTCTGATTACTACACTGTGAATTTCTTTTACCAGTATGACACATTATGGAATTTATTTTTTTTAAACGTACAGCTTTGGGTGGACATATCTACTTTATTTCATCTACGAATACTATGTTATTGTACCTAGATCCACCCCACACACACCACTGAGTCCAGCCATGGAGGATTAGGTAAGGACCACTTTCTGTTGCGGACTTCTTCTCTTAAGAGTTGCTTCCTAAGGATTCTTAGATTTCCTAGGATGAAAGGGCACAGTGTCCCATGACTTAGGGCAAGACCCAGAGAACTGGACCTGAAAAATGTTTAATTATTTTGTAAATGATAAAAAGATAGATGAGATTCCCTTTGCACAAGATCCAGGAAAGATCCGTCTTTGGATGGGGGGTGGCAGCAAATAATAACCATTTGACTCAACATTGAGGCACATAGACAAGATTTTAATTTAATTACAAACAACAGAGATATACGAAATAATAACTCTTCAATAAAATATATAACATTGTACAAGGTGCCCCTTTCAAAGGGACTGTAAAATAAAGGGGACAATAGACGTGGCAGGTTTTGATAAACTGGTCCACCCCGACCATACAGTTCTTGCATTTGTCATTTTTTTACAACATGATTGGACACACATTCAAGATTAAGTTCCCCAACAATAGGGGGGAAACAATGCAGACTATTATTTCCTTGAATAATTTCTTGAGGAGAAACAGTGAGAGATATCGGACTAGTTTGGCACACTTGGCAACAAGTTACTCACACACGTCCATAGAACGCACCATAAGTCAGACACAGATTATTTGAGAAAATTCATCCTTCTTGGCTCTTTCACCCTTTCCCCCTCTTTTTGCCTACCTGCTTTTTCTTAATTTCTTTTCTTCTATTTTCATTATGACTTTTTTCATCTCTCTATTCTCCTCCCTGCCTTGTCATCTGTAGGCTTGTCTCTCGTATTGTCATCTCTTTTCTGACTCTCGTTTTACCAAAGATGAACATCTTTATGTCATACATTTTTAATCTCCTCCCTCCTTGAGCTCTCACACTAAGGGGCATATTTACGAGCCCTTATCGCCACCACAACGTCACTTTCAGTGACGTTGTGGTGGCGATAGGTACATCGACTTATTTACAATGCAGTGTTAAGCCATTTAACGTGGCTTAACTCTGCCTTGTAAATAAGGCAACCTTTCACGCTGTACTTATCGTGAAAAGGGTGGGCGTTCCACCGCAACACCCATTGAGTTTGACGCTGCCCCCTATTTACAAGGGCAGCGTAAATAATGGGCAGTGCCAAAATTAAGACCAGGGAGAACCTGGTCTTAACCGCATGCGTGCGGGCGGAATTCCGCCCGTACGCTGGGTTTTTCAAAATCGCACTTTACGTGACGAGCTGGGCTCGTCATGAGCGTGCGAGGAGGCTACCTCATGACGAGCCCAGCTCGTCATCAGCGTCGAAGGGGTTAAACAGGCGAAACAAGGAGAAATGCTTTACTTCTCCTCGCTTTTGCTGTTTCCATGTGTGCTGCCTTGTGCACACATACAAACAGAAGATTGCATATCATTGTTTATGTGCAGGAAAGCTTCCTGCACATAAACTATCATTTTTTTAAAATGCTGTTTTGCAACTTATATGTGTGCTCATTAAGCAGCACACATAGACGTTACAAAACAGCATTTAAAGATTGTTTATGTGCAAGAAGGGGGTCCTTCCTGCACATAAACAATCTTCCCCTCAACACAGGCACACTTGCACTATGGTGAAAGGGTGCCTGTGTTGGCGCTAGGCAGCTAAAGTTAGCGCCAGCGCAGTGGGAAATGCAGGGCTGCACCATATTCTAGTAAATATGGTGCAGCCACATGTTTCTAAAGTGATCAAGAGAGTTGTTCGCTTTCTTGGCTTAATGACACACTTCGCCACTTTTTTGTAAATATGCCCCAAAGTTTCTCATCCTTCTCACTTCTATTAAAACACACACATCTCTCACGCTTTTTTGTCTACCTCTCACATTCTCGGTGTCTTTCTCTCTCACTCATCGACACCCTGTCTGACTTTACCATTATAGAACTCTAAATGACAAGCTTCTTTCGTGTACAAGTGAGTCAACTATTAAACACCCAAATTGATATAGCTGTGAAAATAATGTTATTTCTTTTTACATGTACTGTTTTCCTGGTTCTTTGTCGCCTACTTGTGAAAAACGGGATTTCAATGCTTGAAAAAAGGGGAAGAATCTAATAATGGATAGAAATTCATGTTACTTATATTCGTTTTAAATAGAGCACATACCTTATTACTC
This sequence comes from Lissotriton helveticus, assembly GCF_964261635.1. Taxonomy (NCBI): domain Eukaryota; kingdom Metazoa; phylum Chordata; class Amphibia; order Caudata; family Salamandridae; genus Lissotriton; species Lissotriton helveticus. Next base: position 702,812,800 of record NC_136068.1, on the reverse strand, counting down.
TGAAATGTTATGTGAATCCCATGTCCTATGAACTTGATCTCTCAACCAGTACACATCAAACAGCCGCCCACTAAATCTTTATAATTAGTATCATTTATTTAAATAATTTTATTTTGTCATTAGAGAGGCAGATGAGAACTCCTTTGACGGTATAACATGGCGACTGTGTAGAGCCATATAGGTGCTTTAATAAGGGTAAAAAAAGCTACATCCGAAACAAAGTTTTTGAAAATGGGGCTCGTCCTCACATAAGCGCAAAGGCCTTTCGGACAGGGTTCCTCGTCCCACAGTGCCATTCGAGCAAGGTTCTGGGTGGAGCACTGGAAGTTGGGAACCAGTCCTCCATTTTGCCTCCTGGTGTCAACAGCCCTTATCGCAATACCCCCTGTAAATCTTCTCAAGTTTTTTGGGCCTTGCATCGAAAAACAAAACAGAGGGGCATTTTCCCACCATATATGCAGAAATGTCTTGCCTTCAAATGTCTTCTCTGCGGGGTTTTTTCTTTTCTAATTTTGGTCGGCACTTTTTAAGCAATGAAATGGGTCAGCTCCGACATACATAGTTTTGTTTTCATTCCCTGATGTTGTTTCTTGTACTGCTTGAGGTGTGCCCCCGTCCATTGTTCAAGGAGACCATCCAGGCAGTGACTGGGGCGTCTCCTTTGGGTCTTTCCGCTCTTGTTCGCAGAAGAACCACGACAGCAATGTGACATTCTACCCCAGGCCACAGATGTCCATTTTCTTGAAACATAACTGAAAAATGGACAGCATTTTTTGGCTGCACTTTGAAAGAAAGACAATCTATTCGTCAAGAAGTTCGCAGCTGTTCATGTCTTTTTTTTTGCTCTTATCATTCTTCCTATGATAAGTGGTACATGCTGTACCCTACAGGTGTGGCGTAGAGTCCGACAGGTGAAAGGGGGAGCATTGGTCTGTGGAAGGGGTAGGAGGAGCCGTACAAGGATGCGTGTAGAGGAGAATTCATGGGGAAAGGCAAACTGAAGCCAGGAGGCAGGATGGGCTTGGCGGCCATTTTGAGCTTCTCCAGTTCTGCTTCCTGCAGTCTCTTGGCTTTGGCGCGGCGGTTTTGGAACCAGATCTTTACCTGGGTCTCCGTGAGGGCCAACGAGCTGGAGAACTCAGCTCGCTCCGCAATGGACAGGTACTGTTTCTGGCGGAACTTGCGCTCAAGTGCCAACAGCTGGGAGGTGGTGAAAGGGGTCCGTGGTTTCCTATTGGTTTTGTGCTTCCTCAGGGTGCAGGTGGAAGGGCTCAGGTGTCCTGCAAAGTAATTTAAAAGAAACTGTTAGATGGTAAACGTAACATGGGAGCATAAACCTCCCTGACACTTGACAATATGTTTACAATTATCCACTCAGACTGAAACAGTTCTGACAATTTAATTCACCATTCTTCTTATATAATTCGTCATGTGCTTTTCAGAGTAGTCTCATGTATTCACTGGCTGTTTAGGAGAAAACGACATTGCACACAAAATGTATTGATTTTTTATTGTAAAACCTTAATCAAATTTCATTCTAGTGCTCGAACTCATTTTGCAAATAATTAGTCATTATCAAGAGCATAATTTTAAATTCACCTAGAACCGGAGAACAGAGAGCAACACATATCATCATGGACTTAAATATAATCCATAATTATTCAGATAAGTATGTGACTAAGCCACCTTGTTTGGTTCTCCAGTGAATCCCCATTCCAACCTTAAATCACACATAGTACTCACATTGTTCTTTCTTTACATGAGGATCAATAGTCACATCTTTCCACTGTCTTAAAACACTGTTGCCAAGCAGCTTATCTCATCTCTCCATATTTTTGCCACATGCTACCTTTGCCTCATTCCTCATGGCCGCCCTCCGTCCCAGAACCATCACGCCTCACCAGTGGTATATTTGAGCAAACACTCCATGTCAGTCTCCCTACAACCACTGTTTGACTGCCCCACACATGAGGTAGACTTCACTAGGCAACACGTTTGTGACAGCCATCTTGTAATACCTCACAGTCTGACCACACGCTACTGCCCACGGATACTTCTCTTGCCAAACTCCTCTGTCCAAACCTCTTAGATCCCAACATCATCTCTTGCTTCATTCCCTCCCTCAGCACACCCCTTTCTCTCAAGATCTTCACCACAGCAACTTCTCATCACACCTCTCTATTGGTGCCCCCTATCAAAATGCCTGTCACTCATCACAACTCTCTCTCCATGCCCTCACACACCCTCTCATACTCTTGTGACAAATCACAAACCGCTAGGCCCTACTCCTTCCTGTGATTCAGTCATTGAAAGGGTGCATCACAAGAATTCCAATGTCCTTCCCTATCTGGAGAGCAGAAATGAAACACGCAGGTACAAATGTCTGCCCCTGTAAGGCTTGGCTTTGTGAACCCCAGTCTTAGACTGGTATTCACGACTTAACTGGTGCTATGCAAATATAGCTTTTTTATCCAGCTGTAGATGACATAGAAGTTCAACTTCTAAACTGAAGTGATTCTAAACTAAATTATGTGAATTCTCCATGCAAACAGCCCAGATGATGTCAGCATGTGTAAAAATGATATAATAAAAAATAATGTCACAAAATGTACCACATTATGCCACATAACTTGCCTTTCTTGCTGCATTTTAGTCAACTCTGCCACATAATGTGATCCTCCCCTGCTGCATAAATTCAGTTCCCCTGGGCATAGATATATTGCAGTAGGTTTGAGCTGGAGTATTGAAAGGAACTGCATGGATGGGACAGGGCGAAGCTGGCATAGGGAGAACGATATCAGGGGGCATCATAGACAGCTATGTAAAAGGCAGGAGCTATCACAAATGTGTATAGGAAAGAAGTATGGTGGTGAGAAAGGAGGCAACAGCTGTGACATAGTCGCAGTGAGAGGGTGCGGTGAATAAGCTTTGCCTAGATGGGGTAGTACTGAACGTTAGTGGTAGTATAGTTCAGGTGGGGCACGGAACAACAAGAAACGGAAGGGTATCTGATGTGACATCAAGTGATTAGAAATCCACAGGAGGAGAGCACAGCAAACAGGAAGAATCACAGCCAGTAAATGAGGCAGCAGTGTTAGATGGTCTGTAGGTTGCACTATACCATCTCTGTGTAAGTGCGCTGCCACCGCTACATGGTGCCGCCATTTTCCCACCACTCAATTCAACTGTATAAACCAGCATTAAACCAAATAATTTCACCCTGTGTTTAAGAATTGCAAAACACATCATTGCCTCAGTCCTGTTTTCTGTAAGCATTGGCAATAGAAAGAAGGTGGCAAGCAATGAAACCAACGTATACGGGACTCTAAGTAACACAAGAAGAAAAATGAAACTGCCTGCCACCCTAGAACATGATGTAAATAATGGGGTGCAGACGAAGTGGCAAGAGGCTTGCCAGAGGCATCAGTGGAGCCATGGGTAAAAGTTTAGCTGGGCCCACTCTGGCTTATAATACTTCCTCAGGATTCGGACAAAATGTCTGGTGTGGATAGAAAACTAATATTGAAAACATACGGTTAGGCCTGAGTTTTAATATTTTAATACATTCCCTTACTGAAATGTGGGCCCAAAACCACAGCTACCCTCTCTTTGTGGCAAGAGGGTGCTGGCTCCAATAATGGGGTCAGGAGACGCGATCTTACCATGCCAACCAGAACAGGCCAAGCACCCCCAGCCACACTCGTTTACGTGTGGAAACTCCACCAGGCGTGAACCAAAGGAAATGGGGGAAAATGGCAACCAGGGCCTCTAAATACTAGCCCTCATCAGCTGTGGGTTTCTGCAAGCCACCAGGCCAGTTCCAATTCTATTGTCTAATAAAGGTCCATCCACCGCAGACTACCTGCTTAAGGAACTGAATGACACTTCAAGGGAACTAAGGACTCAAAATGTGAATATAGGCTTCACTCAATCACACTGAGTGCGTCAAAGCATGAAAAGATGGACAAACTCTTCGCTGTAATAAAAGTGAGTGACATTGCTCAATCAATTGTAGAATGAAGGTGCAATCCAGAGTTTCCACATCGGAGACTATTCCATACATTCCACGTTCAGCATAAATCTACCTTTGGAACTGTGAAAATAGGTATTTCCCTAGAAATTGTGGCTATTCTGACACGATAGGGCGCAGAATGATGTATGTATGTATGTGGCATTTGTAGAGCCCAAACCTAGCCGTAAGGCATCAGAGAGCGGTCTTGGGTCAAAGGCAATGATAATACCTAAGTGTCTTGGAACAGTATCTGTGGGCTTGTGCCGCACTGTGATATACGGTTCTTTAAAAAGGCCTGTCTTCAGCTCTTTGCTAAACTGGAGCAGAGTTGAAACAGTCTCGATGGATAAGGGGGGTCCTTCCAGAATATACAGCTCATCTCTCAGACATTGGGCATGTTTTTAATATTTGTGGCTCAGACAAGCCGAGATGCACACCATTAACTTCAAAAATAAGACCAGCATTGCTGTACATATGTCAATATTTTAGAAACAGCACCAGCACTAAAGGTTGGCAGATAGTCTTAGTTTTCTGACACACTTTTATAGTGTGGCAATGATAATTCGTCTGCTAAGGTATCCCAAGCCAAACTTTCTGACAGTAAATATTTAAAGTGGCTTTTCGCTCTTAGAAGTGACATTTAGCAGCAACTAGAACGTTTGCAACTGTGTTCATGCCTTAGCCCATTTGCATGCATAGGATTATGTTCACTGCAGGTGACTCCTTTTGTTTGTATCTTTAAAGAAACAAATAGCGAAAACATTAATTTAATGCTGAGCCAGTGTTAGCATTTTTTTTTCTCCGTTGCAAAATTATTTTAATGGTTCAACGAATTTACTGCACTCCAAAGAGGTGGAAAGGGAATCCGCAGCAATGACTCAACATTACGATAAGCCACATGATGATTCAGTATTAATGTTTGTTGCTTCCTTTAGCTGATTCACGCATTAAGAAAGAAAACGCTAAACAAAACAGCAGAAATGTGAACCATGTCCTCTGGAATAACCACTGCAAACCTTCTTAAATTATTGCAGGTTGGGTTTCGCACACACACACAAAAAGCATTGGTTTCGCTTTTTGGTAAAGGGAATTCATCCCACCGTTATACCAATATACCAAGAAGCTTCTGTGGTGCAACGCATTTTATTTGATGCCAAGGATGCCGAACCATGGGGACCACTTGTTGGCCTCTGAGATGCTGTTTAAATTGTCAGCAGCCCCGTGCAGATCCCAGAGAGCATTATCAATAGGCCGTAGGAACAATGTGATTTTAAGGACCCTGTTTTTTCCCACTGAGATGTGAATTTGCCGAACAACTTTCAGATTATACCCTCCAAAATATAAATTCCAGTGGTCTTGTTCATACATCTAACTTCTTTTTTTATTTTAGAAACGTATAAAGTGCAGGACTCGCCCCGAGGGGGTATCTCCGCGCTGCGAACAGGCAGTGCTAGGGCTACAGACATAAAAGCAACAAAGAGTACAGTTTTCAGGAGTTTCCTGAAGCGCAAGTGATCCTCACAGCTGCGCAAAGTAAGGGGTAAGGAGATCCACGGCAAAGGAGCCTTATAAGAGAACACTTTTTCACCAGAACGCGATTTCTTCACACGGGGAATAGGAGAAGTTTTTTCATACATGTGCGTAATACTCTGCTGAGCTGGTAAGGAATACGTTTCTGCGCTAAATAGCTAGGTACTTTGCCGTTTAAAGCTTTGTGGATTGTACAGCATACTTTGAACCTAATTCTCCGCCGGATGGGCAGCCAGTGGAGTTGCTGTAGGAGGGGAAGAGAGGCCGTTCTAGAAGGCATATTAGTAACTAAACACGCCACCATGTTTTGTACAACCTGTAGTCTAGCAAACATTCATTGTCAGTGCTCAAAAGCGCATTGCAATAGTCCAGGCGACTCACCACCAGTGCCTGGACTAAGGTTTGGCATACTGCCAGCGGAAGGAGAGAGAAGACTCCCTGTAGCAAGCGTAACATATAGAAGCAAGTCCCGACGGTTGCCCCCACTTGGTCCTCCATAGGCAATGTCTGATCTAAGTAAACACCCAAGCTTTTTACCACCGTCTTAGGGATGGGGGCAGTCCCCAAGTCCGCTGGCCACTAATCCATGGACCAAAATCTCTTGGCATTACCGAACAACATAATCTCCGTCTTATCAGCATTTATCTGGAGGTAGCTGTCCGTCATCCACGTAGAGATAGCTTTCATGCCCTCTTATACCTATACCCCTAACTTCAAAGAATCTCTAGACATCATAGGGTCACATCTGTATGAAACAACTAGTGTTTTGAGGTCCCTGCACGTCTTACAGTCTTGGTTTTCCAAAGGGCCTTCTTTTGAGACTTGTTCTTGGCTGAGCAGAGACAAGAGCATGTGGTTGCCACTTATCCACGGGAAGCAGAGGAACAGATAGCATTTATGTGGACCATTAATTGACACTGTGGCCAAATAACAGAAACCGTGGAATCATTTTGGGCCGCCAGTTGTTCCAGTTTCTTTCATTTGACTACATCTCCTGCATTTTTGCCTGAGCTGTAATCGTTTGGAATTAATACGTTTACCCATATTGTGCTATTATTTATTTCAATTCAATGTACCTTAATCAGAGTTGAAGGCGTTATGCTATCAATTCCTGTGAATTAATGGGGGTCAAGGGCCATGTGATGTCACTTCCAATGATTAGAAGATCAAATATGATGATGGTGAATGATGCAACTGGAGTAGGAACTAATTTTCTCCTTCATTCATAGACTTCACACATCACAGTATCCCACATTCCGCCAGGGCTTTAGGGTTATTATGACTGCCTTCCCCACTTGTGAAGATGTATTTTAGTATATATCCACCAGAGCACTCACTCTGCAATCCCCTCTTCTGGTATCTTTCACTGACAATGGCAGTCTTCTCCCATCATCAGTCTCTTCATGATAGCCATTCCATCTGAATATTCATAACTCTTCTAGAATTCTGAACTTTAATTAAGCTTTTCCTTTTTTCAACCTGTCCCCTCCCAGAATGTGTCTATCCATACATATATCCCATTATCCAAAGCATACCAATATCTGTCCTACAAAAGTTCAACCCTCTTTCTGAATTAACCAGTAACGGAATGCACAATATAAGCACAAATAAACAGACTGTGTGTTCTCACAGTCCTTACAGGATATATCAAAACTGTAAACAGAGACGTAGCCATCATTTTTTTAATCTGTGATGGTGTCTCCATGAACATGTGCTGGAGATATGTATCGGGTTCAATTCGGCTACCCCGCCTCAGACATTCACTCTAGAGAACAAACCGTGCATTTGGCATTGAAATCGAAACTTCCATCTTAATGTATGAAGTTGGCCATATTTGTGCTTCAGGTACTGGTGTTCACAGAGACATGTATACAGATGCATAGCTATATCAGAGGAAAGAAACGTGTTGGCTGGAGAAACTTTGTTAAAATACAATTTCCAGACTTAAAAGTAACAATGGCAAAGGAACTCTCTGTTTACTGCTCTACCATGGGATAAGGGCATTGAAACATGCGTAGTGTTGATTTATCCTCACTTTGGGTCAATTGGATTGACTCTACAACAACAGCTGTAGTTTGAAGCTTTTGGGAGGGGGAATGCAGTTGTAGATCTTCGATGGTGATGCCCCTAGACGAACTAAACGTCCTCCGAAAGGATGAGAGTGTGCGATTTTTTATTTGCTTCATCCTCTTTCTGTGCCCATTCGCTCTCACCGTCTGTAGTTTCCCTCTTTCCATTATTTTGAGGAAGCATTCCCTTCTCATATTGCACCCCTCCCATTGTGTTCTTCTTTAAATATCGGTCCACTCTGAGTATCCATCAATCCAAGATCTCATCCTATGCAATCCTCTTCCAGTCCCATTATGTGTCCTCTGCTGTTACCTATCCTTTCCCGTATGCACCCGCTCCTAGGGTTCTTCCTCTCACTGTCTATTCCCACTCTTATTTATCATCAGCTCAAATTATCTGCCTCCAACTAGTATCTCTTCGCTACCAGTATTCACCATAATCTACATTGCCCCCTCCTAGTATCTGTGTGTTCAAGTGTGCTTCCACATTCAACGTCATTTCACAGCAGCTGTTGACTAGCAGTACCATGGCTTCCGCTAGCGTTCATTGTGTCCAGGTACCCTTCCACTCCCAGCACACACCCCGGACCAGTATGCCCCCATCCGCCACTAATATCCTCCCTTGCTCACCTCCATCCCTTCCTAGATTCTGTGCTCTCCTAATAGGCCCTCTATTTCCACACAGTCCTTCTCCCCCTCCCGCCCCAGTATCAATCCCCTTGCAGTATCTATTTCGTCCCTGTATCTATCCCCTCACTCTATTGCTCTTAAATAAGAATATGTGCAAATAAAGTTGCAAAAGGCAGTGAAAAGTGTACAACCTTTGTACACTTTCCATAAATCTTTGCAATTTTTACAAGAAAGAAATGTGAATTTTCGCACACCATTAGGTAAAAAAAACCCTGCTCCTGATGCAATATTCAAAAACGTGAAATCTACCATTTGTATTTATGTGATTGAAGTATTTTGAACAGAAACACGGTACGCCGTGCAATTCATGGTTCCACAGAAGGTGAATGGTGCTGCATGAGAATTTACAGTGACAGATCATTGCATATAATATTTCAGATATTACATTGGCCGCCATATACTTTTGGTTCAGATCTGGAATATGTGCTGATGTATACATTATAAATGGATAAAGTTTCAAACTTAACTTCGAAGCATCTAGTTTGCAATGTTTGCTGAGATTCAAAACGTAAGTTAAAACAAACTTGATATTGCGAGAGAGTTTTTGTTTTCTCCGAACAAAATCAATTTTTTGAGAACGACTTCACACAAAAACATTTTCTGATAAGAAGTCACCTGAAAAAAAAATCTTTATCCTACAAAACTATATTTAGAACCCATATTGCGCCTTCCTTTTTGAGTCTCACTGGCGTAGCTGTCTATTGTTGAAAGCACTATTGTGTACAACACTATATTTAGAGGTGGGTTATGGCTCTACCCGTTGCTTATCAATGGTAGTTTTCTTTCTTCTGTTTTGATGGATTTCCTTTCTCTGCTTCTGCACGTCAATCCCTTGGATCGTGGCTTCTGTACCAGCCTTTTAAGTGTATGACTTGTATCCTTCCATGGATGACATCAGGTAACTACCATTTTCTTACAGCACCTCATGAGAATACATGTGATTTATTTATCTCTCCTCCATGTGCTGCTTCGGTCTCCCATGCCTGCCCCCTGTGCTTTCCACATTGCTCCATTCGTACATTGTTTCCCCTGCTCTTCTCCGCCCTAATGGTCTTTTTCCTTCTTATTTTCCCCTCCAGCTCCTCTATTACTCTCCCATCCATTCCCATTCATTGAGGCCCCCCGCCACTCACCAGCATGGAGGGCCCAGTAGATAAAATTTGACAACAGGCAGCCATTCTCTAGTCTATAATATATATGTGCACACGTTTTATTTTTTAATTTGCCATTCGAAGATGGGCATCTACCTTCTTAGAACAACAAATAAAAATGTAAAAAAAAAAAAAGCTGTTGCCCACTGTCATCATGACTTTTATTTTCGCCTATGCTGCTCATCATCATCAGCAAACATTTTCTTTTTAATTACGTTCACTAATGGCAAAAAAATGTCCACTGCATCATTATGACTCATATGTGCTCAAGCTACTGAGGTATGCATTTGCATACATTCTCACACTGGGGTCAGTGTTTTGCCTTTTTTTTTTCTTTTGCTGATGCTGTTCAGCAATGGTGATTAGAATGTTTTTGTCTTTTTGCAGATACTTTTCAGATCAGCCATGAATGTCAGTAAAGACAAAAGTTGACCTTTCATAAACAAGACCTATTGAATTGATTTGGCAATGCTTGTTTTATTAACTTGTACAGTTTGGAAAGATCAAGAAGATCGTAAAAAAAATCACAGAGATGCTGGGGACCTTTTTTGACACATCCCTGTAATATTTCCATATATTATACCCGGCATATGGTCAGACTGATTTGCATATAGCCATGTCTGAACTGGGGTGGCAGAGTGGGCTAAAGAACGGTGATGGATCAAACCCAGATCTTTTGACTGGGTGTGAGTGTTTGATTGATTCAGATGCTCCGTCCAGCACCATCCCCTTTTGTACCGCTTTGGCCGCCATAAGTGTGGCAGGGTATGCTCAGACGAGAGTCCCTTGCTCACTTTGCCACTGGATTCAAGCAAGCCGGGCTGAAGACGGCTGGAATGCCAGAAACCGGTCCTCGGAAGCTTGTTTCCGGTCCAGGGAAGGCATGGCTTGGCAGTTCGGGCTGGATTGTTCCCATGAGGCACAGTGTCAGACTGATTTGAATATAGCCATGTCTGAACTGGGGTGGCAGAGTGGGCTAAAGAACGGTGATGGATCAAACCCAGATCTTTTGACTGGGTGTGAGTGTTTGATTGGTTCAGATGCTCCGTCCATCACCACCCCCTTTTGTACCATATATCATACCCGGCATATTCGTAATATTTTTATATGCATTTTCTACCCAAAGTGATCTGATGTTTTAACAACATCGCAAATCATGAAATATTCATGGTTGGGGTAGATTTCTAGTACACAGTCAGCGCTGCGCTGTGTGAGTGGCGCTGTGTAGACTCATTACAGTCCTCCTCAGGTTTGAACCTAAGACCTAGCAGGGGAAAGTGCTACTGACCTTTAGCTAAGGTGGTCTTCCAAAGGTGTTACTGACGGTCAGCTGAGGTGGTCTTCCAAACCATACTTGTAGGGTGATTCTGCAGAGAAGGACTAATCAAACAAACGTTCCAGCCACTTATTTCACCACTAGGGGTGGGGGACATTGTTCAGGGCTTTCTTTCTTAGTATGTGGAATTCCCACAAGAATTTAAGACTTTTTGAGGGAAATGCAAGGGCTGCCATCCAAGTATAAATTAGGACTTTTCTATTGCTCATCAGAGATCTATTCTCACAACAGGATTGCGATTATAAAGGATGTTGCATACATTTCCCTTGCGAAGATCCACTGTCCAGTTCTTGTAAATCCCACACTGGACATTGCTAGCAGAGAGCAAACGGCACATGCTGAAATCCTGTTAATCCCATTTCTGCCCCAACCAGCTCTCCCCAGAGAGACAGATAACCAACCAATCGGAGTAAGGTAATAGAAAATTACGCAAAATAGGGGCAGCCCAAAAATATGGAGCTACACAAGAAGATTAGCTAGTATAACACAAATTGCACACAGCTCTATTGACCACTTGGGAGTGAATTAAATTACTTTTCCAATTCTTGCTCATTGACACAGGGCAGAAAGTGTGGCTGTTGTCATTATATGTTAACAGCTGGCAGGCATCTGAGGTTCTGTGATCATGTTCCGATACTGGTAGCACTAAGGAAATGTTCAGGATTTTATTTTTTGTTTCACATCAGTTGTAAGTTACATCTGTGTGAAGATTTTTCTCCCCATCTAAGTTTTGTGTATATATTTTTTTTAATGTTCCTGGTTTCCCTTTGCCTTAGCCTCTGCAAAGATTTTCTGTGCAAGGGGAGGCCATTTTTACTCATATCAAAACCACCCATGATGGACAGTACATGCACATTATTTTCTTCTCTGCAAGGTACCCTTTCTCAAAGTATATTGTGGCAGGAGTATCAATTTATTCTGTGGCAGGAGTATGCAAGTATACTATGGCAGGAGTATGCAAGAATACTGTAACAGGAGTATGCAAGAATACTGTGGCAGGAGTATGCAAGTAAAATGTGGCAGGAGTACGCAAGTATACTGTGGCAGGAGTACGCAAGTATACTGTAGCAGGAGTACGCAGGTATACTGTGGCAGGAGTATGCAAGTATACTGTAGCAGGAGTATGCAAGTATACTGTGGCAGGAGTGTATAAATATACTGTGGCAGAAGAATAAACGTATACTGTGGTAGAAGTATAGACGTATATTCTGGCAGAAGTACGTAAATATACTGTGGCAGGAGTATAAACGTATACTGTGGCAAATATACCTTTTGCAATCTCAACTACAGCAAATGTCGCCAGTTGTTCATGCTATTGTGAGAAAGCATAAGACTTTGCAAACTTTAGGATGTTTTCAAAAGAACTGTGCAAAGGTTGCAACCACTTTTCAAATATCCATTCCAATATCTATAAATAAACAGTTTCATTGCAATGTTTGTAAAAGGGAGCACTGGACTAGCGATTGACCTAGGATTCACTGAAAAGGCATTACAATTAATATATTCTGCAAAATGTTTCAAATAAGGGAGTTATTAATTGAGAAGACATCTGTAGAAAATCCCAAAGTTAGTCCATTTTTTTAAAATCTGTAGCTTAGCGTTTAGGTGACTTGGCAATATATGTTACTAAAAAAACAGAGTAGCAGGAACTTAAGTTTTTAAGCATTCATATGGTTTAAGAAATCACACATTAAAACGTTACATCCAAAACATTTAGAAAATAGGGTGAAACACTTGGAAGAGATTTGTTTCATTACTTTATCTGCTGGCCATCATATGTTTTTAGCATATTCAATTGTTTCAAGATGCAGAAAGTTCTGCCCAGAGGTATGCTGTTTATGCCCCAGCCGTTGGTATTATTGTATCGACTCCAGGAGGATAAACGCCACCACTCGGTGACATTACAGCGGTTCACAACAGCAAGCACAACAAGCTATAGTGGCAGGGATGCTGGATTCTGCAGTGTGCCTTAAACTGTCAGCACATAAACAGCGACGCACCTGAATTGTAGCTAGACTGGATGACGACGTTCTTTTAACACCTGGGAGTTTTGTTCTTTTTATTACGTGTTTCGCGTCTGTCTCTTACGTTTTTGTAATATTACAAAAGTATATAGGAAGAAAGGCAGATGTTCTTCAGCCAATGCCGTCACAGAATGCTTTCTTTTTGGTCCGCTGACCCATTAGATGTTAAAGTCAGTCCAGCAGACAAAGCGGCCTCTCTAGCAGCGAGTGTCTGGGGCAGCTCAAAACATCTCAATTTTAAAGGACATGCGTCTTGTTCCCGACAAAATAAAATGGAAGGAGGCCCACGTGGGACGTAATAGGGAACGTGGGAATGACAACACGCCCACCAAAGTAACTCGGGCCCCCAATCTGTTTCCGGGGGCCCAGCACTTGGCTAAAAAATACCTGTGAGATGTGGGGCCTCTCGTCACATTCTGAAGGTGCGGGGGGTGGGGGGGGGGGGGGGGTACCATTTTTTGGTGAGTTACGCAGCAGACGCGCGCCCACCATGCTCTTGGTAATGCCCCGTCATTTTCTGTTGACTACATTCCCCGGCAAGTAACAGATTAGCTCAGCACTTTTACAATCTAATTGTGGGATACAATGCGGGTCTCTGTGTCGTTATTTAATAATATAAAACGAATAATAATAGTGTAATTTTTGTTGTTGTTTCCAGGATTGTTTAAATATTTAAAAAGATGCTTGAAGGCCTCGGGAAGGGTGGGAAGAACTGCGCGTGGGAAGGGGGCGGGGGAGCGGAGTAGAAGTCTTAAACCCAATGGCTTCCATACATTTTCCGATCTAAAGTTTCCATTGTTTACGAGGCTCTTTCCAACGCAGCCCATACATAAGAGAAAACGCTTTCAGCAACAAGTCCGCAACGCTACGAAGCGCGTAACTTTGGCAGAAGCGCTATATAAAAAGGTCGTATTGATAATTTTGAAAGTAGTATCGTGATCGATATAAACTGCAACAGTATCGCGATACTCTAATAACAGAAGGCATATCATTATTATTTTCAGAACCGGTATATTATAGAGCATGTAATTATTTGTCCATCTCAGCTGTGATGTCTTCCTGCCTGCCTCTGGCCGCTCCTTTTTTACCATGTCACATTTTTATTTTTATTTTATTATTTTGGTGTGGCCTGTTACAGCAATGTCTAACACGTGTTTTCTCGGAGATCAGACAACCATTTTCAGAAAAAGTAAGCTGCCAATTGACTGACACGTCTGGAAGACAATATATTGTGCTTAGTACAGTCGGATTGGCTGTCTCCAATCCTGCCTGTCTCGTGGTTTCTATCAATGTTCGTAGATAAGGGGTTTGGGACCCTCGGGATAAAGGGATTTGTCCAGGATCACACACTTTCTACAAGTGCGAAAGTTTGAATTAGAACCGGTCCCATGATGGGCGGTTTAAGCATTTGCTCCATAGCTGTGGTGAACCGAGCTCCTCTGGTTGAAGGAATCTGTGTGTGTGTGGTTTGAACAGGGAGTGTCATCTGTTTACCACGCGCAAACATACATTTTTAATGCGCCTTCCGATACGTCAATTTAACACGTGTCGTGGTTAACCGGCTGCTTCAGCCTCCAGTCCCAGGCAAAAGCCAGCTGGAGTAATTGTAACAGCGATGCTTCGCTTTCTGTTTTGGAAAACAGAGAGGCAACAGCTTCAGGATCCTACAGTGCTTGGAGGGCGTCATAGAAGCACTTTCGGGTTTGGGCAAGCTGCACTAGACCACAACAGTTTATCAGGACGGCACTCTTTGCAGATGAGCGGATTGAGAAAGTGAGGTCAGATTTGGACACAGATTAATTTACAGAGAACACTTAGCGCCTCGCTGCATTTGCAAGGCTGACTTTAGCACTACATAAGATAAGCTACCAAAAGGCGCTCCATTAAGCCCAGTTCACGTTCTTACATTCTGATACTTGCACTGTTTCCATTATGAATACAGGAAAGAGTGGCCGAAAGGGAAGGAAAAGACTGGGCTAGCTCCTCGCATGTACAGGGGACAGCTCCATAGATCTGCCCAGAACACAATAAGCCCCCCTCTTTATCTCCACAGTGGTGCAGTCCACGGACCATTCCTGCTGCATCTGCATTTAATAAACATAATACAATAATTAAAACGCTGGGGAGAGGCTCCGTTTTACAATCCCAGACCGTTTTGTAGAAATAGCAACATGGAATCATTATATGCGCAGATTTTAATTTAAAAATGTAAACACAAGATCTGTTGGGGGAGATGTGAGAAAGTTACAATAGGCAAACGTTTATGTTACATAATCAAGTCCCGCAAATTTGGCGTGTGGAGATTGTGTTCGGTGAAATTAAATTGTCCCACGTTTGTGGATACCTTGGTTTCCAACCAAAGGGAAACAGATAGCTGTATTAAAATTGAATTGAATTGTATTAAAATCCATTTTGTTTAATAAAAGAAAATGTAAAAGTTGAATCCAAATAGTCTGGTCCAATAACGTAGCGAGGCAGGGTTTAGTGACGTCAAGACACCACTCGACCTGGGGTTTATAGCGCCGCTTGGCTGATCATTAGCTAGGATGCTACACGTGTAAGCCTCTCCCCTGCCATTGAAACCTGCCCGCGGCACACTCGGACCACACCAAAGCAAACCCAGCCTTTCATCTTTCAGAGACTCGGAACAAGGAGACATTTTGATGAAACAAGGCTTCTTCTTTGCTGAGCAGTCAGATCACTAACCTCTTTTAGCAGGCGCTATATGAAAGCGTCGGTGTTATTACATGGCTAAGAAAATAAACACTCGTATAGTTTCATTGAGCTGTTCGGGTAATTTAACATTTATATAATTGCCCGCGTCACATCAATGCACGTGGGGCGCACACTCCCTCTCGGCATAACTCTGTATGCACTGCTTGTATCTAATAATGTCGCGATGTTGGGAAACAGTAGATATCACGTGTATCACACTCGCAACCTTGTTTGTGCCTCAGTGGTGTGACCTCGTCATTATGGAAGCAGAGAACCTGAGTGCATTTGAGGCTGTAGTCTAGAGTTTAATGGGCACACGCTGTTCATCCAATGTGTTTAGCGCCAAGCAGATCAGCTTGAACCGTCAGGTCAGGGCGCTTCTTGACATACAGAATTGTTTGCGCTGACCCAACGATTCAGGGAGGGAACTGCAGAGATGCACGGACCACGGCCTGAAGGGGTTAAAAGGAACGGAGTCCGGAGCAGGGACCGGCAGACGCAGTCTGTCGATGACAGGTTCTGTCTGCAGCTCCCGCCTCTGGGAGCCGAGCCTGCGGCCCAGCAGCGCTCAGCAGCCTCCCCCAGGGGCCCGGACTCTGCCCGCGGCCGTCAGCAGGCCTCGAGCAAAGGTGGAGAGAACAGAGGGTGGGGGTTGCCCCCAAACACACACATGCACACTTTCGCGTGCTGTCTATTCCCCGTGCACCCCTGATGCAAGGTTTAGTGGGCTGGGACTATTTGTTTGAAAAAGCGGGCCACGTGCTTTGATTTTCCCAATGAAAATGTTTGCATTTCAATATGTACATGTATTGCATTTAATACCGTTCAGCTGAACACGTGTGCGTTCTGGCTCCAGGAAAGGTCAAGACAGGGGTGGGCCCCAAGGCCATGGAGAAGAGTGCCGCAGGTGCACGGTCTCTGCCTCTCTCTCTCCATGTCTCTCTCTCTCTCTCTAAATATCTCTCTCTCTCTCTCTTTCTCAAAATCTCTCTCTCTGTATCTCTCTGAGACAATGTTGAAATGGCTAACCCTTGTGTTGAGTTTTACACACACCGCACCATTACCGCCGCCTCTCCCCCCATGACACCATGGCACCAAAACCAGGCATGACATGACAAATGACTTGCCTCTTAGTTCACTAATGGCATTGCCATCAGGGCAGAGAAGGGAGGGGGCAGGAATGATCTTCAGTTCAAAATGCTTTCTTTTAATTGAATCTTTGCAATGAAGTGATATCATCTGATGTACTATGTAAAATGAAACCTGTATGCATTTTTAAAAATACTTTTTTTGAATTTCGAAGACATCTTTTCATATTCTAACGTGATGTTTGTTGCATGATTTACATAACAAATATTTCCAAGACTCTGATAGTGCACAGGCTCTTAGAGCAGGCCTTTTGCTTGGCTCTCCTTAATGTGTTACTTTCCCACCTCTAATTGCACATTCCTGGTTTGAGAATACAAATAGTGGGAATAGTACATCTAGCCCTGGTGTAGGAAAGTGAATTTACAGCATGAGTTATTTTTATTTACTCATTATTTTTTATTTACAAAGTATGTTTTTTGTTCTGGGAGCAGGCATGTTTTTGGAACACTCCTCTATTAAGCAGTCGGACAAGCACAGCAGAACTAGAGTTAAAATAAGGCATTAAATCAGTTCTGAAACATGTGCCAAATGACTCAGTTTTCTATTTGTGTACTACCCTTAATTCTCCAAGAAACTGCAGACATTACGCATGCGAGATGCGCAGTCACGTACCAAATGCTTGTGAGTTACCCAAGTAGTCTAAGGTGCTATAAAAAGATGTAGCACACACCCTAGTTATAATTTTTGAAAGACATTTTTTTTGCTCCAAAACATGTTCCATGCAGAAAAAGTTAGACAATTAGTATAAGCATAACTGAAAACGGAAAAACAGATTTTCTAGTTCCTATAACAGAGATTTGTTAGGCTATATTTTTTAGCCAAAGTTCTTGCAGTTTTTTGTGTTTTTTAAGTCTAGGTTTTCACCGGGACAATAGTATACATTGTGAAAAATTAGCAATATCACGAGAGCACCAGCTTCCCATTCAATAGTTACAGTTTTGGGATCTGGGATGGGAAGTAGTGAAAAGAAATATGCTTGTGTTTTTCTGCAAGAAGTGATAAGAAAACACTATTTTTCACAGGTTTGGTATTACTTGTTTCAGTTATTTACAATTAAAGGTAATGAACATTTTATGCAAATGCACAGGTTTGTACTTGTTCTCTTTGGATGAATATCTAAGGTGATTGGTTAGGAGGCGGAGTGTGGTGGGAGCCCATATATGGTCCTGAGGACAATATATGCCCATGTTATCCCCACAGCCATCAGGATTGCATCCACGCAGCTCCAATTTAGGAAATATTTGAAGACTCACCTCTTTCAATAACACTGCATCACAATCACCAACCATACACAACCCAGCTTCCCTTCCTATTACTTGACGACTAAGTTTGCCTTTGACCATACACAGCGCTCTGCTGCATTTTGGTCAGATTTGTGGTTTAGAAATACCGTATAAATACATAAATAGAGGAAATGGCTCATGCTTTCGCCACTCTGGGGTAGATAAAAGGAGGTCCATTAAGTTGTGAAAAAACAACTCCGGTCTTATAAGGGTCATCCCTTCAGCTGGTTCCAGGTCATGATGGTGATGTAAGGCCAGGCCTGGTGTTCCTGCCTCCATCACAAATGCTGCTGGGGCTTATAGCGTCACATCCTAAGTATGGGAAAACCTGGTAGAATACATACTTTACTTGAAAACCTGAGTCTGGCTAAACAAAAAATATCCTTCTGAAATGGGCCATGTTGACAACTGCACAGCGAGAGACATTTCAATTAGTGGTCGGTACTTTTTAAGTAGCCTTTAAACTAATGTTTGATGCTTAGTGGCTGTTATTTCATAACATGTTAGGACATGGTTGTACTTAATTAAGAACTAGACCCCAGTGGGTCATAATTAAGGCAGCTTTACCACTGTACTTGGTCGTATTTCTGTAAAGGAGAGGGTTGCCACAGTCTCTGAAGCTAGATCAGCCCTGCTCGGGGTTTCCAGTCTCTCTCTAACAGTGGATAGCATGTGTTATTTTTAATATAAATCAGCCGCAGACTGCGTCCTGCACCTCCTTGCCAGTGTGGCACTGAGCCCGTTGCCTGGTGGCGTCAGTAGAAAACGTTCCCCAAACCAACATGGCGGCCTCGTGTAGCAGGAACCGTGGTGACTCCCGCATTTTCTTCTTGCACTCCCCTAGGGTCTCTGCTCCTCCTGATGCCACTGCTCCCACGTTCTTTCACGGGTTCTCTTCCATCGCCCTCCCTCCTCTGCTTGTTACTCTTGCCCCTGCAGAGCTGCCCTGGTCATTCTGCTCCCTGCCTTTGAAGATGATGACGTTTATGGAGTCATCTCTTTATGGTTGTCGGCTTCTTATTACATGTGAATGCTCTCTGTAAGGGATGCTTCCCATCTCAATTGTTGTAGGTTATTTCCAATGTACCGACTGCTCTTATGGTTGAGTAGCGCTTTATACAAATGCAAAATAGATAAATAAACTCATAATATCTACAGAGCAGCCTAGTGGATAATATCATGTGTGGTACATTCAGCAGAGAGAAACATAACATTGAACTCTAGGACTTTGAGTTATACTTTTTGACATAGTGAGTTTTGGTCTTTAAAAGTGCCAACCATGGCCGGACTGGCCGTAGTTGGCACTGGGCATTTTTCTGGTGGGTCGGTTGTGTTACAGGGGGCCGGTTTGTGTTACAGGGGGCCGGTTTGTGTTACAGGGGGCCGGTTTGTGTTACAGAGGGCCGGTTGTGCAGCAGTGCTGCAATATCACCCCCTGTAACAAAAGCGGGAGCGTTGCGTTGTTAGCACCTCCCACCCCTAGGGCCAGTCAGGCAGCAATCGCCAGGGCTGGTGCTGTTCCCAGTCCGGCCCTGGTGCCAACTGCTAGGGACCAAAAAGCCAGCACTAGGTGAGGTGACCATGCAGCTGCCTAACTGTGAACACAAGAAGGGATGCAACCAATGAAGTGCCACTGCAGTCATGGACCCTCTGTGATCACACCTTCGTGTTCTGCCAAATATGCTTTGACCGAACAACACCTTCTAGATTTGAATGTGGCATAACCTAAAACCTGCACTGTCATAGACACTCAATCACCTCACCCTTTCCCCTCTCTTCCATTGGTTGACTCTTCTTAAAGCGCCAGCAGCAGAAGATGAAACATTCATTTGTAGAATGACCTCATTCTCATGAATTATGGTTTTCAACCAATGGGAAGCCTAGAAAGGACTTCTGTCCGACTTTCTCCTCACCAGCCAATGGGTGTCTAAGAACAAGGGTGCCTTTGAATAGCCATAACATCAACTGTCAGCTGTCGGCAGCCACAGGTAAGAGAGGGGGGAGGCTGCTAGCCCCAAAACTTGTGCTCCCCCCATGCAATGCCACTGGCAAAAACAGATTTACTTAAACCCCTACAACTAACAAAACATATAAATATATTCACCTACTTGTTGCAAATAAATGGCATGGCACCATTTTTAATTGAATTATTTTAACTGCCATGTTCTTTTGACAAAAAAAAAAAAAGATATGCATGTTACTTTTCTTGACTGTGCCCTGACTTATGAGAGACGAAGCCTGGAGTGGGTCAGGATGCTCCTCCCACAACAACGGTAATAAATGGCATATTACACTCTGTGCATCTGCATATAAGGTATAATGCCACATCCTTTTTTCATGAACATTTGTTTTAGTTAAAAAATGTAACACTCTTTCCCACAATTATTGCTATGGTGCACAGGTCGCATTCTTTGCTAGTAGTGCAGTATAGTGAACCTGGCATAAGAACCAGACTGCACTACCAATACCTTTGCACAATGACCAGCTCTTGTACCAGTCTGGAGACCCCTTCAATGTGATCCTAAATCACTGAAGGACTTTAGCCCCACTCACCCTGCTGGAGGTCAATGCTTTCTTTTAAAACAAATGTTAAAAACACCCCGTCAGGTCACATGCAGATGCACAGAGTGTAATAATATGCTATTTATTACCATTGTTGAGGGAGGAGCGGTTCATCTCGACTCAGTCCAGGACTGCTTCTTGAGAGTCAGGCCCACCCCCATGCAGGGCAAGCTTTAGGGCAGTGCTCACTTCTTGAGAGTCAGGCCTCCCCACACACAGGGCGGGCTTCAAAGTGGATACCTGAGTGGATTAGTACAGACAACCTTTACCAGTGCTTTAAAACAAATGAAATGCATTGAAGAGAGTAGCTATGGAGAATTGAGGGGCCCATTTACCAGGTGGTAGTGAGGGAATCTGAGGAGGAAGTGAAAGGAGGGGGGGGTAAAAAAGATTATTGCACCAGGCACTACCAGCACTAAAGTCGTCCCTGACCCTCACACACTCAACTCTGCTGAAGCAGCATACAGCTTATACGAAAGTAAACCACACTGTTAGAAACGTGTGACAATACACAACCTGTCTCGCTGGTCCCGGGATACTTCTTTCCAGTCCAGGGAGGACCTCGCCTGGCAGTTCGGACTGGACTGTTCCCATTGGGCACAGGGTCAAGACTGAGTGGCATTTGGCTGGGTCCAAACTGGAATGGCATGGCGAACACAAATCGATGGATTTAGGCCCAGATCTCTGTAGTGGGGTGAATGTATGACATTGTTCTGCATTCTGTCCATCAATTGTTCTTTTTGCAGGGTGTGGTGCCTGCACACAGATCACTGCAGCAGATGCATAAACCTACCAAACAATTCACTTAAGATAACATGAATCATTTTTACTGCCCATTCGCCCTGGCAGAGGCTCATTGTTGCAGCCTTTAAGTGGTGCAATTATTTCTGAATGAAATGAGGCTGCTTTGTCTGCACAGAATGCTTTCTTCTAGGAGACTCTGGGAGGCGAAGGGGAGTTTTGCAACCACCACGACAGCAAACGCCGGAACACACAAAATGAGCAGTGGGTGTAGAAAATGTAGATAGAGTTTAAGACGTGTTCGGCGGCTGATTATACATTAGATTGGCGTCAGGGCAACGCTCGGGGTTTGGGTTAAATTAGATCGAGGGGAGGGGGCGGGGCTCCGGACCAGCAGGGAGGGCAATTATTGTTTTTCCCTTTACCATAAAGAATTACGAATTCCCTTAAAATGGATGACTTCGCGTTGACAAATTTCGGGCAGGATGTGGTTCCTGTCTGTACTTTAAATCACTCCCAGCAGCGCTCTCCGCCTCGGCTTTTATTACCTCGGACGGTGCCAGCCCAGTTACAATCTGCTCTAATTGAAGGAAAACAGAGAACTGGGAGCGCTCAGGAAGGGGGGGGGGGGGCATAGGCGGGGCACCCAATGTGTACTTTGCACCAGCGGAACACTGAAACCTCCTAAATTCGCACCAAATAGGAATCGAAATTTACACCAAGGTCTGTGCATTCGTGAAATTTTCAGGAAGTGCTGGCAGTGTGCCACTGTGATCCTCTAAACGTTTATCTGCGGAAATGTCGGGTGACGTTTAAAATGTGGGGGCAAAGAGTCCCAGAGAGTCTGAAGACGCTGTCAGCGTATGGGGGCCACAGAGAGCCCTCCGAAGGAACATTATTCGCCGCTAAAGGCAGAAGTCATCGGATGGAGAGGGCCAAAGCACGGAAACTGGCCCTTCCATTGTGGTCGCGAAGTGTAAAGACAGCAATAATGTTGATGCTTTGCATCTCCCCGACATTCCAGGGCCCCAGTGCCACTGCACCTGTTGCACTACTAGAAGCTACGTCCCATCCCGTTAGAGAGCATATGGATGAGACTCCGGAACAATCAGGCTAGCATCTTTAATGAGGTTTATTTAACAGTTTTCAGCACGTGGCTCGGATTTCCAAACAGAATGGTCGCCTTTTGTCGTTTTCTGTAAACTTCTACCCCTACCGGCCGGGGAGAGGTGGTGTGCCCGCCCAGAGTGGAGGATTGTGGGGCGAGATTGAGACCCGCTCGTGCGGGAGATTGTGGGGCGTCGATTTCATAAATCCACGCTGGATTAGGAGCAGAAACACCCCACGGGGCCCTCTTTAGGGTGTTAAACTGTCGTGCAATCAACGGTGTTCACAAGACATAAACGCGCACTACACAGCCAGGCATGGTAATTTAAAGCGCCCTGAGGTTGGAGGAATAGAAGGCGCCGTACAACACATCGAGGAAACCGAAATTTAAAAAAAAGGCATGGCAAGATGAAATAGTTTAGTACAGTTAAAAGGGCAATAGCCGAACAAGGAACACACTGCGTTCTAAAAGTGGCAGGGATCGGTACGTTTATGCCACATAAAACGCGCTGGGAATTGTCAGAAATATGTGTTAGTTTGTTTTATGAACAGGGCCGTGTGGTTAATGCCTTTCCTTTTTAGAGTCTCTGTAGCCACTTGAATACTATGAGTAATATAGATGGAACGCATGCATGTGTAAATATACACATAGCAATACGAAAAGTGTGCACGGTTGTAAAGGGCTGTTACAGCGAGACGGTGTACCTTGGACGTGCGCTTGTGTTTTTAAATCCGTGAGAGAAGTTGTGGCCGAGCGCCCAAGTGTCACCAGCGGGCACAGGTGACCCACACTTCGGTAAAGTTACACGTGTGCCGTCCCTACCTGCATCGGGTGCAGATCAGTGCTCTTATCTCTGTCTTGAGCCCATCGAGATTTGAAGCCACAGGAACATTTTTGCTCCCAGCACTGTGAGTGTGTGTTTAATTAATAGGACTAGGCCAGGTAAAGACACGCATCGCCCTGGAGAGGGCAACCCGCAGTCCAGTCCCCTCGTCCTGTGAGCTGTGAGAGGCCCGAACCCCAGTCCAGCCGCGGAATGCACGCACGGTTTCACCTGGAGGGGCCGCTGTTACTGGGAGCGGTCTTGCCTCGAACTGCAGCGCTCTGGTCACTTCTAAGCGCTGGAAACAACCGGCGTTACGATTACTCAAGATAATTTGCCGACCTCAGAAGGATGGTCTACCCATGACATCCGATGCCAGCAGCGAGTGTGCAACTCTAAGCCACCTCGTACTGTGGTTGTGTTTGTGAGGTACTTCCGCCGTTCTGAGTCCAAGCATTCACTAACGAAGTCGTTAAATTGTCAGGTTTCGTTTTTAACCCTAAGTTAATTTCAAGTGAACAGTATTTTTCGCATAGAGGCACGGGTATTCACGGGAAGGGGCGCCTGAAGTTCTGTGATGGGCAACCGGCCCTTACAGAAATGCAGGGTTTGCAAAAAACGTTATTTCTCCGTTTCAATTTTATAAAATTGCCAACGTTTATTGACACTGGTTGAAAAAAAATGGTCAGGGGGCCTGCACACATCTGCAGCTAAACGAACGAATTTATATTAAAATTCCTTGTTTCTTAAAAAGAAAAAGGCAGGGCTGAACAGAAGTGGGCAGTGATAGGGGTGATGGACAGGTTAATTCCCCATAAGAGGATTTCTTCCCAAATGTAAACCATTTTCTAAATGTCCCTGTAATGCAGACTTTATTAATGGGATTAGTGTAACGCTCACAAGCTGCCCATTGTGTCTGCCTTAATTACACGTTGTGCAGTTTGCAAACAGTGCTTCGGGGTCACCAACGTTTGAGCCTGTGCAGTGACAGAGGGAGCAGGGAGGCCGCAAAAAGACGGTGCAAATGCGGCCATGTTGTTGGCTTATCAATGGCTCATATAGGACACTGCGCTATTCACCGCTCATCTATTATCAGACATATTATTTCATTATTTATTACATACTCGACGTGGCCTGTGAGATCGACAATGTTTTTAATATAACCACAGGCCTCCGAGGTTCTGCACTAGCGATCGTTATATGTATGTTTTATATAGAAAAAGGGTCATGGCATAGTGCATGTTTATCAAATGTGCTGTAGAGAGAGCGGTATTGTTCATTTATTACACATGTAAGCTCGGGAAAGCTTGTTCGTTTATTACATACGTACACAACCCTGCAATGTTGTATGTTTATGCTCTTTCTACAATATACTGCTATATAGTTGTTGTTTTTTTATCGCACGAACACACACAGTTATGTCTCTAAAGTACACATGCAGAAATACCCAGCAATAAAGTTCATGTAATGCAAACAGGCGCGCGACCCTGGAGCATTGCTCGTTTCAGTTCATCTATTAAACACACAGACACGCAGGATCCGGTAATAGTGTTCGTTTATTGCACACGCAGACACAAACACGAGCACACCAGCGCGGCACACACAAGCAAGACCATGGAATATTGCTCATTTGAATGAATCTATTTCACACACACACAGGATGCAGCAAACTAGTTTGTGCATTACAAACACACATAGGCACCAGCATGGAATGCTGTTCATTCATGTAACACTTGCAGGGTCCTACCACAGTTTTTACACAGCATTGGGACCCCACGGTGCACGGACTTCTTGCACAGAACTGGCACCCAATGGTACACACACTGCTTACACAACACTTGGCCCCCAGGGTACCTGCACTTCAGCGAGCAGCACACTTGTGTTTACTATGGTGGGAAGCGGGTGTGGCAGGAGGAGGTGGTCCCCTGTTGCACACAGATGTGCAAAGCGACAGCCAGATGTGCTGCTGTAGGTCTGATGGACACTGCCTCTTCGGCCCCTCCGCACGTTACGAATGAGTGCTCCCACCTGCTCACACCAAGCAGAGGCCCTTCAAAGCTCTGCGTGTCGGGCAGCCATACAATGGAGCCATGTAGATGGAAGCGCCTAGCGGTACCACGGCACAGTAATCGAAGCACTCTTAGAAAGTCCATAGTGTTAGCATGTTCACAAGTGCTGGTGTGAGCCTTAGGGCAAACGCTGACACGAAATGAGCTGCAAGCACAGCCCTCCCATGACGTCAGTATGTCAAATCACGCGTTACATATAAAGCAGAGAGTGCCACGAAGCCTCTCAAGCACTAGAAAATGTGCGCATGCTCTAATGTGACTGTTGATGATGTATTTGTTTTTAAAGAAGCCGTCGACGGGAAATATTTTCGAGAGTTTGAATTTCTAGGTAGGATGACACATTGTAAAGGATGTTTCTTTTTTTAACTGAGTGATATTTTAATTTGAATCAGTTTATATGCCCGTCATTGTCTGAACATGTATTTAATATGGTGTTGTTTTTTTAAAGTGGAAATGATTCATTTATTTATTTGAAGTCACTGTAATAAAATATTATAAATTGTTTAGTTCGTCTGTCCCGGTCGTTAAAACGACTTTTAAAACAAATTCTGATGTATTGATAGTGGAATCACAATTGACTACGTGAGAATATTCCAAATAAATATGACAGAAAAGAAAGCGAATGTGAAACGAAGTGACGTGTGTCTAGCATGTTTTTGACCCAGAAAACACAAGGGAAAGTCGCTGCAAGTAATGGGCTACGGTTATCAGATCACAGTACAGTCTAAGAAAGGGCTATATAGACACATGTATATGTATATATATATATATATATATATATATATATATATATATATATATATACACATATATATGTATGTAATGTATGTATACACGTGTGGTTGCGTATAATATATATATTTATACAGACATACATATTGATATATATGCTTCCTCTCCGGCTTATGAGAGAATTTCCAGTGTTGCCCTTCCTGTAGTTCACTTTACAGGACTACGAGGTCTGTTTTTTTTACAGTACTAGGATAACAGCCTTATATAAGGAATCACAAATTGTGTCTGTGTGTGCGTGAGGAGGTTTTGAGCACGTGTATGTGCGTGCGTCTTCGTGAGTGTGCATTAGCGGGTGCATACCAGGTGGCTGCTTTTATTTTCGTGGTTAAGTGAAAATGTAAATATCTGATGTAAATTTAAAGTGCCTTCGGATGTTATTGTCAAGAAAAGAAACGGTAACACTTAAACACCTTAAATCTGACACCAATAGGTCACTGTATAAGACAGGTTTATTTTATGGTTTCCCATTGGTCAGCAAATCGATGGGCCGGCCACACCCAGATGGACTGTTGCTGTGACTGATATAAAGGCCGGGGCTTCGGAGCGCTTTGAAAATTCTCACAGTGGGTTGGAAGAAGCCTTTTCATATACCACATGGCGCTCTGTGCGCCTTGTACACACTTTGTGTGTTCAGCTATATATTGCACAATAGCAATAACATGTTTTTTTGTTTTTCTGCGATTGCCAAGGCCTCAGGCAGTGCTTAATGAATTGTCAGTGTTGTGTTTTATTTAAGTACGTCCGTGGTCCCACCCAGAACAGTAGGGTCCAACTTCGAAAATATATCGTCTTCTTATAATGAGCCAGCAGTTGTTGTGTCTATGTCCTTACATTTTAAAATCCTCTTTCAGCGGGGTAAACGACTACTGCCTGCAGGGTCATAGGAACGGACGTCATCTCGGCTGCACAAACAAGCACCGTGTGTCCTTGGGCAGTTCTGCTTCATCCCTCTGCCTCCCACTTTATCTGGCAATATTAGGATGACCCAGAGGTCATTCTATTCTATGATACACCTGCACTGTTAAAAGAAAATGGGGGTGAAACTATCGGAGGCAAAACATGCATGTGATGTTCAACGAGGGTGCATGAAAGGGAATGATGTGGTTATGGAAACACTGGCTAGTGAGAAAAGCAAAGTAGTGACGCGTGCATCCACGTGCACCCCTGGCGGGGCTACCTGTGGCCTGTGGGAACATGGGGTACATCAAAGACCTTCTACAAGGCACGGTTTTGGGGAGGAGGAGTGGTAAGCACTGGTGCCACAGCCAAAGAATAGAAGACGTTCAAGGGTGGACTTTAACCCCCCACCCCAACACCCACACACTCCGCCACCCCCACACGGAGATGGCAGTGGGGCCCGAGTGCAACACCAGCAGGACTAGCCGGATCTGCAGCCAGATCTATGGTTCATTACCTTCCCACGTCACCATATAAAAACAGCACTTTTATTTTTCGGGGAAATGTGTATTTATTTTATATCATAAAGTTACCTTGTACCAAATACGCACAATGCGTGTACTGCTTCGCATATAAATATGTCATTCCTAAGAGTCAAGAAAATAACGTCCAAAGATTCAGTCAGAA
This sequence comes from Lissotriton helveticus, assembly GCF_964261635.1. Taxonomy (NCBI): domain Eukaryota; kingdom Metazoa; phylum Chordata; class Amphibia; order Caudata; family Salamandridae; genus Lissotriton; species Lissotriton helveticus. The sequence continues at coordinate 702,785,162 of NC_136068.1, read as the reverse complement.
ACGTATTCAACTCTTCACCAACTAAGCTCCGGAAAGGGGGAATTGTTTTACTTCTAAATTAATTGTTGATGTTAATGTTTTAATTCGGGCGCCTAGATAAGCGCCAAGGGGTTCCCCGCCAGAATTAGCGCTCCATCTTACCTGCGTGCATGTTGTGACCATTTGTATAGCGCCTTCTACCACCAGTAAAGCATCCCTTCTATGTTTTTTAATCCTTGGGCCCAGGATTTGGGGGTCATGTTGGAGTAATATACATTGCTATATTAGATCGCAAGGACTGTAATAGTGTCCCCTCTGCTTACCTTCACCCCTCCACACCATAGTCCTGCTCTTCCACCCACCTTGTTTGTGTCTGCATTGCTGGCTCAGGCGTTCACTTCCAGATCAGAGGGGTCGTGGTGCAGTGCCATAGCACAAAATAATGGCCCCTCCCACACACACAATGCAAAGAGCCCCCCCCCCCCCCTGAATCTCCAATATCTCACAAGCTTTCATTGGCCTTGGGTGGAAAGGGATCCCCATGAAGGGTTGGGGGTCCCCTGGAGGCTTGGGACCCCATGTGCAACGCCTCTGTCGTGGGGATCATGTAATACACCCCAGAGTCTGAAAAACTCCGGCGCACGTGCCTGAGAAATCTTCATTACTTTGCATGTTTTTTCTCAGTGCAGAAAAGTTGAATTTCCTCATGTATAGGACATAGGACAGTGTTGGTGAGGGGGGGGGGGGGTACAGTGGGTGGGGGTGCCAACATTTCCAACGTTTTAGGGCTTCTGCCAAATTCACTAGATATATTTACTGAAGAGCAAGACGCTGCAGCCACGTTCAACGCCCCATCCCTCCAAAGGATGACCCAGAAACATGTCGCTTAAGAAGACATGAACCAGTTCATGTTGTGTTTTCGTGCCCCTGCCGCCTGGGAGGGCCCCGTCTGCCCTTGAGGCTACTGGGCGACTGCTGCTCGCTCCTCCACGCTGGTTCTTTTCTGCTACGTGACTTTCCCTCGTCTGCTCTGGGTAGTTAAACTATGCAGGATTGTTTTACTGACTGGAACTGAGCCGTAATCCTGTTGACATTAATATGTGTCATCGGATCTGTCCCGTGTGCATAATATGATTTTAATACATCGCCGGCACGCGATATCTGGCCGGCCGGACTTCGAGGGTTTGAAGCCGGGTTCAGCGCGTGCATTCTGGAAAAAAGGGGGCATTGTTGACAACCTCAAATTGCAGCCCGTGGTACATTTTAAAATAACGTGGGCACGCGCCTAGTTTCTAAAAAAACAAACGAGTGCAATGTCATGTATTGCGCCACTATTCTGATTAGTTCCGTAGCGCCCACACACCCTTACAAAGTCCTGTGTGGGCGCTACAGTTCACTTTCTTTTGTCCATGGCATAAGAATGGAAAGCTGAGCAGGTGCGGAAAAGACCGAAACCTGCGACCACCAATTTTCACACAGGATTAACCCTGTGGTGTCCCCAGGGGGGTGCCCAGGAGCCAATAGCATTTAGAACCACGCGCCCTTTTGGTGTGTGCCTGGAGCTACTCTAGTCTTCCATGATATTGGTAGAAGTTTCTCGACCTGCTTTACAGATTTCGGCGCTAGGACGCGCTTCTCTTTATAACATAAAGGGAAGTTACATTAAATGCAAACACTCCTTCTATGGTACCCCAAACACCAATGTCACTCGAGGACGTCCTTCAATTCCCTTAAAGAGACACAATCGCCACACAGAGATTGCTATTGCTGGCTTCATTCCGGCCTGTATTGCATGACAGGCAATTCAGCGCGTGGGTTAAATAAACATTTAGGAAGTACCATATATTATTGATAACAATGCTATAAGTGTGTGTGTGTGGACATATAATACTAAAATAAAAAATAGACAAGGCTATTTTTTTTTGCAAACTCTGCCTGCTTTAACGCTAGAACGCAAACTGACATGACATTCATAGGTTTGTGATACGAAGCTAAAATTGACTTCGTTGCACGAGCTTTTTCGGCTAACTTAAAGATTGGTTGCTTTAACGTATTAAACGAACATTCCTGGTGTTTTATGACATGAAATGTGCCTGGTTGCACTAAGCACCGACACTAAACACAACGCCATAAAAATGACCGCGTTCCCCGGCCAAGATAGCAAGAACCACAACAGTAAATGTGACAACGGCTAAAAAGTCAAGGCGGCAACAGCCACGAGACCTCTTCCTGGTGTCACAGTTAATAAGCAAACTGTTAGGATTTCTTAGAATCCGCGTTTCAAAGCAACAGCTGTTTATATGTGACATAAAGCGCTTTACACTGAAATAAAGAAATCAACGAAGAGTTATACTGAAAATAAGAAATAAATGTACAATGCAGACAGAAAATGGAGTCGAGAAGTATCTGACCATCAACCCCACCTCACGGGAGGAAAACCGACCGCTTTATCCCTGCAGGAAGCGCGGATATAGTCGGTCCGGGGACCGTTTTACACGCACAAAAGCCAGTCAGCTCACCGAGATGAACGCTGGGCATTGAAATATACGGAGATCTGGAGCGCGAGAGACAAGGCCTACACAGACATCCATCCTTCGGAAGTGGGTACACCGAATACAATAAATTGGGTTACAGTAAAACCTGCTTCTTGCTGCGCTTAGAAGCGCAGGAGGGCGTTGTAAAGCGCTATATATCAATAGAGTATGCCTTTATGTAGCAATAAAGCAGGCTGGTTTATTCGTGCAATTGCCACTGATGTGGATGGCGATAGGTAAGACTTTGAATGCAATAACCACCCCCGAGCCGGGGAGGGGGGGGCAAAAGGGCAAATAATGCAACAACCCCAAACCAGTGAAGGCGGCAGAGACGCTTCAGTCACTAAGCAATACTTACATGACGTCCTCGAGACGAGCCTATACATTCGGCGAGAACCAGGTGAAATGTACAACTATATTAGTGCAACAGTATACGGTGTGGTATAGATCGGTTCATTTATCTGGAAGATTCATTAGATAAGGCAATCTGCAGGTTACCCAGAAAGTCGAAAGTATAAATCGGCCTTTTCCGACTTGAAGTTGTTATTTTGTAATGGACCCGGCGCCAGGAGCCAATATTGAGAGTGAATAACTTTAAATTCAGGAACTAATGGAGCGGTTTATGAACTTGAGGCACCCCTCTTAATATGGGCCATCCCCCAGTGTATATAGAGGCAAGAACCGGTTTAAGGTGCCACGGAGACTGAGCCAACATGAAGAGTAAATAACTTTAAACTCAGGGACAGGTGGAGCGGTTTATGAACTGCTAGGGCCCCTCTCATTATGGGGCACCCTTCAGTGTATATAGTGAGACGAGCCGTTTTAAGGTGTTATTGAGACCGAGCTAAAACTAAATGTTTATATAACTTTGAACTTAGGGACAGATGGAGCGGTTTATGACCTGGCGGCGCCGCTCTCATTCTGAAGCATCCCCAGTGTGAACAGTGACATGAACCGGTTTAAGGCCGAGGGGACTGAGCACACATTAAGAATTAATGTCTCTAAACTCGGGGTCAGAGTGTGCGGTTTATAAACTGACGACGCCCCGGCCATTCTAGAGCGTCTCCGCAGTGTAAACAGGGAGATGAACCGGCTTAAGGTGTTATGCGGTACGCTGGTAACTGCTGGCCAGAGCAAAGGGGGTGACGCGAGTGGTGTGAGGATTCCACGATCCACCCTGTGGTAGGGGCTGATGGGATTCTACGGTGAATACAGACATCCCGGAAGCGAAGTGGGCCTGTTTCTGAATGCATCTCTGTGCAGCATGGCGCCGGGGACACCGCCGTCTCTGCAGTGCAGTGCACGCGGACATGCTGCCGTTCATAAAGCGACTCTTACCAGCCACCCAGGACTGGAGGCGAATTACACGAGGCGCTCGTTTGTCATATGAATGTGCAGTTGTGTTCTTTATATTGTGTAACCCCCAAAGTACAATGGTCCGTTTAAAATAGTTTGTATAAGTCAAAACTCATTTTAGCAAATTATAAAGTAAATACCAGGCGTTGCATTTGCATGTTCGTGCAATCTTTGACCACCTCGGAAGGGTGGAAGACTAAATTCTCTCTCTTGAATTGCAGGTGGCTCCAGCGTCAGTTTCCACCGTGTCGCTAGTTCACCGCGTTGCCTGTTCCTTGTCCTACGCCGAATATAAACTGCGGCGTACTTAACAGCAACGCAATAAATACAAATGTTTTATACATTGATCACCGGTGCACAGGCCTTATGTACTGCTTTAGTTATGGAAAAACGACTTGAGATTTGATCGTTTCATAGTTTTAATGAGGTTTGGTTAGGACATTAAGCATTAATAAAAAAGAACCACTCCCATACTCAGAAAGTGAAAGCGTCCACATTTACAGTGATATTCTAAGAGGCACGAGGCCATTTGCCTCTACATACACTTATAACTATTGTAGATTATAAAGCGCTGCCTTCTGCCCTATGATGAACAAGGCTACCGTTGGCTTACAAGGGGTGGGGTGGGAGACCTCGCAAACGACGAGTGGGGGTAATATACTAGTCGCTGTAGGCAGAGAGGCCGAAATACAGGGACCGCCACGCGCCAAGTACTCGGAGCACAAGTCAGCCTGGTACTGGAGACATCTCTCCCATCCATTACACACAGTGCACTGTACATGTTGGCATCCATGCATTGCTATGTGGCAGTGCGGTATAGCTCGCAGGCATGACACCCAATCCAGTGCATAATTTGTGCCGGCTCTCACAGGTGGCGGGCATCGCCTCTCATTTTTGGAGTCCTCTGCTTATTTTTTCTTCATCGGTATTTGAGAGAGCTGCAGAAAAGGGATAAAGGAGGAGACGAGAAAGATAGGAAAATGCGGCAAAGGGAAAACGCGGGGGGGGGGGGGATGCACTGCAAGAGTTGAGATGAAGGGAAGAGTAGAGTGCTGCAAGAAAGAGGCATGGAGTGAAATCAAGACCAGGGACCTGGTGTTTAGTAACTCTGGCATTCTGCAGCGCTGGCAGCGGGCTCCTCGAAATGCTTGAGGTCTCTTCACATAACAGTACGATTATCTCCTTTTAATATACTGTTTGTGCAGCAGGGGGTGATAGTATCTAATCCTTCTGATGGCGCACACAGGGGGGAGTCCTGTGCGCGGAAGAATGCATCATCAGCGGCGGGTGATGGGAGCACGCGCCAGTCGACACCTTATTACACATGCAATGCATTTTACCCGTGCAAATATGTCAGGCTATAGCGCAGCTCATGCGACATTGAAGTTCACAGATACAATTCGCAGGATCCCTTTACTGCAGCAGATAACACCTATCCCATTGCGTGTATGCACTCTTTGGATTGCAGGGGACTGGAGGGGCTATCAGCTTTTTTTGTATCACAGCCCCCGGTGCATGAAGTAGAACATACAATATAGTATACATATTGCATAAAAAAGACAGCTCAGCTGCCATCAAGGCTGGTGGGAGCAGCCCCCCTCTTTCCCCAGTTGCCCCCAGTACTCACTTGGCGGCGGAGAGTATCGGCCCCCGTCCTTGGCCCAGGCCCCCCCGTCCTCAGAGTTCTCCGACTTGACCGAGGCGGTGTCCATGGAGGCCGAGCCCCCCAGGGGGCTGGGGCTGTCCCGCGCCCCTCTGAAGGTGGGGTGCTGGGGCTGCGGCGGGGGCGCCCCCCGCGGGGAGCACCGCGTGTCCGCCATCAGCGCCTCCACGGAGAAGGGTAAGCTGGAGACCCGCACCTTATCCGCGCTGGGGGTGGCCGGCACCGGGCTGCCCTCCTCGTCCGAAGACAAGTCCTCCTTCCCCGTCGAAGACCGCGCCATCATCATCCTCACTGCTGCTGCTGGGGGGAGGAAGAGTCCTGCAACCCTCCAGGACTCCCCGGAACCCGCTGTCCGTCCCGCAGCCACCAGAACAACAGCCCCAACCTGCAGCGCGCAGCTCTGTCACCTCCGGCTCCTCCGACAGCACTCCCTCAAACTTTCTTCCTCTCGTTTGTTTTGTTTTTGATTTTTTTCATTTTGTCCCCGGAGGCCCAGCCAATCCCGGCCGCCGACGAAACTCCAGGGCTCGCGCCATTGGCTGACAGCCTCCTCCCCGGTTCCCTTCAAGGTTCTGTAAAAAAAAATCAATTAGGGGTTAATTACATAGACTGCAGCAGGCTGCACCGTGTCATTAGCCGGACCCTGGAGGCTGCGATCACAGGCGCATTGAAAAGCCACTCGAGCAATTACGGCTGATTATACGAAGAGGAAGCTCGAGTAACCTTGGCTCTCTTTCTTCTCTCTCTCTCGCTGCTGCCACCCCGGGCCCTCCCTCTGCCCCGCTGCGCCGTCTCTCCGCCTGTCTACATGTAAACAGTTAACAGATCACCTGAGCTTTCATCTGAGACACTTACACAGGAAAACAATTGTTCCCAGCTTTTGAAGTCTGCGGCTCGCGAGCTCGTTTCAAGCAGTGGCGGTGGTGGGAGGGGGTGTTTATGGTGCGACTTCGGCTTCTGTATTCCCCCCTTCCCTGGGGGTTAAAGGGAAGTCTCGGTTTAATTTGACGAGCTCCGAAGAGCTCGGGCCTGAGTCACGTCACTAGTGCGAAGGAATCCGAGAAAAGGGAAACAAAACTCTTGCATTGCCGAACGTGTATTCGGATATATTTATATAACTTTAATTTTTCGGGGTACTTGAGTAGTTGCAGGTAAAAATGAATATTTGCTCGCTGATACTGCCTACGCATGTGTATAATGCGTCATGCTCGTGACATTTTGTATCCACATCCTGGAAGTGGATTCCTGTGGAAGGAGACGTTATACCCTTTTATGGCAAGCCAAGTAAACCTTCGCTTCCTGTAGCATGTGCTTTTAGTGGTCGCAGTCTTACAGAAGCGCAAGTTTCCTCCATGTTAGGTATTCAGGAAAGCCGGGTGGCTGTCTATTTCCGGTTGTCATGTCTCAGTCAGTCAGGCACACTGGGTGGACCTCTACTACTTCATATTCACATGCGTGCTTTTAGGCTATTAGACAAGGCGTGAGGTTTGCAGGGAATTCTGGGTTAGAAATCTTAGTGGGCTCCATACAAGTCACACCACCCCGAGCTCATCTGGATGTGAAGTTTTCAGAAATTGCTGGGTTTAGTAAATGTCCCTGGGAGGTGGTTAAGCACAGTCCCAATTAGCATAATTACAAACATCACCAAACTGAATACATTTTCAAATCGAAATTTTATGGCTCTACATTGCATTATGGGGCCTTTCCTACCACCGCTGATAGTTCCACCCACACAATTGGGATACCAGTAGTTACCTGAGAAGCCAGGGTGATAGGAATTGCATGAATCCGTGCCAAATGCGATGCAGTCCACACAACGAAATTGGTTTTATTTATTTATATGTTTACTTATCTGTTATAGTCCGTAATCCATACATTACAACCCCCCACCCTGCCCCTCCCCCTCCCTACGTCACCGCCCTGCAGTTACACCTACTACTGGCCGGGGCTGCAACACAATGATCCATGCAAGTCACACAACCATAAACTTCACTGGGTGACTAGATTTCCAAAAAAGGCTGGGCTTAGTAGGTTTCACAGAGTGGTGGAAAAGCCCAGAACCTAATATCGCATCTAGTCACATCCCCGAAAAGGGTCAATTTTCAAGGTGAAATTTTGAAGTATCTACATTGTATTTTGGGGCTTTTCCTGTTGCACACAATAGTCCTAACCACAACAGTGTGGTACCATTTTTATTGGGAGAATTATGGGAAGGCTTGTTAACAGGAAATTTGTAGATAACTGTAGATTCTACAATTTTTCCTTACAGATGTCTGATAAAAATGCATGATTTTAGTCAATGTTTGAGGGTAAGAAAACTTGGTGGATCAATGCAAGCCACACCATCTTGGACACCACCTGGTTTCTAGTTTTCAGAAATGTCTGAATTTAATAGATTTTCCTGTACGGTGGCCAAGTTGGGGCCAAAATACTACACATACATCACCAAAATGGGTACATTGCAAAGCTTTTTGCAAACATTTTGATGTTTCCACGTTGCATTTTGGGGGCTTTCCTGTTGTAGGTTTTAGTCCCAGCCACACATGTGGGTGTACCAGGCTGCGGATAGGATACTCTTCTTGAAAACGTTTGACTGCAGAAGGTGCCCCCTCCCGCTGAGACCACTGGGTCAATCCTCCCTTAATTAGGGTGGTTAAAACCAACTGTTGGTTTAAGGTAAGACTTATTCTTGCCTATGTGCAAATGTTCCTATTCCAATTCCCGTCCTCTTGCACACATTATTAAGCATTGATCCCTTAGTATATTGTGAGGAGAGTAAGAGGGACATGGTCCTGATCAATGCACCAGACCTATTAGGGGCTGTATTATAGCAGGCAGAAACATGTTGGCACCAGGCGAAAAGTTTGCATTGCAAAGGCTCTGGAGCACACTGTTTTTACTCATTCGGCAGAGACATATTAGTAAAGTAACTGTACTATTACTTGTTGTCCCTCATGCATTTTAACTTATTAAGTTCCAAGCACCTCAATGACACAGAGACATACACATCTCCTCAAACGAGTTCCAGGAAAAGTCCACAGCACCTACCTCTGGGAACCATGATGAAGTCAGGCTGATGATGAAGCATGCCACTTGGGTGGTGAGGGCCTTTTTAGGGAATGCCCCAACTAGGATCTAACTATTCCATGGGCACCATATTTAAGTTTTAGGGGAACCTAGTCCCTTCTCTGTATTAATGTCCCAGTACTTTGTGTTACAATACATTCAGTACAAGCCATTTTCATGTTTAGAAACCATGATTTTGAATGTATTTAAAACACTCTTCATGCTCGATCGTCCCTGTAAAAGCTTATTTCTGCCCTTTAAAACATGTGATGTCACTGATTATGTCTGCAAAGTTCTTAAGAAATCAGCAATAAAAATGCACAAATCCAAGAAAGCTTTGGCTTTCTCAGACAATAGTTAGAGAAGGCGATTCCAAAATAGCTATTTTCTTTAGATCCATAAAGACGGAAGCATTCAGCCTAAATCCAGGATACCTATTTTTCCCATGCAAATGTACATTCATCAGGTTTAAAAGACAACTGAGTTTGCTGGAGTCTTGATAACACCAAGCTCACATATCATTGATGTTACTTAAGTTAAGAGCCTTAGAAAACCCAAAAATATCATCCAGGTAGAAAAAAAAACCTGATTAAAGACATCAGAATATATTCAATCCATACGTATTAAAAAATGGCAGAAACATTTCACTGCTCAAATTCGTAACACAGTATTCAAAATGCCCTCGGAAATCCAGTTTAGCGAAGATTTGTGCGATTTAACTGACTCTAGAATGTCTATTATGAAAGGTAAACTATAGTGACTCTTGAGCACAATTTGATTTAACCCTCTATAACCTATGCAAGGTTGGATATCTTGATCTTTCTTTGATACAAATAACAAAGGGGTCCAGAAGAACATCACACAATTAGCCCACTGTGCAGATTTTCTTGTAAGTAAGCCTTCAGAATATTCATCACTGTTTCTGATAAATGATAAAGGAGGCCAAAAGAGCATCAGCACCGGGGTCAGTGTGTATGGCATAATCATAATCCATATGAAAAGAAAGTGAACAGACTTGGGCTTGGCAAAAACTGGAGCTAATGTGTGGTACTAAAGTGGCACTGAATAAAGATTAGACAAACTAAACTTGAGGTGGAATCCTTTGTCTTATCACTTTGGACCAATAACTTCCTGAAGCATAATACTAGTTACAACAAAACTGTGAAGACAAGGATATTATTCTAATGAATTAATTGACAAAGAGATTATGCCTCTTCAACCAAGGTATTCCAAATATTACAGCATAGTCAGCAAATGCAATATTGTCAAAGGAATGCCCTTCACTATGATGTGCAAAAGACACCTTTCAAATCAAAACTGAAGTTAATGGTGAATCATCTACAGTTTGAATCATGTCCAAAGCATTTTTAGCTCTCTAAGAACCATCTTTCTTAGGGGCCCAATCCAGATTAATGAATATTCTACAGGCACCTATATAAGGCAATTCAGATGCATTAATAACATCACATTCTTCTGTTCTCGCAGTGATTGCTAAATGAAACAAATGATTGCCAACATTACTCATAGAGGATCTAATACAAGGAAACCAATTCCCTCTTTTTCATATGAATGATTGGATTATTCCTCCATTTTGTCTGAGGCCATTTGGAGCAAATACTAGGCACAGAACAACTATAATAAAAACAAATGTCAGCTTCACAACATATTTCCTTTTCTTTCTTTATTAAATGCCCATCATCACCCCAACTTGCACTAAAGCAACGAGTCCATTGGAACATCTGGTTAATTTAAAGAAGAGACTCTACTGAAATTAGAATACTTTGTTAGGACTTTCTTCTTTCTTTTCTTCTTACCTGCAGTCGATATTCAGGTAACAGTATTAAATCAATGAGTTCAGAAAATGAAATATGGCATAGGCAAATTAATCAACTCGTCCTTAAGCTCTTTTCTCAAGCCGCTTTTCAAAAATGTAATTTGAGGTCTATCAGCCCAAGTAGTTTCAGCCGCTAATTGACAAATTGAGTCATGTAACTCAAAACATCTATTCTACTGTGCTGAATATCACATAATGCTGCTTCAGTGGGATGATCCAAATCAGGACATTGAAAAATCTTGTTAAATGCAACTAAGGAGGTATCAAACGTCTCCAAACAGGCTTTTCAGGTCTAGAGGTTCTGACCATGCCAAGGCTGATCCTGTAAGGCAACCAATCAAGCATTCCTCATGTACCCATTCTTGACTGAACTGGGCAGGACAGAAAGAAAAATGTACCGTAACAGAATCCAAAAATTCTGTTAACTTTAACACTGCACTTGAATATCAATGTCTGACTTAGCACTGAACTTTTAAGGCATGGTTATTGCAACTCTTATGCTGTGTCCTGCGAGAAAAGTCATAGCAAAAGCAATACTATGGCCATTGCAATCTGTCAAAGGCAGGATGTTGTGAAGATCTGCCAACTTTAGTTCTTGATGGCCGGAATTAAGGGTGACTAATCCCATTAGCATGATGCCACCTGCCCTTAATACTACACATCAAGTGGCTCCTTGAGAAGGCCCTATCTTGGAGGATAACGCTCTAAGTGCAAAATTCCTTAGTTGACTTAAGATGAAGATTAATGCATAAGTAGATAAGAAAAGGAAGGCATACTCCCATAGAATATAATAAAGATAGGGTCTTCAAATGAAACCAAACAGGAAAGAATGTTAAAATAAATACAATTATTAAGATAATTCAAAATTATAAATACTTTTAATATAATGCAAAAAAATCCCCAAAGAAAACATATCTAACATTTAATTTAAATATATTTTAATGACCTTTTTAAATTTTAAGTTGATGTAACATTAATGTTATTAAAATATAAATAAATTACTTTTAATACGTCCATACATCGCATTTAATAATTATTAATAGATAATGGTTTTTTTTAATCTTAGGTGGTATTTTTGTAAATGGAAACATCCCAAAAATAGTTTTTATTAATTTATTTTATTGTTTTATCAATTAAATATTCAATTAAATATTAAGTACGTATTGCTTCACCATTTGTTAACGTGTTCTACATTTAAAACAAGTGTAGAAAATTAATTTACATGAATATTTAACAAAATTAATTTTAATATTTTTTTACAAGGTTAATAAAAAAAATTTCTTTCATTTTACTACAGGGAGAAGTCCACCAACGGGGTGGAGATCACCCTATGGTAAAGTGTAATGAAATTGTAAAAAGTGTATTAATGATTAAAATATTAGTAAATATATGTTTATGTTCAATATTAATGTAACATATTTTTAAATACTTATTTTAAATGTATAACAAAATAAAACAGTTCTATCACTGCTCACTTAATTGTTAATTAAATATTTATTTATTTTACCTATTTTTTTTAAAATTTATTTTAAAAAATCCGATCTGAAGTAAAATGTTTGTTTTTACTTCTGTATTAAAATAATATAAACCTATATATAGAATTAATTGATTTATTATTTTTAAGTAAAGCTACATGTTTTTTTTAATTTAAAAAGTTCTTAAAATATCTTAGCATTAAATTATATTTATTTTTAAAATGTGTAGACTTTTTAATGTTCACTTTATATATTTTTAGAAATGTGAAATATATTATTTTAATTTAATGTTATTTCCTTTGGGGTTCTATTTAAGTTTCTGCCTCCATTATTTTCTATTTTCTGTGCAGTATCATTGGTTGGCCATGTGGGGTGCTGGACTTACTACTGATCCTTTTTTAGCTGTAGTAACGTTTCCTCATAAAATTAGCTGAACTCACTGTTTCAGGGGGTGGAGACATGTAAGTCTACACTTTTAAGTAACTTTACACTCGTATATGGTGATTAACCAAAAGTACTTAAGTTACTCATAAGTGTACAATTAAACTTACATTTGTAAATTACTCATAGGTATAACTTACCTTTGTGGATAGCCTCCATGGTATAGTTGAGGTGTACATAAAGACCACGTTGTATATCTTTTGTCTAATGTCCAATCCCAAATACCACTGCTGCACACTCTTCTTGAAAGTCACGGAGCAACCCTTTGGTTGACTATGACAGCAGAAACGTCAAGGCATTCTAAACTGAAAGGACATCCAGATATGTGCTGAGTGTGGTATGGATGTGCCTCTGGGGTCATAAGAATCTAAACTAATTCAGCAGTTCTACGTTAAGCCGCTCATGAAGAGGCATTCCATTTAACAAGGATTGGCGAAGCCAATAGATTTGGTATAGGCAAGGTGTTGTAATGATTAATTTAAAAAAATGTAATTGAACATGTACTACAAAACGAAAAAGAAAAAACAATGGCACCTCTTAAACATGGCAGACCCAGACCTACACTTGTATTAAACATATTAGATTTAGAAGTGATTCTACAATGTGACTGTTTTAAATGTGATGTTTCCTAAATAACACACCTTCCATCTGCTTCATGCATTTTTTTTAGTATTATTGTTTGTTAGAGAGACAAGAATACATGACAAAGTAAGGACTCAAATCGCAGTTAAAATGTAACTTAAACTCTGAAACAGTTAAACACTTAGCAGTAACTTAAAAAGCAGCTGGGAAACAAACCCCCATCTAACAGCGCATTCGAAGTGCAGGCAAAATAAATAGCCAGTATTTAATGCTAAGAGAAATAAACAAGCACACATTGAACTCGTTTTGTGACTGAAGAGAAAGGAACTACTTTTAGGTGGATGTGAGAACAACATACACAGACTTTGTGCGTTCACACAAGTAAAGAGGGTCAGTGGGTACAGTGGGCTGCCAGTTGCCCAATGCTATATCCTGTGGTGGAGGAAGCAAATTGTGTGATTGACAGTTTAACTGAGCATTGGCTGAAGCCTGCTCACCAAAAGCACCTGTGTGCATGTACAGTTATGTATTACTTTTTTGAAAAATAATAGTCTAGTGAAAAAGCTAAAGCATTTTTAAAGCAAGATGTAAAAAAGAACACACTTTCATCAATCATGTCAAAAACCTACTACAGCAAACAACTTTCGCTTAATATAGGTCAATACATCAAAATAAAAACTTCTAATACAAAATTAAAGGTATTTTCTTGAGCAAATGTTTTCTATGTAGCATTAACGTTTTTGTTAAAAAAGTTGAAGGGCCTTATTACGATTACAGTGGTCCATAGAACTGCCATAGTTGCGGTGGCGGCCCGTGGACCCCCAGACTGGCGGTCCACCCATCCTATTACGACTTAGGTGTTTGGACTTTCACAGGACCGCTGCAACTGCTGGGGATCTGTGATCAAGCGGCGGGTGCGCAGTGGTCAGAGGATGCTGAGGCAGCGCCAAGCATATTATTAGTTGCTTCACCTCCATCATTTCCATGGTGGTGAGCCCGCCCCCTGTTGCCTCTGGGCCTGGGAATGCATGCAGAGGGCACTAGTTGTGCCCCCCCCTGTATTTTTTGAATCCCCTTTTGCTGCACGGAAAGAAATGCACAGCATTGTACATTGCTTTACATGCAGGAATGGGCTTTGGCGCTTCCATTTTGGTGTCTTTATAATGCTCAGATATGAGCCTTTGAAAGATGCCACTTGGGACTGCCAAAGCACAACCCACCAGACCACGAATGAACTCGTAATCTGGCGGGCGGTGTGAGGATGAGTTTGGGGGTGTGGCAGCGGGGTGCTTGCATGGCAGCCCACTGCCACACCACTAAACTTGTAAGAATTCTATTAGGGTTTTATCACAAGTGCCCTGGTAATATTTTGTGATCCCCCTCAGAGTTACTGGAAAGAAGCACCAGTAAACACCATCTGATTAGAAATGGGAGTCTTAGGGTTCCCTGACGAATCATGAATTACCAGAGAAATCTGTAAATCAAGTCCTAATTCATGTAGTTATTCCTCATTTTCCTCCATTATATAACATAGAGACTTCACCTGTCTTTGGTAAAGCGGAGTCGCTGTCTGAAAGACTTAACATTTGCAGAGTTAACACGGATCGTGCAATTCTGATGGAGCTGTAATCTTCTATTATTACCCATATCTCAATTAAAAAGCCTCACAAGAAGGAACACCTAAGAAGAAAGGAAATGACAAGTTTTCATTTTGCCAAAGAATAAGACTGAATGCCCTACTTCTACAACAAATGGTGACGTTGCTTTTGACATCTCATGCAAATGTCATAATATACAGTTCATTGCATCATAGATGACAGCAACTGGGTCTCCCTTTTATCTCTGACCTTATTAAAATAGAACCGATACTGTTGTAGCACAGTATCTGGTCACAGGACCAGACACAGCTAAATAGGGAGATTGTGCAGGACTATCTTAAACTAGACTGGGCCTTAATGATTGCCTGGGTCAGGTTGTGCGTGACTTTATGATTGATTTAGGACACCCAGAATACTTTACTGATCCCACGACCCTGCGGGCAATCCATAGGAAAGTCCTTAAAAATGAGGGTTTATTCGTGTTGGAAACTGTTGGATTGTCAGGAGAACTTCTAAAGCCTAGTGTTAGTCAACACCAATTATTATTAACTACACTAAGAATGCAGCCGTATTTGTCATTTGTACCAGGTACCTATGATAAAATTTTATTGAGTAGGTATAGGTTCAATACTGTACACAGACTAGTGACCCTGCATAAAATGAACGACTGGTCACTACAGTTACCACTGTGTCCTTGTGACAACCAATCCTCTCAGTCCACTATACATCTAGTTCTTTTTTGCAATTTTTATTCAGAGTTAAGGAATGTGTGGTTAATTCCACTTTCGAAATCTCAGGGGCTGAGGCAATGTCGCCCTGCTTTGATAAAACTTCTGTTCCTGGAAAATGAACATGTAGCTTGGAGGTTAGCCATGTTTTTAAAGAGTGCTTCCATTAGGACAAAGTTTTATCAACGATGAATTCCAAACATAAACGGACCACTTCTTTTTATTTGTATGGTATTTTAATTAATTAAATGTATAAGTATTCTAAAATGACCAAATTGTACTGTGTATTGTGATTGTTGTGTTTTTTAATTCATGGATTTTATTGGAAAATTGTTTATTTTAATGCTTTTATGATTGTTAAAAAATAGCAGTCCAATAAAGC
The DNA here is from genome assembly GCF_964261635.1 of Lissotriton helveticus. NCBI lineage: Eukaryota > Metazoa > Chordata > Amphibia > Caudata > Salamandridae > Lissotriton > Lissotriton helveticus. The sequence goes on along the minus strand of NC_136068.1, from coordinate 702,769,524 downwards.
TTTCCTTTACTTGACAGCAATTGTCACACATCACATAATTTGAAGCTTTACAAGTGTCATATACGAACAACAGTGACCACCACAGATTGCAGTCTCAGGGTTACTGCGGTTTTCCTTGATCACGTGTACAAAATGTCATTAAACAGATGAAGTGCACTGATGTGATCACTTTTTTGAAAACTACGATAAAAGCACTGCGGAAACACACATTCTGCCATTCAGATGGGCTCGAAGCACTAGCACATGTAAGCAGCAATATTATATGAATGCATAATTTAATGAAGTGATGTCACTTGCTATAGTATCCATGCACATTACAAAGTGCAGTACCTGTAGAAGGAAGAGGGTGAATGGCCTGTAACACTGACGTTTTGAATGTATTTTTGCCCTCATTTAAGTAGTAATAGCAATAACTCTCTTTGACCGCTCCTACTGATGAAGTAACTTCACTTGATGCATTATTAATTTATATTGCATGGTACAACTAAAGTGCAGTGCAAACTCTGTATATGTGAAAAAAGCAAAAGAATGTAAAGGGCCTGTCACACTGAAAGTTTTTGATTTCTTATTTGTCTCCATTTAAGGTGTAAAGCATATATCTCTTTTTGCTTGCTCTGACAATAGAGAAAGCAGCAGAATTTATCATGCACATTGATCATGAACTGGCCAAGCTTCAGCTGGCTCACATGATAGTAAATGATTAAAAGAGGTTTTGGGGAGGCCTAAAGCCTGGCCCCAAAGCCCAAGCTCCTTTTTTAGAAAATTGTGGACCGATTTTAAATTTCAAGGCTTTTGTCCGTTCAAGTTTTAATGTAACACTGGTATGAACTACGTTTCCAGATAATGTTAGTTTTTTCAACGTTTATTTATATGTAAAATGAGACACCGCCTGTCGCAAGAGATATTGTGTCCAACGCCTCTGTAATTCAATTATTTCCAAAATGATGTTGTTCGAGAAATATTCAGTTTGAAGCTTTTTTAAATGTCAATATAATTGGATTTTGGAGGTTTTTATAAAAAATATTTTCAGTGAAAATTAGTGATACGAGAGTTCAAACAGATATAATGTTAAATGACGTTAAAAACTTTCCATCAACTTTTTGCTAATTTATTTTTATTCAATACAATTCGGCACATAATGTAGTCCTAAAACTAGGCCTCAGAAAAATGGTTATTACGGTGGCATAATTCATGTGATTGCAAGAATTTTATATTACACTTGTCACACGGAATTCCCAAATGACGTCATTATAACTAGCCAGGTAACTATGTCAACATTTGCGCAAAATTACTGCCTGGAACATCGTGAACAAACACACAAGTAGCTGTTTTTCAGGGCAATTGATTTTTTTGCGCAACATTAATCTTTGCATCAATAATGGATGTGATGACACATTCGGTGCAGAAATATAGCTCTAGGGGCCAGATGTAGGTAATTCTATTTTACCACTTCTTAAATACCGAATTTTACCGATTCGGTATTTAAGAAGTGGTAAAATAGAGGGGGGGGGATGTAGGTAACACAGACTCGGTAAATACAGAATCGTTAAGATTCGGTATTTACCGATTCTGTAAATACCGATTCGGTAATGCCCATTGATTCCTATGGGCATTGAAGCCCATAGGAATCAATGGGCATTACCGAATCGGTATTTACCGATTCGGTAAATACCGATTCCAGCAAGGGTGCAGGAGGTGTCACTTTGACACCCTCTAGCACCCCAAAGACGGGCATGTGTGCCATGTGGCACACAGACATGCCCTAAGGGCATGTCTGTCTGTCACATGGCTAGGTGTGCATGCACACATGTGCATGCACACCTGGATGCGGTATTTTACCACCCAATTGGATTGGGTGGTAAAATACCGAATCTATAAGGCCTGTGGGACTCAGAAGAGTCCCACCTACATCTGGGATTTACCGAATCTGTAAAAATACCGATTCGGTATTTTACAGAATCGGTAAATTTACCGATTCGGTACATTTACCGAATCTGTAAAATGATGCCTCTACATCCCAAATACCCATTTACCGGTCGGTAACGGCCGAAATCGTCCGTTACCGGTCGGTAAATGGCCTCCTACATCTGGCCCTAAATCCTAAATTTGGATATCACTTAAATATGTGGGATTTTGCATAATTTTGCCCAAATGTAGCGTAATTAAGCAAAAGCAAATTTAGCACAATGTGCACACCTCTACCTAAGAGTTGTATTGATATTAAACTTTACATTGCACTGGATGCTGATTCTCCTGGCAAAAATAAGGAAGAGGCGAAGTGAGCAGCCAATGACATATTAACTTTTTGCCTCACAGGAAAACTTGCAATGATAACCCAGGTCTGGTGCTTCTTTATGACGGGTCTTACTTCTATGGCAGCATTCCTGATCAAACCATGGGGCAGATTTACAAGCCCCATGCGCCTCATTTACACAGCCGTTGCGTCACTTTTGAGACGCAGCGGCGGCTCAAATCCTGCTCCATGGTGCGGGGGTACTTACAACGTGACGCATCTGGGAGATGCGTCACGTTGTAATGCCCTGCGCCACATGTAGGCGTTCCTGTGTAGGGGGGGCGTTCCGGCGCAGGAACGCCTCCTAAAAGTGGCTGAGTGAAATCTACAAGATTTCCCTCAGTCACTTTTAGGCCCATGCTGCGTCAAAACCCTGCGCCTGCCTGAAGCAGGCGTAAGGATTGACGCAGCATTAACTAGATAGGGCCCCCAGAGCATTGCTGGAGCTGCGTCGCGCTTGCGACGCAACTCCAGCAATGCGTCACTTTTACGGCACAGATGCGTCACGCATCCGTGCCGTTTTTGCACCATGGTGCGCTGCATTGTAAATGTGGCGCATCCATGATGGCGGAGCTGTGGCGCACAATAACTGGCGCATCCCTGCGGATTTGCATGGATGCACCAGTTATTGTAAATATGCCCACATATGTTTATTTTATAGTTGTTGTAAAAGGAGGGATATTTTGAGATTGTTGATAAGATCATTTCAATTTGATTTTCAGAGATCATATTCGCTTTTGCCTTTTCTAAGGTTTTATAAGTTTAAATCTTAGTGACATCAGCTCCCCAGAATGCTCCCTCTTCTCCCACACATATTTTCCTTCATTTGTATAACCCTGCTTAACATTATGGAACATGTAAAATCTAACTTTGCCGTGCTCCTAGTTTCAACCTATCAGTAACGGTCTTGTGATCAGTGCTCAACCCCAGAATTCCAATAAACGCACCCTACAGCCTAAAGGCCAAATAATCAATAGCTGGGTAATCAATCCAGGCCTCTCGCTTACCCTTAATAACGTTGCCCCCTTGACCAATAAGAACCAAACATAGCCTTCAATGATCTTCTAATAGCATACAAAACTTGCTGAACATTGGTTAGAAGGATTAAACGTTATAAGGAGGGGCCTACATCTAGAAACAGTTCTAAATAACTTTGAAATGTCAATCGAACACTTGCACGACCTGACGGAATGTATGCTAAATTATCCATGGCCATGGTGCTTGGGTTCATTCAGTGCCTCTTTCCTGGTTCGTGAATTTTCACAACGACATTTTTGAGTTTTTAGGCAAAAACCAAGTGCCCCTTGTGCATAAGGCAGCGCTGCAGATATTAATAATTGTCAGCGACCAGAGGGAAAGTGGTTGACAAGACTGGACGTTCAGCATATTGCCCATGCACATGGTACAGGCACACTTAACATTCTCTCGGTTGCTAAATGTTTGCCGAAATTGAGAGAAAACAATTATAAACAAGCATTGGCAAAGCCAATAGGCCGGGCCTCTGGGACCTATTGGCTTTGCCAGTGTTTTCCCCCACATCCCCAATACTCTTAAGCATGGCAACAGATGAATAAAAAAAAAACTGACGCGGATGCCCACATTATTTGGGTTTCTTTTTATTTGCTGATCTGATTTAAATTGGCAATTAAAAATATTTTTTTTTGTAAAAGAATGTTTCTTTTTTTTTGTTGAGAGGGTGTGGGAAGCAACTTGGGCGGGCAGAAGCAATGCAGTGGTTCAAGGCGCCAGAAGCAACACAGTGGTGGGGGGGAAGCAATATGGGGAATGTGGATGGGTGGAAACAACACGGAGAAGCAGCACAAAGGCGTAGGTGGAGGGCGAAGAAAAGCAAACAGGTGAGAGAGAGAGAGAGAGAGAGAGAGAGCAAAGTGGAGCTGGGAAGAGAAGCACATGGGCAAGAAAGCAATCTGGGTGAACGCATCATAGAAGTAACGTGGGGGAAGGACATGGGAGAGAGGTCAACATGGAGCTCGAAGGGAGGGGAGTTAAGAACTCTTGGAGACAGGTGGCAAATACATGCACTCTCATGGAGGGCCTAAGGCAAAAAGAAAATGGTTTCCTAAAAGTAGGGCTGAATGAACACAATGAAATTGGCAATGCTTCATGGAAGGGAAAGACACTAGATGGCCAGGGCAATTGTGAGAAATTGGGTTATAGGTTGAGGGGGTGAAACTCTACTTAAGCAACGACCACACTTCTTGCCAGGGTGAAACATAAGCTTAACTTAGAGGCAATGTGTAAAGTATATATGCAGCACTTCAAACAGTAATAAAGTGAAAACTCCACATAAGAAAAATCACCAATCTAGAAAAATGGATTCAACTGTAATAAATATTTTAAGACAAAAACAAAAGAAATCTAATTAGTAGAACCAGAGGTATGTAATTTTAAACGTTTTGAGGAAAAATAGCACTTAGACGCAACAAGCGCCAATTGCGGTTATCTGGTTGTGGTGGACCGGGTCAAGTCAAAAAGTCAGGGCGACCGCGATGGAGCATGGGCTGGATGCCGGACTGAGTTCAGTGAGCTGTTAAAAGTAGTTTGTGTCCTGGGTGTCGAAATGCAAAGTCCTTGTGTTGACCTGCACAGTGTGGGTGTCGGGGAGCAATCGTCGGGAGCTTGTGGTATAAGGTACTGTGTCTGTGCCTCTGATGCTGCAGATCAGGAGCTGCAATGTAGACATTGAGGTGTGTAGGGCTGCATTGATGCCAATGAAGCCACTGGTGTTGTGATGCCTTGCATCAATATGCATCGAGCTGGTTGTTGCATAGAGATGCATCGTTCTGGGTCAGTGCTTGTGAAGCTGCTGAGCAGAAGCTGCAATGTGTGATCCTACTTCAAGATGCATCAAGTTGGGCCGGTTGTCAGTGTCAAGATCTGTTGTTCTAGGTTGGTGCTTGCACAGCCACCGAACAGAATCTCAATGTGTGCTCCTGCGCCAAGATATGTTGTGTTGTGTCCCAGTAGCTCAGAACTGGAGGCCAGTCAAAAAACCATTGGAGTCACTCTTGTGGTCCTGGGTTTACGGTGTAGATCCAGCTCTTCTTTTACCAGGATGGTAGCCAAGCAGTACTTTTTACAGGCAGAGCAGCTGGGAAATCCTTCTTTCAGCAGAGCATCAAGGCAGCTGAGCAAAAGGGAAGCAGAGTAACCCTTCCTCTGAGTCTTCCACAGGTCCAGAAGTGATATGAAGAGTTGGTTCTGAGGGTGCAACATTTATACCTTGTGCCCACTTTGAAGTGGGAGAAGCTTCTGGAGTTTCCTTCTTGCAGGCAGAGCAGCATTGCAGCAGAGCAGCCAGGCAAAAGAGCAGCAGGGCAGCAGGGCAGCAGAGAGCCCTTCCTCTGAAATATTCACAGGTCCAAAAGTGATCTGAAGTGTTGTATCTGATGGTCCAATATGTATACCTGGTGCCCACTTTGAGGTGGGTGAAGCTTCCGGAGTTTCCGCCTATAGGGGCATCTGGAATTTCCTGCATCCATGCCCTGGCCCCAGCCTGTCTGGGGGCACAATAGGCTACTGTCAAGTCATTTGTGTGTGGCATGAGCCAGTGTCTTTCAAAGTGCAAGTGTTGTAGGTGACAGCTGTGCCCCACCATCCTGCCAGAAAACGTCCATCCTTTCAACACTTAGACCCTAGATTGTGATGTCCTGGAGGAATACACAAAGGCCAACTACCACTACTCCTAGTTATGTGACACAGGAAAAGGCTGCAGGCACCAAAAACATTCCAACTTTCTAAAGTGGCATTATTAGAATTGCATATCAAAAAAAGGGAGAGGGGTCCTGCTCGCCAAATGAACAGGACACCAAAAGACACTAAGTAAGAAACAAATTCCCTTTGGAATTTTTCAATAGCATACCATACCGTTCACTCCCACATTCAAACTGTCAATCATTCATCAGAGAAAACGGTTAAAGGCAAACAATTACCAATATACAAATGTTTATTAGATATATCTGTTCAATACACAAATAAATTATTTAAAATATGCAGTCTTTCTTGTGACTAATAGAAACAACAATCTAAAAAAGTTCATCACATGTTATACATAGATTCAAGAACAGACAACACAATCCAACTTTACCATTAAGGAGCGTTTAACATTACAATATCTCAGGCACCGGGTCAGACTGATTTGCATATAGCCATGTCTGAACTGGGGTGGCAGAGTGGGCTAAAGAACGGTGATGGATTAAACCCAGATCTTTTGACTGGGTGTGAGTGTTTGATTGGTTCAGATGCTCCGTCCATCACCACCCCCTTTTGTACCGCTTTTGGCCACCATAAGTGTGGCAGGGTATGCTCAGACGTGAGTCCCTTGCTCACTTTGCCACTGGATTCAAGCAAGCCGGGCTGAAGACGGCTGGAATGCCAGAAACCGGTCCACGGAAGCTTGTTTCCGGTCTAGGGAAGGCATGGCTTGGCAGTTCGGGCTGGACTGTTCCCATGAGGCACAGGGTCAGACTGATTTGCATATAGCCATGTCTGAACTGGGGTGGCAGAGTGGGCTAAAGAACGGTGAAGGATTAAACCCAGATCTTTTGACTGGGTGTGAGTGTTTGATTGGTTCAGATGCTCCGTCCATCACCACCCCCTTTTTTTACCACCCCCTTTTGTACCACTTTTAGAAAGTTGGCATTTTCTTGTCCTAACTATTTGGTGCCTACTGCCTGTGTCCAGGTCATATGACTGTGAATAGTTTGGCAGATTGCCTTTGTGTATTCCTCCCAGGCAGTGAGACAAAGGGGAATTAGATGTTGGCAAGACGAGCCATCCTGTTGGACTTGGCCCTTTTTGCAGGTTCACCCCTAAACTTTTTGCATTTCTCCCAGCCTTTTTCTCTGTGTAGTGTTAGTGGTGTTAGGCCCCTGGGCACTTTAGCACTGTGGTCCAGTGTAAAGTGTATGCGCTCTGTGTTACATTTAGTGAGAGTTGCCTTCCCTCCAATAGGAATGCATTGGGGATTCCCTGCTCAGTGTGTGTGTCAGTGGCACTGTTCCCAATAAGGTGCGCATGCTGGCACGTGCGCATTCCCGTGTGTGGAGGGCGCGCACACACACAGGGCATCCCGAGAGACAGTTTGCTCCACCACTTTAAAAAGTGAGAGGCGTGATAAACAGGCTCTCCCTGGATGCGGTTTTGCCCATGTGTGTCAGGAGGGCAAGTAAGGCTGGCTTGGGTCTTGCTTGCTGTTTTTCTGGCACGGTGCTAGGCTGATTGTGGGCTTTTGTTTAAGTATTCATGTTAATCACAGCCCATTCACGAGCTGTGATTAACATGAATACTTAAACAAAAGCCCACAATCTTCCCTGCACCGCGCTTTACTAACAAAGACCACAGCAAGTTTAAAAACACAGCGTGTACTTTCAGAAAGCACCCGCTGTGTTTTTAAACTTGCTGTACTCTTGTTAGTAAAGCACAGCTGCGAGAGAGATTGTGTGCTTTTGTTTAAATATTCATGTTAATCACGGCTCGAGAAGGGGCTGTGATTAACATGAATACTTAAACCCACAATCTTCCCTGCACTGGAGGGATAGCCAGGGCTGGCTCTAGGCGGGGGGAGGGGTGCCACATTTCCTAATTGATGCTGGTGAAAGAAGCAATCACTGTGCCATGGACGGCTGGAGTGACCTTGATCGTGTGTCTTGGTATACCCATGAATAACTGATTGGGCCTGAAACGGAGGACAATGTAATACCATTGCAGGAATGGGCAGTGGAGGAGCAAGGCTCCTACTGGTCCTGGTTCGGGCACAGAAGGGAGGGGGTTTGATTGTACCTATTGGTGCAACTGTTCACTAGAAAGAAGGACGATTGCTGTAATTGTATGAGCTGATAATTACACGTAAAAGAAGCACACAGTGTGTCAACATCTCAGCTCAATATCAGTACCGACTTTTAATACCACAAATGCTGGCATCATGCTGTTAACAGTGAAGCAGTACGTTTTAGACTTGGATAAAGGCTCCAAGAATTCTGTCCTGCCACAGTGAACCAGACACCACTACCTCTGACAAAACAGACAAATAATTGTGTTGCTCATTACTGTGCATATACATAGGTGAATATTCCCTCTGGCCAGTATAGGCAGACATGGCTAAGGATAAAGCAATGAAGGCCACAGAGGGGATCTCGATAACTCAATACACAATCTAAGAAGCACTACCCTAAGAAGGACTCCTTCTGCTGGAATCCCCTGGAAGTGGATCTGGCCAAACAGATTATGAAATCTACAATATTATACTAATGACAATTCTTATCTAGAGGGGAGAGCAGAGAATTAAAAAGACACAGTGACAGTAGAGGTCAACCTATTGCAAATGGATTTGAAGATAATAGTGGAAAGGGTCCAAACAACAAGGAAGATGTCAAAACACTAAAATTAGATGAGATCTACTTGAAATAAAACCTTTTAAGAAAGCTGAAGGGTGATATCTAATTTATAATATCGTATTCCTGTGATTTCTCTATGGAAGTTAGGAGACATCAAATTCACAGTTGCTGGAGAAGTGGATCAATCAGGTGGCCAAAGTGCATGGACTATAGATCACGTTCAAAACAAAAAGAGAGCATAGAGCTGTGGGCATTTGCTTTCAAAAGTGGGAGATAGTGTCTGATTCCTGCTGAAGCTATAAACTTGGGCCTTGCTTTATAAACATTTACGCCCCAAATACTTACGACAAATTGTTCTTTGGTGAAATATTGCAGGAAGCATCCCCCTATCTGGATGCTAGATTCATATGGGCAGCATACCGAAATTGTGTTACAGGAACATAGACAAATACCATCCCAAAATAGGGATGAAGCAAAGAATGGGGAATGCATTAGTTAAGATAATGAGAGAGGCTGACCTGATGGATATGTGGAGAAATCCTCACCCTACTCACACAATTTAGTCATACTACTTCCACACTCATCACACATATGATAGAACAGAAGACTTACAATTGGTGACTTGGGCACATAAGAACACCCCACATTACCACTATCCCCTCTGAGAACAAAGCACTAAGGCCCTGTATTACACCAGTGATCTGCATGGAGTGCCCAGATAATGAGGAGCAGTCACCATACACCTCATGACCAGAAATCAAATCCAGTGTGCAGAATTAGGACTATTTCTATCAAGCACTCACACATTTGTTCGTATTTTGATATTAAAATAAACCCATGATCGAGGAGGGATAACACACTTTAAATAAAAGAAAAATAAGAGTCCAGTTTTAAAAAATATCCAGTCTTTATTCTGTATTCTGACGGTGTTTGCCGAAAGCATGCCATCTTACTTGGCTCTCTGATGGACTATAATAAACTCCGAACCACGGGCCCAATGGAGGTGAACATATCACATTAAGCCCATAAATCCTATTGATAGAAGGAACATGAGGATTACACACAGCAGAAAACATGGAATAATACATGCTTGAGCCCTGAAGAAGACCCTAGTGGAATCAACTACTTTCCTATTTTGTATGTTGACATTCCTTAATCGCTGCTCTCCCTACTCCAAAGCTACTTAAAACGTTTGTGTTCGCCTCCTCGTTTCTCTTAACTTTCTTACTCCGACTTCTTATTTAGCTCAGATTCCTTTGTTCACTGCTTTCCTTCCAGCTTAGATTTTGTTATCTTTGTGTTATCTTCAAGGGTCTTCACTCTCTTGCCCCAGCTAAGTTACTTGATGTCTCGGAGTACTCAAATTATTTCTCTTAGTTTTGGTTCCACATCTATATAGTTTCTATTCTAGTTGTTTCTTCACGCTTTCACTTGTTCACATTGCCGCCTCCTAGTCTGTTAAATAATCTTCCACTTTCTGTTCTCTCTGCTCTTATCGATTCTGGTTCTAGGGCAGTTTCCAGTACTGTCAGCTACCACCTGGCCCTCCAACATTGTAGCTCTGAGCATCTCCAGGACCTGCAGGCTTGCCAGCGAACCCACTGTCTACTGGGCCTCTGCAGGAGGGGATGCAATGGTAAGGGTGTGTTGACCCATAGTAAAGGGCAGTCCTCGGTGAACATTTTATGCACATGCATCAGTGGTGCACAAACCCTCTGATGATAGTCAATTAATGATGCGCGGGGGCCAGTTAGTTTTCAGCACAGCCGACGGGGTCAAAGAAAGTCTTCAAAGTGCAGCATTTTTGTAGATGGGTCACAAGTGCTCCCCAATAGGCCTTCGGTTCTGACAATCATCTAGCTCCCTGCTGTATTTATAAAAGTAGGTAATCAAAACTCTTCTGTACGTGTCTGGTGACCTACCGTCATTCTCTCATCGTTCCCTTCATTTGTTTTAAGAAAATGTTGCTTAAATGTGAGATGGGGAATGAAACTCTGTGGTTTGCGACCACTAAACTTCTGCAGGAGGGCCTTCTCAATTCCATCAGAGTATTGAAATTGTGTGTTCTTTTCAGATTCATTTTGTTGAGGCAGTGACATATTTTTGAAGCTCAGAGACACATTCACAGAATTTCAGTGTACTCTGTGTAAACAATATATATTATGTGACCTTGTGACCCACTCCTTAATTCCTCTTACCATCTTCTTAAAAAATAGTGTGCATTGCTTTTATTATGGAGCTAAGCCTCATCAGATTCCAGGTCTTGGCCTACTCATCGGTCACAGGAATTCTAAATGTTATGTCTGTCAGTAGACAAGACCTTTACATTTTAGTAAAAGTATATATAAAATAATACTTGCTATAAGACTCTTTTAGCCAGTCTTCTTCAACCATTGGTCTCTTGTTGCGTCATTCACATTTTTCTCCCGCCCACCGTAGCATACAACATGAGCCAATAGATCAGCCCCCTGCAGCCATTGGATAACTTCAGTGTGAGGGACGGCATTCTAATCTTTCACAAGATCACATTCACACTCAAAGTAGTAACCTTCAGTACCAGGTACTAGTATAGCAATGTGTGCTTTTGGGGACAAAAAAATGTCTCTGCTCTTAGGTAATGTTTTTTTTATATTGTCCAGTGCCCAGCAGCTCCACCAACAATAAAGTCATAGCGGCCAAGGTTTTAGATTGCTATGTGTGACATTTCCATAAATTAAGTGTTATTATTAATGACATTTCAACCACTATGAGTGACACTTGTGAGCACGTATACCTAAACTGAATAAATGTTAACTGCATACAATACAGGTGTGGAGCGCATTTACACCTAGTCTGTAGTGTGCAAGCATGCAAATAGCCCAGTGTTTAAGGTCTCTGTCTCGTGCCTGCACTCAGCAATGCTACCTAGTAAAGTGTACTGATGTCCTATTCAACAGAAAAATTGGCCATCCTGCTTACTGGGCCTTCGCTATGCAAATGACCCATGACTCTACCTGAAAGTCTCCACGTCACAATATCAGTGTAGGGAAGGATTGTCTTACCATCAGCCAGGTATGCATGTCTAGTGCCTTCTGATGAGATCCTGGACACCTTCAGATGCAGCATATTGGGCTCCTACAACCGTCTTAACTAATTCTGGCATCCCGCTTTTTGCTCTCCATTGTAGGCAGCGACTCTTGTACTTTTCTAAACCTGAAGTGTCCTTGCCTGTGTAACCAAACCATGTCATGGCATGTGTATCCAAATTGCAAATCTGCCTTAGGCTCCTTAACGTGGGTTGTATGGGTGGAAATGAAGCGTCTTTTCAGTTTTTTAAAGCAAAACATTGGAGTGATATTTGGAGCTGCGCACAAGTGCGGTCTGGTTCCTGGCGCTCATAGCCATGGCTGCAGCGCACAGAGACCCTACACAGCCGCACAGAGGAAAAGAATTAGAGGGAACATTGGTCAGTGGTAATTCCTGTTATGAGAGGAGCAGTATGGTCAAGTCTGGTATGTATGAAAGTGTGAGAATAAATGCTGCGCAATGGCGCAGATTCATTATGACTATGTGAGAAATGCCACTTTCAGAAGATGGCATTTCTGTGTGCTTTGTGTCTGCCTCCCTGATGTGAATTGCATGTTTGGTTTTGGAGGGACAGGGCAGGCTGAGCCAGACGTGGAGTAAATAGAGAGATCTGCAGTTGGAGTATGGGGAGGGGTTACCCATTTGATCTGAGCAGGGCTGTGCCTGGCAAGGTGAATGAAGGCTCCACCTCCCACTGTGCGTCTGATGGAAGACCCCCTCTTCCTTAAAGGCAGAATACAGCCTTGTAAACAAAGTGCTCCAGGACCACACTGAACTGGTTCTGGCTAAGTTCAGTGACTTATGACTTTTGAGAACAAAGTCTTTTGGTGGTATAAGTAAAGGAGCTGTGACCCCATGACATTTTTCAGTTCCATGGTGCTCTTCTAGGATGATGTGCTGTTCCTGATCCTGCTGGAACATGCTGCTGCTGGGGCCCCAGGAGGAACTGCCATGAGTGATTGCCTTCCTGGTCCCTGAATTGCCCCCTTGATTGCTGAGGACTTTTGCTTCTGGAGCTATGGCTCCCTGCGCCCTGTGAGGGCTATTTTTTAATTCTTTCCTGGAAGAAGAACCTGTTACTTCTGGATGCCAAGACGAACCTCTGTCCGTGTAACTAGAGGGAAAGGACTTTTTCATCCATCTTGCTGAAGCAGCTACCCAAGGGCCTGATTTGAGCTTGCCTCCTGCTGAAGTCTCTGGGACAGTAGACTTCACCCATCACCCGTTTGGATTTCTAATTGAGGGGAATTTTCCTTGCAGGTGAGACCTCTGTTGAGAATTCCAGAGCCGCAAGTTCTACTGCGGGAAACGCGGACTGAAAGTCATCGCTATCGCTATTGTGGGCCACCGCAGCTGAGGAGCTGTTGCCACTGAGAACCCGCATTTGCCTGTGTTACCAAAGTTATCGCTATTGTGGGCCGCCACAGCTGAGGAGCTGTTGCCACTGAGAACCCGCATTTGCCTGTGTTACCAAAGTTATCGCTATTGTGGGCCGCTGCAGCTGCGGAGCTGTGGCCGCTGAGTGCCCACATTTGTGGTCCTTCAAGAATCATCGCTATCACTATTGTGGGCCACTGCAGCTGGGGGCTGTGGGCACTGAGTGTCCGCATTTGCTGTCCTACGAGAATCATCGCTATCGCTATTGTGGTCCGCTACAGCTGAGGAGCTGTGGCCGCTGAGTGCCCGCATTTGCCGTCCTACGAGAATCATCGCAATCGCTATTGTGGGCCGCTGCAGCTGAGGAGCTGTGCCGCTGAGTGCCCGTATTCACCGTACTACGAAAATCATCGCTTTCGCTGTTATGTGCCGCTCCAGCTGAGGAGCTGTGCCGCTGAGTGCCCATCTTTAATCCCCATACTTTCCCAGCTGTGCAGCACTTAGTGCCAGCTGCAGCTTTTAGGTCTGCGCAATTGCGCACATGGATCCTGCTGCATTGGCAGCCACCCTGACACTATGGACATAGGGCATTTGAGCCCCTTTGAGAAGTCCAGTTGGCCAGGGGGACTGTTAGGTTTATAGGGCGCCAGGCCCTATGTGATGGATGTGGTGCTAGGAAATGTTATTTATGTATTATGATTTACGCACCCTGTTTTATGCCTCTAAATGTGGTTTTATGATTATGAGGTTTTGCATACTGTATTTATGTTTGAGTTATCCTCTATTGTGGTTTATGCTAGTAAGATTATTTGCTTATGTGAGTAATGCTTAGGAGGTTATGTTCTAATATGTTTAGGCCTAAGAGGTTGACGCAGGATATATTTCACGCCTAATGTGATACTATGCATAATATGATGTATGTTACAGGATGATGCTGAGTCCAGTGTTTGCCAGTAATTACTGGTTGTGTTCTATACTTATTATATGTTCTCCATTTACTATCTTTACTACGTGATGGTTCTGATAATGGTCCAAGTGGCCCTGTCATGTGTAAATATTGCCCAGTGCAGTTGGCACAGTGTATATTGTGTGATTACTATTCTAATGTGTTTTATGATAATACAAAGTCAATTTTTGATATAACCTTGTGTGGACTTCCTTTTGTGGTGTGCCTAGTATGTTGTTGCTGTGTATTTATTATTGTAAAGATAGGGTGTTTAATGCTTTTATGACATGCTGTCGAATAAAGCTTTTGAATTTGATTTGTTGTTGCTGTGTCGGTTGCGCAAAGCTTTACACATGGCCTCCGGGATAAGCCTGACTGCTCGTGCGAAGCTACCAAGGGGGTGAGCAGGGGTTATCTTTGAAGTGTAACTCCCTTGCCCTGACTAGAGTGGTGGTTTCTGCCTGGCTTAGGTGCAAGCCCTAGCCAACCAGAAATCCAATTTCTAGCACATCCTATCAAGAGTGTTGGGACAGAGCTGTTCCCTGTTGTAGCTACAATTTAAAGGGCTGCCTTCGGCACACTCACAAAGGGACTTGACACAAACCAATTGTCATCCATGATCACTTGGAGCCTGGGCAGGGGAAGGGCAGAACTTTCCAGAACCAGATGTGAGGGTAGTAGATGGAGTCCCCCTACTCCAAAGGCTAGAACCATGTATCCATAATAGACCTCTTGCACCCACCACTTATCAGATCACTTCTAGACCTATGGAAGACTCAGAAGACGGACTGCCCTGCTGGGGGAAGGACTGTCCTGCTGCCTAAGGATGGAAGCCTGGACCTGCTCCCTGAGCCCAAGACCACCACAGTGAATCCAAGGGCTATCTGACTGACCTCCTGTTCTAAGCTACAGCAGCGACACAACAAGCTCCAGAGGCCTCCCTGTGACTGCCCAGCTAACCTGCTGTAACTGACACTGCCTGGCCCTGCAACTGGACCTGCCTTTGCCCTGTTGGCCTCTGGTAGAGTGAGTCCCTTATTCCCAAGAGGTGCCTCCCCAGGTTCTGGACCAGAGCACACTCCTCTGCCAAGAAGGGTGATATCTTGAAGTTTTGGGATCTTTACGAACACGAACAGGCTCATTCGTGCTGAGAATCTGCCTCAATGACAACCACCTGCGTGAAGCTCATCATGCTACAGTGACAGCCAACGATGACTGGCAGGGCAAGATCTGCACTTCACGCTACAGCAACGGCAGTTCTGATGACCACAAACACGAAGCTCCAGCAACGACCGTCCACCACGTCCGACCAGATATTCATGCTACAGCGATGACCAATTGCAATGCTGGGCCTGCTTTTCATGCTACAGCAACAACCGTCCGCGACACTCTTCCTGTTCCTTGAGGCCTCCTCCACCATGAACTGAACTCTTTGCGCCAGAATTTGAGAAGGTAACTTTTTCAGTGGAACCAACCTGGTCACTGTATCCAGCCCATGCTCCATCACGGTTGGCCTGAATTTATGACTTTCCACCATCTAGCAATACCAGATGACTGTGAGTGGTGCATTGTGCTTTTAGACTCTATACCTACCTACAACTTTAAGGCTGCATATCTCCAACTCTACTGATGTGATTGTTGTCCTTCTAGTATCATTTTATTTTTTAAATGTAATCTATTTTTCTAAAATTGGTTTGGGATTTTTCACGTTGATTTTTTACTTTATTACTGTTTATGACCTGCATAAATACTTTACACCTTGCCTCTAAGATAAGCCTGACAGCTTTTGTACCATGCTACCGGAGAGTTAAGCACAGGTTAATTTAGTGACTTTTGTGGTTACCCTTACAAGGATTATGGTTGTTGTTTGAAAAAGATCTTCACCCCCTAAATCAAAAAAACATTCTGACATTGGTGCCCAGGTGTAGGAGCAAGTACTTTTGTTTGCGCTGTGCCACTCTGTGATTGTGTGGAACACTAACATTCCATATATATAACTTGACATCAGAACAGACCTCTTTTTAAAATTCTCCTTAGTTGACCTCTTTTGCTTTTTCCAAATTCACTTCCATTCCACCTGACTTTGTGCACCTGTAAGGAAGGAGTTTGAGCTCAATAATCGAGCTACACTGTAGCCGAACTTAAGGGTTTCTACTGGGAGAAGGGTCTTCAACAATCAAGGGCTCCATGAAGAAGGAGTTGCAGAAGGCCCTTAGGACCTGGTAGGAGGTCCACAAGTTACAATCTACACCACGGGAGGAGGATGATGAGGTAGACTTTGAGGAGGAGATGGGATTGGAGTATGCCAAACTCTTGATGTTAGCACCAGAGGAGAGAGGAGACCCCACAGGGGTGAGGGACCCTGACAACCCCAGAGCAGGCAGCAGTATCTACTCTCACAACCTTTCCCTTATCTCCTCCCACAACCTTTCCCCGGTGAATCTTGCAGACAGGAAAGCATAATGGAGTTCAGGCTGCAGATGGCCAAACTTAAAATAGAGGAGGCTGTTGCCCAGAGGGCTGCATAAGAAAGAAAGGCTGAAGCAGAGACAGGTTGAGACTGACACAGCTTTGGAGGAAAGGAAACTCATATTGGCTCATGAAGTGAGTCTTAAGGAGATAGACCTCAAAGCTAAGCCAAGCATATAGTCCAGCAATAATGGTGGCAGAGAAAACACAGTGTCCCATTAGGAAATGAGAATCCTCATACCTAAATAACTGGTGCCTAGCTTGATAGAGGAGACAACATAAACAAGTGGTTTAACACCTACGAAGTGGCCTTACAAATTCACAGGCTCCTTGAGGTAGATTGCAGAACCAGTCTGTGGAGGAACATACTTACAGAGAGGAGGGATTCTTTGTTGGCCCTAGACTAGGCTGAGAGGATGAAATACCCCCTGATAAAGGCAACTCTTATCAGAAAGTATGGACTCAACCCTGAAAAGTATAAGCTAAAGTTCAGGGACAGTCAGAAATGGCCTGTGGAAAATTGGGTTTTTGATTGAGGGCGCTAAAGAACCTTCTCAAACAACAGCCACAATCCTCATCAGGGGGAATCACAAAAGTTATAAAAATAACCCGTGCATAACCATCTGGTAGCTTGGCACAAAAGTAGTCAGGCTTAACTTAGAGGCAATGTATGAAGTATTTATGCAGCACACAAAAAGTGACAAAGTGAAAACATAACCAAGAAAAATCCCACACCAATTTAGGAAAATATATTACAAGGTGATAAATAAAATGAGATAAAAATGACATAAATACAATCAGTTGAACCAGAGATATGCAATTTTACATGTTTATGTCAACATAGCATCAAGATCAGAAAATGCTTGGTATCTGGTTGCGCTAGATTGGGGAAACGTCCAAGTTCAGGTAAACTGCAATGGAGTACTGGCCAGATAAAGGGACTGTGTTAGTTCAGCTGAAAAAGTTATCTTCTCAAAGTCTGGTGAGTAGAGTTCAAAACCTCCAGATTTCACAGAAGGAGCTCAACTGATGGCATCCAAGGATCCATTGCCTGGGGAGGCACCTCTTGGGAATCAATAACTCACTCCTGCAGATGCCAGCAGAGTAAAGGCAGTTCCAGGCAGGGCCAGTTGCAGTAGTCAGCTGGGCAGTTGTAGCGATGCCCCTGGAGCTTGCTGTGTTCCTGAGGGCCAGAACAGGCTCCTAGAGCTACTCTGATTGTCTTGGGTTCAAAGAGATGGTCCTACCTCTTTCAAGTAGCAAGGCAGGTCTCTGAAGAACAAGGAAGGCCTAAGCAGCAGGGTAGTCCTCTTGCAGCAGCAGGGCAATCAACTGAGAAACAAGACGAGCCTAAAGCAGCGGGGCAGTCCACTGGGGTATAAGGCAGCCCCTCTGTAGTCTTCTGCAGATCCGGGAGTGAACTCAAGAGTAGGTCTGAGGGTCCACTATTTATACCTGGTGCCATCTTTGAAGTGGAAGAAACTTCTGGAACACGCAGGTCCTATTGTTCACTGTCCGGACCTAATACCCATTACTGATTGGGTAGCAATTAACAGACCCAGGCAACTGGAAACTTCTAGAAAGCATAGGAAAGTTTAGGGCAGGAAAAGTCCAACTTTGTAAAGGTGGAAGTTTCTAAAATCTGATTTAACAATAAAGAGGATTTTAAATTAGAATTCATTTGAGTCCAAACAGGAAATTTCTACCTGCTCCCAATCAAACATTCACATTTATGAAATGTAATAAGGTACCTCAATGTTTTCCTATGGCAGAGGTAGGCCTCTCAGTAGTGAAAAGCAAATAGTGTTTCACTACCAGGATGTGTAAAACTTAAAAATATATGTCCAACTTTTTAAATACAAAGTACACTGCCCCAATGGCTGTTTAGGGCCTACCCTAGGGTTGACTGATACGTTTAGAAAAAGAGTTTTAGGCGTGGCTAATGGTTTATTATGCCAGGTCAAAACTGCAGTTGTAAACTGCACATACGCTACGATGGAAGGCCTGAGACATGTTTTAAAGGGCTTCTTAAAGGGGTTGCACAATAGGTTCTGCAGGCCTACTAGTAGTGTTTAATTTTCAGGTCCGGGGTACATGTTGTATCACTTCACTAAGGACTTATAAGTAAATTAAATGTGCCAATTGGGTGTAAGCCAATTTTAGGAAAGTCGAATATTATGTGGTATGGCTGGGTAGCCTTACGATGTAATATTATCACAATACCGCAAAGATGGTCCTTGGATTCACACCAAAAAATCTTACGCTCAGTCCCACTGGAGTGGCCAAGAGCATTCAGGCTTTATTAGAGAAACATGTATTAAGCATTTCAGAGTACCAACATAGTTGATAAGTAATGCAACTCGAATTAAATCCCACCCCAATTTATAAAAATAGAGCATGTTTTTTTCTCACTTTAGATACCAATACTAACAGAATAGCATACACAACCAGAGTTATAGATTTTCGAAGCAATATTAAAGCACTGCAAAAGACACATGAAAATGATAACATTGCAGTCAAAGACAAAAACCGCCAGTGACAATCGGTCACTTGCAGGTCGAGTTGCGTTGTACCCTTGCAAGGTAAAGTGATGTGGGTCCCAGGACCAAGCCACACTAGTCAGTTTGATTTTACCTGTCCAGTGGAGCCCGATTGCAGAGTTGTCCTGGCTGTCCGTGGTGCTGAACCTCCACTAGAGATCTGCTTTTACTGCTGAAACGATGAAACAGGGGAAAAAGATGCACACGGTCAACAGCAGAGAGTTTGCTAACATCAGTCACATGTTGCTTGATGTTCCCTCTTAATGTAGCATCGAGTAAAGGGGTTGTTTATCAGACAGGTGTCCAACATGTCTTGGCAGTAGCAAACACAGTGAAAAGCTTCTGAAATTCATGGGTTCTGGGAGAGCAATGTAGCTGCCTGATATTTCGAGGCAGCAAGACTACAATTCACGCAATGTGCTGGAACACCTGGATTTTGGTGATCCCACAGAGGACCGAATGGCCAGTGAGTCTTTGGATCCGGTCAGTGTTTTTACCTGCAGTTTGCAGGGGACTAGTGGCACTAGTTGAGGGGAGACAGTG
This sequence comes from Lissotriton helveticus, assembly GCF_964261635.1. Lineage (NCBI taxonomy): Eukaryota > Metazoa > Chordata > Amphibia > Caudata > Salamandridae > Lissotriton > Lissotriton helveticus. The sequence goes on along the minus strand of NC_136068.1, from coordinate 702,749,934 downwards.
GGTGCTTCCACAGGGGTCCCTCACTTTGGGAGTGCCAAGTTTTAGCCAAGGACAAGGGAAGTTCACTCAATTCCCAGTCTGTTGCCACAAGGACAAAGTATCCCTCTTTTGCTTTGGTGCTGTGGGCAAAGTCCTGTTGTTGGCGACATGAGTCGGCTCTTGGTCCTTCCTTGATGAAAGTTGTTCAGATCTGAGGTGCCAGAGGGATGCCTTAAATCCTAGATTTAGGGAAGTTAGGGGTGTAGGATCTAGTAGCCAATGGAGAGCAAGTAGCCAATGGGCAGCTAGTCCCAGTAGCTATTCTGCCCCTGAGGTGACCAAATCTGGGGGTGTAGGTCACATTTTCTACCCAGAACCCATTACTTTTGCCTCTATAAATATGGCAGAATTATCTTCTATGTGTACAGATCTGGCTACTCACCCCGGAGGTGTGGCCAGCCTACATGGACTTTTACACCTTCTGCATACCTAATTTCCCGCCTTGCCTGGGAGCAAATGTGCTTGTGGCAGGGGAATGGTGGTTTACTCCACTTAGAGTCAGCCATGAGGCATATCACAGACAATGCAGCCTTTGAAGCTCACTACTTTTATGTGCCACTGCCTGAGGTAGAGGAGGTGTGACCTACTCAGGCCTTTGTCAGTGACTCACTTCTAGAAGTGATCACAATGCCTGGCAGGAGGTCGGAATTCTGTCTTGGTGGCAGCAGGCACCGGAAAGTGCAGGCTGGTCAGTAAGAGCACAGAGAAGCTGGGACAACCAGGTGGGCCACTTCTAGGGTGCCACCTGGGTGCATGCCACATCACCAAAGGGACAAGAACCGTGTCAGGGGTGAGAAGGCACTTTTTTTTACACCAAACACAGCATATTTTAGTGGTACCATAATGGAGCTGCCAATCTTCAGATTATCCAGTTGGCAGCCCAAGTTATCCTATGGATTTATAGACTGCCAACACTTATAGTAGTTTCCAAAGGGGAACACCACTATAGGGACATTCAAGCTTGTGCTTATATCTCCTCACCTTTAATATACTGCACCCTGCCTCCTGGGCTGTGGAAGCCTTCCTTAGGGGTGCCTTACATATATTAGAGGTAATGCATTTGACTGTGCCACACACAATAAGCACAATCGAGTTAGAGTAGTTTGCAATGCTCTTGCAGTCTGTAATTCAGGCCTGCTGTCAGTAGTTTACTTGGGTCACTCAGGGTGGACCCAACAGAGCTGCCTTTACCACCCATGCCATGGGTTCCACTGGTACCATATACTAGGGACGTATAAGGGGGCACAGCCTTTGCCAATTTGTGTTACCAATTCACGTGTAGCAGGTTAGCAGGCTCCAGTGCACTGTCAGAGTCAAAACCAGCATCTAGTAGTCCAAATGGGAGCAAAAAAGTGGAGGTCACCTGCAAAGAGCCCTGTTTTCTTATACCAATGTTACTGTGTAAGGAGGAAAGAGAACAAGCACCTTAGCACTGGTTAGTAGTGATAAAGTGAACAGAGTGAAAAGAGTCCTAAAAGCCAACAAAAACAGGTTCAGAAAACAGGAGGGGTGAAGGCAAAAGGTTTGGGCATGACCTGCAGAGAGGGCTAAGTCCAACACTGCCCCACCAGTCTTGTGTAGATTTTGCCTAAAATTGTCAGCAATGCACTGGATGGTTCGTGAAGGGTAATGAAGTAAACAATTATGAAAAGCTGTAAAATCTGTTTTCCAGAGAGCACATATTCAGTCTTTGTTTTCCAGAGCTAGAGAAAGACCTGATAGACAACAAGCTCAATAGCCCTAGAGAGCTTGCCAAGTACCTGTAGTGACCCCAAGAAGAGTGGTTCAGTTCCTCCCTCCAGCACAGTGAGGGGAAGGTTTGAGGTGACACAGACAGGTCCAAGACTAAAGTGGTGGGAAGCAGGTCCCAGCTTCTGTTGGGCTCTGGCTGAGGGTGCCCCATTTCCATCCGCGCTGCTTTAACTGTTCTCAGTTAGGACATAAGCAAGAGAGCTCTGTATGTCCTAAGAACACACCTATTGGGGGCAAATCTGCAGTGGTGACCTGTGGGGCCTAGCAGAAGGTAGTTCCCAGGAGAAGAGGGTGGAGCTTGCCCTGATGTCTCTTAGTTGGGAGGTGGGTTCCATGGGTAAACTTGTGGTCCCTGAGGTGAGAGTCATCACTTCCATCAGACAATAGTTAATTGGATACTTGTCAATGTCCTGAGTGATACCAAAGCCAGTAAGACTATGTTGGTGGAAAGGCTGGTTACCTCAGAGTAGTACACCGGAGGTATGTAGGGTAACTCAGGCCCTACATTACATTGCACACGCTGCAATGCCAAATCGGCGATGCAGCACGCAATGTAATTCATTTTATTTATTTATTTATATATATACACAACTCCATTGGGCTGCAATCTGGAGTTTACTACCCCCACCCTGCCCCTCCCCGTCCCACAGCACTCCATCGAGGAGCTGTCACTGGCAAGATCTGCACTTTTCCCTTGAGCAAAAACAGCCCACAGTTCCAGCCAATGTGAAGTTCCAGAGACTGACTGCCCATAATGCACAGCATGATCCTCACGCTACAGCGACAACCCTCCATGACGTTCTCCCTGTTCCTTGCAGCCTCCTCCACTGCGAACTGGACTCTTCACGTCAGACTTTGAGATGGTAACTGTTTCGTTTGGGATTAACCTTGTACGTGTAGCAGGCTGTTGCTTCATTGAGGTTGGCCTGAACTTGTGACTTTCCCCGGTCTAGCACAATCAGATGAATGCTTTGTGATTTTAGGCACTATACTTAGCTCAGACTTTATAATTGCATATCTCTATCTTTATTGATTGGATTTTTATTGTTCTGATTTCATTTTATTTAAATATACTCTATTTTTCTTAATTGGTTTGGGATTTTTCTTGTGTTGTGGTTTCAATTTATTACTGTTTAGGTGCTCCATAAATATTGCCCACACAGCCTCTAAGTTAAGACTGATTGATTTCTGCCAAGCTACCAGAGGGTTAAGCACAGATTAATTTAGTGACTTCTGTAGTTCACCCTGACAGAAATAGTGATTGTTGCTTGAGAAGGATCGTCTCCCACTCAACCAAAACCCAGTGTACAACAGTAACACACAACAGTTCAAAATGGGTAGGCGCATCAGCAACTTGATTTGAGGAATTGGGTCTTATATTGCCCATTACAATAAACAACAATGCATTGTTATTATTATCACTATATTATTATTGCTATTATTATCATCATTATTATTGTTGTTGTTGTTATTATTATTATTGTTATCATCATCATCATTATTGTGATTATTATTATCTGCTCCAAGATTGGTGTGTGCCATTTTGGTATAGTTATTTTTTAGGTCTCGCCTTTTCCATTCCGAAGGAATGGGAAATGGAGAGAATTCAAGTGCTCAAAATACTCGTGAAACCAAGGGCTTTTTGGTGCAGTTTTCTTTGAGTTCACGTGAATCACGTGACCAAACAAGCACGCGCATCAGCCTCCTCCTAATTGCATTTTGTGCACGGCCGCCACCACATCAAAGGGCTTCTCCCAGCGTGTGCTCTGCGGCTTCTCCTCCCCTAATTATTCATGGCTGGCCGGCCGTACTTTCAGTTTCCCGGCCGCTCTTGTTTGAACTGTAAACACACCAGACAATTGTGATTTTAGGAGCGTGCCTGGACAACCAAACTTCGATGTGAGTAATCGTTTCCCCACACCGCCTTATGGATGATGCACTGAGCTATTGGTCCCATGTTGCTTATTGGGTGAAGCTTTCCACGGCCATCCAGATTCATTCAACTAAAATCAATAAGGATCAATTTATATAAATAGTTTTTCTCCCCGAGCACACATTATGCATTAATTTCACACTGAGTCTCATGAAGTTGTCCCATAACAACTGCAATAACGCGATAACTCATCGAATGCAAGCACGTGACATGCTCCCAGCTCCAGACTGGATGCTTCACATATGTGCAACAATTCATTTATGTGCACCACTTCCTATTCATACACTCCGAATGCTCACTGCAATCACTGTCTGCACAGAGCTGCGACGAGGTGACTTGTTTCTATCAGCTCAGCACCCAGCAGAGAGACGAGGCGATCCAGGTGCCACCGCCTCGCCATATGGTACGGAGTGACGTAGTGCACAGCTCCGAATCCTATCGACATCAGACATCCTACCCCCGAGGCAGCCAGGCACTACAAATCACGAGAGAATGGCAACACCACCTGGCCATTTGTAACACTTTTGGAAACACAGCCTCGGCGTTGATAATTGTGTCAAAACAGAAAGGCTCTGGTGACTATCTTTGTTACAGCCCTCCTGACCAGCAGCGGCTTTTATTCTAGCAGGAAAATAGGGTGTTTTAGTGAATTAGTTCTGTAAGCAAACGCCCTTCATTTCATTGGTTGCTTGCGCACGCTGTTATTTCGTCCCCAAAGAGAGTGAACATTAAACGAAATACTAAGAGCTCTGTCTGCCTAAAGCCACATTGGGTCTGAGGCTTAAACCCTTGCAGCGTGATGAGACTAACCTTTCACCTTACCAGTCAAATGTTATCTGATAACAAGCATTGACATAGCCAATAGGTCTCACCCTTGGGATCTTATAAGTGTTTAGCCATGCAACAGTTGTTGTTGCACCAAGGATATCGTGCTGCATAACTAAATACTTTGAAGGTCCCAAAAGCGAGACCTATTGGCTATGCCAATGCTTGTTTTTAATGTCTGTATGGGCATGCATGCATGGTAACACCTACATGAGTATTTGTCATCATCTGCAGCTACTGTGACACAGTGCATAAATGGATGCCTGATGACGCCTACACTCGTACATGACATCACACTATTTTTTGTAAATCCTGCACAGCATCTGCAAAAAACATATTTTCCTTTTCTTGCAGATGATAAATAGAATTGGTAAATAGAATTGGCAAAGCCAATCGTCTGCATTGGCAGCCAAATGGAGAGACATATTTGCTTTGCCAATACTTATTTTAGCTAATGGGATCTGCCTCCCTATGCTTATATAGGGGGTGCCTCAGTGGATGAAAACGTATTTGGCAGTGACTGGGAGATGTTTTTACGTTCCCACTCTTTATAAAGGATCTGAAAAGTGGCCCGAATGTGCTTACCCCTGAGGCTACCTCCTCTTGTCCCTGAGTATGCTGCAGACCAGACACGCATGCGGTACCCATCCCATTCAAAGATAACCAGACTACTAACAATTTATAACAAGCATTGGCATAGCCAATAGGTCTCGCCTTTGGGACCTTATGAGTATTTAGTTATGCAGCACAATATCCTTGGTACAACAACATCTACTGTTCCATGGCTAAACACATAAGGTCCCAAAGGCGAGACCTATTGGCTATGCCAATGCTTGTGTCGTTGAGCTCTCAGAAAAGGATTAGGGTGGTCCACAGAACAGTCCACTGCACCATGACAAATTGACCTCTGCTTTAGTTACATGCAAATACGGCCTGATGTACTATAACGAACAATAACCTGTTTATGTACAGCAGGGCAGTCAGCGGGTTATGGTGCTGGGCGATGGAGGAGAGAGAGGGTTGGGAGGATGCGCGGGGCAGCCGGCGGGTGGTGTCGCTGGGGGCCGATAGTGCGGAGGGTGCAGCACAAGGTGAGGGGGGGATCGTTTTGCTTGGGATCAGCACATGTCTTTCTCAGTGACTGTGCAACGGAACAATCAGCTGAACGGGACACGTGCAGAGTGGGCAATCCAGATGCATAGATAGAGCAAATGGTAAAAGAGTGGGTGGGGGCATTCACCACAAGCGCAGTATGGCATACCAAAGCAGGGCTACTGCGGAAGAGAAATCAAGTTTGTATATACGTCACTCCCCGCACTATCAGCTGACTATCAATGGCAGAGGTGGGCTTCGGAGGATTCGGGGAGCAACTGGTGTCCTTGGTTTGCAATTCGAGGCCCAGTTTTCGTGCCCTCGGCCTTTCATACTTCTGAGGCCAGGGGGATCAGGGGGAGTTCCGTGTTGGCCGCTGTACCTGCGGGCGGTCGGGGTGGGCAGAATTGGGTGCGTTGGAGTGTTGGGGGTGGGTGGTTGTTAATGCCGGTCGGGCAGGTGCGAGTGCTGGGAGATGGTGGTTTGGGCGCCATTCAGAAATGATTGAGGTGGTTGCTGGGCTCTGCCCACAAGCGGGTGGCTATCTGTGGGGAATTGGAGGTGCTGCTTCGGACTCGTGCGCGGCAGACCAGCGGTATGGCATTGCTCCGCACACGTCTTGCACTAATCCCTGCAGATCGATGGAGGGGTGGTGGATGGCTCAGAGTGACTTTGCTTGCGCAGGACAGTGGGGGCAGGCATGGCGCTCTTGGGGTGTTATTTCTGGGTCTGGCGCAATGGGGTTTGGAGGATTTGGGTGTTGATGACATGGTGGGCTCCAGGGGCGGACGAGGTGACAGAGGTCTTTGGGGGGAGGGGCACGTTCTTACATTGGTGGCTAGGCACACACAGGGAGAGGTGGTCGGTTTATGGGTCACAATGGAGTGGTGTTGAAGGAACGCAGGGGTTGGGGCCCCAGACGGTGGAGGCCACGCGAGTGGGGCAACGCTAGGAGGGCCGCTTCTCTGCTATTTTGGCCAAGGGAGGGTCAGGAGTCGGGATTGGGGATCATGTTTGTGGTGTAGACGGAGGCGAGGGCAAGCCAGGTTGAGTGGGGGGAGGGGGTTGGGGGACGGTGGTTTGGGTGGCTAAGGAGAAGGTGACGAGGGGTTTGGTTCTGGGGTTGATGGGGGGATCGTCCAGGGGAAGGGAAATTTTCCAGATGGGGAGAACGGGGGTTGGTGGCTGTGCGGGTACGGGGTTGGCGCCATTCCGACAATAGACGGAGTACTTTAGGTTGCAGGCATCAGTGGAATGCAGTCTAGGAGATGGGCACGGCTGCCATGGTTTTGGTTTGCTGGGTGTGACATGTTCGGTGGGGTTGTGAGTTAAGTTTTGGCCGAGGTGAGTGCAGGTAGTGAAGACGGGGAATGCATGGGTGTCAGAGGCTGCACCCATTTGGGCGGTGGGGGGGCTCTGGGAGAGTCTTGTGCTGCTGTGGGTCACCAGGGATGGAGGGCCACTGGCCTGGTGGTTTGTTGGTTTGGGAGTGTGCAGTGCAGCGCAGCATTGGATGGTGGGGTGCTTGCTGCGGGGGTGTTTGCCCCCCCCCTTGGTGGGGGATGGCTGGGGATGGCGTGGATTTGGGAGTACATTGGCTCTGGTGAAGTCGCAGCACGAAAGGAGTAAGGTTGCAGGGGAGGTAAAGTGTGCCAAGAGGAGCAGTGGGGGTGGGTGGTGGGGGGGCACCAACCTAGGCAGCTAGGGAAGACGCAGCATGGGGGTTTAGTCACAGGGTGAACGGAGGAAAGGGGGGGCCGGCTATGGCCTCTGGGGCGGTCTGGCGAATTGGGTTGGTACTGGGTGGGTGGGGGCTGCTCCACCAGGCATGGCAGGGAGCGCTAAATACATGTGTTTTGGTGGTGTCGGGTGCGATCGACAACAGGAGGAGTTGGTACAGTTGGGTAGGTGTGGCAGGCAGCTCCGTAGTGGGGTGCGGCTGGGAAGAGTGCCGCCTTTCGCACCATGCACCTTAGAGCATGGAGGATTGCGAGCAGGGAGGTTTGCGCCCCCGCCCCCTGTGTATGCTGAGGTTAAATAATGAGACAACTGTCAGTAAAAACATGGATACAAATGTTTCCAATACAATTTTGTAGTTACGAGGTTCAATTGTGGAATAGTTATTGACCGACTTCTGCCTCTTGACGGTGTTAACGATCCCACTTCTCGTATCGGCAGCGAGAGCGTTATCAGCAAAGCTAAAGACTGAAACATTGTTTTCCAGGAAGCAGGGATTGGCACCATTTCTTATAATGGCAGGAGTAATTTGCTCGGGCGTACAGGCACCAGTCGGCGATATCACGTAGCGCACACTCTGGCCATTTTAAGAGAAAAGCTAGGCATTTCAGTGGATGATATGATGCGAGGCTGTGTAATGTGGATGCGCTTGATGAGGAAAACAAGCGCGCGTGCCAGTTTGACGAGAGGCAGCAGGGAGAGGGGAGAGAGGATGGGGCTCACGCCTGTTTCCCTTGCGGAAGCAAGCAGGAACCATCTATCAAAGCTCGCTCCCGCAAGAGAATTGCCGAACAGGCACGCGTTGCCATTGAAGGCAATGCAACGCGTACACGTTTTTGACTGCAAGACAGACGGAATCGATTACTAAAGGTCTTTTAGGCGAGACATAAAAAATATTAGGGGGCTTAATTTATTATATGGAAATATATGTGCAGCAATCAAAATAAACATAACGTTGAAGTTTGCATTGATGTCTCATGACCATTGCAATATACCCTGAACTAGGTTGTGTCTGGCAACTTTTTAAGACACGCCTGCAACAAAAACATTTTACAATTAAATGCTGAGAAGTACTGAGATGTACTACAGTGGTTCTATATTCAATCTTGAAGTGCAGACATGACATTCGTACCTTGCAAATCGTTTCCTCTTCCCACAAACAAAATAAAATAAGTATTGCTGAAGCCAACGAGCTTGGCTTGCACTTTGAGTTTGTACTAAAACAATTTAAAAAGCCCACAGCAGCAAACAAACTGTTGCTTTATGTATATAATCTACCTATGAGATAAAGAACTTAATGCATGGTAACTTTGCATACTTTTGGGATTTAAACTTGTCCCTTATGCGAAGTACAAGCACTCTACGGGAAGTAGAAAGATAATCAGACAATAGCGTGAGAGACAGATACGTCCCTGTGTAGATCCAAACCCATTCTATGTATAACATGGAGAAATTATTACAATAGGTCTTGCAGAGAGCTGGGCAATCAAGACAAACTGAAAAATTGACCACCTCTACTCTTCACCTCTTTCCAGGTTCATGGTACACGGCGGGGGTGACCAAATGGTTGAGGAGGTCCCATGAAATCAATAGAATCAACCCATTTTAGGGAGGGCACTAAGCATATTTGGACAGGTGACATCATCAGTGGTTTGACTTAACCCCTGCACACCCCAATAGATGCAGTAAGTTTAGGATTACCAAAAGTGGAGTCTCATCATCACTGGAGGATCGTAGAGTGACGTAGTGCCCAACAGAGCAGTTGTGTCATCAGCTCTTCCAACTTTTCCAGATCTTGCTCTAATTGGCAGATTCCATGTGTGTTTCCAATTCCCTCTTGGGAAGTAGGGGATTAGTTACCAGTGCCTGGGTGGCATTGATAATTAATGCTGTTGGATAACTTTACATTTCATGAAATATTAACCTGTGGTCTGGCATGAAATATTTTGGCCCCCGGTGTGGATCTGGGAGAGGGTTGGTTGACTTTGGACACAGAACTGCGTCCCTATGCTTCTGACACCTGCATCCCCAAACTGATCCCCAAACTGAACTGTCCAATGGATGTTAGAGGGGCACAGATCACAGTCGGGACATCTAGAGACAGTGTTTGGGACCAGCTATGTTATGTTATGTTATAACAACTTATAAAGCGTGCATATACCCATAAGTGTTTTGGCGCTAGGTGCGTGTCCTCGAGGTTGGTATGGGCACACGAGTAAAATAATATTTTTATATATTAGACAAATAGTTTCAGTTCATGCAAGTGGGTTGAAGGTATCAAACGATTATGCTTTGCCATAAAAAAAATGGGAGATGTAGTTACGGGTTAGGACATAGCTTGCTTTCAATTTATAGTAAATTTTTATTTGGATACTGTAAAGAAGAACATTTGTCTTAACAATGTGTGATGAACAATCTTCGATTTGCATGTCAGGATAATGTTGATGGTTTTCTTGGATTTCAAAAGAATGAGTTGTTATGGAATAAATGTAATTCAACCATTTATTTTTTTACCAAGATATTTGGTTGAGCATTCTCTTCTGGAATGAGGGAGGGTCTATGATCTCTTTGGACACATCCTGCAAACTGTGATACTCAACAATGAGTTTCCATAGAGACTTATGTAGTAGGACACTACAATACTTGCAATAGTAATAAAGATAAAGGGAACACTCAAAAGAAACTCACTGTAAGAATTGTATTGCTGCGGGCACAATGTGTATTTAATGGTTGCCAATAACTGTATGACTTCTGTGACTCGCCATGCCAACATGTTTTTTGTTGAATTGGAGAGTGTGAAATTTGCAAGGACTCCTAGCAATTCAAAATAGCGGATCCATGTAGGTCTCCAGAACAGAAAATTGTGTCTACTCTCTATTGTCTTTTGCTATCTATTTACTTTCTAATCTTCCTCTTTTGTTCCCCAAAGTGCACATTTTGACGCCTCGTCAGGGGTAGTAAGCACTATATAAATGCAAATTCAATTACAATACATAGAAGTGTCTGAAAATTGGTGTACTGGGTTTCACTAACACAGGCCACAACATCTATAAATATCTGCTTTTATTTTAAATTATATAGGTAGGGAAGATAGTGCTAGAAAATATAACAAGTGTTTACAGAACCAATAGGTCTGCCATTTTAGACAATGTTTTGGTTCTATCAATGTTTGTTTTTTGTCATTGTTTTATAAATCTTTCTTCCTGGTGAAGCTGATAGCCTCTTATCAATCTGAAATAAATTTGCTAAAGGCAAAACTATATTTATTCTCAAAAAGCACACATTGCCTCTTCAGTTCCTGGCACTTTAAACTGTATAATACCACTACTGTCCAGGGCTTTAAGTGGAACAAAAAAGTGGCGGGTCTCTAAAAGCAGCGCGACTATGTAGTTACAGACATGGCTAAACCACGTGAATCAAATTTGGCTTCTCATACTGTGCCTGCCCGAACAATTTTTGGGCGTCTCTCTGAGCTTTCTGCGATTGCATCCGGATATAATAACACAACAACTGACACGCACCTAAAACCAGCCAGGACTATTGGCTTTGTAAATAGCTAACTGTGTGAACTCGAGAGAAAAGCCAAATATTGGATGGCCATGTATTCTGAACACCTTTTCTACCCACTAACAGGCACTGCAAGAAACTCGTACTGCCTTCAACCTTAGACCTCTTCATCATGACCATTATAAACACCTAGAGGTGACTGATTTCATAATTTCAAAATAAGCACTGTACAATACTAATATGCTGAACTAAAATCTTACTCCTCCCTTTACTCCCTATCTCCTCCCCTGACCCTCCTAAACTCCTATAGTCCACTCTATCGGGAGGCACTGGCCTCCCCCTAGCCGACCCTTTGACCCTACTCTCATGCCCCCTCTTCTCCCAATCTTCCCCATTCCAGATGGGGTGTTACCCTCAAACATCAGCCCTACCTATGGCTAACACCCTCCTTTTCACCTTTGCTCCATCCGGGAATTCTGTAGTAACCTCCTCCCCCTAACACTGCCCACCACCCCCTTATTAAATCCATCTTTCCAACAGCCTGATCTCCCAGTTAACTCTGCATGATTTCCCCATATCCCCTCCCTTTTCTTTTACCCTACCCGCTCTCCCCCTCTCCTTGTATGCTGAATTCTGCACAAACCCCTTTCTTCTATCCTCATCCTTCCATCTCTCCAGTATTGCTGCTCAACCCTGTTTCCCCCCTGCCAATCTCTTCCTTCTCCCTCCCCTGGTCCTATCAGAACCATACTCTTTCTTCAACTACCCTCTAGGTCAATCCTCCCAGCTCTACTTGAAGCCAGTCCCCTTACACTCACCTCTCCTAGCCCACACGACGTCTCCAGCCCCTTCTCCTCTCTTTTCCCCTTACCTCCTGCCATTCCATGACTCCCCTCTTTCCCCCCCCCACATTCCGCCCTCCCTCTACTTTCCACTCCCGTCTCCTCCTAAATTTGAACTCAATTCCTCTCCTCTGTTCAACAGCTGCAAAGATAACTGTCTTTCCACCTCAGATGTACTGACAACTTCTTTCAACCACCATCTGACTCCACCTTTCACTCCTATACTCCATTACTCCATTACTTCTTCCCCACCCCCACCCCCACCTCTCCCTGCCCTCCCTCGCCAATTGCACTCCCTCTGGAACCCATCGATCCTCCCAACATTCCGTGTTCAGCTCTACTCTCGTTAGAAAACAAATCAGGATTTCTCATCTCCTCTATCTCCCAGCTTGAGGCCACCATCTCCGACCTAAGTACTAAAATGTCCACCTTTACCAACAACCCAATTCCCCTGCCAAGCACCCACTTCCCCAAACTACCAAGGAATACCATGCTTCCGTGCCCCAAAAAGCCACACACAATCTGTCTTCTGCAGACATCGCTAATTTATTGGCTAGTTACAAGACTTCAAACGCAATGCCCCTTCCCCTCTCCTCTCCACTTCAGTCTACTCTGTGCACTATTCCAACATCTCCTCTACCAGAACTAAACATCAGCCTTATAGTACCCTGGCACCCTCATACAGGAATATTATCCCTATCACCCCTATAAGCCCAAACGCCCCTTCACCAAAACAGTCTTGTCAGAGTTGAGCTGTTTGCTCCACAACTGCAGATCTGCAACTAAACACTAGCTGGAAATTTCTGACAAAATCAGGAAAACTAATCTTGACATTCTTTTCCTCACTGAGACCTGGTTCAACGACATCTCTTATACTATATTTGATCTTCTGCTACCCACCAACTACTACATCTTTAGAAATTACAGAACAGATAAAGTTGGGGGGGGGGTATTGCAATCTTCAGAAACTCCCTTCAATTCAAGGTACTTTCTAACAGCTTCTTCCATACTTTTGAATGCCTTTCTCTGGAGCTTCAAGTGCAACACTGCTCCCCTTTCAGATTTCATGCCATATATCACCCGCCCAGTGACTGCTCCTCTTTCTTGGAGGAACTCACCGACTTCGCCAGCGACCAATACTCTCAAAGAAACAGACAGATTTTTCTGGGAGACTTTAATCTTCACTGGGGCTCCTTGGAAGACCCAGCTGCCAATAAGCTTGCTACTTTTCTCTCAGTTAATGATCTTATCCAACACTGCACAGAACCAACATACTCTAAGGGCTCAATTCTGGACCTTGTTATATCCAAAGCAGATATGCTAACTGTTGCTGTCCCTATTCCAGTAGACTAGTTCGACCATTTCCTCATAATAATAATAATAATAATAAAAAAGGAATTTGTAAAGCGCATGGTTACGCCTTCTCGGCATGTCCCCGCGCTAAGGTGAGAACGGAGGAAGCAGCCCTTGCTACGTTTACAAGGCAACTGCAGGATTAACTTAAGAACAGATAGGTTTTAAGCGCCGCTTTGAATTTAGCTTCAGAGGTCTCCATCCGGAGTTTTAGCGGGAGTTTATACCAGTTCTGAGCTGCCAAGAACCGGAAGGATCTGCCTCCCATTCTGGCCCTCTTCACCTTCGGGATCTTCAACAGACCAGTCCCGCTCGATCTCAGAGACCTTCCAGGCACGTAGCTGGTGACAAGATCCCTCAAATAAGAGGGACCAGTTCCCTTGGTGATGCGATGGCAAGTACAGAGTGCCTTAAACATTACTCTTTTCCTTACTGGGAGCCAATGCAAGTTATACAGGGCTCTTTTGGAGGCAGCCCTCCCAGGCTGCATAAGAACCAGACGTGCGGCAGCATTCTGCATAACCTGCAATCTACCAAGACATTTAGCAGTGGCACCCAGATAAAGTATGTTGCCATAATCTAGGCGAGACGTTATAAGGGTATGGACCAAAGTCCTTCTTGCCTCTATCGGAAGTAGATCCAACGTTTTGCGAAGGTTTTTTAGAACTCCAAAACATTTTCCCACTATGCGTCTGATGTGCACTTCATAGGAAAGAGTGGGGTCCAACCAAACCCCAAGATTTTTCTCCTGGGTGCATGGTGTAGGAGTCGGGCCCAGGCTGGGAGGCCACCAAGCCGACGTCCAACCTGCCGGATCACCCCCTACCACAAGCACCTCTGTCTTGTTGCCATTGAGTTTCAGGCAGTTCTTAGCCATTCAGGAGGCAAGCTCCTACATGCATGTCCTGAAATTAGAGGCTGCCACGTCCGGTGCCTGAGACAGGGAGATCACCAACTGGGTATCGTCGGCATAAGAGACGACCCCCACACCAAAACCCTGTGCTATCTCCGCCAGCGGAGTAACGTACAGGTTGAACAGGGTCGGGCTGAGGGCCGAGCCCTGAGGCACACCCTGCTCCAGTTAAAAGTCCCTGGAGTAGTGTGCTCCCTGTCTAACCTGAAAACTACGCTCAACCAGGAAGGACTTAAGCCATTTCAGGGCCGGGCCCGAGACACCGCCCTTATTCAGGCACTGTAGCAAGGTGTAGTGAGCTATAGTGTCGAAGGCGGCACTCAGGTCCAGCATAATCAAGGCCATGGTATGTCCAGCATCGGCCCCCTTCCTGATGGATTCCGTTGCAAGCAGTAGTGCGGTCTCCGTAGAATGACAAGCCCGGAAGCCAGATTGAGACGGATGTAGAAGGCTAGAGTCTTCAATATAGGTCCTGTTGGTTAACCACCTTCTCTGTGCTATAGTAGAACCACAAAAACATAGATTATGTGTACAAAAACGTCAGAATCTTTATTATAAATTTTTTTGTTTAAAAAGTATTTAGTACATTGTAAAACATGAATTCTCCACAGATAGTTAAAAACAATTTCCGTCTATTCAATGATGCCTAGGTTTCGGTGTTTTTTGGTCAAATCCATAGGCCCAAAATGTACAGATTAACACACTTTCCAAAGCATCAAATTACAATGAGAAATAAATATAAAATATACACAATTAATACATCCCCTGAGGGGTAGTCGACCCGTTTCGGTGGTTGTGGCAATAAGCCCCAACTTCTTCAGGACAGTTCTGATGTACACAAATATCTGTAAGCAGAAAAGACCAGTGTAAGAGTACATTCACAATATAATGAGCTGGTTTAATTCTTCTTTGTTACTCATTTCTGTACTTATCCATATTAATTTTGTAATAATTTTGTGGTCCCACTATGCACTGGCTTTACTGTGATAGCCCTTAGAACCACCCCCCTTCAGGACCCATGTGACCTAGGAAACTTGATACCAAAAGGTGAGAGCTAGAATGAAGTTGGAAGTATAAAAAGAATCCCAAAAAATAAAAAAAGGGGTAGTGATTAATGCACACTCATGCTTTCTCTAGAATTGGAATCAGCAAAGTCCTAAAATAAAAACGGTAAACTGAGAAGAACTCGAGAAAAAGAGGTGAGTTAGGTTCTCCTGTGACTGGCAAAAAGAAAGGGCACAACCATGTAACTAAAAGGAATTATTTTAATTTTACAGAATAAATAAAAGCACTGAGACAACGAAACAGAAGACTACACCGGTGTAAATGTTTGATTACCTGAATTAAGGTGTGTAACGTGATAGGACAATCTAGTTAAAAACAGTTAAAATAATGAAAATGGAGGGTGAATTTAATGTGATAAACTGATCCCCCACAGGGCAGAATTGAACATAACTGCCAGAAATGAGAACAGAATAATTACTGCGAGCAAAACTATGGATCTTGCCTAAAAAATAACAGGTATGAGTTTGAGGAATTTTAATAAGCCTAAAACTAGTTATCTAGAAGAATGATCCAGCTAACAACAAATTCTTTTCTGTTGGTAGAGCGAGACTTCAACAAGCCGCCAAAGAAGTTTTACTTCACATAGATGTCCTGAATAGAAAGGGATATTTTTATGAGGTACACAATCCTATTGATTGCGTGATGTTTAACTTGAGGGAAATGTATGTATGCAGGTGAGATGAGCCTATTTGTCCTAGGTCACATGGGTCCTGAAGGGTAGTGGTTCTAAGGGCTATCACAGTAAAGCCAGTGCATAGTGGGACCACAAAATTAATACAAAATTAATATGGATAAGTACAGAAATGAGTAACAAATAAGAATTAAACCAGCTCATTATATTGTGAATGTACTCTTACACTGGTATTTTCTGCTTACAGATATTTGTGTACATCAGAACTGTCCTGAAGAAGGTGGGGCTTATTGCCACAACCACCGAAACGCGTCGACTACCCTGCAGGGGATGTATTAATTGTGTATATTTTATAATTATTTCTCATTGTAATTTGATGCTTTGGAAAGTGTGTTAATCTGTACATTTTGGGCCTATGGATTTGACCAAAAAATACCGAAACCTAGGCATCATTGAATAGACGGAAATTGTTTTTAACTATCTGTGGATAATTCATGTTTTACAATGTACTAAATACTTTTTAAACAAAAAATGTTATAATAAAGATTCTGAAGTTTTTGTACACATAATCTATGTTTTTGTGGTTCTACTATAGCACAGGGTTGACAAATAGGTAGAGCGATAATATAAGGAGATGAATGAATGATTTGGTTCCCCATTTGAATCAGTAACCCAGGGAACACTAAAGTCTTTTTTCTGTATTATTACCCTGTTCCTGTGGGTGTTACTATAAGGGTACTCTCTTTCTTTTTTAACTAACCACCTTCTCTACCACCTTCGCTAAGTATGACAACAGCGAGATAGGTCTTAGATTTTCTAATATATCCTGACTCATATTTGGCTTCTTCCGGAGTGGTAGAACAACCGCTCTTTTCCATCTCCCAGGCACCGTATACGATTCAAACGAGACCTCCAACACATGCCTAATGTACGGTTCAAGAGTTTCCATGCTCTCGCCCAGCAACTTAGGTGAGGCGGGGTCTCTCGGTGAACCAGATTTGATGCTGAGACAAATTTTGCTGAGCAGCTCCGGGGGAGGAATAGTAAAATGACTCAGTCTCTGCCCTGCCTCAGCTTCGCCGGCCATTTCCTCAAATTACATGCCCCTCCTTACTATCCCAGGAAAGGAGGAGTAGATTTTCACCACCTTTTCCGAGAAATAGTTCGCAACCCGGTTGCAGGACTCAACCGAGCCAACTATTGGGGTAGCCGTGGCTGCAAGGGAGGAGATCTACTTATAGACTTGAAATAGCTCTTTAGTAGAGTTTTCCGCTGTCCCAATTCTTGCCTGATAATAGGTGGCCTATACCTTATACTTCGATCTATCTTGGCATGAGAATCCTTTCCTCCACTGCCTCTCCAAGCGTTTACATTCAGCTTTTGCAATATGCAAATCTGTGGTAAACCAGGGTGCAGATTTATGTGCCCTCCCCATCGGTTTATTGGGGAGCAGTGGGGCCACCTTATTGAGAGCGTTAACTATCTGCCTTTCCAAATTCAGGCAGGCAGTTTCGCTATCTGTGCCACCTGGGGGCCCCCCTGCACCAGTGCCCTGTTAAAGTCATCCCGCACAAAATGTTTCCATTTCCTGCGTGGGTGCTTGCAGGTAACTTTTTCCTGCACTCCCGTCTCTGGTATCCTCACTACAAAGGGAACCAGAAAATGATCTGACCAGGGAACGGGGATGGGGGTGGTGACTTCTACATTATCCCAGCTGGCAAACACAGGATCGAGTAAGTGCCACTGCTGATGTGTAGGGGCACATGATTTCAGGTTCAGATGAAGAGCCATAAAATCCTGGCGTAGGTCAGAGGCCTCTTTTTTCATAGGATCCTCCAGATGAAGATTCACGTCACCTAATACTAAGAGTTTATCGTATCTTAAAGCTTGATGGGCAATGCCCTCAACAAAACTGTGTAGAAAACGTGTAGGAGGGCCAGGGAGTCTATAGACCAGGAGCCCTGTCACCGTGAGGTTGGGGTTGATTTTAAGTGTAAAAAGACCCGCCTCACTCTCACATATCATAAATGGTTCAAGGGAGCACTCCAGGGGGTTTTAATAATGGACGCTACCCCACCTCCTCTACCTGTCGTCCTATCGATTCTGGCTATTGTATAGCCTGGGGGGAGTGCCTCAAGAATGTCTGGCTCAGAATCCGTGTCTAGCCAAGTCTCCGTGAGAAACAGGAGATCAAGTTTCCTGTCCGAGAGCAAATCAAAGATTTCAATTCTGTGTTTACTTAGGGATCTACAATTCAGTAGCCCACCACAGAGTTCAACACTCTCTAGCTGCCTTATATGGTCTATGTTCCACCTAAACGCGCAGTGTCTGCAGGCGCCATCTTTATTGACCATCATACTGTGCCTGATATCCCTAGCTATGAGCTGGCACAGATCGCGTAGTTCTGCCGCATTATATTTTGTTCTTACCGCTGCTGACCGATCAGGGGTTCTGGCCCCGGTCCCCGTCCGGCCGCGGACGGGGGCAGACGGGCTTGCCTTTGGCGCGCCCGCTGCACGGCCGTTTAAGCATCCTCCTTTTATCCCTGAAAGGCTCTGCAGGGAAGGAGCACTAGACCGCTAACCGGCCCCCCAGCCAACCAGAAGTGCCTGTCTCTACCGTTCCTCGCCCTCCGCGCAACGGTGCTAATTACCGCGTCGGGGCGGGAAGGAGGAAATCGAGCACAGGCCTCAGGTCAGAGTGAACAGCCCCCCCCCGAACAGGTAAGCTTAGATTGTTAAAAATTGCAGCCGACACACACAAATTGCGCTAAACGCGCTAATCGCTTATTTTAGAATTTCTCAATGTAGTTTTAAAACCAGGCGCAGTACGTAGCAGTTAAAGGGCGCTGCCACCGCCCACTCATCCCCTTCTCTCTTCACTTATCTCACTTTGTAACTCGTGGCCAACTTAAAAGGAGTACTACCTGGTTCCGTAACACCAAAAACATTGACCTTGACATTCTTTGCGATTCTGCTATGTTATCACTTCAAATGGTAGGCCCTAATTAGGATGTCAACGATCTTACAGCCTAATGCCTCTCCAGCCTTGCATTCGTAATTGATAATGTTGCTCCACTTCAAAGCAAAAAGAAAAGGCCTATTCCTTCTCCTCCATTGTTCAATAAATCCCTTTATGAAGAAAGGAAGAACCTAAGATTTCTGGAGAAACAATGGAGACAATCTCCATTCACCACTAAACTCTCTATTCTGCGCTCAGCAAGATCCAAACACCACAAACACATCTTCCATGAAAAAGCATCACACTACAAAACCCTCCTCGACTCAGCCAAAAACAGACCCAAAAAACTATTTGACCTGATCGAAAATACAAACTTCTCTCCCTCAACCTTCAAGCCTGATGATTCTCCAAAGAAAGTAGCAGAATTTGCTACAGTCTTTGATGAAAAGGTGAAATCACTGGTGGATCAGGTCATTCACCCTAACCCCCAGAGGAGCGCAAATCATTAGTCACTTGGCAGAACTTTGACGTCATCTCTGAAGATGCCCTCCTCAAATGCATTCTTGAAACAAATTTCTCTAACCATTCTTTTGTCCCCATCCCGAGTGACATCGCCATTGACTTCTAGACCCACACTCTTTCCTATTGCACCAGTCTGGTTAACCTCTTCCTCAGCCCAGGCTCCTTTCCTGGTGCCCTTAAAACTGGACAGGTTACCCTACTTCTTAAAAAATCCACCGCTGATGCAAATGATCTCAACAACTTCCGCCCCATCACCAACCTCCCTTTTTCTTCTGAAAATCACAGAAAGATGTGTAGCCTAACATATTTCCCTACATATTAAGGATAACAATCTTCCTGACGAGTTCCAATCTGATTTCATGCAAGACTGCTGCACTGAAACAGCCCTGCTGCAAGTGATCGACGATGCCCTTTCTGTACTTGACTCGGGGGAGTCTTGTCTTCTGATTCTTCTAGGCCTTTCTGCAGCCTATGACACTGTTAATCACAACACTCTCCTAAACACTTTAAAACAGAGAATGGGTTTGGAAGGCACAGTGCTTAAATGGTTTGCTTCATTCTTCTCTGACAGATCTCAAGTGATTAAAATAGCGAGCAGCCTTTTGTCTTCAATGGCGGTAGGTCAAGGCGTCCCTCAAGGATGTATACTTGCACCCAATTTGTTCACTCTTTACTCATTGGGAAATCTCCTAAGTAAAACTGGGATACTTTACCACCTCTATGCTGATGACACCCTACCTTAAGGTGTCTTCCGCAGACAACATCTCAACTCTCAACACTACTCTCAACTCTATTCAAAACTGGGTGTTAGCTCATCAACTCATTCTGAATACGTCCAAAACTGAATTTCTCCTCTCTACCTCACTCTCGCCTCCTCCTGTTCAATCTTGGATAGATAAGCTGATATACTGAACAACAAACCTATCATTGTTGACAGCGCTAAATCCCTTGGTGTCATACTTGACAAAAGGCTCAATTTACACTCCCACATCAATTCCATTGCAAAGAATGCACGTTACCAACTGCGCCTTCTGTGGGAGATTTGTCAATTCTTTTCGGAGCAAGACCGTAAAACTTTGGTGCAATTGCTGCTTCTTTCTAGATTGGAGTTCTGCATCTCTCTGCTTGCTGGCCTCCCCAAATCCCACATTTCCCTTCTACAAGACTGCCTGTATCACCCACAAAGCCTTGCACACTTCCTCCCCTCAATACCTAGCAAATAAACCTAAAATCTATGGGACTCTAGACCTTCACACAATGTGGAAAATGTACTGCTTGAGCCCCCACCTTCAAATGGGAAAGATTGATGGCTCAATCTTTCTCAGGCAATGCGGTTTGAATCTGGAACTCGCTTCCTCCACTACTCCGTACCGCCACCTCTACTGGACTTTAAAACTGACCTCAAATCTCTCCCCTTCCAAAGACACTTCCAGAATTAATACATCCCTTTTCATGTCCCTCAAGGAAGTTCTTACAATGTTGTAAATATGTAAGCCATGCCTTTACGATCCTAATCCTAATGTGTTTTTGATTTTTTTGTGACTGCCACCTATTGTTTTATTTTACTTTTTCATCTATCTCGTTTGTATCTGTAACATGTAAGTATGTACATTTCCTCATGTAACCTACTTGGTTCTATTGTGAAGCACTCTGACACCTCTGGGTAAAGTCTGCGCTATATAATATTGCATTACATAAATAAATAAATAACAACCAAAAATATAAAACCACAACACCTTGCTAATAGCTAAAACTCCAATGGAGTGCAAGATTTGGTAAAACGTATGCAATGTAAATAGGAACTAAATCACAGACACATACCTGCCAACTTGAGAAACAATCTCACTGTATGAGATGGGGCAGGGCCCTTGAAAGGGCTGGGCCTTGTGCTGGAAGTAGCTAGGAGGCACTTTTGAACCCCACCGCACCCGCAACCCCCTCCTCCAAAAAAATAACCTTACAGAGGCTGGCGCCGATGGACCTCAGCAGTTCAAAGCCTCGGAAATTGAGCTGGAAACCCTGCTGCAGTCGGTAGTGGGATGACCTGCAGGGCGGTGACGTGGGGAGGGGGAGGGGCAGGGTGGGGGTAGTAATGTATGGATTTTGGAGTTTTACAGGCAAGTAAACATTTAAATATATAAAACGAATTTTGTTGCGCGCACTGCATCGCATTTGGTGATGCATTGCACGCAACGAAATTCGTTTTATTTATTTATATGTTTGCTTACCTGTAAAACTCCGTGATCCATACATTGCCACTCCCCACCCTGCCCCTCCCCAAGTCACCGCCCTGCAGGTCATCCCACTACCGACCGCGGCCGTGGAAACCCACAATTTACAGTGGTTTTCAGCTTGGTTTCCCCGACACTGTGTGATTTTGGCTCCTCGCCGTGTGACCGTTGGCTCCTCGCCGTGTGAAGGGAGCCGATATCATGTGACTCCACGGTGGCACAGTGTGAGTTGGCAGGTATGTAGACATGAATTACCTGAATATGTATTACATTATTTGGTCAGAAATCGTTACTGTTTTCCCAGTAGAGTTAAAGACATGAATATAGGGCCCATTAGTTCCCATTTCTATATCCGTTCTAAAACACTACTGGGTCTGAGACCCGGAGGGACCCAGCTCAATTAAAACCCTGTTGTTGTCTACCATTCACTGACAACAGAACTCCTTAAGGAACAAAAGAATTTAAACACAAGCCACCCAAAATCGTTTGGCCTCACTCTTGCCCTAACCACAAACCAAAGTCCTCTCGAAACACTGAAGTTGTCCACAAGGAACACATGACCACTCTCTTTGCTCATCTTTGAAATGTGTTGCAATGTTTCCTCCCTCCCTGGAATATGAGGGTCACTTCTCAGAACTAAACTGGCCATCCAAGCACCTAGAAAGAAGATTTAGATATGGTTCCTGCACCTCCAAGGCATCACTCTCTGGAAAAGTCCTGCCCACCCACTTCAGACTCCAGGGTGACTTATCCAAATCTTTGCTGTGATCAGAAGACAAGCATCTTCTGTTCTGCCTATCCTAAGTAAAGGAACACATTGTTGTTCTTAAAACCTTTCCCCCCTCCGGCAGGCTTTCTGACTGTTGCGCCATCATTGAGCCTATTATGGGCCCACCATCAACAGGTCTCCTGCTGATCAGCAGGGCCCTAATGTTCCCCAGCGAGGCTCCCCCATCGGGATCTTTCTGTCCCCATACCATGTAAGGCATGGGTAATGGGCACAAAGCCCGCAAATATAAATGTCTCAGAAACCTCTGAAACCCGCATAAATGATGCTTTGCAATGGGTGTCAGAATTATGAGTATGTCAGAAAAATCAGACAATCGGTTTAAACCTGCTGAAATGTACTGGGTGAAAAATGCTTGGTAAGGGGGCAGGACGTAGAATTTGCTTAAATGTGGGACACGGGCTGAGTGTTATTCCCCATTTCAATAGGGAAACTCGCAAATGGCATTCTGTATCTCATTCGATAAATCGTATACCACAGGATCTCGTTAATTATTGGGTGCGAAAAATAACATTCAATACTGAGCCACTGGAAATGAAGTCTTGATATGGTTACTTGGTTCCTTTGTGAGCCCTGGCTTTGAGTTCACTCGTACAATCACAGTGGCTATTTTTGCACATAGCGCTTCATACTGCAGTGGTACCTTCTGAGCACTTTAAAAAAACAGCGTTGAACGGCTGAGTAGGTCTCTACCACGTTATCACCTACAGGTCACATTAGATTATTTTGTATGTATATTGTCGCATTAGATGTCACCAACAAGCGCTTAACTCGCTGAGTTGTCTTGCCTTGTGCCTTTGCCCCCCAAAACTCCCTGAGATAGTATACCATGGACGTGAACGGTTAAGAGAGAATAAAATGAATTAAATTAACAAACGTAGGTTGTGGAACACGTAACAAAGTCTGATAATGCAAGTGTTTAGGTGTATAAGGGATAGGTATTGAGTGAATTTGGCCTCTGGGTCTCATTTTTACACAATTATAGCACCGCCCCAAAATACTAACGCTCCCACCCCCGCTACAATCACTCCAGTCAGAGGGTGAGAACCTAGCCCCTGAGAGTTTGCGTTTCTGAACACAGTGCTGCTGCGGCTCGAGGTATGCGTCTCTGTAGCTGGAGGGAGGGCGGCGGGCGGCGGGAGGGGGCTCTGGCGGATGGCTGCAGACGGAGTGAGGCTGTTTGCAGGCGCCAGCAGCGGCGAGATGAAAGGGACGCTCCTGGGGGAAGCTGCTGCTGAGTCTGACCGGCTCCAGGAGGGGGCGGGGGAACCTCCTCCCAAAGACGGGGGCCTGCGCCTGCCCACCGCCCCGTGTCCCTCCCCTGCCAGGAAGAAATCGCAGCGTTAACAGTCATTAATCATCCTATTATGAGGAACCTGCTGATCTGAGTGACTGGCACATGGGAGCTCGGCGTCCAGGCACGGCGACGGCGCAGCCGGAAGTGGCGCACGAGAGCTGACTGGGGCTGGGCTCTACCAAGAGATGCTAAAGGGGGCGTCGTGAGGGCTGGGAAGACAGCATGGGAGCTTAAAGGCCGCAGGGCTGGAGTCGGGGTACCACGAGGGTGGACGGCATCCCCCCACTTATTTTACCGGGAGCTCGATAACTGGAGCAAATGGAGCCACACATTCACTCTTTGGCCTCTCTGGGGCGAGATCGGAGCCCATTCAGAATTCTGCTCACGCGCTGGCTTCTCTGATGCAATCGCATCTAAGGGGTGAGCGAGGGGAGGCAATGAGTCTGATAGTGCAAGCCACATTTCGTGATGTCACTTCCTATCATGACGTCAGCGTCCCCCCCCCCACTTCTTTTTTTAGCACTTGTGCCCTGGGTGCATTAAAAGAGGCAACACCGAACCGTCCACACTCAAAAATGAATAGCCATGACAGTTTATCTTTCCCTGTGGGAAACGAAGCCCCCGTAGCCAGTGGCAGAAAGTTTCACAGGTAAAGTCGAGTGGCTACTTCAAATAAAGCTCATTCCGCTTGAGTAGTAACCAAGTCTTACCATCTAATACGGCGCCCTACAGTTGGATATTGGATGGAGAGCTTACTAAAGGCTAGATTGTACTATTGCATGCTACAGGGAGTTAATGCAAGGTATGGGTGTGAGATGCACTTACAGAAAGGTGTAGCTCGACGATTCCATGACATTAAGCATATTGGGCAGACTGCTATACACCACTGAATGTTCACATTTTCCCAAGGGCCTAAATGTTTGGTCTGTGAAGTGACCGAGGGTCACATTGATACTGGGGGAGGGGTTTGGGTGGGCCCAAGGGGGGTTTGGCGATAAATTGGGCATAGGGGAAGAGAAGCATATATATCTAGTGGCTGAATTGCACAATGTGAAACCAGAAAACCTGAAGGTTTTCCTAAACCTAAGCCTGCACACACCCTAGTTACTTCCTTTCTTTAACTTCAATTAACCTGTAAATACATGCTTAACTTTTTATTTAATATATTTTTTATGTGAGTGTTGAGTTGTGTAAAACAGCAGACCAGTACTCATGTAGAGGTCAGGACGGCTGCCTGCGGCCCTCTGGCCATACTTTGAGTATCTTCTAGAGAGATGACACTGCTGCTGGGCCCAAACACTGACTCATTTCAGCACCATTCACCAGAGACCTGCTGCACCAGAGTCCTATGCACCACAGCAATAGAATACTACTTCCTCAACAAAATGGCACACAGTAGCACTGCACCAGCACACACCCCTTGGACCGGCATCCTTTCAAAGCTTCAATTGTGCACCATCTCACAAATGCCTGGAGAATCAGTCAGGAAAATCAATACATCCATCCATCCATTCATCCATCATTGCTTTATTTTCCCTCCTTCTCTCCATCCCTCCTCATCAATCTGTTTATACTTCACTTTAGCTTGCCTAGCTGTGTGTGTATATCTCTTTGTGCCTGTTATCAGTGTTTATCTGGTTCTCTTGTTGAGTCTGTCTATCTGTCCATCTACTTGTCCATCGGAATCTCTCTGTATCTATGTGCATTGACCTGTCTGTCTATGTGCCCATCCGCCTACCTCTACCCATCCTTCTATTTACATATATATATATATATATATGTATGTGTTTCCATGATCAGTCCTCGTCTCTTTCAATTTCCATTTCATGTGGGTGGTTCTTTTTTTCCCGGATTGGTGTTCTTGACCCTTCGTTTCCTTGTTTCTGCCTCACATTTTGAGTCTTTTAACTTTTATTGGTCTATTTTTGCCTTTCTCCACATTTAGTGTTTATTTCCGCCTGTCCCTTTAGGTCTCTTTACTTGTTTTACATTTGCTTTTAATTCTGTCTTTCCCGCTCTGTCTCTGTTTGAATTGTGTACTTCTCATTCCCTATTTCATTTTTTCCTGTCTGGGTTTCCCCCTCTCTCCACTCATACATCTGCTGCACACGACCACGCTCCAACCCACACTGCCCCTCGCTTCACACCCTTTTACAACGCTTACCTGTACCACGCATGGCTTTACCACGCGAACTTTACCTCGCATGTGTCTTTTCCACGCAGCAAATCATAACGCAGGATTCTACTCCGCAATTTTTACGTTAACTGACCTCTTACGTCCCTTCTGATAGGCTACTATAAATTATTTCGAAACAGCCTAACAAAGCAAAATATCGATGTTTTTCACATAACAATAATACAGATTACCATTTTCTAAAAACATTTTTAATTTACAATGCGCTTTAATTATATTTGTATATGTATAAATATTGGATCCTTATCTCACCTCTCCACTGCCCTTCACGGAAACGAGCGTCAAAACAAAAAAATAGAGATAGGACTACTATTATGACATACACGTCACGTCGCTGGGGAGGCTCTTTTCTTGATCGTCAGAGGCACTTAAATCTTATTTTTTATCAGTTTTATTCTTTTTTTTTTCAAACCGCTTGGTATTTTATTGGGGGGGACACCCCCCCAGCCCCCCCAAACCCCCTGAGCCCCCCTTGTTTTTTATAGTTCCTTTTTTATTAATTATAAAAGAACAGGACGAGAGAACGAAGACTGGAAGGAAAGCACGTTGCGTGGTGAAGACGGTCGTGGAATGCACCCGCGTTGTAAAGACGTTTGCGTGGTAAGTGAATCGTACTAAACGTCATGCGTGGTAAAGACTTCGTAGTAAATGATGTTTCCCTTAAACACCGAGACGTTGTAAACACACATTAAGCGGCTTCTCTGGGGAAGAATTACACGGGGTTTTGGACTCTTTTTGAAAGAGTTTTGAACAAGCTTACAACTTTTCGCGAGCAGAAGGCTGCTGGGGGGACTCTCTCCTGGATCAGGTTTCTGAACCTTTCAAAGGCTGACTCTTAAAAATGCCATTAAAACAATTAGTGCCCCACGGAAGCCTAAGCGCGCTGCTTTCAACAAGCGATTACCTTTGTCATGTCAGTAAAAAAAAAAAAAAAGGAAGAATGAAAGAAGAAACACTAGGCGCAAGCAGAGCCGAAGCAGCAGAACCGGCCCTTCCTCTCAAGGCCCGGACAGGAGCCTTATTTACAATTATTCATATTTCATTTTCTTCGGCTCCGTGGCTCCTCCCCCTCTGGGACGTTTCTGGAGCTGCCTGGCCAGGAATGCGTGGTATCCAGCGAGAGACTCCGCTAATGATAGGTTCAGGAGGCAGTTATGTGCAGTCTGTCTGCTGCGCGCGCTTTAATAATGTTCTCAAGGAATTTCGTATTAATTGAAAAGCTGGCATCAATCAACCCCCTTAAAAGAATGCAAGGCAGATTTACTACCGCCCGCGTGTGTGCGCATATAACCCCCGTTTATGAATGTAGAGCTACACAACGTGTAAAATGATTGAGTAGCCACTCCAGCGCTACACAAAACCTTAACTCACCATGAATGATTCCTTGGGCGATGTCTTGTGATGTGCTGCGGTGTTTTGGTGATTAAGGGTGACTTAAGGGTTTCGTATAGCGCTATGATGAAAGTTCTTTTTAAAATAATAAATATATACATAAAGCACTTTCTTCAAAGTCTTGAAGAGACTGCCTCTTCTTGTTAACGTTGATGGTAATACTCTGGAGAGGTTAAAATGACCGGATCTGCTATTTATTCTTCTCCGAAGCATTACAAACAGCTCCTGTAACGTCACTTCCTGATGCGGTAATACCGCGAAGAGTAACGGTAATACCGCGCACCTTCCAGAAATGATGGGGAGCGCCTCTGGATTTTTTCTTGTAGGAGAAGTCTTGGAGAAATTACTAGTGGGAGCAGTGCCATTCACCAAAACTCGAGGCCCAAGCAAAAATATTGCGGAGATTCCTGCTGCTAGCCTGCCAACTCCACGTTGTAAAATGGAGGCTGTGGACGTACATGTAACATATTTTAGAAATGCTCTGGTAGTTTCTGGCAGCGGGTGTTGCGACACTAGGGGTGAGCCGACATCCTTGCGGTAACACCGCGCTCTAATTTTCTGAAGTGTCTGGCAAGTTTTATCATCTGGAGAGGATTTACAGAAATGTTCCACAGAGGCAGTGTTTCAAGTCGGGAGTCCTAAAACACGCATGCATTATTCCGAATACTGCAGAAATGCCTGCATGTGGCATTGAACCCAGATCTCTCACTCCAACGTTAATTTAAGGAGCTATTCTACTTCGAGGCCTAGATCTTAGAGAGTAAATGTTGTGGAAATGACTGGACTGGTATTACCATCACCGACAACTATAGGTGGGAACAGTTTTGCTGGCGGTCTTTGAGAGCCCCACTGACAACGTTGTAATTTCCGGAGCTTGGGCTGTAATACTGAGACTGTTACCGCCCCAGTAAATTCATATAAGGGTTTAAGAGGTCTGGAGAGGAGAAAAAATGTCCAAATCCATATATTACCCGCAATTTTTCTTTTACGGAGCATAACCAGCAAGCTTGAGGGATTATTTTTGCACGTGGTGTTCTTCAATTACTGTAACCTTAGCGCCAAGATGTTATTTTTTTAATTAATGTTCTTTTTGGAAGTGAATGACATTGACTATGCAGAGGTGTGAGGTGCCCAGAAGCAAACTTGTTCAGTCTGGGTATGTGTCTGCTCCACATTCCTTCCGCGCTATGAATGCCAATATGGAAATTACATTTTTCAAGACAAATTACCTCTTTTTTGCTTTTCACTTCATAAGAGTTTAGTTTAACGATTAACCATGTGAACGCTACTCTGTACCAATGTTCGTGCTATTTCATGGATGCTCATTTTTTTGCCTTGAATGTGCATTCAACAGATTAAATCTACCTTCATTATCGCAAATATACCCTGGTGTTTCAAAATGTACACTCATTGCCGCAAATTTACATTTGGGAAACATTCCATGGGTTTCAGGTAGGTAACAAAGTGGCTTAGTTCACTGATAGGCGCATCAGCATTTCTGGGTCCTAACTGGCCAAGCATTAGAGTGCTTCTTATGTCTTGCATATAAAGAGCTATTGCAGCCTGTTGTTTAAGACCTACTGCGAACAAACACAAAACAATACACAGAGTGGACTTTGGGTTCGTCCATCGCTCATGAATGAATGGCTTTTTCATCTCACATCCGTGCTCTTGATTCAATTGTTTCCCCCCTTATTTTTTTGCCCCACATGTGAAGCATAGCTACTTTAATTTCTTTTTGAGTGGGTCAGTTTTATAATTGAACCACTGACACGATGGACGTAAATCTTCACTTTATTTTGGATGATTTTTTCCTTTTTGCCACTGCAAACAAGCATCGGCAAAGCCAACCTATTGGCTGTCATCTTTTAAAGGCAATGCCTATTTGCTTTGTCAGTGCTTGTTCTTTAAAGCTGTTTGACCACTTCTCACTAATTTGGAAGTGTACAACTTATTGGGGCACTTTACAGGCACACGTCAAAGTAAGTGCAGTTTCATGCCTTTTAAAATTGACTGTGTCGATATGCATTCAATGGAAAATAACATATCAAGAACATATCAAGAAGGTCTTAAAACAAGTTAAACTTTGGGCTTTTGATCAGTGTCCACCAAATGTCACATAGGTAAGAAAACTTGTACTCTATGATGTTATTTAAAATGTATGGGAGGCATGGATTTTAAATCCTCTCTGGAAAGTGCTGTGCAGTAGAAGAAGAGAACATGTTTACTTATTGGGTGAACAGCGTTTACAACGCAACTTTTACCAGGCAGTACCTTTACCACGCAACTTTTACAGCGTAAGTCGTTACAACGACTTGCGCTGGCGGCGCTGTAGGATAGGGAATAGTTTAATTTACTATCCAAACCCTTCCCTACTATCCACGGGGACTGGAGTTGGAATAGTAAATTAAACTATTCACTAGCCAGCGCCCCCCAACGCAAGTCGTTGTAACGACTTGCGTTGTAAAACCTGAGTGGTAAAGGGATGCATTGTAAATGCATGCGTAGTAATGACATACATACAATTATTGAGTTCAGTTGTTGAGGTTTTAGTAAAAACCATGGTTTGGTTTGATAACAAAAATAACACTGTGAATCTGCAGAAGTGAGAGGAATCTGAAGCTGCTCTCTGCAAAGGACAGCTAACACTGGGCCCTGATTGTAAACAAAAAGGCGCATGTTTTGCTGCTTACACCAAAGGCAATGGGAAGTTCAGCAGAGTGGTTTTGAGCCTCCAGTACTTGTACACTTTGTCCTGCTTGGATTCTAATTAGTTTGGCGGAAGGATATTAGACTGCGACTAGATGAAGCTAGTATTCCCATACAATAAAATCCATACCTCTATGCCATGCACCCGGATGTAGAAATATTAGTGGGCAACCCATCAGCCTCGTTAAATATGATCACGACAGCCAAACAACGATGTAATATATATTTATATGTGAATTACACTGTTTTATTATCGTACAAACAATGGTTTCCAACCCCTTAATCCGCATTAATAGTGTCCCCAATTAAAATTATTGGCATCATCTTCAGGGATATCCTCATTTTAATGCATTTACCATTTCAACCAATGGCAGAATTAGAAAGAAAAATTGTGGGTATAGAGATGCCTAGATTTGGTTTATAGTGTGTGTGTGGCGCGTGCTCGTGTGAGAGAGCAGGGTTCCGAGGGAATGGGGAAGCGTGAAAGGGTATATATTACGTAAAAAGATGCGCTCTGGTGGAAGGGTGTGTGAGTGAGCTTGAATAAAATGAAAAAAGTGAGTTTGTGAGAAAGTGTGTAAGCGAGACAGAGAAAAGCGTGACAGTGAATGTAAAGGATGACGTGTGCGAGAGGAAGAAAGATTAAACCGTGAGAGAAAACGCCCTGACAGCAAGAGAATTGGCAGCATCAGCATGTATATGTGTGGGTCACCCCTAGAGAAGAACAACATGCTAACCTAACTCTGACTATGTTTTATATTTTGTTCCGAAAATGTAATTATCTCTTCTCTTTCTCACACATCGTCTCTCTACCCTTTCACGCTTTATCGCGCTCTCTGGCCATCCCGACCTTGGCTCAATCTTGTCTGCCTCTGCAACAGCTCTCACGTCACGTGTGATATACTGCACTCCAGTCAGGCAGACAGGCAGCTATACTGACTTGTGACTTCGCATCCATCTACAAAGCAGACAACTGCTGTTTTACTTGGAGCTGGAGTGCTACTCTTGCATGTATATTTCAAACCCATTGACATCATAAAAGACGGCATTACTCTTTTCTCGAACTTAAAGCTTTCCCAATGACTCCGTCATCTTTAAAAAAAAAACACAAACCCATGTTGACACAATTCTACAGTATTGTCTGTGCAATACTCGACAAGGCATTAGCCACACACTGTATTTTATTACGATGCCCCAATGTTACCTAATGCGTTTGTTAAAAGTCTTCCGGTGGGGATAGTTTCACTGTTCGGAGCACGGTGTGTGTTTTTTACTGGTGCCAGTAAATTATTCTCTTCTGTGCTTTAGCATTGATGTGTTTGTTATTGGTGACGGTTATTCTTTTGGGTGTGTTTTAGTGTCACGGTGTTTGGTAATGGTGGCACTTACTGTTGGGTATGTTTTATCATCACGGTGCTTTTTCTTGGTGGCAGCTGTTGTCCGTGTGTTTCACCGTCACGTTGTTTGTTATTGGTGGCAGTTGTTGGTCTCGGGCGTGTCTTAGTGTCACGGTGCTTGTAATTGGTGGCAGTTATTGTTGTTGCGTGTGATCCATTGCCGGGCTGCTTGTTATTGCTGTCAGTTATTGGTCTCAAGTGTGTTTTGGAGTCACTCTGTTATTGGTGGCAGTTATGGAGTTTAGGTTTAGTGTCATGGCGCCTGTTGCTGGTGGCAGTGGTTGGTCTCTGGTGTTTTTTAGTGCCGCGATGCTTTTTATTGGCGGTAGTTATTGGTCTTTGGTGTGTTTAAGTGTCACGTTGTTAATTATTGGAGGCAGTTACTACAGTCGGCATGTTCCAGTGTCACTGTGCTTATTAATGATGTATGCTATTGGTCTCGCGTGTGTCTGAGTGCGAAGGTGCTTGGCATTGATGTCAGTTATTGGTCTCTGGTCTGTTTTAGTGTCATGGTGCTTTTTATCGATGCCATCTTGGGTGTGTTTTAGTGTCACGGTGCTTGCTTTTGAAGTCAGTTATTGGTTTTAGGAGTGTTTTAATCTCACAGTGCTTGTTGCGGTTGGCAGTATGGGTTTCTGGAGTGCTTCAGTGTCACGGAGCTTGTTGTTGGTGGTCAGTGTTAATCTCAGGTGTTTTTAGCGTGACACTGCTTTTTATTGGCGGTAGTTATTAGTCTCGGGTGTGTTTTAGTGTCACGGTCCTTGTTATAAATAGCAGTTATTATTCTCGGGTGTGTTTTAGTGTCACAGTGCTTTGTTATTGTTGTCAGTTATTGGCCTGGGCTGTGTTTTACTGTCACAGTGCTTGGTATTCATGTCAGTTATTGGTCTGGGTTGTGATTTACTGTCACAGTGCTTATTGTTTGTGGGAGTATGGGTTTCGGGTGTGTTTTAGTGTCAAAGTGCTTGTTGGTGGTGGCAGTATGGGTTTCGGGCGTGTTTTAGTGTCACAGTGCTTGTTGTTGATGACAGTTATTAGTCTGGGGTGTGTTTTAGTGTCATGGTGCTTCTTGTTGGTGGCAGTATGGGTTTCGGGCGTGTTTTAGTGCCACAGTGCTTGTTGTTAGTGACAGTATGGGTTTCGGGCGTGTTTTAGTGTCACAGTGCTTGTTGATGACAGTTGTTAGTCTTTGGTGTGTTTTAGTGTCACAGTGCTTGTTGTTGATGACAGTTATTAGTCTGGGGTGTGTTTTAGTGTCATGGCGCTTGTTGTTGGTGGCAGTATGGGTTTTGAGCGTGTTTTAGTGTCACTGTCCTTGTTGTTAGTGGCAGTATGAGTTTCAGGCATGTTTTAGTGCCACAGTGCTTGTTGGTGGTGGCAGTATGGGTTTCGGACGTGTTTTAGTGTCACAGTGCTTGTTGTTGATGGCAGTTTTTAGTCTGGGGTGTGTTTTAGTGTCAAGGTGCTTGGTGGTGGCAGTATGGGTTTCGGGCGTGTTTTAGTGTCATGGTGCTTGTTGGTGACAGTTATTAGTCCGGGGTGTGTTTTAGTGTCACGGTGCTTGGTGGTGGCAGTATTGGTTTCGGGCGTGTTTTAGTGTCTTGGTGCTTGTTGGTGGTGGCAGTATAGGTTTTGGGCTTGTTTTAATGTCACAGCGATTGTTGTTGGCTGTAGATGTTGGTCTCGTATGTTTCTTTAGTGTCACGCTGCTTTTTATTGATGGTCGTTATTTGTCTCGGCTGTGTTTTAGTGTCACAGTGTTTGTTATTTGCGGCAGTTATTAGCCTCGGGTATGCTTTTAATTTCGGGTGGTGCCGCCTCAGCACACTGCCTCCCCCATTCCTGGTGTCCCGAATTTAAAATGGCAAACAGTGTAAGCCTGTACAGATGCTCACAGCCAAGTGATTAGATATGTTAACGCACCTGGGCGGTTTTGTTTAAAATGTGACCCATCCTTTCTGATTTGTTTATTTCAGACGCGTCCATTTTGGGGGCACAGCTGTGCTCGGTGCTCTCTCCTGGAGGCGGATGAGACTCCTCATCCTAGCCTCAGAGGTGCAGATAAACAGTCACGCACTCGCGGACTCTGGGCTCCTCCGGGGAGGGGTACCTGCCTGGGTTTTGTCTGAATGGAACCCTCTGAGGGCTCGTTACAGTGACGGCCGGGCACCCCCAGGTCCGTTCATGAGAGAAGAACCCGCCAGACAGCAGAGCCATCTATCAGCCCAGCGATAATAAATCCCAGCCCAGCCACGAGCACGGGCGGCGTCTGGAGCCGCATCAAAGGGCTCTTATAGTGCCTGGCCGGGGAGCAGGCAGAGGATCACACAGCGAATCAGAGAGTGCGCTGGGCACCGGCTCCACCATCCAGTCAATACACTTACAATCAATCAATCAATCTATCTATCTATCTATCTATCTATCTATCTATCTATCTATCTATCTATCTATCTATCTATCTATCTATCTATCTATCTATCTATCTATCTATCTATCTATCTATCTATCTATCTATCTATCTATCTATCAATCTATCTATCTTTCTATCTATCTATCTATCTATCTATCTATCTTTCTATCTATCTATCTATCTATCTATCTATCTATCTATCTATCTATCTATCTATCTATCTATCTATCACATAAACACATATGTAAATGTATGAAATATGTACAAAAATGAAAATGGATATACACGTTTGTCATACATGTTATAGGTAGATCATATTTATAATACATGTATGGGATGTGCGTGTGTGTGTGTGTAAGAGAGAGACTGTGGCTATGTGACATTTTAGACCCATGTATAGAGAAAAACACCAAGCTGGCCTGACAATAACACTACCTTCAATGGGCAAGGCAGTGGGTAAGGGTTACCACGTGTAAAGGCAGACATTGCTTTGTGTTGCACAGAAGTATTACTCAATTTTTACATACATTTCAGGTGAACAAATGTGAGTTGTGTCCGTGGGTATAAACCTCAGGTATTACTATATGTATTATACACATGTCGATGCACAATAGCTCAATCGACATTTTACGTCTTCCAATGACGGAACCGAGTCCATTGCTAATAGAAAATTAGTCCATGACATTCATCTCACCTTCTCTTTATTTACAGACAGCTACTTGCTTGATCTGTAGTAGGACAAGTTACACCGCACCGGACAAAAAGAAGAAAAAAAACTAAGTACTGTTTAAAACGATCGAATTTTTCTTTGCAGTTAAGTGATGAACGAATTATTCCTTAGCGTAAATTGATTCGATTTGTTTTGCTTTCGAAACATTGTAATCCAAGTTAAAAACCTATGGACATCTGACATTGCTGAGGGTGATCACTACATTGAAGATCAAAGTCAAATGTATAGATAATGCAGACAGTTTAAAACTGACTCGATGGGAAGTCGCTCACCAAGAAATCACATTTTCAGACAACTATCTATCTAGCTATTATCTATTATCTATCTATCGATATAATTTGAAATCCATTCCGGGCGGACGGGGCTCACATTATTTTGCTGTTAAGATGTCTCCGATTTGCGTTGAACAAACGAAAACAGCGCCCCTATTTCACGACGCATTTTTCCTGCTGAAAGCAGCGAACTCAAACTCTGCTCCAACAATCGCAAAAAAATGACATTTCATTCATTGCGCCCGGTGTCCATTCTCTGTCCAGCTAATTGACCCGGCCCTCTCCTCCGACATTACGTTAAAGCTGGGCGTGGACCAGTCAGTATATTTCATTCTATTGGGCGCGGCTAATAATACAGAACAGACTATTTCGAAGAAAGATATATTTTAGACAAAAACACACTACCCGCAGGTGGCGTTTGTTTTTCAAAAGAACGTTAGTACAAAAGTACAAAGAACAGGGCCACTAAATGACAGCTGTGTAGAGGCTGGCGTGGATGCTATATCCCACCCCGTTGCTCCCACCCAAAGCCCCCTTAGTTTCTGCTTTGTTTATAATAATTCTCGGACCCCGCACACTCCCCAGTGTAACGTGAAGGAAGCTCCGGCTTGAAGCAAGCGGCCCCCAGATCCGACCACATGATGATGAGACAGCCCGCTGCCTGTGCCGACGGCTGCAGAAATGACAGTGTCTGAGAAGGGACGAGCAGCGAATAGAAATAATTGTGTAGCTGGTGTGATGGGCTCACATCATTTCAACGCAATGGGAAGTCAAAAAACTGAAGAAAAGCACGCTTTAGGAATGAGCAGAGTAAAGGGTCCGGCGCTTTGGCGGCGGCCGCAATCACACCATGCTACACACTTACATCCAGCGGGCCTTGGGCGGGTGAGGAGGCGGGGGTCACCTCGGAATGCCTGCTATGAATAACCTACCAGGATATGTATGCGTATATATATATATATATATATATACATATTTTTTTTTGGGGGGGGGTCAAAAAATTGAAGTAAAAGAGGGAAAATGAGCCATAATCAAAAGTGAACGCTGCCTCAAGATTGAAAATGTCCGCCGAAGACAGCAACCCCTCAAAGATGTTCAGCAATCACAGGCATAGCTATGATTGGCGTCCAGGGCGCGACAGAAGTGATTTGCTTAGAAGGTGATTAGGGCAGGCAATTTTATTTAATAAGATGAATACAGAAAATAGACGAAACATCCCCTGTTTTGGACAAATCATGAAGGGGTCATTCTCCCTGACAGCGCCCGACTGCCAAGACCAGCACTTCATCGAGGCGAGTCACCAAAAAACGTAGACAAAGAAGCTGTCTTTTTCCATTTGTTTCCAGCGAAGAAAGCTTTATTTCAGATGTATATATTTATTTACGAGTTTCATAAAGCACCTTGCTTCACCGTGGTGACTTCAGAGCGCCAAAAAGCAAACAAAGGGGTTAATTGTTCCAGCAAAAGCTCATATAGTGAAGGAGTCAAAGGCAGACATGTCTAAAAGATTATCAACAATCACAGTCTTATTTGGCCTTGTATGTACCAGAACGTGTACAAGATGATCAATAATCACAGGCATGTTTCGCCCTGTTTATAATAGATCACGTTTGTCATTTAGAATTTTTGATCTAAGCGCCAATTTTTGCGTTCGAATCAAGTCTTACCCATTGTCCACTCTGTATTGAGCCATGAAAAGGAATACACAAAGTGCGATTGGACACTTGTGGGAGAAAATACCCAAACCGTTTTAAAGCTAAAATATTGTTGCTTATGCATTGTAAAATTCTGTGGAAAATAATGCTGCTTTGAGATTTTCCTCTTTATGTCATTAGTCTATTGGGTAAAGCTTTCATATGTAGTTACGATTTTAAAAAAGTCCTCTCACCCTAGCCTGGAGGAAACATATATCTTTTCTTGCTGTTTTCTAGTTTAATTGTGTTGGTTTTATGTTATAATGTTCCCCGTTTTACTGCATGCTTCCATTAACACTTCTTTGATGTAAGCCATCTCTCTGAACCCAGTGTCACGTGACAATCTAAGCAGAGCATTTGGAATCTATGGGGAAGATTTACAAGCCCCTTGCGCCACTTTTGCGTCACTATTAACACGGGAAAAGTGACGCAAAAGTGGCGCAAGGGGCTTGTA
Source organism: Lissotriton helveticus (assembly GCF_964261635.1). Taxonomy (NCBI): domain Eukaryota; kingdom Metazoa; phylum Chordata; class Amphibia; order Caudata; family Salamandridae; genus Lissotriton; species Lissotriton helveticus. The sequence continues at coordinate 702,713,195 of NC_136068.1, read as the reverse complement.
AATTTGCCCCTATGTATGTAAGAGGTGCATCATTTCGACACTTAGGTCCCTCAATTCGAGCAAATTAAAAACCGGAGGGTCCGCTAAATATTTACAAGAGAACACAGGATTTGGACATATGTGGGCGCCGAGTTAGCGTGCAAGAGCCACAGTACATAGATTACGGATCAGATCTCGTTTCCCTCTCAGAAGTATCTCTACAATTGTGTAAAGCCGGGAGGAGGAACGTCTGGAAATGTTTCGCGCTGTCGAGCCCTGCAATGTTGTCGTTTCTCCAAGAAAGGCTCGTTGCTGGTGGTCTGTAAAGCAAAAGGCGACCCAGGTATCAGCCGAAAAGTGCCACCAGGTAGAGGTCTACCGAGAGAGGCACCGGCTTCCCCCTCGCAGTTCTAAACCCCTTAATTCAGCCAGTTCAAGCTATGCTCACTGTACATCTACCCAAACTAATAAAAGTCTCAACCAACTTTAACTGGCTCAAAATATCTGGAGTTGGGCGCTGCCAGAAATGAGCACGTCTCACCGGTGCGAAATTCTCTTCACTGGTGCCCATACCCTGCAAAATTTCCTTTAAACTTTCGCCTATTCCCCACAGAACAGTATACAACAACCCGTCTATCTTTCTGCCTCGCAGTTTACCTTTTAATTATCTTCAGAGCTAGGATTGAAAATCGAAAACAATGCTTCGCAATGTCACAATTGGGCAGCAGAAAGGGGGTGGAGTTACAAGAGGAAGAGCCACGTGAAGTGGAGTGTGACAGTCGACTTGAATACATTTACTTTACAAAAACTCTGCCCTTAAAAGTTGACAAGAACGACACGTGAACGTAAATCTGTTCAGGATAAAGATTTCTCATAAAGAGGCTGCAGGTTAAAATATCTTATGTGGACAGAACAGCTGGTGCTGAGATAATTGTTTGTCCGTACATTTCCAGAGTATAATAACAGGAAGATAACTCAGGTGGTTTATGGTCCTGCTGGAGAAATCTTATTGTAGTCTAACCAGGGGTTTGACTCATCATAGAATAGCATATAGGGTAATGTACCTGCGGCTTGAATAAAAAATATAGACAATTAAGTATAGATCTTCTATACCTTAGTCCAGATATGTGTACCTAGACTATATATATAAATGTATAGATCTATACTTATATTTCTTGTATATATATATATATATTCACTGAAAAAACCATAGGTTATAGACCATATATAGTTAGGAATTAGCATTTAAAAAACCTTATTTTACTCACACAAAACCATTGAAATTCCATATATAGTTAGTTGTACTAACTATATATCGCGCACCCGCAATCCACTGCTGATGGTGTCACATATTACATCATTCATGACATGGTCAGTGACATCACTGATGACATCACTGATGACATCTCAAATGACATCACTGATGACATCACTGATGACATCACTGATGATAACATCCAGTGACTGTATGTTTCTGTAAAGTTAAAATATGTCTTATATATTGAAGAATGAGTGGATGTATAAGTGTCTGGATGATGTATTTAGTAGGTGCATGACTGACTGTATAAGTGAGGGATTAAATGTGTCTCACTGAGTGCATGGGTTAGTGACTAAACTGTTTTAAATTGTGCACCATTGTGTCTGTTGTTTTGTAATCTGATGCAATTGTTGATCATTAGCTATATAACTAACTATATGGGTTATTGATTAGTTGGCCAAGTATTTGTATGGGAGACTGAGTGTGTGTGTGGGTGTCTGGGAGGTGTATGACTCTGTGCATAGATGTGTGAGCAGTTGATTCACTAGATGTATGGGTTCAAAAGTGCATGTGGAAACAGCTGTATGGGCGGTTTACTGTGTGCATGAGTGTATTGGTGAGTGAATGGATATCTCAGTGCTACATGTCAAAGTAAGTACATATGTAAAACACAGTACATGTGGTAGTTGACATATATAAATAACTGTGCATAAGAGCCAGTGAATGTGTGAGTGGCTGTATGGATTATTGTGAACTTGTATCAGGGATTGTATAACAGAGTAAATATGTGTTATTATATGTTTCAATAAGTAAGGTGTGTTTAACTATATAGTTGAGGAAATGGAGGTGTGATTGATTCTTTGCAAGACTGATTAGGTGTGTGAGTAACTCCATGGATGAGTGACAGTCTGTGAGTGTCTGTTTACACTGAGTGCATCTAAGGTTATATTAGAGTTTGAAGAGGTTCATCGTATCATCACATGAATGATGTCATGAGTAATGTCAAATGAGATGTCATCAGTGATGTCATCAGTGATGTCATTTGAGATGTCATCAGTGATGTCATCAGTGATGTCACTGACCATGTCATGAAGGATGTAATATGTGACATCATCAGCAGTGGATTGCGGGTGCGCGATATATAGTTAGTACAACTAACTATATATGGAATTTCAATGGTTTTGTGTGAGTAAAATAAGGTTTTTTAAATGCTAATTCCTAACTATATATGGTCTATAACCTATGGTTTTTTCAGTGAATTTTCAAGGTTTTGTAAATGCTAATTCCTAACTATATATGGTCTATAACCTATGGTTTTTTCAGTGAATTTCATTGGTTTTTTAAAAGCTAATATCTGTAGCTGTAAAATGTATTCTTCTTTAAATCCAAACATATATTTTATATGTTTATTAATAAATTTTTTTTTAATACTTTTTTTTGTAAGCTCCCGGGGCGCGGACAGGTGAACGCACGGGTAAGCGCAATCTTGCGGCGCGCCCCGGGGCGCGTACTAATACGCGTCCCGGAAGCGCTATTGCCGCGAACGAAAACAACATCGTGACGTATCGCGTAGCCGCCACGCCTTGCGTCATAAGACACGTATCGCGTAGCCGCGAGATGCGTCTTATGACGCACCGCGTAAGCGCACCCGGAAGCGCATACGATCGCGCAACGTAAGTGCCCCGATGCGCTTACGATACACGCGTAGCGTAAGCGCGTCAAACCATGTGACTTTAAAATAACACTTTTCATTGGTTCAGAACTTTTTTTTTCCAAATTGTGTGAAACCCACCCATTTCTCTCACTATTGCTTTGTACTTGGAGAGAGCAAGAGCTGTTCTGTCTACTCTATCTCCTACTTTTCTGATCTCCAGCAATGGCTGCAAGAGAGTCATCCAGCAGTGATTCAGATGGATTTTTAGATGAGGACCCTCCTCAGCAAAAGAAAAAAACCCATTTCATCTGGAAATTTTACGACATCCCTGAAGGACAGAAAAAAGTCAACGCTCCCAAAGTAACCTGCAAAATATGTGGGAGTAGTTTATCCAGAGGCAATCCTCTGAAAAAATATAGTTTTGGGAATGCTAATTTGATCAGGCATGTGAAAAGAAGACACCCTAACAACTTTGCCAGGGAGAGTGTCAGAGAGCTGGCACGGAATGTACCAACAGATGGCGGCAGCACCTCCACTGGTGGAGCAACACCTTCGGGACCACCCCGTGGAAGAATGGTCCCTAACATTCAGCCGGTGTTTGCAGGCATCAAATTTTTGTGCACGGAGTGTGACGAACTGCTCTGCTATGGGGAGCAGAGTGTTGAACTCATTGCCCTAAAGAAACAGCAACACCGCTGCTCTGCCAGTCCGTAAATTTTCAAATTTTTTTGCTCCTGTTGAGCAGTTTTGGAATCCCTGTTTTTGTTTTTCCCTTGACAAAAATCCCCAAAAAATATAAAATTGTTTTAAAAAGTCTAAAAAAAATATAAAACAACAAAAACAAAAAAAAATATATAAAACAACAAAATAAAAAAAAAAGTTCTTTTCAGAACTACCTCCAATTTATAAAAAGAAGCTTTTTTAAAAAAAAAGTCTGTCATTTTTAATCTCCATGGTACGCTCCCCCGTAAGCTCCCCGGTGCGCGTACCGGGCGCTCCCCCCCGCGAAAATCGATTTTTTTTTTTATTTTTTTTCACCCGCGGGAGCCTTTTATGGCCCCCACATCAAAAGTAGGGGGTCAGGGGGGTGTACCCTGCCCCCTTTTGCTCATTTCCCCCCTTTGATTCTTGCCACCTCTTGTGTCTCAATCCCACCGAGACACGAGATGGCGGCCGCTGCGGACTGTTTCGAATGTTTACAGACACCCGAGAACCAATCAGCTTGCCGTGCGCAAGTCGCGTGGCGCGCCTGAAGCGCTCCCCGGTACGCGTACCGGGCGCGGCTCTAGATATATATCTTTTTTTAAACCTAATTTACTCAAAATTCACAGGACCACATATCTTGAGACCTAGCAAAGGCACATCGGGCAAACAATATCTACAATTTTGCCAAGTTTCGTGGAAATCCATTCAGCCGTTCGGGCTAAAAGTGAGGCCAACCGCCCTATGGAAAACTCAATGTTAAAAACACGTTTTGGGACCCCCCTTTTTTCTCGGTCCCCCCTTGACGAAACCCCCCCAAATTTTCGGGGGCTGCTCAGAAACAAAATGTTCCATTTTCCTGAAAATTTCAGCCAATTCCGTCCACAAACGCCAAAGTTATTAGACATAGAATTTTCAAAAATCCCACAGAGAAAAAATCCTAACTATATATACCTACTGGCGACCGCCAGTAGGTAATATATATATATATATATATATATATATATATTACTGGCGGTCGCCAGTAGGTATATATAGTTAGGATTTTTTCCCTATGGGATTTTTGAAAATTCTATGTCTAATAACTTTGGTGTTTGTGGACGGAATTGGCTGAAATTTTCTGGAAAATGGAACATTTTGTTTCTGCGCAGCCCTTGAAAATTTGGGGGGGGTTCGTCCAGGGGGGGCCGAGAAAAAAGGGGGGTCCCAAAACGTGTTTTTAACATTGAGTTTTCCATAGGGCGGTTGGCCTCACTTTTAGCCCGAACGGCTGAATAGATTTGCACGAAACTTGGCAAAATTGTAGGGACTGGTAGCCCGATGTGCCTTTTGTAGGTCTCAATATATGTGCTCCAGTGGATTTTGAGAAATTAACATTTAAAAAAAGATATATATCTGTAAGCGCGCTCCGGTCCGCGCCCCGGTTCGCGGACCGGGGCGCGTACCGGAACTTCGCGTAGCAAAGCTGATTGGCTCTCCGGTGTCTGTCAACATTCTAAACAGTCCGTAGCGGCCGCCATCTTGTCTCTCGGTAGGATTGAGAGACAAGAGGAGGCCAAAACAAAGGGGGAAATGACCATAAGGGGGCATAGTAGATCCTCCCTGACCCCCTAGTTTTAATGTGGAGGCTTTAAAAGGGCCCCGCGGGGCAAAAAAAAATAATGTTTTTTTTGTTTTTTTGCGTGGGTAGCGCCCGGTACGCGAACCGGGAAGCGTTCTGGGCAGCGTACTACAATGAAAAAAGAATGAGAGACTTTTCAAATGCAGTATGTTAATTGATTGTTGGTTTTGTTGATTATTTTTTATTTTCTTTATTTTTTAAGCATTTTTTTTTTATTGTGATTGTGTTTCATAATTTATTAAACTTTCTAACATTTCATTGTCAGAAATTTCATAATTATCATGGAATATACATTGTAGTCTCTGAGGGTGTAAAATGTCCTCATTTGCAAGGAGGTTATCTACTGCTTGTACACATTGCAGTAGTTCATTGTCCCAAGTTTCATCGAAAAATTCAATGTCAATTTGATCAATTGTATCAATCAATTCTTGGCTGCTCTCTTGCAGGTCCATTTCAAAAGAAACTTGGTTTTCGCCTTCCATTTTGCCTGAAATTTGGATTAAAAAAATATATATTAGTAGAGATAGGGCAATGTTGGGAATAATTTTAGATAGGCATTTTTTATCAGTGAATTTATCTTTGGGCAGTGTATAGTATCAGAGTGGAAGTAGGAATTTAAAAAAGTGTATGTGATTTAACGTAAGTAAATTCATAATTATACAAGAGAAGCCTAACTCCATCCATAACTATAACAGAGAAGTCTCTCTAAATCTATAACTACTACAGAGGGATAGTATATATCTATCAGAAAAAGTTTACCATATTAACTTATAGTGCACAATATACTTCAGTTTTAAAAATAAAAACTTACCTTTAGAAAGAAGTTGAAGGAATTAGTGAAAATACTATTGAAATGTACAGCAAGAAGTAGTAGTCAAAATGGCTGTGTTTTCTTCTCTTCCTTTATATATATTCAGGTATATAACCAATGAAATGTCAGGTAAAAAAAGTAGAAAATGAAAGTAACATTTTCATTGGTTGTCAATTCCAACACTTCAGATGTGTTTTGTGAAGTAATTTACCTCAGGGTATTTAGAGAGGTCTACAGGCTAAATGACTAAATGGAATTCCAATCAAATTTGTGAAAATGGTAGGGATTGGTATGTAGTATGAGCTAATCTATATTTGGTGAAATTGTCTCCAGTGGCTTTTCTGTGAACTACTTTCCCACCTTTTTTGATGGTGCGCTTCCCAGGGAGCGACCCGGTACGCGAACCGGTGAGCGCCCCGGTACGCGAACCTTAAGCGTTACGGGAGTCCACCATTTTGTGTTTCGGTCGAATTAAGATACAAAATGGAGGGCAAATAATGTTCAGAATGGGTAGAAGGGGGCACGGTAGACTTATTTTGACACCCTAGGTTTTGTGAGGGTGGCTGAGGAGGCTTATATGTGCGAAAAAAAAACATTTTTAAAAAAAATTTCGCGAGGTTAGCTCCCGGTTCGCGTACCGGGTAGCGCCCCGGGGAGCGTACTTTGTTGAAAATTAGTGAAAAATGTTAGAGTAAAATAATAATTGTGAGTGATTAGATGTAGGGTAGCTCTGAGAAGAGCTTTTGGGTTTATGGTACATTTAGGTACTTATAAGTAGGTACCAATGCACATTCTTAAATTCAGAGTGAAAACTCTGTTGCCCTCATCTGAGAAGTGAACTCCATCTCCTCTGTAGATATCTTGCATGTAGTAACGCAAGTTATTGTTGTACAGGGAGCCCATTCCATGGTCTCTCATGTAAGCTGAAACAGATTTGTTTACATGCTTCCTCGACTTCTCAATTTGTGGACAAAATTGGTTTGACCACCTCCATTTCTGTCTTTGGCATATATTTGAATATACCAAGGCAGTCTGAGGAAAAAGTGCCATCAATTGCTCAAAGGTGTCCTTTAAAAGCATTTCCAGACCTACCCCAGTCAAAGTGCCCAAGTCATTACCTCCACAGTGCACAATTAACAGGTCAGGTTTGGGCAAATGCATAAAGGTTTTCACCAATGGTATCAATTGGTGACATTTTAATCCTCTGTGGCCAAACCACTTAATTTCCACATCTTGTAAATTGAGGTTAGGTAAATTCCTGTTTTCAACGTACCTTTGAGCCCAGTGAATATAACTATGTCCAACAATCCAGACAGAAAACATGGTGAGAGAAGGTTCTCCTGCAGTCAGATGAAGTGTGGCAATGAAATGGCAGTTGAAAAAATGAGAGTTTAAAATGAAAAAAACTGTGGAGTTTCTGTGTTCATGAAGCAGTAACAGTGATTGGTGGATTTTGATTGCTGAAAACAGAAAGTTAGGGTGCACGGATGTGTTCTTTGAAAGATGTATTTTGAATGGTCAATAAAAAATCATTAAATGAAAGAATGCACTGGATATGCAGGTGCACTGAGAGTTCAGAGTTCAATTGCAACAAAGTTGTGTGAACTTGCAAACACCAGAAGTCTTCCAATGAGGTGGTTGCCATGCAGAAAAGGCAAGAAATGGCAGAGGGGGGAAGGGTTTTCATTTGAAAAAAAGTGAGGGAAGAGTTTTGATTGGGTGACATGAGAGATATGTGTGAAGATTTACAGCATTTCTGTGCTTTTGATAGCTGCAGACTCTGGAGTGCATACCTTTTGCTCTGCTGAAGACAAATTGGTGTGTTTCTGAGACTGTTTTCAAACTCAAAGTATTTGCTAAGGTGAGAAAATATTTCTTTAATTTAGATAGAGAATAGTGTGCTTTAAGGAGAAAATTATGAATTATGTGGCGCAAATTGCTTGTAAATATGATCCCACATGTGCATGGAAAATTTAGATTTTGAATGTTTGTGTTACATAGCCATGTTAAAAGTGATACAAACATGCTGCAAAGGCAATCAAAAAACGCTTTTATGTGTCTTAAGGACATTTTAAGTAATTTTCCCATGTGCAGTGTTTTGAAATTATGATTTGAAAATCGTTTTTGGGGAAAAGGAATTGTTTTTAAATTTATGACAAGGACATAATGGTGTATGCTTCTTTATACGGCAATTGACTGTCCCTGATGTTATTTTTCCCATTTTAATGTAGGACCTTTCTCTGTGGCGCAAGTTGCTTGTAAATATGCTCCGACCTGTGCATGGGAAATTTAGATTTTAAATGTTTGTGTTACATAGCCATGTTAAAAGTGACCCAACCATGCTGGAAAGGCAATAAAAAAACACTTTCATGTGTCTTAAGGACATTTTAAGTAATTTCCCTGTGGGAAGTGTTTTCAAATTATGAATTGAAAATCGTTTTTGAGGTAAAGGAATGTTGTTAAAATTTATGTGCGCCATATGCCCACAAATTTCGTTTTCAGGGGTGCAGCAGGGTGTTCTTGAGACACCCCTGCACCTTTGGAAAAATTCCTAATTTGCGATGAGCTAATTGCTAATCGCAAATTGCACCTTCATTCCTATGGGCCTCCTGCTCCATGGAAATGAATGGGTAATTTGCAATTAGCAATTTGCTCATCGCAAATTAGGAATGGTAAAGAATCGCTATTTATTCCTTAAAATTCGCTATTTTGGAAATGCAAAATAGTTATATGATACATATGGCGGTTGATGTCTAACAAGATAAGAAGCTTAGGGATACATTTATGATGACTGGCGCAATGAAGTGGACATCACTTACTTCATTGGTAGAGCTTTACATGTATTATGTCCTCTGTATTCTTCATCAAGCGTAACTTTAATCTGCAATCCTGAGTAGGCCTCACCTTAAACAAACCTCTGGATAGGCCACACCTTATCGTCATCCTGAATTAATCATTTAAAATGCTAGGGACAGATTTATGATAGGTGTATGCCTCTTTTGCGCCACTTACAAAACACTGTCCACGGGGAAATGACTTAAAATGTCCTTAAGACACATGAATGTGTTTTTTTAAAGCGTTTGCAATTTTTTTGGGGTGACTTTTAACATGGCTATGTGACTCAAACAGTCAAAATCTAAATTCACCATGCACAGGTGGGAGCATATTTACAAGGAATGTGCTCTATGGGGAAAGGTCTTATAATGTAATATGGGAAAAATGACATCAGAGACACTGAAATGCCTTATAGAGAAGCATACACCATTATGTCCTTGTCATAAATTTGCAAACCATTACTTTTCCCCAAAAACGATTTTCAAATCATAATTTGAAAACACTGCACATGTGGAAATTACTTAAAATGTCCTTAATTCTTAAATTTGCTATTCCTTATTTTGCGATTGCACTGAAGGATTTGCAAATTTTGCGATTCCTTAAATGCAATGTATCAAACAAAAAATATGTAAAAAATGATATTAAGGATTTGGAAACTACCACCAACTTCTAGTTTGTGGTAATTTGCGAATTCTTTTCAAAAAGCATTTTTTTTCCAAAAAACAAAAGGTGCCATATGACGCCTATACATGTCCTTAGGGCATGTATGTGTGCCATATGCCCCCAAATTTCTTTTTCAGGGGTGTAGCAGGGTGTTCTTGAGATACCCCTGCACGCTTGAAAAAATTCCTATTTTGTGATGAGCTAATTGCTAATCGCAAATTGCAACCTTCATTCCTATGAGCCTCCTAGCCCATGGAAGTGAATGGGTAACTTGCAATTAGCAATTTGCTCATTGCAAATTAGGAATGGTAAAGAATTGCTATTTATTCCTTAAAATTCGCTATTTAGGAAATGCAAAATAGTTTGATGGTACATATGGTGGTTCATCTGTAACAAGATAAGAAGCTTAGGGATACATTTATGATGACTGGCGCAATAAAGTGGACATTACTTACTTCATTGGTAGGCCTTTACATGTATTATCTCCTCTGTATTCTTCATCAAGCGTAACTTTAATCTGCAATCCTGAGTAGGCCTCACCTTAAACAAACCTTTGGATAGGCCACACCTTATTGTCATCCTGGATTAATCATTTAAAATGCTAGGGACAGATTTATGATAGGTGTATGCCTCTTTTGTGCCACTGTGCGTCACTTTTATGATGCAGCGGCGGTGCTAATTTGCAATTAGCAATTTGCTCATTGCAAATTAGAAATGGTAAAGAATTGCTATTTATTCCTTAAAATTCGCTATTTAGGAAATGCAAAATAGTTTCATGCTACATATGGCGGTTCATCTGTAACAAGATAAGAAGCTTAGGGATAGATTTATGATGACTGGTGCATCACCAGGGATGTGTCAGTCATCCTGCGCCGCTGTTCCACCACCCATGGTGTGCTGCATTTAGAATGCGGGGCATCATGGGGCAAAAATGGCACAGATGCGTGACGTATCTGTGCTGTAAAGGTAGTGATTGCTGGAGTTGTATCGCAAGTGCGATGCAGCTCAAGCAAGGCTCAGGGGTGCCCCATCTCCACAATGTTGCGTCAAGACCTATGCCTGCTTAAAGCAGGCGAAGGGTTTTGACAAAGCTTTCTCCTATCTGATTGTAAATACGGCACACCATGGGTGGCAGAGTAGTGGTGCACGTTAACTGGTGCATGCCTGGGGATGTGCCATTTAACATAAATCTGCCCCTTTACATTTAAGTATGTGCAGGACACACAGAGTCGGTGAGGCTTATCCAACGTTAAGAAGAGATGAGTCCTGTTCACTGAAAATTTAGACATAGTCTTCACCTGCTCAGCATTGCTGGACATGGCTAAATAATAGCTGCAAAATATTACTCTTGTTAAACAATTTTACTATTATAATCTCTGAGATTTGTCTCTTACTCTGCAACATCTCATTGTTGTTATCTTTCTTTAAAGATAAAGACAACCTCAACATGAGCGACAATCTGCAATCAGTTGATTTTGACCTCATCATTGAACTTGTAATTGAAACATCAGTGGATGTTGATCCCTTGGATGATTTAAATCCTGAGGATGAAGAAGAGCGTGATGAGGATGCAGATTTGTCCGAATTATATGACATAGGATGGGAAGCTGACCTGCTTGAGCCTATGGAAATATAAACATTTATTTTTAAAATTTATAATTAATAAAAAGTAAAAAGGTAAACCGTTTAATTTAAAAATAAAGACACCTTCAAAAGCAGGTTATGTGTAGTGTCTTCAATAAAATATTAAAATATGCTCATAAAATTAGATCAGACTCACATATAAAATAGCACAGGTAACATAAATATAAATGTCATTTCTTTTCTGCTATTTCTGTATTGTAAATTTGCAAGGACTAAAAAATCTTCTATTTAAAATGTCAAGTAGTGTGTTAAGTTTTTGATCACTGTTATTGTTTTACTGTTTGGTAATAATGGTTAATAACATTTTTTATTATATTTTACCACAGATTCAACTGCAGATCATTTCAAGATTTCACCATGCCAACAATAGAAAGACAGAGAAAGGCTGCAAAACGTCAAAGACAGCAGGTGAAACAAAATAAGCAGCAGTCCTCTAACAAAAAGATTTGTCAAGTCACGAAGAATGCACCGGGTAAGAGCACAAAATATTTAATAAGAAATATGTGTAGTAAAAAAAATATTACTACAGAAAATGTTTCAGTCCATAAAACGAGAAGGAATTCAAATGGAAAGGAAAGGCCAATGAAAAATGTTACTGCTAGAGCAAGAGATAACTCTGTACATGATAGTAGAAGGAAACAACAGTTTAGGGAGATTCGTAAACGAATGTTCCGCAACAGGATAATTGGCAATTTGTTAAAAAATATTAAGAAAGGTCAACAGAAACTGGTTTTTTATAAGAGAAAAAAAAAAGTTGAGAAAGTTATTGATCAGGCATTTGAAATTAAACGTAAGTTATTTATTTTGATAATCAATAGAATTAGGAAGCTAAACAAGGCAATTTATGATTTCAAAAGAAATAGTAGATGGAAGAGAATAGTTAATCGTAGTAATTTTTGTGAAGTTTTTTCTGGAGAATGGATGCATAGTTCAAGCTGTGAGGCATTTTTTAATGAGGAGAGTTATTTCCAGGATAATGATTTGGTGCATGCAGTTGACACCAGTGGTCGTGCTTATGAAGTGAAAGATGGTTGTCCAGTTGAAAAAGAAAAACTTGTGACAACAGAGGCAGAAGAGGTGTTAGGTAATGAGGTTTTAGGAAGACGTGCTAAGGGTCCTGTGTACACCTGGAAGTGTAGTAGTATTTGCAGTGTGCGACAGGATTCCATCAATTTTCTTTGTGATTTTGTACGGTCATTTAATAAGAAAAGTTTGAAGCAGAAAATGATGTTGTTGCAAGAATTAGATCCTTGCAGAGTGAGAGAAGTGACAGGTTTGCATGGTCATTCACTGGCTTGTCTTTCCAGGAGAGTATGCCATAGTGTTTTTCATCATTTCAGGATGCTAGCAGTGCATCATAATAAAGTGAGGAAATTAGTTAGAATGTTGTATTATGCTAAGAGTCCAGCAATTATGCTTAAACAATTATGCGCTGCTCTTTTGCATGGTTCTGAAATAGATGTGAAGAATATATGTGAAGAAATTGAGTTTTGTTACTTTGGAAGTAAAGAGGAGAATGTTGAAATTGACCAAGAAGAAGCGGGTAATGTGGAAGATAGTGTACAGGTTTCCAGTACAGATAATTTCCAGAGGGAAATTGCGACGTTTCAGGTCAAATCAAGTGAGAGGCCAAATTTCACTTGTGTGTGTTGTCGACGCACTTATTATAAGAATCAGACTAAGTTAGTGGATTTATATGCAAAAAGTGAAAGGGAAAATAATAGTGAATGGAAGGATTTCGCAACATACTTGATGGTAGAAAATTGTTTTGATTTGGGGTTGGATCAACGTGTGTGTACTTATTGTTGTAACAAATTAAATCAAAACCAGATGCCTGCTAGAGCAGTTCATAATAATCTGGAATTGATTGAGATTCCTTCTGAATTGAAGGATTTAAATACTTATGAATCTATTTTGATTCAAAGTATCCATCCCTTTCAGGCTATTGTAAGAATGGAGCCAAAGACAGGGAAATTGCCTCCATCAGATTTACAGAGAGGATTAAAGGGAAGAGTTGTTTATTTGCCTCTAGATTTGAAGAAAAACATTAACACAATTGGAGTAGAAAAAGTGGAAGAGGAACCTCTGGTTATCTTAGTTAATGGGGTTCCGACAAAGAATAAGAAAATATGGCAAGATTTAGTAGATGTTAGGAAAGTTAAAAAGGCAGCATTGTATTTGAAAAAAAAAAAAATACTATAAGAATGTATATGTTGCAGAAGAGGAAGTAAGTGAGGAAGAGGATAGCGATTTGTGTGCTGGTCAAATTGAGAAAGTAGAACCCTCTACTAGTGAAGAAATATATGAACATTATAGTGTTCATCCTTTGCATTCCAAGGAAGTCATGGGGAATGCTATTGAGTTGTTTCAAATGAAACAAGCCAAAGGGAGTCCCATTAGTGTTTGGGAGGAAAGTTTGGAAGCTCGGTGTTTCCCACAGCTTTTTCCAACAGGTCAGGGAGGAAGATATGATGAGCGACCTCATCAAATTCCTGCTTCTGAATACCGGACTTTGCGATTGTATGCAGGAGATGCTAGGTTTCGACAATGCATTCCCTATTTGTTTCATCTCCTGTTTGAAAGCGATCTGTCTGGACTGTCATATGCAGTGAACCACATCTTGAAAAGTGGTATACACATGCAAAACATCTCGGCAAGTGACTTTATGGATAAAGTCAATGTCCAAGACAGTATTTTGGATTCTCACCTGATTAATCTCATGGCGTGTCAGCGTGGTACTAATGAGTACTGGTACCGTCGTCATGGTGATTTAAAATGTATGTTGAGGAACTTAGGTACTCCCACATGGTTCCTCACTCTGAGCTGTGCCGAGTATGGCTGGGAAGACTTACTTGAATTTCTACGAGAGGCAAATGCTAACGTAGATAACATCGAATTCAAGACACCCGGAGAACTGTGCTCTTTGGATCCAGTCAATGTATGTAGGTACTTCAATCATAGATTTGAAGCTATGATGTCTTTCATCATGAATAAGAAGAATCCACCTCTTGGAGAGGTGTTGGATTTCTTCTGGAGAAAGGAGTACCAAGCAAGAGGTGCTCCTCATATACATATGTTGCTGTGGATCAAGGATGCACCTAAATTTGGAATGGATCCAGAAGACTCAGTGATGAGTTTCATCCAACAGTAGTCTACGTGTGCTGTTCCAAACGCAAAGGAGAAGAAAAGCCTAAGAGAAAAAGTTCTGCGTTTCCAAAGCCATCGATGTGGAAAGTACTGCCGTCGTAAATTCCGAAACAAGGACAAGTTCTACACTAAATGTCGTTTCGGCTTTCCACGACCGGTGATTTCTAAAGGAAGAGTAAACAGTTTGATGTCTTCGCTGCGACACAATGTCATGAAGAAATCACCTAAAAACACTTACAATTTGAAGAGGAACGAAGAGTCCAAGTACATCAACGACTACAACCCGGTGATTTTGTCCATGTGGAATGCTAACATGGATATACAGTTTGTGGCTGATAACTGTATGGCTGTGGCTCGGTATGTGACGTCTTACATCACCAAAAAAGAGAAGACAGAATTGAAGGATATGTGGGAGGACATTTCCCATGAAAAGAGCCTCAGCAAGAAGTTGTACAGTTTCAGTCTGAAGATGTTGTCGCATCGAGAAATCGGAGCGTACGAATGTTCTGACCGGTTGTCTTCAGCAAGTCTCTATGCCAAGTCCAGGAGTATCGTTTGGGCGAGTCTTGGTCTTGCAGCAACACGTAATCGAGTTCTCAAACCTGTGCGCGAAATTGAGTATTTGGCGGAAAAGGAGCCAAACAGTACCGACATTTTGAAGACAAACATGTTGGATACATATTATCCAAATCGAAGCAGTCACCTCGAGAATGTTTGTCTGTATGAGGTTCTGCAAAATTACATATTCAAGAGGAACATCAAAGAAGATACTGAGAAAAGAGTGTATGCTGTAATAGGAAGTGAGGGATGTCTGGTCAAGCAAAGAAAATGCCACTTGGTAAACCATCGAAAATTGAGTGGCGAATCTCCTGAAAAAAAGGAGTTTTTCTATTTAGCACTTTTGCAACTTTTCAAGCCTTGGCGTGCAGAAGAGGAACTGCTTGGAGATTTCCTCTGTTACGAAGACTCTTTCAATGCCGCCAAGGAGACCATAGAATGTCCTGCTTTTCCCAAATATGTAGAAATGTTGAATGCTGAAATTGAGCAGGAAGCAACGATTGCAGCCGAGATTGCCAGAGACAGTTCTCAGGACAGTCAGAGTTCTGCTTCATTGAGTCAGGATCCACTAGGAGGACCTGTTATTGAAAATGAAGCTGCCACTGCTATGAATGAAGTGGAAAGAGCCATGGCACATGCTCAAGAGGATGCGGTTAACTTAGAAGAGTTGGAAAGACAACTCAACGTTGAGCAGAGGAAAATATATGACGAAGTTACCATGCAAATTGATCATGGATTAAGTCATGATAAGAAAGAGTGCTCATGTACGTCGTTGAAGCCTGTCCGACTGTACGTGAGTGGAGAAGCGGGAACTGGAAAAAGTTTCCTCATTAAAGCAATTTCATGCTATTTGCAGGAAAGGACAGAGTCATCGCTGTCTTGTGTTGTCACTGCTCCAACTGGACTGGCAGCACATAATATTAAAGGGATTACTTTACATCGTTTACTGATGCTGCCAGTGGAGCATGACAACAAATTACAATATCACAAGCTATCTGGAGATGCTTGTTTTGAAGTTTCAAGAATCTTGAGGAAAATGAAACTTCTTATCATTGACGAAGTAAGCATGGTTTCCAATGTCATGCTTGCCTTTGTGCATTTGAGGATGCAAGAAGTTCTCAAAACAGAGTATGATGTGTTATTTGGTGGCAAACACATCATTGTTTTCGGAGATCTTCTGCAGCTGACACCAGTGAAAGGGCAACCTGTGTTCAAAATGCTCACGCATGAAGATACCAGGAAGTGCCTAGGCAGCATTGGCAACGTCAATATATGGTTAAACTTCAATTATGCTGAACTGCATGAAAATATGCGTCAGGCGAAGGATGAAGTTTACAAGACTATTCTACAAGATGTTAGAATTGGAAAAGTGACCGAGCATGGGAAAGAAGCTTTACATGCACGATTACTGTCAAATTTATATCCAGAACAAGATGTTGTGCCTGAGAATATTTTTCAGAAAATTACTGAGAAGAAATCTGGAATATGTTTGATGCCAACTCTTGCAGAATGTGCCAAATTTAACAACAAAATGTTGCATTTAGAAAAGCAAGAGATTGTGAAACTGGAAGCTATTGATAGAGTAGAGCATATGGGATCAACAATTATTTTGTCTGAGAATCTGAAAACAAAATTGGATTCATTAGAGAAGAGTATATCTAAAACTGCAGGTTTTGAAAAGACTCTGAATGTGTGCTTGAACTGCCGTATAATTTTAAGAAGGAATTTACATGTTGAAAGAGGTCTGGTAAATGGATCAATGGGTAATGTTGTTGATTTTGTGAAATACAGAAATAGAGATGGAATTGAATTTTTAAAAATAAAATTTGATGGCATTGAGGAAGTACAGCTAATTGCTCGTTGTTCTGCTAGATTTTTGCTTGTAAAAGACTTATATGTTCGCCGTAAGCAGTTTCCTGTTTGCTTGGCATATGCGGTGACAATTCATAAATCGCAAGGTTTAAGTGTAGACAGTGCATTGGTGAATATTGGCAGTTCTGTGTTCAAGGAGGGTATGGCATATGTGGCATTGTCACGAGTTAGAACTTTATCGGGATTGTACTTGATTGAGTGTGATGTCACAAACATTTGTGCGGATCTAGATTGTGTTAAGGAATACAATAGGTTAAGAAGAGAGTATGCGCCACATTTGCCTCAGTATCCTTTGTTTGAGAAACGTGTGGTAGGCCGGAAACGAAGAAATGAGAACAATACTGGGGAGGTTGTAGCAAAAAGACAAAAAGTCAATGAACCTAAAATTACAAGCAGAAACAAAAAGGATTCTGTTGAAGATGTTGTTGGTTTTCAGTTTGAAAACAGTTCTGGTGTCAACTGCTATGCTAATGTAGTGGTTAATGTTTTGTTTTCTCTATAAAATGTAAAAGAAGAGATTGTGGTCAATTCTGATCAAAGATTTTGCAGTTTGTTAAATTCTGTGTTAGAGAAATGTACCACTGATAGAAGAAACATAGAAAGTGTGTCTGAAATTC
This sequence comes from Lissotriton helveticus, assembly GCF_964261635.1. Lineage (NCBI taxonomy): Eukaryota > Metazoa > Chordata > Amphibia > Caudata > Salamandridae > Lissotriton > Lissotriton helveticus. Next base: position 702,695,834 of record NC_136068.1, on the reverse strand, counting down.
GAAATCTGTTAGACTGATGTTCAGGCCAAACACAATTCTCTCAAAATATTCAGCAAGATTGTCAGGAGTTTTTAATGTATATGCTTGATGTATTACATGCTGAAGGTGTAGATGTAGATCAGCTGTTTGGGCTTTCTTATCAATGGCAGCATGACTGCGAGAACTGTATGGTATCAAGTACTACTAGTGTAGACTCAGAAAGATTTATATATTTAACTTTGCCAGACAGTAAATCAGTTTCCTTTAATAAGCTAGTAAAAGCAGCTGATCACAACATGGAGTGTAGCCAATGTAAATCTGAAATGATGTCCACATTATTTATACGAACATATGGCCAGTATGTCATTTTAATGTTCCAACGATGTAGGCCTGATGGAACAAAATTCACAACTTTAATTAAAAATTTTGTAGCTTCGCAGTTGTCAATATCAGGAGGGACTTTTGTAACTGCAGCAATTATATATCATGATGGCCCTTCAATAACATCAGGACATTACACAGCTTATTTAAAGTCTAGAAATGGCTGGTCATTCTGCAATGATTCTGTTTTAATTTTCAAAAAAAAATTGCCGTATGACCTTAAAAACTCTTACCTGGTGTTTTTAAAACCAAAATTTTAGGGAAATAATCTCGGGATGTGCTCTGTGGAATTTCAAGAAGTTCTAATGGCTCCTACACAATTTGGCCTTGAGGATAAGTGTATTTCAGAGACATAACTTCTAACCATAGGACTGGACATCATGGAGAAATATGTGCACTTTGAATGAGTTCAGAAAAACTGTTTCTTTTTATAAGCTAATTGAAGCAGCCAATCAAAACATGGAGTAGAGGGAATGTAAGTCTGCAATGCTGTCTACTGTTTTACATTGCTTTGTGATTAAAAGTGATGTAGAGAATTAAATAATTATAGTAGTCATAGAGGTAGTGTAAGTCTGCTTCATAGTAAGCAGTATCAGTGTCATAGGAAATGTAGAACATGACTGAGCAAGAAGGGGAAGATATTACTATTCCAGGATTGTGAAAATGATCTTCAACATTTTAATTCTGAAAGTTGCGGAAATGCCAAATGACGGGATTGGCTTACAAGAAATCCAAGAGTTATAAATGGCTCTGACCAGATTTGGCCTTGTGGAAACTTGTGGTAGAGAGCAAGAAGTCATTTATTGCATGTAACGTGTTTTTAAAAACGATGGAGATTTTCTTTCAGAAAGTGGCGGGCTGAAAGTAATAACAGCACAAAAGAGTGTAAGCTGTTCATAGGACATCCTTGGACGTCATGGAAAGTAAGTTAACTTTAAGGAGTTCTGAATTTTCATTTCTTATGTTGTATGGGTTTTTTAAACACAATCATTTTGATTGTGTTTTTTTTCCCCGCTGTTATATGATGAATACCTTCAAGTCACTGTTTTTAGTGAATTTTGATACATTCTGAGAACAGCAAAAATAAACCATTTAACATGTATAATTAATTCTGTACTGTTTGCATTTATGATGTATATGTAGAACTGTGTAGGAGGCATGGAGAAGCTGAGGCTTCTGTAAGTGTCAAAGTTGTTGCATGCAGTGCTGCACTTCTGCGTACTCTTTCATATGATAGACTACATCTGCACAATGAGATACCTAAGCAAAGGAAACACAAGTGATGTGATTGTGAAATGAGCAAAATAAATTGCACGTATTTCATTTACATCACCTGTGTTTCCTATCATTACGAATCACATTGTGCAGATCAAGTTTAGGTCTGTCCAGGGAAACATAGGAGGTTTGAACTTTGTTGAAGAGTGCAGTGGACATGACTCACTTCATTGGTAGACCTTCACATGTATTATCTCCTCTGTACTCTTCAACAAGTGTAAATCTCATCTGCAACCCTGAGTAGGCCTCACCTGAAACAAACCTCTGGATAGTAGACATCTTATTGGCATCCTGAAGCAATTATTTAAAATTTTAGTGTCTTGCGACACTTTTCTGAAACAACAGCAATGCAAAAGATGCACCATGTTTTAAGATAGGCCTCACTTCATCTGCATCAAGATACTGTTAGTTTAAAATGTATATCTTTAGGACTGTGTAGGGGGCCTGGAGAAGCAGAAGCTTCTGTAAGTGTCAAAGTTGTTGAAACACTGTTTGTCCTTCAATCTTTTCCCTTGTCTTTTCTAATTTTTAAATACATGTTTTAATATTTTTCAAATGTTTGTTCTCTCTTTCACAGATTGAAAGTATAAAAACAAAAAGTGAGTAAGTTAATGACAATTATAAGGTAAATGTTTTGTACTCTTTTCGTTACATTTCTATCACATTCACCTACTAGTAGTTTGACAGCTTCATTTCTTTAACCCTCAGTTTCCTGCCTTTGCTACTTCCCTCATTCCTTTCTCTATTACCTACTTACTCAACTCCTTCCACTCTTTTTCTCAGTCCCTCTCTTCTCATAGTTCCTCACTCTTGTTCACTCACTGCGTCTCTATTACTCTTAGTGTCTTTGACTGATCACTCTATCACTACTTGTTCATAATGCTTTCTCTGTGTAGTTGAAGCACACTAAGGGGAATATTATGAACACAGCCAATAAAATTATTGCTCTTTTTATTGGCAGAAAACTGGTGCAAAAGTGGTTTTAGTGGCAGTTTTCTGCCACAAAAGCAGCTTTAGCGACACATTTCTGCCAATAAAAGCTGCAAAACTTTTATTGCCTATGTTGATGATATGGCTCTATGTTACTTACATTTCTTTGCTGTTTCAATTAATCTTTTTCTGTTATTTTTTGTTTTCTGTTTTCTATTTTTTCTCTCTGTTATTCCTCATGTTTTAATCTTATTTTGAACATTCACTCACATTCTCCAAGAAACTCTTCTTTGTTAATGTTATACTCTCTTTTTTTTTCTTTCACTTCGTTATCTATTTTGTTTTTCACAATTATACCCTCTTCTGTCTTTTCTTCGGTAAATAGATCTATTAAACAGTATCTCTTCTTTACTCCCTATAGCTGTCTTTCTTTTAACATCACTCTCTGTTTCCTTTCCTTATACTTACACTTTTTAAAAAAAAAAAAATTTTTTTGGTTAGCTCCCGGTCCGCGTACCGGGAAGCTAACCCGGAAGCGAACCAAAAGAAATAGAGCTTGCCAGAGTGCTAAACATTCTAGCAATTTTTTGGGAAAGGGAAGGTAGTTCTGAAAAGAACTTTTTTTTTTATATTTTTGTTGTTTTATATATATATTTTTTTTTTTTTGTTTTTTTTGTATTTTTTGAACGATTTTATATTTTTTTTGGTTTTTTTTGGGGGGGGGAAACAACAAAAAACAGGCGTTGAAAAGGGCTCAACAGGAGCAAAAAAAATTACTGGGGGCGGTTAGGGCAATCATGGTGTTCATACGCCAGGTTGAGTGCATTGATGCTCATGTTGCCACAAGCTAATAATGCACGACAGTGCATACATAAGTGAATCATGTGCCCAAAATTTTCTTGAATATTTGGCACAGTTTCCCGTGCCTCTTCTGGTGTTAAAGAAACCGGTATTGTTGGTCTGGCCACAGGAGTTGGTCTTGGATTGTCGTGCATATCCCTTAATTCCGCCCGGCTGTAATTTAGGGGATGTTTCCTCGTCATGTGCCTGTGCATTGTATGATTTCCAAAGCTATATTTTTTGTCCGTCCCTCTGGACAATTGTTCCTTGCATATCAGGCAGGTGACATACCTCGCGTTGACTTTAGGTATTGAAAAAAACTGCCAGATGAAACTGGCTTTCTTTCTGGAAACCCGGGGCAACTCTTCTAAAAATTGTGGTTCTTCTCCCTCCTCATCCATTTCTTCCTCTTCCTCCTCAGTGTTGGTCAGGACCTGGGGAGGTGGTCCTCTCTTCCCATGAGGAGGTGGTGGTGGTGGTGGGGGTCCACCAGCTGAAGCTACCAATGAAGCCATTTTCCAACAAGCAAAATAGGTCTTCCTCTCACAATGATGAAAGTCAGAGTGAGGAAAGAAGGAGGCGTTTTCATCATTTGGGAAAAAACAATACTTCTCAACCAATGAAAAGTGTTATTTTTAAGTCACCTGACCTAGCCTTCCATCATTATGAAACCAAAAGTGAAATGAACCAATGAAAAGTTTTATTAACAAGTCACATGACCTCTCACGCTCATGTTACGCGCTGCGGAACGCTCCCCGGTTAGCTTCCGGGTCGCTAAGCTTCGCGCCCCGGTCCGCGCCCCGGGACACTTCCGGGTGCGCTAACGCGATACGTCACAAGATGCATTTCGCGGCAACGCGATACGTTGCGCTTTCGCGCCGCGGATCGCTTCCGGGGAGCTGCGTTTCGCGCCTCGGTCCGCGCCCCGGGGCACTTCCGGGTGCGCTAACGCAGTACGTCATAAGACGCATTACGCGGCAACGCGATACCGTCACTATGTTGATTTCTTACCGGTTCGCGGACCGGGTCGCGGAATTAAATTGAGCTAACGGGAAGCTTCCCGGTTCGCGGACCGGGAGCGAAACAAAAAAAATATTAAAAAAAATTATTAATAAACATATAAAATATATTTTTTTGATTTAAAGAAGAATACATTTTACAGCTATAGATATTAGCTTTTAAAAAACCAATGAAATTCACTGAAAAAACCATAGTTTATAGACCATATATAGTTAGGAATTAGCATTTACAAAACCTTGAAAATTCACTGAAAAAACCATAGGTTATAGACCATATATAGTTAGGAATTAGCATTTAAAAAACCATATTTTACTCACACAAAACCATTGAAATTCCATATATAGTTAGTTGTACTAACTATATATCGCGCACCCGCAATCCACTGCTGATCATGTCACATATTACATCATTCATGACATGGTCAGTGACATCACTGATGACATCACTGATGACATCTCAAATGACATCACTGATGACATCACTGATGACATCTCAAATGACATCACTGATGACATCACTGATGACATCTCAAATGACATCACTGATGACATCTCAAATGACATCACTGATGACATCACTGATGACATCTCATTTGACATTACTGATCACATCACTGATGACATCATTCATGTGATAATACGATGAACCTCTTCAGACTCTAATATAACCTTAGATACAATCAGTGTAAACAGACACTCATAGACTGTCACTCATCCATGGAGTTACTCAGACACTTAGTCAGTCATACAAAGAATCAATCACACCTCCATTTCCTCAACTATACAGTTATACACACCTTACTTATTCAAACATATACTAAAACATATTTACTCACTTATACAATCCTGGATACAAGTTCACAATGATCCATACAGCCACTCACACATTCACTGGCTCTTATGCACAGTTATTTATATATGTCAACTCTCACATGTACTGTATTTTACAAATGTACTTACTTTAACATGTAGCAGTGAGATATCCATTCACTCACCAATACACTCATGCACACAGTCAACTGCCCATACAGCTGTTTCCACATGCACTTTTGAACCCATACATCTAGTCAATCAACTGCTCACACATCTATGCAGAGAGTCATACACCTCCCAGCCACCCACACACACACTCAGTCTCCCATACAAATGCTTGGGCAACCAATCAATAACCCATATAGTTAATCATATAGCTACTGATCAACACATGCAGCAGTTTACAGAACAACAGACATAATTATGCACAAATTAAGACAGTTTAGTCACTAACCCATGCACTCAGTGAGACACATTTAATCAGTCACTCATACAGTCAGTCATGCCCCTACTAAATCCTTCATCCAGACACTTATACATCCACTCAAGACATATTTTAACTTTACAGAAAAATACAGTCACTGGATGTTGTCATCAGTGATGTCATCAGTGATGTCATTTGAGATGTCATCAGTGATGTCATCAGTGATGTCACTGACCATGTCATGAATGATGTAATATGTGACATGATCAGCAGTGGATTGCGGGTGCGCGATATATAGTTAGTACAACTAACTATATATGGAATTTCAATGGTTTTGTGTGAGTAAAATAAGGTTTTTTAAATGCTAATTCCTAACTATATATGGTCTATAACCTATGGTTTTTTCAGTGAATTTTCAAGGTTTTGTAAATGCTAATTCCTAACTATATATGGTCTATAACCTATGGTTTTTTCAGTGAATATATATATATATATATTCACTGAAAAAACCATAGGTTATAGACTATATATAGTTAGGAATTAGCATTTACAAAACCTTGAAAATTCACTGAAAAAACCATAGGTTATACACCATATATAGTTAGGAATTAGCATTTAAAAAACCTTATTTTACTCACACAAAACCATTGAAATTCCATATATAGTTAGTTGCACTAACTATATATCGCGCACCCGCAATCCACTGCTGATGATGTCACATATTACATCATTCATGACATGGTCAGTGACATCACTGATGACATCACTGATGACATCTCAAATGACATCACTGATGACAACATCCAGTGATTATGTGTTTCTGTAAAGTTTAAATATGTTTTACATATTGAAGAATGAGTGGATGTATAAGTGTCTGAATGAAGGTTTTAGTAGGTGCGTGATTGACTGTATGAGTGAGTGATTAAATGCGTCTTACTAAATGCACGGGTTAGTGACTAAACTGTCTGAAAGTGTGCATCAGTATGTCTGTTGTTGTGCAAGCTGCTGCATGTGTTGATCAGTAGCTATATAAGTAGCTATATGGGTTATTGATTGGTTGCACAAGTATTTGTATGGGAGACTGAGTGTGTGTATGGCTGGCTGGGAGGTGTGTGACTCTGTGCAGATCAATGTGTACTTGTATCAGTGATTCTATAAGAGAGTAAGTATGTGTTAGTATATGTTTGAAAATGTAAGGTACTCTATGTTTAACTGTGTAGATTAGAAAATGGAAGTGTGATTGATTCTTTACAGGACTGACTAGGTGTGTGACTAACTCCATGGATGAGTGGCAGAGTGTGAGTGTCTGTATAGGTGTATGAGTGCATATGATAGTGTTGTAAAGATGAGTGATTGTATGTATGAATGATTGTATGGGTGAATGAGTGAATGTGTGTGTAGACGTAGGAATCAGTGAGTGCGTATGTAGTAACTAGTATTGGTGTGTCAATGGTTTCAAAAATTATACTCTGTATTTAACACTGGGTGTAACAGAGGTTATATTAAAGTGTGAGGAGATGCATTGTATTGTCACATTAATGATATCATCATTGATGTGACCATTGATGTCAAATGAGATATCATCAGTGATGTCATTTGAGATGTCATCAGTGATGTCATCAGTGATGTCACTGACCATGTCATGAATGATGTAATATGTGACATCATCAGCAGTGGATTGCGGATGCGCGATATATAGTTAGTGCAACTAACTATATATGGAATTTCAATGGTTTTGTGTGAGTAAAATAAGGTTTTTTAAATGCTAATTCCTAACTATATATGGTGTATAACCTATGGTTTTTTCAGTGAATTTTCAAGGTTTTGTAAATGCTAATTCCTAACTATATATAGTCTATAACCTATGGTTTTTTCAGTGAATTTCAATGGTTTTTTAATAGCAAATATCATAAGCTGTCGAATGTCAAGTACGTGGTAAGTAAAAACATTTTCGTGTTTATGCACACTGATCTGCTTTGAATACTGCCCCCCACCCCTCATTTCTATTAGGAGTACTCTCTCTTTGCAGATAGTGAAGGGTAGTTAACGCAGCCCTTTGCCCCCTTTGTAATACGTCGTGCCTGCTTCTCTCTCCATTTGATTGATTGTTCTCTTTGGTTCATTCTCTATTTACAAACAAGCACAGAGTCGCAATACTCTGTTTAGTCTTTGCAGATAGCGAAAAATCGTGTAAAAAAACAAAAGGAATCGAGCAAAATCAGTAGGCCACTAATGGGATCTCTTTTTGACCTCGCTAAAATAGAAACATTAGGAACAACCTGTTGAAAATAGCAATGCGTATGTACATAAGCGGCGTTCATTTGTGTTCACAGTACCCCTTGTTGATTGTTTCAATCGAGCATTGAATTGTTCGAAGTTAATTCTCTTAAGGATCTTCTCTACCTGCAAACGAGGAAGAATAGGAATATTCTCTCTCCCTTTGCAGATAGTGAAGGGTAGGTAACGCAAGCCTTTAACACGTCGTACCTATTTCATTCCTCATTGATTGATTGATTGTCCGAACATTGACTGTTTGGGAATTAGTTATTTTTGGAGGTATTCCCTGTTTGCATATAAACGTAGGAAAATCTTTGCAAGTAGTGAAAGGGTACGTAATGCGGACCTTTCTCCCCCGTTGTAATCTGTCATGCCTATCTACTCCCCACTGATTGATGCACCTTTTTCACCCGGACCATTTACTAGAGATACGTCATCTGGCCCGACCAGAGAGCACCCCTAGTGAAAAGGACATATGCAATAATAACGAAGTGATCACTGTATCCTGTTAACAGAAACTTTACCATGAAACAACCTGGAAAGAAAAAAATAGGAAAACGAAAATCAGTAGGCCACTGATGAACATGAACTTTTATTAAACAACAAACAAAGAAACGATAACATAACGTAATGATAAAACCTATTAATGTCCTAGAAACAAGAAAACGTTAAACTATGCCAGTGGTGAGAGACCAGAAAAACAGTCCGAGAAACCAAATCCGAGAAACCAAATCACCCCTCGCTGTCCCAACTCATGCACTCTGAAAGTTCAAAGTTTTGAGGAGTGCTTGTAACATTGTCTGAAGCCTATTTGCAATTGCTTCATCTTCACTATTCTTAAAGTAAGTGGGGGCTGTTGTGATGCGGTGCCACCCTGAACCGCTTGACGGAGGCCCCCGAGGGACGGTGTCATGTCGCGGACTCGGAGGGGGCGCTTGGCTCCGGCCCCCTCCCCAAGTCGTGTTGCCCTGGTGTGGCCTGAGATCGCCCCCGACATAGGTGGCCGGCTCCCGGGGTCAAGCGGAACTTTTTTCCTTTTGGTGACTCTTCCATTCTTCACCTTGTCCCACAATCCGTTTCACCTAAAGACACGCTGTAGTGGGGCACCCCTTTTCCGTTTCATTTGCCATTCAGCCCGCTTTTGCTACACTGTGCCTCTTCCGCTATTCAGCTGTTTACCGCCCGCTCTTTCGACTACAGCGTCTCGCTCACCATGTACTTGAGTTGCTCCCGCTCTTGCGGCGCAGCGATAGGCGGCTGCCACAGGACTCTCAAAATGGCGGCCATCTCTTCCACTAAAATGGGCCTGCGACACCTTGGAACTCGGACGCTTGTCTGCTAGAGCTTGGGCTCCATTCTCGAAAGCGTCCCCTCATCCTTGAAGATTCTACAAAAGTCTTGGGGGGCCCCCGACTCCCGCAGGCTTCTGGTGGGGAGCGCCTAGCATGATTGCTCGTGGAATGGCCACGACGGAGCTACGAAATGGTGGTGCTCTCATGCTAACGCCAGCTTCAGTCTGAAACATCCAGAAACACTGTAGACTACCAATTCGATCAGTTCCGGTAGCGCTCCAACGTGACCCGGTAGAGAAGAACTTGCCCTCCCCTCTTTGACTGATGGTTCTTGTTGCCTGTCCCTTCTGTTGTCATTTAACAGAACTATTTAGCCTGCTGAAAGGGGTTGTGTGCCGTCCGCTGGTTGGTGGAGACATTTTCACTATATTCTGGACCTGCGTTGTCGCGTAATGCGTCATATGACGCGCCGCGTTAGAAAGTTTAATAAATTATTAAACACAATAAACAATCCTTAAAAAATAAAAGTCTATCATTCATTTTTCATTGCAGTACGCTGCCCAGAAAGCTTCCCGGTTCCCGGACCGGGCGCTACCCACGCAAAAAAACAAAAAAAAAATTATTTTTTTTTGCCCCGCGGGGCCGTTTTAAAGCCATATGTTATAGACCATATATAGTTAGGAATTAGCATTTAGAAAACCTTATTTTACTCACACAAAACCATTGAAATTCCATATATAGTTAGTTGCACTAACTATATATCGCGCACCCGCAATCCACTGCTGATGATGTCACATATTACATCATTCATGACATGGTCAGTGACATCACTGATGACATCACTGATGACATCTCAAATGACATCTCAAATGACATCACTGATGACATCATGACACACCAATACCAGTTACTACATACGCACTCACTGATTCCTACGTCTACACACACATTCACTCATTCACCCATACAATCACTCATACATACAGTCACTCATTATTACAACACTATCATATGCACTCATACACCTATGCAGACAGTCACACACTGCCACTCATCCATGGAGTTACTCACACACCAAGTCAGTCCTGTAAAGAATCAATCACACTTCCATTTCTTCATCTATACAGTTAAACACAGAACACCATACTTCAGTGACATCACTGATGACATCACTAATGACATCTGAAATGACATCACTGATGACATCTCAAATGACATCACTGATGACATCATGACAGACCAATACCAGTTACTACATACGCACTCACTGATTCGTACGTCTACACACACATTCACTCATTCACCCATACAATTACTCATACATACAGTCAGTTATTATTAGAACACTATCATATGCACTCATACACCTAGTCAGTCCTGTGAAGAATCAATCACACTTCGATTTCCTCATCTATAGTTAAACACAGAACACCATACTTTTCACACATATACTAACACATACTTACTCTCTTATACAATCACTGATACAAGTACACATTGATATGCACAGAGTCACACACCTCCCAGCCAGCCACACACACACTCAGTCTTCCATACATCCACTCATTCTTCAATATGTAAAACGTATTTAAACTTTACAAAAACACACAGACACTAGATGATGTCATCAGTGATGTCATTTGAGATGTCATCAGTGATGTCACTGACCATGTCATGAATGATGTAATATGTGACATCATCAGCAGTGGATTGCGGGTGCGCGATATATAGTTAGTGCAACTAACTATATATGGAATTTCAATGGTTTTGTGTGAGTAAAATAAGGTTTTCTAAATGCTAATTCCTAACTATATATGGTCTATAACCTATGGTTTTTTCAGTGAATTTTCAAGGTTTTGTAAATGCTAATTCCTAACTATATATGGTCTATAACCTATGGTTTTTTCTGTGAATTTCATTGGTTTTTTAACAGCTAATATCTGTAGCTGTAAAATGTATTCTTCTTTAAATCCAAAAATATATTTTATATGTTTATGAATAATTTGTTTTAAAATATTTTTTTTTCTTCGTTCCCGCTTCGCGAATCGGGAAGCTTCCCGTTAGCTGACCTTGATGCCGCGAAATAGACCGCGTGCCGGTAAACGTTTCTTTACCGCAAGTGCCGCGTTAGAAAACAACATCGTGACGCCTCCCGTCCGCATGACGTTTCACGTTGTCGCGTGATACGTCATATGACGTGCTACGTTAGCGAACTGGTACGCGAAGCGAGTCGCAAAGCGCAGGTTTCTGGAAGCAAACCGGGAGGCCCTGCAAAGCGCTTAACGTAAACACAGCAAGTCATGTGACTTGGTAATAACACTTTTCATTGGTTCATTTCACTTTTGGTTTCCTAATGATGTAAGACTAGGTCATATAATCTAAAATGAACACTTTTGATTGGTTGAGAACTCTTGTTTTTCCCAAATGATGAAAATCCCTCCTTCTTTCCTCACTCTGACTTTCATCATTGTGAGAGAAAGACCCTTTGTGATCACTGAGCAATGGCTTCTTTAGTAGCTTCAGCTGGTGCTTCCCCACCACCTCCACCACATCCAAGGAAGAGTGGACCACCTGCTCAAGTTATAATTCAACAAGAAGAGGAAGAAGAGGAACAGGACGACGAGCACGAAGAGAGGCAGTTTTTGCCTGAGCAGCCCAGGACGTCTCACCGGAAAGAAAACTTCATTTGGCAATTTTTTTAAATTCCCAAAGGTCAGAAAAAAGTAAATGCAAGATACGTAACTTGCCTTATATGTCAAGATAGACTGTCCAGAGGAACCGAGAAAAAATACAGTTTCGGAAACTACACAATGCATCGCCATATGACTAGGGGGCATCCTAACAACTACAGTGCTGCACAGTTTCGGAACGACTTAGATAATCTCCCTATTATGGCCAGAAGATCTGTTGTACCGGAAGTAACGGGACCAGAGGGCAGGGAGATGGTGCCAAATATACAAATGAAATTTGGTGAAGTAAAACACATCTGCGTATTTTGCGATGGATTCATTTCCTACGGAGAAAGAAGCATCACTCTGATCAACAGAGCTATTGACTATCATATGCAAGTTTGTACGAAACGCCCAAAATAATAAATACTTCTTTTTTTGTTTTGTTGCTCCTGTTGAGCCCTTTACAATGAATCGTTTTCATTGCCCCCTCCAAGAAAAACCCAAAAAAATATAAAACTGTTCAGAAAAATTCAAAAAAAGTAAAAAAATGTTCCGAAAAATAATAAAAAAAATATAAAACAACAAAAACAATAAAAAAAAAGTTCTTTTCAGAACTACCTCCCCGTTAATAAAAAATTGGTACAATATTTGGAACTGTGCCAACCTCTATTTCTCTTAGTTCGCTTCCCAGTTCGCTCGCCGGTACGCGAACCGGAAGCGAACCAAAAACAGTAAGTATAAGGGAAGGAAACAGACACTTATGTTAAAAGAAAGACAGCTATAGGGGAGTAAACTAGAGATACTATTACCCGTAATCCACTGCTGATGATGTCACATATTACATCATTCATGACATGCTCAGTGACATCATCAGCAGAGGATTGCGGGTTTTTTGGCAACGTGCCTTATCCACGGTTTAATAACGCTGCCTTTTGCTTTATATAAGTTTTCAAATTGTATGAAATATATACCAATAGGTCGTTATGAACCTTTAGGTAGTGCTTTTCTTCATGAGGTCTGGTCGCTTCCATACACATACAGATGTTTCAAAGATGATCAAGAAGTTTATCTGAATGGAGAGGAATGCACTGAGACGCCAGATCATTCACTAATGTGTAGGCACATACAGTTACACGGTTCATGCAACAAACACCGACCAAATATGGCTTGCGTGTTGCAAGGCACGCCAGTTCCTGCTATCATCCCCACGTTCAAGTTGTTGGAAAATGGTAGTTATTTGATGCTCAATAATGAAGATTGTTCTGAGTTAATTAAAAGTATTCCTTTTATCGTAACAGTAAGTGAACGGGTTATTTGCTGCAGAAATGTTCTATTTCCTCCCACACATGAACATAGGGAGTTTTCAATCTGGCCACAAATACCAACCTTGGGACAGATTTCAACGGCATGGCAAGAATAAGAGCTCTTTTGTCTCAGAGAGAGGTGGCCTTGAGTTCGGCCCGTGAAACTTTCGTGCTTCACATAGCGAACACCCGTACAGAGGTGCAGACCCTTTTCAATTCAGATTTGCCTTTCAATTTCAGCAAGATGGTTCCGACTATCTTTAACGCATCCTCCACAAAGGCCCTGGCGCACTTTTTTAAAGTTGTTACCAGTGGTCTCGTGACTTCATTTGAGAAAATCTTTGGAGTCATCCCTGCTTCCTTTCATTCTATTTTCTCCACTCTGGTTCGTGGATTGGCATTTTTACTTGCATTACCAGCGGACGCTCTTGTGCTTTTTTACATTTTTAAATATGGATGTCCCTCCTATGCAACCTCCCACCCTGCAGCTGCTGACACTGTTCCGCAATCGCATGCTAGAATATTATGGCACAATGCCGTTGGCGATATTAAGCACGGCATATGGATTATCTTTTCGATTCTCCTACTTCACCTGTGTCCAGCCTGTATTTCACTGCCTGACCTGTGATTTCGATTGGGCCATTGATTTGTGTCTCTGCGGACCGGTTTCTCCTGACGTCGACTTTAATCAGCTGATGACTCCTATCATTACTCACGAGTTGGTTTGTCCTGGCGAAAGGATTATGGCTGTGGCATTGATGCATGGACTACTTGGTCCCTGGAATTTACTGGCGGCAGCACAGTCTTTCTTGGAACAGAGCTTTCTTGAAAACCCACCGAGCTGTCCTCTGATGGTGATAGAGGATCCGGTGCTGGGAGAGCACGTATGTTCTTTTCCGCTTTTAAATTGGATGGCTGAACTGTTTTCGGATGAAGACGGTGACTTCCTATTGGAGGCTGTTGCAGCTTATTTTGCATACACAGTTATGTCATAGACCTTTTTCATGTTTGATATGCTGAGTACTAGCATTTCATTGACAATTCATTGACTTATTTGTCAAGTTTTTATTATTTACCTTGCCTATTGGCTTAAGACTCGATAAAGTACTTGGCTGTTTTATTTTTCTTTAGCATTAAATTTTCCTAGTTTTTAATGCTTTACCTTGCGGACCGTCCACATATAAACTTGCAATCTGCTCTCATGAGATGGCACTTCTATTATCTTATTCAGTTCGTTTCCGGATCATGGGGAGGTGTCATCTAGGTCCTGGATATCTTTACACCGTGTTAAGTTAGCATGGGCTCATTACCGGTTTAAACGCCATTTTTCCTTTTTTGCAACTTCTGCACACGACACTTAGTTGTTGCTTTAGCTTTCCACCTAGTAGTTCATCGTGGTTTACATGAGAATAATATGTTATTGCTCTACTATCTGCTTTGCTTGTTAAACTATATCTGTACAGCGAGTGCTAAAGTTTCAAGAACAACACGATACAGAATTGTTATGAGGTCTGATCTCCACGACTTCATACTCATAACATAAGTGCAACTTCTGCCAATTCTGGGCATGAGGCGGGTTTTATATTGCTTTGCCGAACACACATACACAACAGTTGATGCGGTTCACATGAAGAGAGAGCTGGTGTATGCTGATGTGATTCCTTCAAATCTAAGACACTAAAGTATGGGCACGCCCTAAACCAACACAAAGAGACCTTCTTAGCAAATAATATAATATGTGTATTAGGGAGGGTGAGATATAAGCAGCCGCGGGCCGTGGAGGGAGTTATGGTGAGGCAGGGAGGCGGGGAGGGGGAGAAGCAGGGTGGAGCCCTCTCTACCTTGCCCCTCCCTGCCCCACCGTAACTCCCTCCACGGCCCGCGGCTGCTTATAAGTGTTGCTAACTCTTATTCATTTACAGCATGTTAACATACTGTCACCATTCGCTTTTTATGTACTAGTAACTATGCTGGTAATTTTGCTACTGATAATATGTGTACTTGTATTCTCCACCCTGCTTCTCCCCCTCCCCGCCTCCCTGCCTCACCGTAACTCCCTCCACGGCCCGCGGCTGCTTATAAGTGTTGCTAACTCTTATTCATTTACAGCATGTTAACATACTATCACCATTCGCTTTTTATGTACTAGTAACTATGCTGGTAATTTTGCTACTGATAATATGTGTACTTGTATTATCTAAGATACTACGCCTGAGAAGACGGCATTAGTAAATAAACATTTCAAATACACATGTGTTCTTCTTAACTCCATGTTCTGGTTTCTAAGAAATATATAACGACCGACTGTTCATGAGTTCCACGTATCCTGAGGTACTATAAGTTCATATTCTGGATTGTCTAAACATTGTGAGTTTGTTATATCCAATGTGACACTGTACCTAGCTTACTAAGGAGTTTTTGATTACTAACGTGAGTTTTGGGACACCCTAATTCGCCGAGGTTCCAATCCTCTGTCCACAGTTCTGTGTGAGAACAGAAACCCTGCGACAGGGGCACCCCCGACCCTTGCTGGAGCTTCATCACACTTGCGATACAACTCCAGCAATGCGCCACCTTTACGGCACAGATACATCACGCATCTGTGCTGTTTTTGCCCCATGATGCGCCGCATTGTAAATGCAGCACACCATAGGTGACTGGACAGCGGCACAGAATGACAATCACATCCCTGGTGATGCGCCAGTCATCATAAATGTATCCCTATGCTTCTTATCTTGTTAGAGATGAACCGCCATATGTATCAAAGTTTTTTGCATTTCCTAAATAGCGAACTTTAAGGAATAAATAGCGATTCTTTACCATTCCTAGTTTGCGATTAGCTATTTGCTAATTACAAATTACCCATTCATTTCCTTCATTTCCATAGGGCGGTTGGACTCACTTTTAGCTCGAACGGCTGAATGGATTTCCACGAAACTTGGCAAAATTGTAGGGACTGGTAGCCCGATGTGCCTTTGCTATGTCTCAAGATATATGCTCCAGTGGTTTTTACGAAAATTAACTTTGAAAAATATATATTGGGCTACATTGGCCTATATATATGTTGGAGCCCAAATGTAGCCCAATGTAGCCCAATGAAGCCCAATGTAGCCCAATGTAGCCCAAAGATGGCCGCCAGACACACAAAAAAACAAATGTAGCCCAAATATCAGCCAGATGTAGCCCAACTATAGCCCAGTGACAGAATGACCAATCAGCTTCGCAAACCTCCATTACGCGAAGCGGAGCGCTGTTACAGATATATATCTTTTTTTGAACGTTAATTTCTCAAAATCCACTGGAGCACATATATTGAGACCTAGCAAAGGCACATCGGGCTACCAGTCCCTAATATTTTGCCAAGTTTCGTGCAAATCCATTCAGCCGTTCGATTATTATTATTAATATTATTTTTTGCCCCGCGGGGCCCTTTTAAAACCTCCACATCAAACCTAGGGGGTCAGCGAGGATCTACTATGCCCCCTTATAGTTATTTCCCCCTTTGTTTTGACCTCCTCTTGTCTCTCGATCCTACCGAGAGACAAGATGGCGGCCGCTACGGACTTTTTGGAATGTTGACAGACGCCGGAGAACCAATCAGCTTCGCTTCACAAAGCTCCGTTGCGCGAAAAGTACGCGTCCTGGGACGCTGCCAGGTCCGCTGTTACAGATATATATCTTTTTTTAAACGTTAATTTCTCAAAATCCACTGGAGCACATATATTGAGACCTACAAAAGGCACATCGGGCTACCAGTCCCTACAATTTTGCCAAGTTTCGTGCAAATCCATTCAGCCGTTCGGGCTAAAAGTGAGGCCAACCGCCCTATGGAAAACTCAATGTTAAAAACACGTTTTGGGACCCCCCTTTTTTCTCGGCCCCCCCTTGACGAACCCCCCCAAATTTTCAAGGGCTGCTCAGAAACAAAATGTGCCATTTTCCTGAAAATTTCAGCCAATTCCGTCCACAAACGCCAAAGTTATTAGACATAGAATTTTCAAAAATCCCATAGAGAAAAAATCCTAACTATATATACCTACTGGCGACCGCCAGTAGGTAATATATATATATATATATATATATATATATATATATATATATATATATATATATATATATATATATATCTCGAATATGGCTTTATCCAAAGCTTTTCGAAATAACCACCCGGCACTCCAGGTAGAGTTTCCAAAAATAATCGGGCTTTATTTATAACGAGATAACAACATCTAGGCATTTCAGCAGTATATATATAAATATATATATATACATATGTACAAGAAATGTAGATATGGAGTTAGGAACAGTAAATTTATTCGTCTCTATATGCACTTACATTTTGATATGCCGTCCTCTATATTCTTCAGCTACGATATTCGTTGGGGTGGTAATTAGTAGTACAACTAGTATTTGGGGACAAACTGTACCTATAGATCACAGCTTTATTGTGTGGTCATAGCTGATGGCCACGCCCCCCCTAAAAATATACTTCTGGCTACAAGGCTGCTGCTGCCAATAATATGTGACATCATCAGCAGTGGATTGCGAGCGCGTGAGTTATAGTGAGTCCAACTAACTGTAACGTGGGAATTTCAATGGTTTTGTATGAGTAAAATGTTCAGCTAACTATAACTGGTGTGAAACCTATGGTTTTTTCAGTGAATTTCAAAGGTTTTTTAAATGCTAATTCCTAACTATAACAATTGTGAAACCTATTTTTTTTTTTTGTGAATTTCAAAGGTTTTTTAAATGCTAATTCCTAACTATAACGATTGTGAAACCTATGGTTTTTTCAGTGAATTTCAAAGGTTTTTTAAAAGCTAATTCCTTGCTATATCGAGTTTGTAACCTACGATTTTTAAAGTGAATTATACATTTTTTTTAGTAGCTGTTTTTTATAACTATTTTTTTTTCTTTTTTTTTTCTAAAATTAATTTTTCAATGTATTTTTCATGTGTTTTTTTTAAAAATCATTTTGTCTTGGAGCGCTCAGGGTGTGCTCACCGGTAAGCGCACCCGAGAGCGCAGCGAGAGCGCTATTTCCGCGTGCGAAAAAAAAAGTAATTAAAGTAAAGAATAATGCAAGACATTCAGTGGCATACTTATAAAAGTAGTATTTCTGATTTTAAATAACTGTATTTTAACTTTAAACGCATTTCCGAAAAGCTAGCAAAACGTCATTCAGGCGCGCCGCGTAAGCGCCCCCAGAAGCGCCTACGTTCGTGCCGCGTAAGCGCCCCCGGAAGCGCTCCGGTGCGCACAGCGTAAGCGCGTCAAGTCATGTGACCTTAAAATAACACTTTTCATTGGTTGTTAACAGTTTTTTTTACAACTAATGAAAACCCCACCCATTTCCTTCCCTACCTCTTGTTAACAGTTTTTTTTACAACTAATGAAAACCCCACCCATTCCCTTCCCTACCCCTTTCACTTTGGAGAGAGAGAGACCTGTTCCCTGTTTCTCTTCATTACTTTAGAAAGAATGGCTGCAAGACCACCTAGCAGCAGTGAAGACTCTGATGAGGTTATCCAGGAGGACCCTCCACAGCCAAAGGTTGTGGAAAATGACTAAAATTAGGTATACATAAGCGGCGTTCATTTATGTTCACCACCGCCACTGTTGAAAGTAAAGTGAACATCGCAACATCGCGAAACAGTGGCCACGCCATCTTGTCTCTTTTAGGCCCCATCACGCACGTAGGTGGCAACCATTTTGTGTGTCATGACCTCTCTGCCCACTGCCAATAGCCTGCGCGTCTCTCCCCCTCACTCCCCAGCCTCGCAAGCATTCCCCCGCGCCCCGACAGCCCCCGGTCTCTCCTGCTTAGGCCATAAACGCACCTCTAACGCGACCCTGTCTCAGAGCCACATCCCGTGCTGAACCCCCTCGCTCTTTTCAAAGAACAGGCCCTTTTTGATAACCTCTTCCTCCCTGCCCGATTGTCCGGCCTGATCCCAGGCCATCACCTAGCCCAACAGATGCAGTTTATTGCCCCCTACAGTAGGACCTCGCCTCACATCAAAGGAGCGGTGGTTAATCAATACCCTCACACCTCCAGATCCGACCGATCACCCACTCTCCCGTTCCCAGCGGAATGCCCAGCTGCGCGATAACCACCACATGCTGAGATCGGGGTGGGAACTCTACTGTAGATGTGTGTGGGAACGGGCCTGGACCGGGGATTCCAAGGATGTCTTTCCTGGCCTTCAAAGAAACTTTACGGATGCAATGTATGTAATAAAGCCATAAACCTGTGTATAAGAGGCCAGGCCTCAGAGATGCGGTTAGAGCACCTCGAGAAGATACCCTGTTGTCTGATTTGACGTGTTCTGCTCCGTCGGAATAAACTCCTGTTTCCTGCCTTCCTGTCTCCAGCGCCTGCCTCTTTGTTTGGTAATATTGAATGGTATGAGAGGCGACTATCGCCGGGCAAACACTGAAAGTTCTAGGTCGACATCGGCCCTGCCTTTTTCACAATTGGCGTCCCAAACGTGGGGCCCATCAGCGACACGTGGATCCAGTGGGAGAGGTCCCAACGACAGAGTGAACGACTGCAACGATCGGGAAGTGCACCTGCCCGATAGACCCTCGTCTGGCAGCCGATCATCCGAACTTCACCGGTTCTGAGCAGACCTCTCTCGAGTGATCTACGGTCCTGACTGGGAACCATCAGGAGTGCCACAGCAATTACGGAGAATAGAGGACGATCAGGCGCTGGAAGCGGAAGACGAGAAACTGTCCATGCGGTCCGGGTAAGGTCGTGTAACACGACGAATTACGAATTGATTGTTTGATTGTTTGAAAATACTAGTATTACTCATTTGATTGTTTCTGAGAGATTCTCTGTCTGCAAACAGGGAAAAATAGGAGTATTCTCTCTTTGCAGATAGTGAAGGGTAGGTACCGCAGGCCTTTGCCCCCGTTGTAATCCGTCGTGCCTGCTTCCCTCTCCATTTCATTGATTGTTATCCAAGCATTTACTGTTTTGGAATTGGTTCTCTTTGGATCATTCTCTATTTGCAAACAAGCACAGAGTCGCAATACTCTGTTTAGTCTTTGCAGATAGTGAAGGATAGGTAACGCAGGCTTTTGCCCCCGTTGTAATCCGTCGTGCCTAGTTTTTATCCCTCATTTGATTGATTGTTTGACCGAACATTGATCGTTCGGAATTGGTTCTCTTTGGGCTATTCTCTATTCACAAATAAGCACAGAGTCGCAATACTCTGTTTAGTCTTTGCGGATAGTGAAGGATAGGTAGTGCAGACTTTTGTCCCCTTTGTAACCCGTCATGCCTATCTTTGCCCCGTTTGTTGGTAGTTGGTTCAGCCCGGACCGTTTATTAGAGGTAGATCATCCGGCTCCACCGGAGGACACCCCTAATAAAAAGGACATATATATAAAAATGCGGATTAGCCGCTGTATCGTGCTAGCAAACTATAACATAAAAATCGTTAGGAAAAACAAAAGGAATCGAGCAAAATCAGTAGGCCACTAATGGGATCTTTTTGACCTCGCTAAAATAGAAACATTAGGAACAACCCCTCATGAGAAATATGAAACTAGTGAGAAGAACCGAACTCGACGCCATGATGGCCGCAAGACAGCTCGGCTCCGCCGCCCACCCCGCCCAAATAACGACAAACCCTATGCAAATATTATAAATATATACAACACTCCAGCAAAGTAACATGTTAAAACGTTTTATTACACAACTATTTACATGGCAGCCGGCTGCAACATCAATCCCAATGCGTTCACCGTCTGCTTGACGCTGTTCCTGTTGCCCCCCTTTTCCTTAAAAGTAGCAATGTTGGGCTACTTTGGGCTACTTTTTAGTAGGTTTTGGGCTTTAGAAAGTCTACAAAAGCCATCAGCTGGCGAGGTAGTATCGGTGGCGGCCTGGGGTGGAGGACCGTTGTGCGAATAGCCCGGAGGCGAAATCACGCGCCGAGGCCCGTCCCCAGGACGTCCAGAGGTGGTGTCCAGCAAGTTGTGTGCGGGGGATGCCTTGCTGATGGCTCTCCATACCCCCCGCACCCTCTTCTGTTGCCTGGCCTGGCTAGCTCAATCGATCGAGCATGAGACTCTTAAACTCAGGGTCGTGGGTCCGGCCATTTTGTATATCTACGCCAGGAAATGGCGTGGGGTGCCCGCGGAGAGGTGGCGCGGACGGCCCCCTCCCCCTCCAGGTAGAGGTTCCTCTCCAACACTAAGATTGCCATTAGCGTTCCACTCGACGAGCCCCCGTGGTGGACTGGCCGGGGGACCCGCTCCGGTGGCCGTGGTGAAGGGCGGCTGCTGCGGGACTCACAAGATGGCGGCCGGCTCATTGGCCCTCGACTCCCGCGGGCTTCCGGTGGGGGCAACCGCCACTGTTGCTCGACTATCCCCCCCATGGATATGCCGCTGCACCGGGTGACCGCCGCCTTATCCACATCTGGTGCCGTAGGAAAGGCTGATTCAGCGCATCGGTGGAGGGACACGCCTGCTGTCCCGCTCTCTGGAGTGGCCACAATGTTGTCACAAGAGGGTGGTGCTCTCATGCTGACGCCAGCTTTTGCCCGAATTACTTAGAGACACTGTAGACTGCCAATTTGATCAGCTCCGGTGGAACCTCAGCGTGACCCGGTAGGGAAGATTTTGCCTTCCTCGCTTTTAAGTCGCGGTTCATGCCGCCTGTCCTTTCTGCCGGCGTTAACGGAATTTTTTTGAACTGCCGAAAGGGATTCTGGTCCGGCCGCTAGTTATTGGAGGCATTTGGACTATACTCTGGACCCGCCCGGCCTCGACCAAAACGGCGCCAGTATGGGCGTGACTTGCAACTCCTTATGACGTTCTAGTTGCTTAAACCTTGATGGTATGGGATATGTATGCGGTCTTTGTGCACATGGCGGGCCGGGAAGGGTACTGACTGAGCATGCGGACAACCCTATTGATGTCGGTTTTTTTACTATTGATTATTGTATTATTAAAGCTCCGAAGTAATGTTACTCATGATACTCACCCATGGTGTGCGTATGGACGATTTTATTGTAACTGATCCTGTTATAACTTCCGACTATAAAATAAACTTTCACTGGTCCTGCAACCGTTAGTCGCGTTTAGTTTTTCAATTAAATGGCTCGTCCTTTACTTACTTCTATACTACAGTGTAATGTCTCCTTACCTCATGCGTTTCCCGTCTGCCCCGTGGCCGGCCTGTATGGTTGGAGGCCCGTATTTGAATGCTGACATTTTTTCAATCAAGGTTTTAAAGGAAAAATATGTGGAACTAGCCTCATAACAGTCACTTACATTGGTAGGTTCTCGAATAAAGGCTACTATTCTCAAATAAATAAAGGGCAAGTAAAATGAAGCAATTTTGGTTATGAAAAATTAGAAAGGCATGGTACGCCGAAATAATACGAAAAGAATAGTCAGGATCTGTCGTATTTTACATTCCTGCAGCATAAGCAATAGGTAAGGATCCTGATATTTAGATATCTCTATGAATAGGACAGTAGACCAGTTCCTCTGGGCTTCAATGCCGAGATGCAAGGTACTGCATCCCAAAGAAGATAAGTCAGGTACGTGGTAGGTAAAAACATTTTCGTGTTTATGCACGCTGATGTGCTTTGAACGCTGCCCCCCCCCTCTTTTCTTTCTCTGCAGGTTAATATCGGAATTTCAGCTGAAATATGGAGAAGACCCAGAATGCACCGTGTTCCGCGCAAGGAAAATAGACTAGCTCTGTGAGACGGTACATTATATGTAGGAGCTATCTCTGGGAGCATGAAAAATTGTATGGTATGAATGTGCGCATGGGCCCTGATTTGTGTCGTATGAATGCTTATGTGTGGCGCACGTCTGGGTTGACAAAAGAATGCTTTTTGTATGACTGAGGTGTTGATCGAACGGTCAATGGGATAGGAAAATTAAGCCCGAACATGGTATCTGCATGTGAAAAACGAATAAAAATATAGCACTTTCCTTACTTAGGAACGACTCTCTCTGGAGCTAGCGAATGGGAGAGTGGCCTACGCCAGAAACTTGAAGGCTTATTTCAGTACGACGAACCCAACCCCAACCGATATCCCAAATGTACACCCAAAATGACGCGCACTAGTGAGTCAATTTATGTGCTGACAAAATAAGAAAAGTTAAGAGTACCCCGGGTTGGGGTCCATCCAAAACCCCCCTCAGCCCAGCTATTAGGGATATTGTTATTTTTTTAGATTTACCCCTTCTTCTTCCACCCTCATAGAAAAGTCAGAATTGTACCATCGCACGTCCGACTGACACCCCTCCTTTACCTCAGCTTGGATCATCATTTGTTAGATGTTGGAAGACCCCACCGTGAGTATAAGCACGACTGGACTGGTGTCCGACCAATTAAAAGGAGTAAGTATTTTTGAAGCGAGGTTACCGACAAAAATTGTCTACTATTAGGAAGGAAGGAGAACCAAGAGCTCGACCCCCAAATGAATTAATTGGAATACTGAGAATACGCAACACGCATGAAAAAGTCCTTTTGCCCAAAATAGCTCTGTGTTTTGTCTTAGGTTTTCGTACTTGATGTATGTACTGTCGCGCCCTATCTGGTATCCATGTGTACGTAAACTAGGAATTTATGTTTTCCCTCAGCTTGTGTTTCTACACGTAAAACTGACCCGTACTGTTCTATATGTGTGTGCGCTGAATAGCCTATTATTATACACGTTTTTCCTCTCTCTCTCTCTTTATGTTGTGCGTGTACTAATAGCCTATTTGGTGCGCACGACGCTCTCTCCCTCTGAGGGCTCCCTTGCTCCCTCTTGAATAAATGACGACACTGTACCTCGCCGGTACGGGTATAATTGGCCTTAGGCACGACAGTGTTTGAACAAATTGACAGAAACAAAACGACCGTATTTTAGCCATATTACTACCTCTCCTTTCTGTAAAATGATGGAACCTAATTGGCTGAGAAAGAAAGGACAGGTAAGACGACTGATGTCCCCTAATCTGACCCTTAAAAAGGGAACTATATGTCAGTGGCTTTTGTTTTAGTGCTTTAGTAACACCACCCTCATCATTCGGATTACCACCGCCCATTTCACAAAAGTAGAATGTCCGAAACTTCCCCGTTTTTCCAGAATGGTCCCAGTTCTGTACCAGCCGTCCCAGAAAATCTTAAAGACTGTAGCTGTAAGCCCCTGATAATAGCACCTCACATTTTTATAAATTAGCAGACCTTGAAGAAACATATAGCTCAACAGGATTTGTTTTAGACAAACACGAGTCTCTACTGGAGGAGCCGGTTTGAATTCGATAAACCATGTAAATTTTAGATATCAGACTCCTTGCCACGTTCGCAAATATAACAAGAATAAAACACCAGGCAGACATGATGTTTGAAAATAGAAAAATGTTTGCCGACCTGAACCACAGCAATGATGCATGAGTTAACAGCATACACCGATGTAAGGATTACTAAGCATCCACCCTATCGTGACCAATAAACGTTTCCCCAACTACTTGGGGTTGGGAGAGAAATTAAAGTGTGTAAACGTCTTCCCCTGCCAGTTCTCTAAGACTTGTTTTTTTGTACTCATTTAAAGATAACGTGCAGTCGTCGGAGGAGAGGGGCCGGACGTGGCGCACAGCCTGGCTGCAGATCGGGGAATATCTATGACCTCGACCGAGGTGGAGCCACAGAGCAAAGAGTTGCGGGACAAGGCACCATTTTCAACGTGGAAAGTGAAGGAAAGAAGGGCTGTCCAGAAGCCCCTACATGTTGATGAGCTTGTGCCGAAAGTCCCAGCCCATTGCGCCCGATTGATGGGCCCACTTGCTTGAAATTTCTGCCCCCCTTGGTCCATCTCAGATCTGATCCCACTCCACCCTCTCTTCCCTCGGCCTCCCAAAGCACGCCCCCATGACCCCCTTTTTTCCATATGGAGTTTTTGAACTTGTCTTAAAGAAGAAACACAGCACAAAAGATAGAATAGGGTTTGTCACGAAGGAAGAACGGAATGCGGGTACCCCGCCTAAGGTACCTATGATAGATTAGTTAGGGAACAGGACAAAAAGGACTGTGGTCCGAGAGCAAAGAATGGCCACCCCCTGCAACGCAAGATCTGAAGTAGAGCTGGACGCATAGCTCCACCGCCGGTGCTCAACAGTGCCAACGAAAGAGGAAGAACGATGAGAGCCTACCAGTGATGGCTCGCTGTAAATAAGACACTGGAAAGACGAACCCTTTTTGAACATTGCCACTCCTTGACTGTCCCTTGTATTAAGTTGGATTCCTCTCCCAACCACTTTTGTATTGATTATCGCCCAATTGAGCTTTCGTAACCTTACATCGGTCACTTTTCAACTGTACATGGCGTTAACTCTGTACCTTGATGATTGTAGAACACCAGTTATGCACATGAACATGCTGTCTAGTTTTGACCCAGATGGAGTCCGGACCTCAAGTGATAATAGCCCTTATTCTGCCAGAACATTTTTTGTATGACATCATGTTTGTATTCGAACGAAATCCCCTACATCATCTAAGTAATGTCCCCATCTCCAAGGTCTAACGTATGACGCAGCTAATGTACTTTTGTATGCACTGTCTCCCCGCCCATCACATTGACTACATATGATTGTGTACGATTCTGTCTACATTGATAGCAGAATTATTTCCATCTGCCTGTAATGCATATGGGCTACCAAAGCGAATTGTATAACTAATGTCAGTTTGTACATCCTCACATATGACATGAACAGGAATGAACTAACTTATGATAAAAACTGGGGACTGTGGAAAATGACTAAAATTAGGTATACATAAGCGGCGTTCATTTATGTTCACCACCGCCACTGTTGAAAGTAAAGTGAACATAGCGAAACAGTGGCCACGCCATCTTGTCCCTTTTAGGCCCCATCACGCACGTAGGTGGCAACCATTTTGTGTGTCATGACCTCTCTGCCCACTGCCAATAGCCTGCGCGTCTCTCCCCCTCACTCCCCAGCCTCGCAAGCATTCCCCTGCGCCCCGACAGCCCCCGGTCTCTCCTGCTTAGGCCATAAACGCACCTCTAACGCGACCCTGTCTCAGAGCCACATCCCGTGCTGAACCCCCTCGCTCTTTTCAAAGAACAGGCCCTTTTTCATAACCTCTTCCTCCCTGCCCGATTGTCCGGCCTGATCCCAGGCCATCACCTAGCCCAACAGATGCAGTTTATTGCCTCCTACAGTAGGACCTCGCCTCACATCAAAGGAGCGGTGGTTAATCAATACCCTCACACCTCCAGATCCGACCGATCACCCACTCTCCCGTTCCCAGCGGAATGCCCAGCTGCGCGATAACCACCACATGCTGAGATCGGGGTGGGAACTCTACTGTAGATGTGTGTGGGAACGGGCCTGGACCGGGGATTCCAAGGATGTCTTTCCTGGCCTTCAAAGAAACATTACGGATGCAATGTATGTAATAAAGCCATAAACCTGTGTATAGGAGGCCAGGCCTCAGAGATGCGGTTAGAGCACCTCGAGAAGATAACCTGTTGTCTGATTTGACGTGTTCTGCTCCGTCGGAATAAACTCCTGTTTCCTGCCTTCCTGTCTCCAGCGCCTGCCTCTTTGTTTGGTAATATTGAATGGTATGAGAGGTGACTATCGCCGGGCAAACACTGAAAGTTCTTGGTCGACATCGGCCCTGCCTTTTTCACAAGGTGAAGGAGCACTTTATCTGGAAATTTTTTACTATTCCACCAGGAGAGAAAAAGGTTAATGCTCCAAAGGTGGAGTGCAAAATTTGCCAAACTGTGCTTTCACGGGGTGACCCTAGAAGAAAATATAGTTTTGGCAACTCAACAATGATCAGGCATGTTCAAAGGAGGCACCCCAAGAACTATGCCCGGGAGAGTGTCAGGGATCTGGCACGTAATCCCCTGAGAGATGGCGCCTCAACTTCCACCGGAGGAGCAACATCATCGGGGAGAGGAAGAGCAGTGGAGCTGATTCCCAACTTACAACCAGTATTTACTGACATCACCATTAAATGTAAGCAGTGTGACGAACTGCTTTGCTACGGAAAGCAGAGTATCATGCTAATTGTACGCAGAAGAGAAGAACATCGCTGCCCTCCCCATCCCTAATTTTTCCCCTTTTTTTGCTCCTGTTGAGCAGTTTGGCATTCCCTATTTTTGTTTTTGTTCAGAAAAAAAACAATAAAAAAACGTTCAGAAAATGTAAAAAAAAAAACAACTAAAAAAGAAGAAAAAAAACTAGTTATTTTTAGAACTACCTCCAATTCTCCAAAAAGAGCTGTATTCTTTACAAATTCAAGAGGACTGAGTGAAGTGGAGTGCAGTGAGAGAGGAAAGGAAAATTAGTGAGGGAGCAAAGAAAGGGACGAGAGCGGAAGGGAAATGAAGTAGGGGGATTGAAAGAAGGTGAGTGTGAGAGGTGAGTGAGAGGAAGGGGAGTGAACAAGAGGAATGAAGATAAGTGAAGAAAACGGAGTAAGAGAACGGGGTGAGGAAGGGTAAGAGAAGAGCAGTGAGGTTGAGGAAAGAGTGGTGATAGAGAGTGGATAAAGGCAAGTGAGCGTGAGACAAGGGGACTGAGGGAGTGAGGAGACAGAGGAAGTGAAGGAAAGAGTGAGAGAAGAGGACTGAGTGAGAGAGGAAAGAAAGATAAGTGAGGGAGTGTGGCTGAGTTATAGGGAGTAAGCGTAACAGAAGAGGAGTGAGAGACTAAGAGGACAGAGAGAATGGGGGTAACAGAGAGAGAGTGAGGGAAGGGGAGTGAGTAAGTTAGAGGACAGAGGGATTGAGAGAAGGAGTTACTGAAGTGGAGTAAGTAGAGTAACAGAAGGGAAAAGAGTGAAGGAGCGCAGGAAGGGAAGAGACAGGAAGGAAAGTAAAGGAGAAGGTCTAAAGAAGGTGAGTGTGGGAGTGTGGCTGACTTATAGGGACTGAGCGTAACAGAAGAGGAGTGAGAGACTAAGGGGACGGAGAAAATGAGGCTAACAGAGAGAGAATGAGGGAAGGGGAGTGTAGAAGTAAGAGGACATAGGGAGTAAGAGAAGGAGTTAGTGAAGTGGAGTAAGGAGACTAAGGGAAGGGAAAAGAGTGAAGGAGTGAAGGAAGGGAAGAGAGAGGAAGGAAAGTAAAGGAGAAGGTCTGAAAGAAGGTGAGTGTGGGAGTGTGGCTGACTTATAGGGAGTGAGCGTGACAGAAGAGAAGTGAGAGACTAAGAGGACGTAGAGAATGAGGCTAACAGAGAGAGAATGTGCGAAGGGAAGTGTAGAAGTAAGAGAACAAAGGGAGTAAGAGAAAGAGTTAGTGAAGTGGAGTAAGGAGAGTAAGGGAAGGGAAAAGAGTGAAAGAGTGAAGGAAGGGAAGAGAGAGGAAGGAAAGTAAAGCAGAAGGTCTAAAGAAGGTGAGTGTGGGAGTGTGGCTGACTTATAGGGAGTGAGCGTAACAGAGGAGGAGTGAGAGACTAAGGGGACGGATACAATGAGGCTAACAGAGAGAGAATGAGGGAAGGGGAGTGTAGAAGTAAGAGGACAAAGGGAGTAAGAGAAGGAGTTAGTGAAGTGGAGTAAGGAGAGTAAGGGAAGGGAAAAGAGTGAAGGAGCGAAGGAAGGGAAGAGACAGGTAGGAAAGTAAGGGAGAAGGTCTGAAAGAAGGTGAGTGTGGGAGTATGGCTGAGTTATAGGGAGTGAGCGTGACAGAAGAGGAGTGAGAGACTAAGGGGACGGAGAGAATGAGGCTAACAGAGTGAGAATGAGGGAAGGGTAGTGTAGAAGTAAGAGGGCAAAGAGAGTAAGAGAAGGAGTTAGTGAAGTGGAGAAAGGAGAGTAAGGGAAGGGAAACAAGTGAAGGAGTGAAGGAAGGGAAGAGAGAAGAAGGAAAGTAAAGGAGAAGGTCTGAAAGAAGGTGAGTGTGGGAGTATGGTTGAGTTATAGGGAGTAAGCGTGACAGAAGAGGAGTGAGAGACTAAGGGGACGGATAGAATGACGCTAACAGAGAGAGAATGAGGGAAGAGAAGTGTAGAAGTAAAAGGACAGAGGGAGTAAGAGAAGGAGTTAGTGAAGTAGAGTAAGGAGAGTAAGGGAAGGGAAGAGACAGGAAAGGTGAAGGAGCGAAGGAAGGGGAGTAAGTAAGTTAGAGGACAGAGGGATTGAGAGAAGGAGTTACTGAAGTGGAGTAAGTAGAGTAACAGAAGGGAAAAGAGTGAAGGAGCGCAGGAAGGGAAGAGACAGGAAGGAAAGTAAAGGAGAAGGTCTGAAAGAAGGTGAATGTGGGAGTATGGCTGAGTTATAGGGAGTGAGCGTGACAGAAGAGGAGTGAGAGACAAAGGGGACGGAGAGAATGAGGCTAACAGAGAGAGAATGAGGGAAGGGGAGTGTAGAAGTAAGAGGACAGAGGGAGTAAGAGAAGAAATTAGTGAAGTGGAGTAAGGAGAGTAAGGGAAGGGAAAAGAGTGAAGGACTGAAGGAAGGGAAGAGAGAAGAAGGAAAGTAAAGGAGAAGGTAGGAAAGAAGGTGAGTGTGGGAGTATGGCTGAGTTATAGGGAGTAAGCGTGACAGAAGAGGAGTGAGAGACTAAGGGAACTGATAGAATGAGGCTAACAGAGGGAGAATGAGGGAAGAGAAGTGTAGAAGTAAAAGGACAGAGGGAGTAAGAGAAGGAGTTAGTGAAGTGGAGTAAGGAGAGTAAGGGAAGGGAAAGGAGTGAAGGAGCGAAGGAAGGGAAGAGAGAGGAAGGGAAGTAAAACAGGAGATCTGAAAGAAAGTGAGTGTGGGAGTGTGGCTGAGTTATAGGGAGTGAGAAATGTCCAGCTAACTATAACTCCCCTGAAACCTATGTTTTTTCTTAATTCAAAACCAAACTGCACATTTTAATTGGTTGTACATTTCAACACTTTGAAACTTACATAATATTCACCCATCCCCCCAGTGCTCATTCAGCCTGTTACCATGGTAACTCCCACCTAACTGAGCACACAGGTGAAAAGTTCATGATACTATGTTGCAAATGAATCCAGCAAGGGTGTTTGACTTCTCAATATAGCAGCTTATCCTGTGCAATGTTTCTTTTAATGACTTTTTCTCAACCATTAGAATTACATCTTTCAAAAAACAAAAGCATGCACCCTAATTTTCAGTGGAGAATGTTAAGAAAGCACCAATCATTTCTTGTTTTTCAAGTGCACTAAATCTCAACCACTTTTTTCATAACTCCTACTTTCAAACTGCCATTTCATTTCCACAACTCATCTGAACACAAGCACATCTACCATCAAGATGCCAAAAGTCTGCTTTGTGGGTCATAGCTTTGTCTACTGGAGTGAACAATTTGCAAGTAACAGAGGTATTTACAACCTTGATTTACCAAATGTGGACATTGTGTGGATTGGACAGAGAGGATTGAGAAGTCACCAATTGATACCATTGATAAAATCCTTTATGCATCTACCACAGCCTGACCTTATAATTGTGCACCGTGGTGGCAATGACCTGGGCACTTTGACTGGGGTAGTTCTGGAAATGCTTTTAAAGGACATCTTTGGGCAATTGATGTCACTTTTTCCAAAACTGCCTTGGTATTTTCTAATATATGCCAAAGGCAAAAATGGAACTGGTCCAACCTATTTTGTCCACAGATTGAGAAAGCAAGGAAACATGTAAATAAATCTGTTTCTGCTTTCCTCAGAGACTATGGTATGGGTTCCATTTACCACAACAACTTGCGTTACAACATGCAAGGCATCTATAGGAGAGATGGTGTACATTTTACAGATGAGGGGAATAGAGTCTTCCTCTTGAATTTGAGACTCTGCATTGGTACCTACTTGTAGGTGCAAAACACACCCACATAACACAATAGCTCTTTTCAGAGCTACCCTACCTCTAAGCACTCTAAATTATTTTTTTACTATATTTTTTTACACTGTTTTTCCCCGTGGTGCGCTCAGGGTGCGCGTACCGGAGAGCGCACATGGGAACGCCCCCAGCGCTAACCCCGCAAATTTGTTTAAAAAAAATAAATAATTTGTTTGCCCTTCAGGGTCCTTCTAGGCCCCCCTCAGAAAACCTAGGGGGTCAGGGGGTGTCTACCCTGCCCCCTTTTAATCATTTCCCACTTTTTATTTTCACCTCTTGTGTCTCGATTCTACCGAGACACAAGATGGCGGACTCTCCGGACTGTTTAGAATGTTGACAGACACCCGAGAGCCAATAAGCTTTCCGCTCGCGCACTCCCATAACGCGCCGGGTGCGCTCCCCGGTACGCGCACCGGTGAGCGCTCGTAGCGTGCCTATAGATATATATGTGTTTTTGATGTTAATTTTCAAAAAAAACACTGGAGCAATTTTCACCAAATATAGCAAAGGCACATCCGCGTACCAGTCCCTACAATTTTGCAAAGTTTTGGCGTAATTCCGTTCAGTGGTTCGGGCTGTAGCCGTGTCAGAACGTCCTATAGAAATTAACATGGGGAAAACACGTTTTGGGACCCCCCTTTTTTCTCAGCCTCCACTTCACGAATCCCCCTGAAACTTTTCAGGGAAGGAGCAGAGCGGAGCTGGCCAAAATGTTGGAAAATTACATGCAAATTCCTCAACCGGTGCCAGAGTTATTCCCAATAGAATGTTGCGGATTTCCTATGGTAGCTAGGTCCTAACTATAACTACCTACTGGCAACCGCCAGTAGGTAATATATATATATATATATATATATTTATATATATATATATATATATATATATATATATATATATATATATATATAACCTACTGGCAGTCGCCAGTAGGTAGTTATAGTTAGAAACTATTATCCTTAGAAAATCCACAACATTCTATTTGGAATAACTTTGCCACTTTGCGAAATTTTCAAAACTGGTGTGGCGCTCCGGTCCACTCCTATCCTGAAAGTCTTGGGGTGATTCATATAGCGGGGGATGAGAAAAAAGGGGAGTCCCAAAACGTGTTTTCCCCATGCAATTTACCATAGGAACCTTTAATCGCAGCTACAGCCCAAACTGCTGAACACAATTACACCAAATGTGGCAAAGAGGTAGCCCTTGGCTCAGGGTCATGCCTTTTTGTTGAATGGTGTACATCCGTTCAGCAGTTCCTGAGAAAATCGAGAGTAAAATCACATATATATCCATGGCCACCCAGGATCCGCTCACCCTGCCGAGCACAAGCTGTATGCTAATTGTCTGTCAACACTCCAAACCAGGAAGTGTTGGCAGCCATCTTGTTCCCGGGGACCGCCACCCCGGGGCTTATTTACATTAGGTGTGCATCCCCTTATAATTTGGTGATTTTATCAAGATTGTATAATGATGTTTGCACTTATTCGTTTATATAGTTATATTTATGACTATGCAATTTTGTGGTCCTCATTATTAGAGTCGGACTCTGGTGCCACATTTTGCATGCCACTGTGTTTTTCACTTCATTTGCGCCCATCCAGGGCTAGATTTGCAGGACTAACAGCTGATCACGTGATGTTTAATTAATGTTCATTTGAACGTAAGGCACTCGCATTCACACTTGTATAAATCTGTGTTTCAAGACCATTTTTTCATCATTTCAGCAGCACCGTGACCGTCTTAAGATGGCGGCCACAGTAGAGTGTTATATGTTAGTCCTTCTTTGCCTGTTACTTTGCGTATGACGTTTTTTAAAGTTGACGGGCGCCTCGGCTCTCTGCACAATTTGACAAAGCCCGATGGCGAAACGCGCCTTGTTGCTGTGAGTGTTCCGACATTAAAATCTTGGTTGGAACCACCCCTGCGTGTGCTGCATTCTTTTGGATTTAATATCCTGTGGATTTTGGAGCTTGAATACGTTCGCGGGCACACCCCCGCTTTGTGTGCACCCGCTCGAGAGTGCAGTTGGTTGGTGTTTTGGAGCTGTTGTATTGATTACCGGCTGCACCGAGTTGGCCCTGGATTGAGAACCGCCTTGCCGGAGCCCGGATTTTGGCAGTCACAGCCGGCTGGTTGGACTTGCCCTTTTCATCATCTGGGTAAGGCGCGGTAAGCGCAGCAGTGACTTTCATTCTTAGACTCTGCATTAGGGCATTTGACTCTGAGCGAAGGGGTATACAGCGTTGCTGATTTGGTTTCCGCGGCCGCGGTGCCATTAATATGTTTTGCGAGGCAGAGAGAAGAGAAGCGGAACAAGAGATGTTCAAAAATAAGAAAAAATCGGATGGGACCTCTAAGGCAGGCACTAGCCAAATGAATGGGGGCTGCACGACGCTCAACACCAAACTGGTCTCCCTGGAACGTTTGTACGAACGGGAGATCAGAAAGTGGTGGGAAGCTACATCACTGCAGAATTATATTGATGTAGACCGTGTCCCCAGAGGTCTGAGGATCTATACCATCTTGGCGTATGAGAACCCTGATCCCCTGTTACTAGATGCGTGGGCAGAACACACGGCGGCATCATGCAAGGGGAGCCTTGCCATATTGGTGCGCTTTGCCTGGAGTGACAGAGATAAGGCTCTGGCACAAATTAAAGATCTTGAAAATGATTTATCTAAGGAAGAGGATCAGGGGCAGTTGGCAGATAAACGTGAACAAATAAAAAAACGGCTGAAGAAATATGAGCAGAAAATCAAACAACGAAAGGAGGAAAAATTCGAGAGGGATGAAAAAGATTATCTAATGGGCAGGGTCTTGACATTTGCCAAAAAATATGAAAATACCAGAAAGCAATTGAAGACCAAGACAAATAAACCAGCTACTGTCGAACTCGTGACCTCTGAGTCAGAGGTCACTGCAGATGAAGCAGAGAGCGAGGAAGGCAATGACACCGGTTCCTCTTCTTTTCATGTAGAGTTCAAATTGATGAGAAAACAACAGCTGGAGGGAGGCAGGGGCAAACCCCCAGACAACCAAACAGCAAGAGGAAAACGCGGCGGGGGGGCTGCGGCAAGAAACGTAGCAGGGTCCCCACCTGTAACACGCAGCAGCAAGAGAAACTTCTACAACAAGAAGAAGAACTGAGCCCTAGTAATGATAATCTGACGATCATCAATCTCACGGATAAAGTCTTAACCAAAGAAGAAAATTCCATACTAACATTGGGCTTATCCTTCTGCCCACGCAGGAACTTTGAATTTGCTCAAACCAGGATTGACGTTTTTAAATTTGCCAGAAAATTAAAACATCATACGTTTTTCAAACTCAAACCCCATTCTGACAACACTGACAGTGCCAATATTTTGACCACGGAGAGTAATGCTAATGAGCAAGAAAGCACCACTTTGAGGTGCAGAGATTTGGGAGGATTAAGAGCGATTGAGGGTTTGCATCAGGAAATTAACATCGGGGATGTTGGTGATGTAACCAATACTCAAATGTTAGTTATTGCGGATATACCGCAGAAGGGGGGGGCCAGTGCTTTTAAACCGGTCCCCACTTCTATGCCTATGATGTGTCCTGATGCCATCGACACTTTTTCAGAGGCCGTTGTGAGGGATCTTACAAGGCTTAGACACACCAAGAAATATTTGCCTTCGAAAGACAATTTCACGCAACAACAACAGAAGGCACTAAAATCTTTGTGTGAGGATTCAGGCCTGGTTTGCAAACCTTCGGATAAGGGGGGCAATATTGTCCTCCTTACTAAGACACAATATGAAACAGAAGCCATGCGTTTGTTGGGAGATACAGCCACCTATATGACTGTAAATGAAAAAGTATATAATCAGAGTGTAAAAGAATATCATGACATGATTTTAAAGTGGTATAACTTGAACATGTTAAATACAGATGAATACTTGTTCTTACGATGCCTGAGCCCTGTCATTCCCACTTTTTATTACCTCCCAAAAGTACACAAAAATCTTTTTAATCCCCCGGGACGGCCAATTGTGGCCTCTAATGGGGTCTTACAGAAAATTTATCCATTTATGTGGACTCATTTCTTTCTCCTATAGTGATGTCCCTAGACTCTTATGTAAGAGACACCAAACATTTTTTGAATTGCATCAACAAAATTACCTGGAAAGACACGTACTGTATGCTGGTCCTTGACATCGCCAGTCTATACACGTGCATAGCACATGGGGACGGTCTCACAGCTATGGCTAGTTTTTTGGATAAACGTCCACTTAGATTTTATGAGCACAACAAAATGTTACTTGAATTCATGACATTCAGCCTAAACAACAACATATTCCTATTTGGCAAACAGCTGTATAAACAGATGTCAGGCGTTGCCATGGGAGCTTGCTCCGCCCCTAGTTTTGCGAACCTTTTCGTAGGATGGTGGGAGGAGCAAGTGGCCTGGAGTAATGAGAATTGCGAATGGCACAATAGGATTATAGGGTATCATCGTTATATAGACGATCTTTTTATCATTCTAGAGAACCCTATAGAAACAGCAAGTGACTTTGTTGATGCTCTTAACAACAATAATGTGAATCTTAGATTCTCAGGACAGATTAGCCAGATATCTGTGAATTATTTAGATCTCACAATTTATATTGATGAGGACGGCAGAATACAGACTAAGCTTTACAGGAAGGAGACGGCTGGTAACTCCACCCTCTTTGCTACCAGTAGTCATCCACGACCACATATCGAGAGCATTCCCTATGGAGAGTTGCTCAGATTGAGAAGGAACAACTCCAATGAGGAGGACTATGAGAGAGCAGCTAATTCTAGTCTACAGAGATTTAGAATAAGGGGCTATAGCGAAAGTGTCTTAAGTAATGCATATGAAAGGGTTAAGAAGTTGAGGCGACAAGAGCTTTTACTGCCTAAAAAACCAAAGAAAGCCAGTGACAGCTCCTTCCACCTCATCACAACCTACTCTGAGAATGCTGGACAAATCAAAAAGATACTCAAAAAAACCTGGAATATCTTATTGACGGATAATACCATCAAGGCTGATTTGCCCACTAATCCTTTAGTTACCTATAGAAAGGCTAGATCTCTCAGGGACCATCTCGTCTCTAGTCACTTTCAGTCCCAAGTTACACCCCCTAAAATGCCGGTTCTCAATGGTTTTTATCCTTGTGGTAAGTGCAAGGCATGTAAATATAGTAAGCGGACGCTTACATATAAAGTACCTGGTTTGGCTATCCCCAAACGCATAACTAAGTTTCTCACTTGTTCGACACCTTATGCTATCTATTGTCTTATGTGTCCTCGTGGCCTGAAATATATAGGCAGTACGACCAATGCCGTGAAACTTAGAATCTTGGAGCACATGCGTGCGATTGCAAACAAAGATGCTTCCTACCCAGTAGCTAGGCACTTCGAGAAATTGCACAAAAGCAACAGGGATCTGTTGGCTTATACATGTCTCGATAGTGTACCTGCTAACATTAGAGGGGGGGATCGCCTCCTTAAATTAAGACGCTTGGAATCCAGGTACATAATCGACTTGCAATGTAAAACTCCACATGGATTGAATATGCATGAGGAGTTATCAGTACATTTGGGGTGACTATTTATGTAATGAAGGTGTCCAATCTTGGTGCGTTACACTTGAGTTTTTGATTGTACATATCACCGAAATTTCTGAAATTTTGAATCTCTTGGGATTTCTCAAAATATATTTTATATCTATTATTGTCATTCTGCAAAGTAAGGTATTGTATTCAATTGAAGTGAAGCCTTTGGTTTTGCCCATCCAGGGCTCAATTATGTGTATTGTGCATCCCCTTATAATTTGGTGATTTTATCAAGATTGTATAATGATGTTTGCACTTATTCGTTTATATAGTTATATTTATGGCTATGCAATTTTGTGGTCCTCATTATTAGAGTCGGACTCTGGTGCCACATTTTGCATGCCACTGTGTTTTTCACTTCATTTGCGCCCATCCAGGGCTAGATTTGCAGGACTAACAGCTGATCACATGTGATGTTTAATTAATGTTCATTTGAACGTAAGGCACTCGCATTCACACTTGTATAAATCTGTGTTTCAAGACCATTTTTTCATCATTTCAGCAGCACCGTGACCGTCTTAAGATGGCGGCCACAGTAGAGTGTTATATGTTAGTCCTTCTTTGCCTGTTACTTTGCGTATGACGTTTTTTAAAGTTGACGGGCGCCTCGGCTCTCTGCACAATTTGACAAAGCCCGATGGCGAAACGCGTCTTGTTGCTGTGAGTGTTCCGACATTAAAATCTTGGTTGGAACCACCCCTGCGTGTGCTGCATTCTTTTGGATTTAATATCCTGTGGATTTTGGAGCTTGAATACGTTCGCGGGTACACCCCCGCTTTGTGTGCACCCGCTCGAGAGTGCAGTTGGTTGGTGTTTTGGAGCTGTTATATATATATATATATATATATATATATAACCTACTGGCAGTCGCCAGTAGGTAGTTATAGTTAGAAACTATTATCCTTAGAAAATCCACAACATTCTATTTGGAATAACTTTGCCACTTTGCGAAATTTTCAAAACTGGTGTGGCGCTCCGGTCCACTCCTATCCTGAAAGTCTTGGGGTGATTCATATAGCGGGGGATGAGAAAAAAGGGGAGTCCCAAAACGTGTTTTCCCCATGCAATTTACCATAGGAACCTTTAATCGCAGCTACAGCCCAAACTGCTGAACACAATTACACCAAATTTGGCAAAGAGGTAGCCCTTGGCTCAGGGTCATGCCTTTTTGTTGAATGGTGTACATCCGTTCAGCAGTTCCTGAGAAAATCGAAAGTAAAATCACATATATATCCATGGCCACCCAGGATCTGCTCACCCTGCCGAGCACAAGCTGTATGCTAATTGTCTGTCAACACTCCAAACCAGGAAGTGTTGGCAGCCATCTTGTTCCCGGGGACCGCCACCCCCGGGGCTTATTTACATTAGGTGGGGGGGCTCTCAGGACCCCCCAGCCCCAGGGACCGCCACCAACCGGGGCTACTTTAAATTAGTTGCGCGGAGGATTGCAGGCCCTTTCAGCCCCGGGGACAGCCACCCCCGGGGCTCGATTTAATTTTGATTGCGGGGGGCACACTACCCCCGTGCAGCCCCAGGGATTGCCACCCCTGGGGCTATTGAAAAAGAAAATACCCTGTGTGTGTGGGCTCAAGCCCCCCCACATGCCCCAGGGACCGCCACATCCCTGGGGCTCTAAATATTTAGATTGGGGGTCCGTGACAGACCCCCCAGCCCCGGGGACCACCACCCCTGGGGCTTTAAAAATGTGAGGAGGGGGGCCGCGCGGCCCCCCTCCTGGAGCCATTGATGGCCCTGGGGACCACCATCCCCCAGGGCTGGCTCCAGCAGTGTCCCGGGGTGCCCACCCCCGGGATACTGCTGTTTGCAATGACAAGGTGGGAGCCTCGTGGCTCCCACCCTGTCATTGCAAACTGCTATGCTTCATTGAAGCAAAGCAGATTGCTTTTCCACATGTGGAGCAGCATGTTAGTTGCTCCCCATGTGGAAAAGCAATGCCGGCTCCCGCAGGAGGCAGGGAGCCGGCTGGGACCATGGAGGTATTGGGGACCCCCCACAGTCCCCAACGAAGAGGGCCAGCCCTGGGGGATGGGGTCCCCGGGGCTACAAGTGGCCCGGGAGGGGGGCCTCGCGGTCCCCTTCCCCTTAAAATAAAAAAAAATGAGGCAGGCTGGCCCCAGAGGATGGGATCCCCGGGTCTATATTAGGCATGAGGCGGGGGCCCAAGTGGCCCCCCTCCAAAAAATAAAAACCAATGGCCAGGCCCCGAGGTTGGGGTCCCCGTGGCCATAAATGGCCAGAGGAGGGGGGGCACGCAGCCCCCTCCAAAACTTTGCAAAAACATGCCATGCCCCGGGGGGATAGGTCCCCGGGGCGATTAAGGCCTCGGGAAGGGAGCCACGCGGTCCCCTTCCCAATTTTTTTATAAAAAAAAAAAAAATTGGGGGGCAGGCCCTGGGGATGGGGTCCCCAGGGCCAAAATATTAGGAAAAGAAGGGGGGCCACACAGCCCCCTTCTTAAAACAATAAAAAAAGAAAAAGACCGGCATTGGGCCGGAGGCCACGACCCCTTCTTGCAGCACTCTGCAAATGCGCCCCCTGGCGTGTTTGCAGAGGGGGAACGAATTCCCCTTGAATACTGGGGGTCCCTGGGGGGCAACTAGCCCACCAGGAACCTCCAGTATTTGCCAGGGGGCTGTGTTGCAGAGAGGTGTTCTGAGGCCATGCCCCTTTTTACACCTCTCTGCAGCGCAGCTCTGTGGCGCTTACTGGAGGTAGCTGGTGGGCTAATTGCACCCCAGAGACCCTCAGTATTCAAGGGGAGTTAATCCCCCAATTTAAAACGCGCCACTTGGCGCGTTTGCACAGTGGTGAAGGGAGGGGGTGAGGCCTGAGTTCACATGCGTGCAAACACACCCTGTGCCGCGGTTTAAGTTGGGGAATTAATTCCTTGTCAATCCTGAGGGTCCCTGGGGCCAACTAGCCCACCAGGTACCTCCAGTAAGCGCCACAGAGCTGCGTTGCAGAGTGCTGTAAAAGGGGTGTGGCCTCTGAACACCTCTCTGCAATGCAGCCCCCTGGTACATACTGGAGGTACCTGGTGGGCTTGTTGGCCCCCAGGGATCCACAGCATTGAAAAGGAATTAATTCTTTAACTTAAAATGCGCCACAGGGCATCAGGGCCGGACTGGGAACAGTAACCGGCCCTGGCAAACTGCTCGGCTGACCCCCCTGGGAGGGAAGGGGGGATGCCGCAGAGCTGTTTGTTAGGGCCGGGTCCAGCTGATTTCGTTACAGGGCCGACATTGCTGGCCCCCGGTAACAAAAACGAGCCCCCAGGGACCAAAAATCGGCCCCCGCCCTGGCGGCTCACCAGGCAAACGCCCGGTACCTGCCAGGGCCAGTCCCGCCCTGCAGGGCATGTTTGCAGACATGTCACCTCAGGCCACGCCCCTTTACTTCACCACTGTGCAAACGCACCCTGTGGCGTGTTTTAAGTTGGGGAATTAATTCTCTTTCAATACTGAGGGTCCCTGAGGGCCAAATAGCCCAACAGGTATCTCCAGTATGCGCCAGGAAGCTGCGTTGCAGACAGGTGTTCAGAGGCCATGCCCCTTTTTTCACCTCTCTGCAAAGCAGCTCTGTGGCGCTTATTGGAGGTACCTAGCGGGCTAGTTTGACCCTAGGGACCCTCAGGATTCAAGGGGACTTACTCTCCCAACTTAGAACGGCCACAGGGTGTGTTTACACAGTGGTGAAGGGAGGGGACGGGGCTGAAGTGATGTGTGCAAACATGCCCTGTGGTGCATTTTAAGTTGGGGAAAAAATTCTCCTTCAATCATGAGGGCTCTGGGGGGCCAACTAGCCCATCAGGTGCTTCCAGAAAGCACCACTGCGCTGCGTTGCAGAGAGGTGGTCTAGGCCGTGCCCCTTTTTACACATCTCTGCAACACAGCTATGTGGCGCTTACTGGAGGTACCTAGTGGGCTAGTTGTACTCTGGGGACCCTCAGGATTCAAGGGGACTTAATCAGACAACTTAAAACGGCCACAGGGAGCGTTTACACAGTGGTGAAGGGAGAGGACGGGGCCTGAGGTGACGTGTGCAAACACGCCTTGTGCATGTTTTAAGTTGGGAAAATAATTCCCATTCAATCCTGAGGGACCCTGGGGGCCAACTAGCCCACCAGGTGCTTCCAGTAAGTGCCACTGCGCTGCGTTGCAGAGAGGTGGTCTAGGCCGTGCCCTTTTTTACACATCTCTGCAAAACAGCTATGTGGCGCTTACTGGAGGTACCTAGTGGGCTAGCTGTACCCTAGGGGCCCTCAGGATTCAAGGGGACTTAATCAGAAAACTTAAAACGGCCACAGGGAGCGTTTACACAGTGGTGAAGGGAGGGGACTGGGCCTGAGGTGACATGTGCAAACACGCCTTGTGACGCCGTAGTGTAGTTCCTATATTCCCAATAGGCTCTGCGCATTGGAATAATAAATCCTGTAGTTTAGACGTAGGACTGATGTCGACTAGGTCTCTACCGAATCTATTAGACTTAATTGTGAGTCCCAGCTAGCTCAGAGGTTACTAGAAACTTTCTTGAATTCACAAGAAGGGATTAGTTTCTGACAACCGCATAAACATGACAACTTTGTTACCCAAGAATAAGAAATCAATCTCTAGAGTCGCGGAAACAATAGATAGCTATTTCACTCAGTCATTCGTGCATGCTTCGTTTCACCAGAGGTGCTGAGAAAACAGAGAGATGGGCGTTTTCAATAAAAGTATTTATTGAACAGTCTTCTTTCTCAAGCATAAGAAATGTACTGCTACAATCGTAATATCGGTAATAAAGTACAGAGTATATAATACGAACAGAATTATAAAGTAGTACTGTAAAAGCATGATATGGTTTCTAAGCCATAAATTGCTTTAATACGGATAAAATACATACAGTGTTAAAATGATGGCTAAAAGTACTCAACTGGTGCTTCTAAAATACGCCTACCCCGGTGTACCTGACCTAAGCCTAGCACAAGGGAAGAAGTAAGTG
The DNA here is from genome assembly GCF_964261635.1 of Lissotriton helveticus. Lineage (NCBI taxonomy): Eukaryota > Metazoa > Chordata > Amphibia > Caudata > Salamandridae > Lissotriton > Lissotriton helveticus. The sequence continues at coordinate 702,654,173 of NC_136068.1, read as the reverse complement.
AGGAGTAGTTTAAGTTTAGTATTCCCTGCCAAGAATCTAATCAAGAATTCTCTAAGGGTCTAATCAGCTCCGTACCTTGGTTCAGAATGAAGGAGGTCTTGTATCTCTCTCTCAGGACTCGATTTCCCAGCAACCCGCAAGGGTAGCCTGGAAACACGGGAGTTGGATTTCTCGGCAAGAGAAAAGACAGCGTCTCTCAGTGCGTCAGCTGGAGGGTCGGCTTCCTTCGGCACTTGCTGCTGCAGGGCGTAGGGCAAGTAGTTAGTCGATGTGCTCCAAACCACTGTGTGTCTGCTTGGGCAAATCTAGGCATATTTATACTATGAGGGTGCCGAGTTTGACGTGTGATTGGACTTAATAACGTCATAGAAAACTCAGTTCTTCGAAAACTCCATGATTTCCTAGATACATTAGTATTCAGGCAAGGGGATGACCCTAGCTGCTGAAGGCAGGTTTCTCTAAGAAATCGTTGCTGATTCTTGGAACATAGTGGAAGTAGCCATACCGTATTTGGGCTGCATAGGCTTAGTCTAAATATGGTAATGATTTCTATGCCTATATAAGGATAGGATAGTCCGTACCTATATAAGGCCATGAATCGGGAAAATTTACACTAGGGTCCTAGATTCATTTACAACACCCACTCCACGATCTTAAGTTCAATAAAACTGAACCTGTAAGCACTGAACATATTTAAAGCTGGTGATTACAATCCCACCCAAAATACAACATACAAAATTGCATTTGAAAAAGGATTGTTTGAATATAATGAGTATAGAATAAGCAGGTCTTCATAGACATGAAGCATAGTATACATTCTATAATTGTAAAATACATTCATAAAATGTCTCTGAAGTTTTACAGAAAGGAAAAATACATTTTCGAGACTATCCCATGTCATATTTTATAAGATGTTTTTGTTCTGATTATTAGGCCAAATATAGTCATTGTGAAGTTTTTCAAAAGAAATCTTGTTCTCTAAGAATAGTTCTACTTTAAGCAGATCACTCTGTGCCAAAAGTTCTATTTAGGAAAAAGTTCAAATTAGTAGATTGTTTTGAATAATGAAGGTCCAATTTCAGAGTTCAGAGAACGCTGTGTGAAATAATCAAAAGTTATTCTCAGGAGTGTCAGGAGAAAACATCAGATTGTCTAGGCTGGCAAAGAAACCGTCTACTGTAGTAGGTGAAAGTGGAACCACTTCAGTTAGCAGATCAAAATACAGAAGTGTGGATCATCGCCGTCAGCGTTTGATGCATTAGCAATGTCTGTAGTAGATGGTACCTCTATGCCTGTAGTTTCTCGTATCTCACCCTCAGTTAGACTTGCAGGTGAGACCTCATTGAATGCCGTCATCAGAATAGGCAGCCATTGGGGGCAACACGATGCATGAGCCGTTACTGGACCTAGCAAAGCGTCAACATCCGATGGCAGTACTGATGGAAGTGTAAGACAAATGTCCAACACGCATTCCTGTCCGCAAAGCAGGCATCGAAGAACAGGTAAGATGCAATCTTGCCAGATTGGTCTGAACGATAGAAACCAGGTTGTGTTCAGATCTCTTAAACGAGCCAAGCCAAGAATCTGTGAAATTCTCTCATGATACCTCATGGCAAGGAGGCATTGTTCCATGGTAGTCTGGGTGTTGCTGGTGGCCGGACTTGCCATATCGGAGCAGAAGGAATAAAAATAGAATTCCCGCTACTAGTCCCAAGATGAGAGGCAGGCCGCCGAACACAGAGTGCACGAAATTCGGAAAAATGCAGAGGACTGCATCAAACGGTGTTAACAGTCCCGAAAAAATCGTGTTAAATACATGTGTGACGCCGCTGGTATCAGACATGTTTAAGATTTGACTTAACATTTCTGCGAAGTGTACTGAGTAGTTTGTTGATAATAATGCATGTATCTCTGCAGAAGACCTTGCAACTTGCAGGTCATACGTTTCTCTAGACGAGGTCAGTGGCACATTTTTTTGTAAAAGAATGACTTTCATTCTGCTTAAAGTATCAATTTGTATAGAAGAGATATTCAGTAAAGGCCACAAGTCCGTCCCTCTGTCTGCCTTGTGCGTTGGATACAATACTTGCATACAACAAGTGACCATGGACGACACACTAACGAGATAAGCTTTTCCTGGCAACATGCCACAACATCTGTGATCATTCAGCATAACCTAACTGCCATTAGATAGTTGCCTGAAAATTGGCTCTATCACTGTGGAGGGTGTCCTATGCAGATGGCATGAAAGGTTATTTGCAGAACCGTCGCAGGCTCTGTGTAAATTAATACCTTTGCACAAAAGTGTACCGCTTAGTGAGTTCTTACAATTATTACCACTAAGGAATACCTCTTTTCCCTTATTCCAACATTTATGTGTGTAAGGTAAAGTCCAGTTCGACTTAGTGTATTCTTTACCCAACCTTTCATACAGGCCTGCTGGTATATGCTGTAGACAATACTCGAACTTGAAAATCGTCACTGATATCGTAATGGTGCCATGTATTATCCATTCAATGACAGGCTTCTCAGAAACTGTTAATGGTAATCTTTCCAGTTTTTCAATGCTCAGCACCGTATAGTCTGCTCCTTTTTGTGACAAAGAGATTTGTTTATCTGTAAGGTTAAGTACAGAAAACAATGACGTGGTGTTGATTAGAGTGGGGCAGAAAGTTTGTTGGGGGCATTGCCGGAGGTTCCCTTACCTGTGCGGACCATTGGACGCCACGCTCTCCTGCTTCGCTCTCCCCCACCGCCGCACTTGACACCGCGGCCGCCGAGAGGGGGGAGCCAGACACTGCCTACATCTCCCAGCGTCCCCTGCTTGGACTCGGGGCCGCCGCCTGCAGCGTCAGTTTCCCGCGCCTGGAGGCGCATAAGGACAAGCCGCTCCTCCCGCCTCGCGGGACACGCGCGGGCGGCGCCGGGCTGGGCTGGGCTGGGCCATGGACCTTGGTTCTTACTGCCCCCAAACACCACAAAACCTGTAAGACTTTCTATGCTCCATATTGTGTGTTATTTAGTGTGCCTTTTTGACGTTGTGGCTTATAGCTGAGCCTGTGTAAGTAACAGTTGTGGTGTCGTTATATATTGCTCCGTATTTATTTGTTTGATTTACAAATGTCCAAACTCAGGTCGGCAAAAACCCCTCATGAGACGAGCACAATGGACAACTACTTGGTTAAAGTAGTAAATAAAATCAACAAAGAAAGGCGCCTTTCGTTAAACCGGATAAGTCCTCCGGCCTCACCTACAAGTCAGGGCGCCCCCCAGTTACTCCCTCGCTAGAACGCAGTTGTATTGAAGACTCGCAAATAATCATTGAGCATGAAACATCTGCACCCTTAGTACAGATTCAGGCGGAGTTGGATAATCCTTTGGACATTTCACTACAACCCTCCCTGATATCTACGCCGGCACCCTCCCCGGTACGAAGAGTAGTAAGGGCGTGTAGGAAGCAAGCTGCTAAGCGGGGGAATAGAAAACCTAAAAAAGCTGGGTCCACACCCATTAGCACTGGGGAAGTAATCGACACCTCAACCCAGGCTGAGTTGATTAATTTGAACTCTGATCAAATTGATTTGCTGGCTAGTATTATCGAATCTAAATTAGAAACTATGATTAAACCTCTTGTGGCAAAATTAGATGAGGTAACAAAGGAAGTAACTAGATTGGGCGGCCTTTTGAACTCTCATTTAACTCAGACTAAAGCAAATCAGAGTGTAAAGGCAGGCAATAATGTAAACAAGGAAGCTGCTGTACCTCGCAATGGGGGCAACAGGCTGACACATACTGCACAAACTGCACTAGTCAGTCAATCGCCCCCTCTACCGGCTATTATTCGCCAACCCTCTGTACAAGTTACTCAACCACTTCTCACGACCCCTAGTAACCAACCTACTATAATAGGGAGGAACAATGAAGGGAGGAGCGCAGTAAAGAGAAGATGTTCAGTCAATCTCCCACCAGAATGCGCACCTTATATAGTCGTACTTACAAATGTACCTGAGGGGGATTCCTATCTTACTGAGTCGAGGCCAGAAACCCACGACTCCCTGAAAAATAAATCTTTATCATGGCTACATGGAATTGTGGGTTTCCTCTTGCTTTTTCAAACAACATTATATCGACCCGTAGAGTCAGTTGGATAGGAAACTCTAGGAAAAATAGTAGGGGGGACTGCATTATTGTTAATTTCAAGCACCCGCAGCCTGTTGCTACAGTCCTGCTTAGAGCGGCCTCCCTATCAACTGCTGATAACATTGTATGTGCACGCCGTCTTGGTTTCTTTTATAACCATCTTAATAACACCACACATTTTAATACTGACCAGCCCAAGCCATCTCATTCTCTACCTAGGCGATGCTTTGTTACCCCTCCTCCTCAATTTGGAATTCAACCACCAAATAGTCAAGACCCATACTGTTATAGGTTGTCCAGGCATTATAACCAATTTGATCAACCTCTCCCACTGGCCAATCAATATGCCCCTCTAGCATCTCTGGAGGAAAATGTTTGACAGTCAACTGAACCAAGGACTAATGTACAGCCCCCATATCCTATATCTAGAATTATGACTTGGAACATTGCTGGCATTAAGGCTAAAGTAGGGAATGATATCTGGATTAATTCACTAAAAACCTATGACATTATAGCATTTCAAGAAACTTGGGACCAGACAAACAGCTTTTCCCTGGATGGGTATAGACATTTTTTCCTTCCAGCGACATGCAGCGTGGCTGGTAGAGCCAAGGGAGGTTTACTAAGCCTATTTAAACTTGATTTAAATGGCACACTAACTCAGTGTAATTCAGGTTCTCAGAATTGTTTAATTGTTGAGTTATCATATTCTGATACCCCTAAGATTTTATTCATTAACTTTTATAATTCATGTGCCAATGAATGTACCGGGACTAACCTGGACTCATTGGAGAAATTCCTGTCAGTCTATAGTACAAATGTGAATACTTTTGAATTAATATTTTTAGGGGACTTTAACATCCATCCCTGTAACCAACCGTGTGCCAGTAATAAAATAGAAGGTCCAGCATATTCTTTATCTATGCATTTTGAACATTCTAAGAGGGGGGAAGAACTTGAAAACTTTCTGGCGAGATGGAATCTTTACGAGTCTGGTTGCGGGGAAGGTGGTCCTAGGTCCCCCACTTTTAAAGGAACAGACGAAGGCACTATCATTGATTACATTTTTATGTCTTTATTTATGTTATGTAAGGTACTAAGGTATAAGACGGAGGTATCGGTCTTTAGTGACCACAACCCAGTGTTAATAGAGATAAAGTCTGTGGATTTATTAACCCTGAAATCTGTGACACATAAGGGTGGTCTAAGCGTGGCTGTAAAAGATCAAGGACGCAGGCTAAAATGGTCAAACATAGTCCCTGAAACTTTTTTGCAGGAAGTTTTGGATAAGGTTGAGGACAATGTGGCCATATGCCTAGAGAAACAGTCCCAAAACACAGAGGTGGTCATTGCCTTTGATAATATCTGTAGACAAATTAATCTAACCTTACATGCTGGCCCTAGACAGAGGACAAACTACGGCAAAAGATGGTTTGACAAAAAATGCTCTAGGGCACATGGAGTTTTACTTACGGCCCTGAAAGCGACCCCTAAGGACAAAGCGCAAATAGCTATCTTAAGATCTGCCTATAAGAAAGCAATTTTAGAGAGGAAAAATGAGTTGAAAGATGAGGCCTGTTCACAATTACTTGCCCCTGAAACCCTAAGAAATAGTGGGCTGTTCTGGAAAATTGTAAATCAACCTTTATTCTCGGGAGAGGAGAACACTCCCCTTGAGTCTAACATTCCAGACGAGGGCTGGATAACTCATTTTGGGGAAATTTACTCTACCCCAGGCCCTGAAAATCGAATGGCTAATACCCTTGTTAGATCTGAAGGGCCTCAGGTGATTTTTGAGGCCGAAGAGATTGAAAGAGCTACTGAGCTGACCTTAAAAAATAAGGCTCCAGGTCCCGACGAGGTCCCCGCGGATGTTTTTAAATGTGCCCCAAAACTGTGGTATAAGAGCGTGTGTAGTGTTTTTAACGCTTTAAACCAAAATAATATACCGGCCTCATGGAAAAAATCCATTATTATCCCGGTCTTTAAGAAGGGAGATAGGCAGGACCCCTCTTGTTATAGACCTATCTCTCTAATAGATTCCTCGGTCAAAATGTTAGGGCGGGTAATCTTGCACAAACTTATAGACTGGGTCAATGACAGAGGGCTCCTGTCCAATCTACAATATGGGTTTAGAACGAAAAGGAGTACATTAGACCAATGCCTTAACTTGCAACTGTTACTGGACAACTATACCAAGGTCAAAGAGGGGTCAATGTACTTGGGGTTCATGGACCTCTCTTCGGCATTTGACCTTGTAAACAGGGCCAAGTTATGGCAAATTTTAATTAACATGGGTCTTGATCGGGCCTTAGTTGACCTTCTGGCGGACTTACATTCTAGCCTTTTGGCCTCCGTCAGGGTTACTGCTGAGGGGCGCTGTACTAATCATTTTAACTCAGAAAGGGGGGTCAGGCAAGGGTGCATCCTGGCCCCCCTTCTTTTTACGGTATATATAAATGCCCTAGAACCTTTACTAAAGGAGGCTACCCTTGACATACCGCGTATAGGGGAACTGGGTATCCCAGTTCTCCTCTACGCGGATGATGCTGTCCTTCTTTCACGGACAGGGTTGGATTACAGCGGCTTCTGGATGTATTTGGGAATTTTATGGGATCCCTGGACCTTAAAATAAATGTAAAGAAGTCCCACATCATGATCATGGGGAAGTGCTCTAGGAAAAAGCAGTCTAAAACTTTTTTCTGTTGCAAAAAAGAACTTAGTAGGGTGCCCACATTCCCTTACTTGGGGATTACATTTGATGAGAGAGGGAATTGGGGTCAGCAGCTTAAAAATAGAAACATCTCCTTTGCAAGAACTACCTCTGCACTCCAGGGTTTTACGAAAAAACTCGGGGCTAGGCCTATAGTAGCACTAATGAAGATTTATAAAGCAAAATGCCTCGCTGTAGCCACACATGGTAGCTCAATATGGGGCTATAGTTCCCCAGATTGTTTACAGGTGACCGAAAACAAATTTATGAGATCCGTCCTATCAGTGCCACAGTCCACGCACTCATACTCTATCCATTCTGAACTGGGGGCAGGCTTTATCTCTGACATGATAAGAATGGCTCCTGTAATATGCTGGTTGAAGACCTGGATGAACCAGGAAATCTCCCTGAACCATATTATCATGAAAGATTGTCTCCTACTAGAAAACTATAGTAAGAGTGAGTGGCTGACTTACATTAAAACAGCCTGTTTAAACGTGGGAGACCGGAGCTTTTCTCCTCACCAGAGTCAATAAGACCAAAGGACATCGCTCTAATTAAGGGAGCAAAGGCAGATTTGCTGTCTCTGGAGAGAGAGGAACGCGAATTAAAAAAACCTACTGTAAGGGCCAATCTCATTATTGCCAGCCCTTGTGGTCCTGAAACCTACCTTAATGTGGTGAACCGTCCTTTCCATAGGCTTCTCCTAACCCGCTTCCGTTTTAATTTGATACACCTGAACTTAGGACTGTTCCCTTCTTGGAGTACCCCCGAAAAGGCACTGCCGTGTTCCTGTGACAACTTTTCCACTCAGAACACATTGCATTTTTTGATGTTCTGTAGTCACTACACAGAATTAAGGATGAAATTCTTGGTCCCAATACTTAAGGAGGAGGGGTTTTTGCAGGTCAAGCCTGCCCTCTTGTACATGCAATTATTACAGTCCCCTAGGATACTTTTTCACGTTGCAAGTTTTCTGGTGGGTGCTGTAAGGACTAGAAATAAGAAAAACTGTTTGACTAATTGTACATAAATGAATTTGGATGTAAATATATATGATGTCTGTACTCTAAAAAGTGACAGGGAGGGCACCCAAATGCGTTAATGTTCTTATTCTATTTATTGTGTTTTTAATCTATGAAATCTTCATTTAATGAAAAATTTCCGGATATTATTTAATTGGCTTATGATCCTGTTTTTATTCTGTATAAAGAATGCATTTAATTGTATACTTTGTATAGTTCCATTGTCTTTTTATGATATTGATTTATCGAAATAAAGTATTCTGACTGACTGACTGACTAGACGCCATGGCACGTAGCCTGAACACAGATTTTGCAACGTCCAGCCCAGCTGCATTATAGAACGTTATTGAGACTGGCCATGTTGTAACATTAGCAAGTCCTGCTCTATTATGTCAATTGCAGATGATACAATGCTGTCCAATTAATATATTCTGGACGACAGAGTTGTTAACCCATTGTCTACTACAGAGAGAGTTTTCTCTAGATTAATAAGATCAATTTCTCGTATTCTTTCTGCAGTTTCTATTTGGGTCACTTTCCAAGCTTTGTTGTACGCAGCATATATACCGGCGTATATGAAACGTTTTTGACGTGGTTTGCGAGGCCCCATTAAGAAATCTCGCAAATAATTGCCTATTTTAAGTAAAGATAAGTGTTGTTTGATTTCTGGAAGTGTAGATTTCTGTAGCCACTCAAGGCATAGTTTTCCTACACTATAAGTTGTTACTATCCCTGGATGTTGTCTCTGGGAGTATCTTGGATCTGGCCTGTTCATTTTGAACCCCTGTTGTTTTTCCAGGAATCTATCATGACAGTTATTAGTATCTGTGGGCCAGATTAACAATGTTTTCCAGTCAGGATTAGTTCTGTTCTGTTTTAAAATATAGGGTACGTCTTCCTCTTCTTCTGTAGTAGTAGTATCACTGTCAGATGTGGGTTTAGGTATCGACGGTTTATTTAAATCTTTTATCTTAGCTAAGCCAAGACAAGAAGTTTGTTGAACAGTGTCATTCAAAAACATTATTTGTTCTGGTATAATGCAGGCTCAGAACAGGGCTTCTAAACCGTGTACCTGCCAGTCTTTTGTGCCCCAGACAGTTTTTGTCTCGATGTTGTCTTTCCAAAATTCAAAACCTAATGTAGACAGCTGAGCATAAAAGTTTGCAGAATAAATTTGTTTTAGTATTGGTCAACATTGTTTTCATGCCTGTCTTATTCTTATTTTTGAAATAAAAACGTTTCTGGATTTGTAACATTAAACCCTGTGAAGTATGGAAACTTTTCATAGAACGTTTTTGAGCTGCCTTTTGGCGGCGTTGGACAGTGTTCCCATTGATTATATGTATAAACATTCCTAGGGCTTGCAGATTTATGCAAATAATGGTGACCATAATGATTAAAGACATATATTTGTTCATAATCTGATTAACCTTGTAGGTATTCATGTTCAGTAAATTTAGCTGACATCTCTAAATCTGACATCATATTATTAATAGTTTCAAAGTCCCAATCATCAGAAAATGTGTGTGGTGATACAAAGTCACTTAAAGAGATCTTGAACTGGTGTGGAATCTTCAGAAGCTCTACCGGGCCATAGATGTCATACTCATTTTTTGTCCCATGCTATACCACCAGGTATAGGAACGGCTGTGATGTTTACTCTTCTTTCACGATGGGAAGATTTATGAGGTTTCAGGACCAAGTTGATTTTCTGACTTGCTGTGTCCATTGTATTATATTTTCCATCTATCATTCTTCCCAAGCTCAAAACCAGAATGAGCCAGAGGAGGAGGAAAAGTACACCTAACACAATCCAAAAATCAATCCATGGTGAAACCATATATACTTTCTCAAGTTGATGAAAGAGTTCTTTTATTTTTACTTTGAAAGATTTACTTGCTGGCTCATCTTCGGGCTCACTGGGATCCTCAGAAAATGTATCAAAGTTGATAAAATAGCCAGAGGCAGTTCTGTCAATTATTGGAATTGCATCAGGATTGTTATTAATCTTTGGAGCTGCTTCTTCCTTTGTCATATTTGTATAGTCAGAGGCTACATCATTGTAGACAGGTGTTTCTTGATGAACTGTTATATGGGTCTCAAGAGGCATGAGTTCCATGGCTTTGTTGCATAGTCCTTCTTTTCTCACTGCAGGTTTATCGAAGTTGACAAGTCTTTCAGTTTGAACCTCTTGAATAGTAGCAAGATTTGGTCTTCTGCTACTTCTTGGGAGTCCACTGGGCCTACTACTTATTATTGGCCACATGATTGTGGTTTGACCAGGTCGATGGACACAACTCTGTTCTCCCTTTTACCAGCAAGGGGCAGTAGTACTACTGATCTTGTTCCTTTGATTGCCAAGACAGGTACTGCTTTTCTGTTAGACGGCCCAAATTCCTTCTTTACCGCAATCTTTTCCCTGACTAGATCCCTAATCTTTGGAATCCAGACAGGTCTTGCTGGGACAGGTGTTTTTTTTTCAGTGGATGTTGGTTTTTGTGATGTGTTACTTAGACTTCTTCTTTTTTCATTTAAGTCCTGTAAAACAGCCAAGCGATCTTTGACATCAAAGGGTTTTTGTTCCACCACTGAAGTTTGACAATCGAGGTCTTCGATTAACATTCTAGTACCAAACAATAATTCATACAGAGTGATTCCACCCAGAGAATTTCTTGGCAGATTGTTAAGACTACGTTGGACACTTATTAGATGTTTGACCCACCCATCACCCGAACCTAATACCTTAGCTGTTATGGATTGCTTTATGTCACGTTTTTTTCTTTCCACTACCGCATTACCCTCAGGATGGAAGGTATTAGAATACCGCAATGCAACGCCCAAACTAGTCATGGCCTCCTTGTAAGCTCGAGAGCTAAACGCAGGACCCTGGTCAGAAGGTAGCGTGCCTATTGCGTATGTGCAGATAAAGACTCGCAAATCCTTTATAACAGTTCTGGCGTCAGCTGAGCGCTGGGGCCACATCCAAATAAATCTTGTGCAGGAGTCCACTGCGACCATGATATATTTATAGTTGCCATTCCTTGTTAAGGGACCACAGTGGTCCAGGTAAATGCATGCAAGTGGTTTATCTGAAATAAGAAGCGGCGTCTGTGCAGGTCGTTTCACTGTCAAAACTTTTATTTTCTGGCATATTTCACATTCTAGAACATAATTTCTAGTTTGTTTTCTCATGCGTGGCCACCAGTATCTCTGTTTTAATAATGATACTGTGGCGGAAACCCCTGCGTGTGCAGACGCTAGTCCTTCATGTGCTGGTAAGATTAGTCCTAACCTATGTTCCATGTTTGGAATTGCTCTATCCCCCACTCCAGGGATTGGAGCATAAGGAACATTATTCGCATCAGTTATATATGAGTACTTTACTGGAAAGCCTTTCGGGAGTGTCTTACCACTGTCTTTGACTGAAGCAGTGACAGTTTGCATTATTTCGCTGTCTATTTTTGTTTTTGACCGAGTGATCGCAGCTACGGAAGGCATTTGCACAGCAGCCTTCGCCACTTCATCAGCCAATGAATTCCCTGCAACGTGAACGCCATCACGCTGATGACTCAGTGTATGAATCAAGTGAGTCTTTTGTCGTTCTTTCTGCAAAAGAACTACTTGTTCCCAAAGTCTTTTATGCTTAATTGTGCCACCTTTTGCGTCTTTGAAACCATTTTGAACCCAGTTCTGTAGATACTCATTGTAAGATTGTACGCAGTAATACGAATCGCACACTATTAGTGTGGGGAATTCGCGATCGGTATTTTCAAGCGCCATCTTGAAAGCTTGTAGTTCAGCTAGCTGAGCTGTACAGTCTCCGAGTGATTGTGTTTTAGTGACCATAGGTCTGAATTTACCTTTGCGCCAACGACCTTTAACGTACGCGCACGCGGCACTATATATCAGACGTCTTCAAACTTTTGGATGCCGAGACCCCCCTGTCAACATTTTCAAGCGTAAGGACCCCCTCCTGACAAAAAGTTCTAAACCTCTAGGTTATGAGGAAGGTGAGGACCAAATTATGCGACAGGCTTGACTAAATAGTGTGAGTAGAAAATTTAAATAATGTTCTGTGATGCTGCGTATTTTTGGGTAGCATTGCTTTATTATTTAGAATTTTTTTAAACACAGTAATACTGAGGAAAGATTTCACCCCATCAGTACCAGTTTATAACCAAAATACAGCAATTAACATCAGAAAGATGTCTAGTCAACCTCTGTGAAGGGCCTCCCAAACCGCAGGAATACGCGCTGCCACATTAGAAGCTCACCTGGCCATGGCCGGGAGCAGCAAGGGTGCATTCAAACCGTGGCGGTCTTGTGCAGAGTTAAGCAGTTTACCCATGCCCCTTTCCTCTCACCCCCTTCCTTCCATCCCTCTCTTCTCTCTTCTCTCCTCTCCCAACCCCAAATCCCTCTCTCACCTTGCAGGCAGATGGTTATTAGCCCCAGGACACCTTTTGGTAACAGTAGCGCACTACAAATGTAAATAATAGGCAGAAGCAGGGGATCCACTAGACCCGAACTTCGGGGGGGGGGGAGTTTGGGGGGGTTAACATTCCCAGCCAGGGCTTCGCCAAGCACTGGTCGCACACGGTGCAACAGTCTTTCCACCTTCTCCATGAATTCCCTCACTACCACTCACCAACAATACACCTCATCGCTCTATAGCACCTGTCTGAAAAACATTTCATTTTTTTATAGCGCTACTCATAGTTTACTCACACTCAGTTCTGTGATGTGCATGGTACATCTTCTTTGTACCAGGGACTTTAACCTTCTGCACTGTGTGGGTGACAAGAGTGCCCATGTGACTGCACGGTCAGGAATGCAACAGTGTGAGAGTAGGGTAAAAGGAGTGACTGCAGGGTGAGTGAGGTGACCATCTGAATTTGGGTTCTGCTGTAAGTGCAGAGTGGGACGAATTAGTGCATGGTTAGTGATGGCCTTGTTTGAGTGAGCTACAGATTGAGCAGTCAGGGGGGGACAGGTGAGTGAAGTGTCACATGAGTGCAGGGTGAGAAGTGTGCTCGTGTGACTACAGGGTGAGGTACAGAGTGAACAATGCAAGCGAATCTTTAGTGCCGACTGATCACTGTGAGAGCAGGGTGGGCGGGTGAATGTTGTGAGTGCATGGTGATCAGTGTGAGTGCATTGTGATCACTGTGAATACATTATGATCACTGTGAGTGCAGGGTGAGTGGGTGTATGTTGTGAGTGCATGGTGATCAGTGTGAGTGCATTGTGATCAGTGTGAGTGCATTGTGATCAGTGTGAGTGCATTGTAATCAGTGTGAGTGCATTATGATCACTGTGTGCAGGGTGAGCGGGTGAATAGTGTGAGTGCATGGTGATTGGTGTGAGTGCAGGGTGAGCGGGTTAATGATGTGAGTGCATTGTGATCAGTGCGAGTGCATTGTGATCACTGTGAGTGCAGGGTGAGTGGGTGAATGTTGTGAGTGCATGGCGATCAGTGTGAGTGCACTGTGATCAGTGTGAGTGCATTGTGATCACTGAGTGCAGGGTGAGCGGGTGAATGGTGTGAGTGCATGGTGATTGGTGTGAGTGCATTGTGATTGGTGTGAGTGCATTGTGATTGCTGTTAGTGCATGGTGATCAGTGTGAGTGCATGGTGATCAGTGTGAGTGCATGGTGATCAGTGTGAGTGCATTGTTATCGCTATGAGTGCATGGTGATCGCTATGAGTGCATGGTGATCAGTGTGAGTGCATTATGATCGCTGGGAGTGCAGGGTGAATATGAAAGTGAAGGCGAGAATGAGAAGTGAGTAGTCTGAAAGCAGGGTGCATTCCCAGAAACTTGAAGCGTAGGGTTTCATATATAAGTTAAACTATTGCTATAATGGCATTAATCAGGGTTTGAGGGTGGAGGAAATAAATAATGTGCTGATCCTGCAACAAACTTCCAGTCTAATGATTAGGGTTACCAGCTCATTATTTTGATGGCCCAGAAATAAGCAGTCACCTACAGATGTATTTTGTGCACTTATCTGTGAATACTTAGAACAGCAAATATAAATAGAAAGCACTTTTAATTGTGTTCTAGGGATGCCTCAATGATCCATGACTAATATTTAAAGAGAATAAAGTAGAAAAGTCACATAACTAATTAATACATACTTTTTTATTTATAACTCGATTTAGTGTCAAGAGCAGGTGTCTGCAGGATCTTTAAACAACACATACCAGGCATGTTTCTTTTGGCAATCCAACTTTTTATTTCTTTTCATTAAATGCATTCTCACACTACAGCAGTAAGTGTAAAAATACAAATGTAAGGAATAGGCAGAGTGGGGGGCCGGGGGTACTGGAACCATAAAAAAACTAAACTTTGGTAATCAGTTAACAAAGGCATGTAAATATGCTAATGGTCTTTAAAGACCTGTGAAAAACTAGGGCCGGAGATAAGACTCCAGACACTGCCCAGCCGAGGCCCCAGGAGCGCGAGCTGCACTGCAACAGCCCAGGCTGAGACACAGGATTGGGGAGGAGGGGGGCTGAAGCCCTGGAGGCCAGGGCAGAAGTGACACTGTGAAGGCACGACCCCCTTTGCATCGCTCCACGGCCCCCTGGGGGTCCCGCCCCACAGTTTGAAGACCCCTGGTATACATTATACATCCTAGTGTTCTAGAGGCAGAATCTCGGTCGGCAGGGGGCATTCGTACTTGTATTGTAGGAATTCTTGTGTTTTTAAGTAGGGGTCAAACACGTATTCAACGTCTGTTGCAGCAAGAGAGTTAACCCATTGTATCCATCTTGGATGTAAATCTTTTGCATTGGGAATGCTTGCTTTTGTCACTGCCTCTAAGGCAGGTACAGGTGTAATGATCATTATGTGTTTACCCTGCGCGAGAGCTCTCTCTTTTGCTACTGTAGTTTGAACCACTGCCAGAATTTTTTCTATATAAGTGAATTTCATTCCAGCTTGTGTGTACAAGTGTGATTTGAAAGCTATTGGTACCTTTTCACCTTCATTAAAGGTCAGGTATGTGAATCCGCTTCTCCCTGGGATGATTCGGATCACAAGGTTGCGTGTATTATCACGTGTATCTAATTGTGTTTTTGCTAACATGTCTGTTTGCACTGAACGCAAAATTTCTGTGTGCGTTTGAGTCCAATTAGTTGGCTTGAAATCAGGTTTGATTAGTTCGTAGAGAGGTTTAACCCTTTCTGCGTAATTCAGAATATATGTTCTTCTAAAATTCAGGAAACCTAGAATTGACTGTAAGTTCTTCAGCGTTCTTGGAGTTTGGAGCAGCGCACATTTCTCTAGAAAGTTTGCTGCCAGGCTTTTGCCTTCACTTGATAACCCGTATCCTAAAAATAGGACGTTGAGGTGGGCAAATCGTGATTTCTTAAAATTGAATTTGTACCCTTCAGAAGCAAACCCAAGTATTATGGTGTTCACTCTTTTCAAGTGCACGTCCAAATGTCTAATGTGGTTTTATCTTTTTTCCGCACCATGTTATTCATCAGTGCTGCACTATGTGCATTTTGTACTGCAATTGTTTTGCAACAGGAGTTTAAATGTCTGTAATCCAAAACTAGACGATATGAATTGTCTGATTTGGAGAAAGGAAACAAAGGATTGTTCATTGACGAGGTGCATGTTTCAATCACCCCTTGGTATTCAAGTTGATTTAAAATCTCCCTGACTTGTTTCTTAGCTTCTTGCTTAACTGGATACTGCCTTTGTGTAGTAGGTTGATTTTTTTACCTGGATTTTGTGGTGAGGGGAATCCTCATCCCGTCCTGTATGATTTTTATATAATGCTGGAGCTTGGGCCACAGCCCATTTTCTGCCATACGTGTATTTTTTATGAATAGGAATGTGATTTGAGAAGGCTGACATCATTATCTCTTCACCATGTGGGCACTCCCTGACAAATTCAGGTGGCCAGTCTTTTTCAGGTAGAAGTATGTCACAGCCCTTAGAGAGCTTCTCCCAAAAGAGTGCTCTTATTTTTCTAGTTATATCCCCCTCCATCCGGAGTGTTACTTCATATAACTTGTGAGGTACACTAACACTGGTGTCTGCAGTTTCAACCTGAATGCATTCATTCAAGTCCACTGTCTCCAGATGATCCATCAGGATCCTGCAAACTATTGTGACGTCTGCTGCGCTGTCTAGCATTGTCTGGGCCCACTCCCCGTTCCTGAGTTGTGTCCTCAAGATCCTCGGCATGTCTGATCTTTATGCTTGCTACTTTCTTTTTAGTGAATTGTTTTTTTTATTTTTTGGAACGTGCTGTTCTTCTTTGGACTTCACGCGTTCCACTTTCTGTTCTGATCGTCCTCTCCTCTTCGATTTCTGCGTAAAAGTCTGAAAGGTACGAGAGGAACGAGTATCAGTATCTTGATATCTGTCAGGTTTTCTTAGAGTTTCCCTATTTCTAAGGTCATACCTTTTTTCAGAGGGTTCTTGTTGGAGAGACCTATCTCCCTTTTGGGGAGATCTTCCTCTGAACTGAGAATATTTCTCTTTAGGAAGTGACTGTTTAGTATTTTCCCACTTCTTGTTAGGAGTGGTGAGATTATTCTTAATAAATACCTTTTCAGGATTTTCAGTTAGCTGGGGTATTAATGGTTTCCCTCCCAAACTGTCTCTTCCTAGTTCTTCATATGATTTTTCAATAATTCTTGCAAGCTCATATGGTTGGTCTGCTATATCTGTTTCTTTTAACTTCTGGCGGATTGCCACGGATGCTGCTTCACCTTTGATGTTGGCTAATAGTATAGCCGAGACCTGTTTGAAATCTTTCAGTAACTTCATACCTAGATTTAAGGCCAGTTCTGGACCCTATTCATTTTGAATCTGTCTCAGAATGTCTGGTATCACCGCCATGGACGGTACACCATGTGTTTTTTTGTAGATTGAAGCAAAGACTGTACCCCAAGTGTCACAGTCCTCCACATGTGGTGCTATCCCCATTGGTAAACAGATTGTCAGAATTCTGTGTTTCTCATGAGGTGTACTATCAGGAAATACTGCCTCAATTTGAGTAATTTTTTGTGCTAACCAGAATGGAATTTGTTCTCTTTTGGCAGGCATTTTACCAATGACTGATTGTATAGTCTGTGGTGTGATTTTGTTTGTGTTCCCCTGGTGAGGGGTGTGCTGTGGAATCCTTACAGTAGGTTGTACTGTTAAGGTCTGCATGACATATTGAACCAATTGTCTATGTATTTTAATTAACTGTTTCAGCTGTGCTAACACTTCTCTACCTGTCATACTTTCTATGTCAGGATGTGGTGTATAGCTGGCTAGTACCGGCCATGTAGCTCCTGGTCTACCTAGTGGACCGAGCCTGGTAATGTGATTTTCATGTTTTAGGGCGCCTTTGTACCAGAGCTGATGCTCTTGGTAAGTTATTGGGATTTCAATGTCCTCGTAAGGAACGTATTCCTCGGGAGGTTCTTCTACTTTGTTGTAGTGAAAACTCGTGTGTTCCACCATCTGCTGGAGGAAAGTGAATCCATAAATAGAATACCTCTGTCTGCCGATATTCATGTGCCTCTATAACAAATATTACTTTATCACCTCTCGATGATACTCCATTGTTTATGAGTTTGTAAGTTATAGATTTTCTTACGTTTACCGGAATGATTATAGCATACGGGTCATTCTGTGACCTATTTCTGTCATCTGAAACTGCTTGTGCTGCTGCTGCAGCTAATTCTTCGTCAGTAACCATTATTCTACTGTTTGAAGAGTTTGCAGAACAAGTTTCAAGGAAACAAAGATTAGGTGCACAATATTTTGGAACACTGTATCCTTCAACGTTGAACAAGCCAAAAACTAATACGTAGGATTTTTCGTCCTACTCAGTTTTGGCGGATATTTTAGCCTCTCACCCACTCCAGACGTCTATTGGAGTTTTTACGGGAAAAAGGGGTCTGAGTGAAAAGCACGACTGAGTTACTCTAGTATCTAGCGTTAAATTATCGCCTTACCAAACATTGGGTGCCATGTAGTGTAGTTCCTATATTCCCAATAGGCTCTGCGCATTGGAATAATAAATCCTGTCATTTAGACGTAGGACTGATGTCGACTAGGTCTCTACTGAATCTATTAGACTTAATTGTGAGTGCCAGCTAGCTCAGAGGTCACTAGAAACTTTCTCGAATTCACAAGAAGGGATTAGTTTCTGACAACCGCGTAAACATGGCAACTTTGTTTCCCAAGAATAAGAAATCAATCTCTAGAGTCACGGAAACAATAGATAGCTATTTCACTCAGTCATTCGTGCATGCTTCGTTTCACCAGAGGTGCTGAGAAAACAGAGACATGGGCGTTTTCAATAAAAGTATTTATTGAACAGTCTTCTTTCTCAAGCATAAGAAATGTACTGCTACAATCGTAATATCGGTAATAAAGTACAGAGTATATAATACGAACCGTATTATAAAGTAGTACTGTAAAAGCATGATATGGTTTCTAAGCCATAAATTGCTTTAAGACGGATAAAATGCATACAGTGTTAAAATGATGGCTAAAAGTACTCAACTGGTGCTTCTAAAATACGCCTACCCCGGTGTACCTGACCTAAGCCTAGCACAAGGGAAGAAGTAAGTGAGGAGTAGTTTAAGTTTAGTATTCCCTGCCAAGAATCTAATCAAGAATTCTCTACGGGTCTAATCAGCTCCGTACCTTGGTTTAAAATGAAGGAGGTCTTGTATCTCTCTCTCAGGACTCGATTTCCCAGCAACTCGCAAGGGTAGCCTGGAAACACGGGAGCTGGATTTCTCGGCAAGAGAAAAGACAGCGTCTCTCAGTGGGTAAGCTGGAGGGTCGGCTTCCTTCGGTACTTGCTGCTGCAGGGCGTCGGGCAAGTAGTTAGTCGATCTGCTCCAAACCACCGTGTGTCTGCTTGGGCAAATCTAGGCATATTTATACTATGAAGGTGCCGAGTTTGACGTGTGATTGGACTTAATAACGTCATAGAAAATTCAGTTCTTCGAAAACTCCATGATTTCCTAGATAAATTAGTATTCAGGCAAGGGGATGTCCCTAGCTGCTGAAGGCGGGTTTCACTAAGAAATCGTTGCTGATTGTTCGAACATAGTGGAAGTAGCCATGTAGTATTTGGGCTGCATAGGCTTAGTCTAAATATAGTAATGATTTCTATGCCTATATAAGGATAGGATAATCTGTACCTATATAAGGGCATGAATCGGGAAAATTTACACTAGGGTCCTAGATTCATTTACAACAGCGCGTTTTAAGCTGGGGAAATAATTCCCCTTCAATCCTGAGGGACCCTGGGGGGCAACTAGCCCACCAGGTGCTTCCAGTAAGTGCTACTGCGCTGCGTTGCAGAGAGGTGGTCTAGGCTATGCCCCTTTTTACATCTCTCTGCTATGCAGCTCTGTGGCGCTTACTGGATGTACCTAGTGGGCTAGTTGGACCCTAGGGACCCTCAGGATTGAAGGGGAATTATTTCCCCAACTTAAAATGCGCCACAGGGCGTGTTTGCACAGTGGTGAAGGGAGGGGATGTGTAGGAAATTGGCTCTATATATACTGGACCGAAGTAAAATCAGCCGAACTACGAATTCCGATTTACTCACCTGTTATCAGGAGAGACCTCAGTGCTGCATCTTTGAGCCCAGTACTGATCCTGAAAAGTAATTCTAATCGTACTTACCAGTAACTTGAATTTCCTTCCATAGGATATCATTGCCTGCTATATAAAATATATATAAATATATTTTAAAAAAATTAGAATTTCAATATTTTTAAAAACATTTTTTTAAATTTATATCAAAAATATGTAATGTAATTTAAAAAATAAAATATCTAAAAATAAATAGTTAAAAACATAGTAAATCAGCATCAAAAAATAAATATAACAATTAAAACATTTAAAATTGTCATTTACAAAACCTTTGAAATTCACTGAAAAAACCATAGGTTTTAGGGGTCTTATAGTTAGCTGGACATTTCACTCGTACAAAACCATTGAAATTCCTCCGTTATAGTTAGTTGTACTAACTATAACTCGCGCGCCAGCAATCCACTGCTGATGATGTCAAATATTACATTATTGATGACATGGTCAGTGACATCACTGATGAAATCTCAAATGAAATCTCAAATGACATCACTGATGACATCATCCACGTGACAATCTGATACATCTCATAATACACTAGTATAACCTTTCAACACTCATTATAAAATATGGAGTACCATATTTGAAACCATTGACACACCAATACAAGTTTCTAAAAACCCACTCAGTGATTCCTACATCTACACACACGTCTAAACACTTACCTATAGATTCACTCATACATGCTAACAAAGATCAATAGAACACTATTAAATATAGGAGGGGGGCAAGATGGCGGCCGCTTAGGACGGCCAAGAAGCAGTGCGAGTGAGGAGATGCTGTAGTAAGCAGCATGACACTGTAGACCCACGCCACGGAGCCAAAGAGTTACGGAGCCTTCAGAAAGGCAGGGAGACGAAAGGTGCGGAGAGAGAGCCCGGAGCCGAAAACCCCGGCAGAAGAAACTGACACTGCCGAATGTTACTTGGTTGCCGTCGGCCGCTTAAGCGGCTGATTTTGGAGCTGCTGCAGGCTGCGAGGAGGCTCTCGCTGAGAGACGTGTCAGGTGTGGGACGGCTCACAGAGGTCGCGGAGGTTGCTGAGTTTGCAAAAAAAACGGCGCGGAGCTCACGGAGCGGACGGAGCTTGCAACGGAGGAAACAGCCCTGGCCAGGAGAACTTCGGCATACGAATCTACAATCAGGACAGCAAACGAGTTTACACCAAAGGACTGGGAGGAGACTACGGAGCGTCCTGGAGATCGCTGCAGACTCAGACTCAGAAGAGAGGAAGTGTGGCAACACAATAGACGGTAAGGAGCAGTTTGGGCTTGAGGAAAGGAGGAGGGAAATCATGGCTCCCAAAACCAGTGCAAGCGCTAAAGCTGCCGCGAGAAGGAAGGCTGCAGCTGAACAGGCGGAATTAATGCAGATAGGGAGTTAGATAGCAGCAAGAAAAAAAACCAAGTCTCCCCTGCTAAAAGAACGGCGCAACAACAAGGAACTAGTAAGGGGAACCAAGGCATTCAGGGCACCACCCCGATATCTGACATTTTTCAAAAACTCATAAAAGAAAAGGATATTAATAATGAGGCTATGGAAAGACTGCCAGATGAGAGCCCCAAGGATACAGGGGGGGCACTTCAAAATATATCAGAATCATCTGCCCAGCCTGCTAAGTCCAGAACTATAGAGGAGGATAGTAAAGGGGAAACCGATCTAACAGGAGAAGCTGAGGACAATACTACTGGGATACCCCTGGCGTTGGCAGAAGTATTAGAGGAAGAGGCTGGTGAAGATACAAGCGATAAAAAAGAAGCCCCCAGCGAAGCTTTTTTTTCAGTCTCAGAAGGAGGGGAATGGTCAGAGGAAGATGATGATAGCCTGGAGCAAGAGGCCAGTGGGTCAGTTACTGACAGCGAATTGGAGCAGGACGATTTCAGCCCCCCGATAACCGCGGTGAAATCCACGGCAGGAGCGAAAATACACTGTCTAAAAAGGGACCATCCGACGACCAACCCTATGCTGGAAAGCCCTGGTGGGGAAGCAGCACAAATGTCTCTCCTGGAGGTGATACACCAGGAAATAATCGCACACAGGGAAGAAGCACGCCAGGAAAGTCGCAAATCACAGGCAGCAGTTAGAAAAATGCAAGGAGTGGTGAGGAAGTTGACTAAGGTGTGTGTAAATCTGGGAGAACGGGTTAGCTTTTGGGCGTATGTGCGCTTTACAAATTTTAAAATAACATAACATAACATAACATAACATAACATAACTACTCTGGAAGAAAGAGTGGTGTCAACGGAAACCGAGTCAGCGGCGGCCTCTAGCAAGGTAGATTTACAAGGAGAGCAGCTAATAGATATGCAATGGAAACTGGAGGCGCTTGAGAACAGATCTCGACAGAACAACCTGCGCATTTTGGGAATACCCGAAGGATCAGAAGATACAGACACGAAAGCCTTTGTGGTTAAACTATTCGAACATGCCTTTACAGAACTGAAGGGATGGGATTGGGCTAAGGAGATTCAGAGGGCACATCGCATCCCCTTTAAAATCCACAAGAATGCCAAGGAGGGAGATAAGCCCAGAGCAATTTTAATTTTTCTGGGCAACTTTAACTTGAGGCAGGCAATATCAGAGAGGGCGAGACCGGACAAAAAAAGGAATGTCGACGGCTACTCTTTCTTTGTTCACCCTGACTTTTGCCACGTCACGGTGGAGAGACGCTGAAGACTGAGGCAGATGATAAAACCTTTTCAGGACAAGGGTATGCAGGCATACTTGATAAATCCAGCACAGCTGAAAATAATTAAAGATGGAAGAACATTATATTTCTCCTCCGAAGTGAAGGCTAAAGAATATCTGATTTCACAAGGGGTTTAGAAAATGTCTTGTATAAGTAGATGTGTTTAATCAATAGTCAAATCTGATATTCTGTCATGCTCAGGTAAAATATTAATCAGTAACACAGAGCGGGTTGGTGTTTATAGTGTAAGGTGGTGGGCACTACAGGGTCATAGGTAGTAAAGATGGGTTATTTGTGAAATCTCCTCACTCAGTACTGCGAACCATCACGTGCACAGACCTTGGGTCTGAGCGCCTCTGAAAAAGGGGGGTGGGAGGGGGGGAGCCCGGCACCCGAATGGGGTGAGGGGAGGGAGCGTGAGCAGGAGCAGGGGGAGGGGAGGGGGTGGAAGGGGGAAGGGGGGGAAATGCGTGGAATAAAAAAGAGAAAAACTTTGAGATGGAAATGGGTGCGATCTTGGTTAGTAGTAGATTCATGGATAACAGACATTGTAGGAAAAGTAACTTTGTTAATAATGTCAGACATTAAGATATGTACAATCAATGTAGGGGGATTAAATGACTGGAAGAAACGACAGAGATTGAGTCATTTTGCTAAATGCAATAATATAGATATACTGTGTATACAGGAAACCCATTTACCTTGGGCTAAAAGGAAGTTGTTGGATATGCATGGCTATACTATGCTAGGATGCTCATCGCAATCATCTATGATTAGAGGAGTGGCTATTTTAGCTAAATGCAATTTGGGGGGGGGTGAAACGTACTAAAACAGATGGGTCTGGTAGATGGGTCCTGGTAGAACTAAATCTAGGGATTACACTCGGTGTGATCTATGGCCCAAATGAAGATGACCCTAGGATATATGATAAAGTAGAAGAAGAGCTGGCTAATTGGGGTACCCCCATGATAGTATGTGGGGACATGAATATTTCGGCTGATTGGAGACAGGGTGGTAAATACACAGGACGCAAACATAAGGTATATAGAGCTCTTGGCTCTTTAATACAGTCGCATGGTTTGGTCGATGTATGGGGGGGGAAAAGTCCCTGGGGATCCAGGGTTTACATATTTTTCACATCCGGCGCAGAAATATTCTAAACTAGATTTTTTTTTGTGACAATGGGGGAACTATGCAAAGTCAGAATTACTAAACTTCCAAGAATAGTCTCGGATCATAACCCTTTGATATTGACATACAAGGTCCCTAATATGTTGAGGGAAACAACAAGATGGACATTTGAGAGGAAACTTCTAAATGATGAAAGGTTTGTAAAACATATTAAACAGTGGGCGAAAGAGTTTTTCGAGATTAACAGATATAGTACATCCAGGAATGGAGTATGGGAATCCTTCAAGGCATCATTAAGGGGGGAGACGATTAGCTGTTCCGCCAAGCTAAGGAAAGAGGATAGAAGTAAAGTGGAAAAACTCACCTCAGAACTAGTAGAGTCGGAGAAACGACATATAGAGGAAATAGTATCAGGCAAGGATGGCAGTGAAACAGCTAGAATTATGGTTATGATTAAGGGAGATATTTTAAAAGTAATCACGCAAAAGGAGATTGGAGAATATCAAGCATTTCGAGCAAGGCGGTATGAGACAGGCTAACAAGCCGGAAGAGCATTAGCGCTGCGCATTAGGCAAGAGGCTAACAAAAATAAAATACGTAAGATTAAGTATAATGGGGTAGAACATACGGATCCGAAAATGATAATGGATGTGTTCCAGAAATTCTATCAGAAATTGTACGATCAGGAGTCAGGGGACTTACCATCCAGTCAAGAGGTCGGGCCACCATGCCCAATGTTAGAGGAGGAGGATAGGGAGCAGCTGGACTTAGATATCACAGCAGAGGAGATAAAGATCGCATTACAAGAACTAGCTGCTGGTAAAGCTGCAGGCCCAGACGGCATACCAATAGAAGTTTATAGGGTTTTAGGGGAGGAAATTCTTCCCTTGCTCGAAGACTTATTTAATGGTATAATTTGCTCTGGGATGATCCCTGATACTTGGAAACAAACTAACATTGTAATATTTCATAAAAAAGGAAAACCAGAGGAGAATCCCGGCTCATATCGGCCAATTTCGCTGATAAATGCGGATGCCAAACTCTATTCTAAGGTATGGGCTAAAAGGTTAGGGAGAATTATTGACCAACTTGTCTCACCGTGGCAGCATGGGTTTGTCCCTGGAAGAGGCACCACGGAACACACGGCGCGGGTGATCTCGTTATTTGATGCAATGGCTGCCACGGGGGGAGATATGGCCATGATTCTCTTAGACGCCGAAAAGGCTTTCGACCGGGTGGTCTGGGACTTTATGTGGGATATTTTGGCCAGAAGGGGCTTTGGAGAGAAATGCAGGAAAGCAATAAAGGCTATGTATATGGATCCTGTAGCCAGAATTACTACGATGGGTCTGCAGTCGGAAGAGGTGGTTATTAGAAGAGGTACCCGCCAGGGATGCCCCTGCTCCCCGATACTTTTCTCACTGTATATTGATCCCTTAATTAGGAAAATCCTTGCCTCTGATAAAATATCTCCTGTTATAACTAATGGGTATACTACTAAATTATTGGCGTATGCGGATGATTTGGCAATAGTCACTACTAATCCGCAAACGGCAATGCTGGAACTGAGCCAATAGGCACACGCGTTCGGATCACGCTCCGGGTATAAGCTCAATGAGGAAAAAACAATAATAATTGGTACAAATAATATTCATAAAGCTGACCAAAGGTATGTGGATTCTGCGGTATATCTTGGGGTTAGAATTAACGCAAATGTGGGGAAAATCATACAGGAAAATTATCTACCCTTGATTACTTCAATAGATAAAGAATTGAGAAGAATAAATGTTTTACACTTATCCCTGATTGGTAGGGTGAACGTACTGAAAATGTCAATGTTTCCGAAAATATTGTATCTATTTCGTGCCATACCTTTACTAGTTGAAGAGGGTTTGTTAAAAAAAATGGAAGCTGTTTTTTCGCAATTTGTGTGGCAATATGGGAAAACTCGGAGATCATTGACTCGACTTTCTGCACCATTGGAGGGAGGGGGTTTATCTGCACCAAATCTGAGGTTATATCATTGGGTCTGTCTAATGATGCAAATTAATCACCTATTGAGATATGATGATATAGAGGTGCCGACTGGTTCTTGCAGAATCCCCACAATCTATGAATTAATAGTGGGAGAAAGGGCTCTGGGGCTTTTAACACGAGAAATAAAATCTAGATATTTCAAAAGGAGCAAAAGCAAAGTAATGCTAAGTGCGTGGGGCACATGGAAGGCTATATTGAAATTCCTGAAGGTCCCGAAGATTAATAGTACAGTAGATCTTTGGAGCTCAAACCCATTTACACATCTTGGACAGAACAGAAATAGCAGGACATGGAAGGTGTTGGGTATTAGATGTCTGGGTGATGTCATGTGTAAGGATGAATTATTGGATTTTGGTTTACTTCAACAAAAATTTGGTATACCTACTAGCCAATGGTTCCTATATAGACAACTAGAGCAAACAGTGAAGTCATTTAGACCTAGGATATCAATTCAGGAGCTAAACCCGATTGTGAATTATGTAAGGAATGGCAGCAAGAAGATTAAAATTGGGTATAGTTATCTTTTACAGGGTGTGGGAGACGACATAGGACAAACGGAATCAGCTTGGGCTCAAAGGATTGGGGATCCAGATATAGACATTGATTATGCTCTTGCACTGAACAAGAAAATACTAAGAGCAACAAATTTAAAAGCACAGCATTATAAGATGATCTTTAATTTGTACTATACCCCCGCCAAGCTGTTTAAATGGGGTAAAAGAGAAAATGATAGATGCCCTAGGTGCGACCAAGGCCCTGCAGATCTATCTCATATGTTTTACACTTGTCAGAATCTTACCCCAGTTTTGATAGAAATTGAAAGGTTTTTAACGGGGTTGCTAGAGCACCAGATCTCTCTATCCCCTACTACTGTATTGATTGGCAGGGATGAAAATCTCAAACTTGAACAAGGGGCCGAAGCATTTATCTTCCTATCTATGGCCGTTTTTAGAATTCTAATTGCGGCGGCCTGGAAAGATTCTGTAGCTCCCACCTTTCAGATGTGGTTAACTAGGCTGCTGGGAACTCATAATATAGAGGAATGTCTATACAGTTTTAAAGGAAAGAGGTCGGAAGATTATGGCAAGAAGATTTGGGCTCCTCTTAGAAATTGGAGAGAAACCAGATGAATAACAGTAAGCAGATCTAGAGCCAATGTTGATCGATCCTCCTACATAATACTGTGTGAAATGAAGTTGGTTTTATGTCATGTATTAATCAATTATCAAGATCTACAAGATGTATAATGTATATAGTTACCTCAATGTCTGATTTTATCCTGTTGACCTATTTAATTTTTTGATACTCAAACCATCTCGAATTTAAATAAAAAAATAAAATAAAAAAAAGAACACTATTAAATATACTTATACACCTACATCGACATTACACACCAGTACACATCCTATTCACTTATGCAGTCATCCTACTCACTTATGCAAACAATTGATCATACTTACATTTACTAAGCTACACACTTATATAAACACCACTTTATTTATGCATATAGATAGTAAATGATACTTAGTGTGTTATAAAATCACTATTACAAGTATACAGTTTTCAATACAGTCACTCAGACAATCACTGAGTCTTATGTATACTTATTTATATACAACAACTGTCACATACACTGCATTTATATTTCTACTTTGTTGGACATGTATCATTGAGAAATGTATTTACTCATCACCACACCCATAAAGAGATTCACTCACCCAAACAACTGTTTCCACATACAGTCTTAACCTCACATACCTACTAAATCAACTGTTTACACATCTTTGGACAGTCACACAGCTCCCACCCAACCACACACACATTCACAATCCCATACAAATACTCACTTAACTAATTAATAACTAATATAGACTTTCACATGGCTAGTAACCATTGTATGTAGTAGTTTACACAACAAGAGATAGAGTGATACAGATATTCACACAGTTTAATCACTATCCCATTTATTTGATGAGACACTTTAAATTAGTCACTTAGACAGCCAATCGCATTGCTACTAAATCCTCCATCTAGACACTTATACATCCATTCAGTCTTCAATGCAGATTGCTATATATATAATACTTATTTAAATATTGAACCAAACCACATTCACTGGA